>NC_080791.1:69655302-70290927 GCF_028018385.1 Neofelis nebulosa | reverse complement strand
TGTTCCCTCATCTCTAAAATATTTGCAACACGTTCCCATAGATGGCTCGTAGAGATTAAAGTCAATAGGGCACCCAGTGCCTGGAATCCAACGGGCACTCAATCAATGCTAGCCATTACTAAGAGTAGTATGGTGATAAGCACAGTGAAACTATTACATCCTCTAGGGGGTGTGCTTGACCAGGATGGAGCCTAAATCTAGAGACGTGAATAAGTTTTTAAATGGTTGACGTGGCCAGATATTTCAGAACTGTTTCTTATAATCTACCTTCCTTGAGAATAAGTGCACCGGGATGCGCTTAGAAATTTAACAAGGTGAGCGAGATTTCCCGCAGCTGGGTAAACTGGTTGCTTCAGAGGCAGCGTGTTCAACAGTAGCAATATGGAGAACAGAATTCAAGCATTTGAGTTGCATATACCCCAGGAAGGTCCTACTCCATATCCAGGCAACACAGTGAATGGGACTTAGGGGCAAGTGCAGCCACAAAACCACTGGCGGGTCAGAGAATTTGGGGAAACAATTGTCACAAAGCCCCTTAATTCCCCTTTCTCTCTTTTTTTCACAGAATAGCCAAATTGGATTAATTTGCAAGTCTTACTCAGAGAGTAGCTCTAAAATGACTAATGATCACTGCTTTACTGAGAGAGTCAGGTTTTTTTTTTTTTGTTTTTTGTTTTTTTATTCCAAAATCCCAAACTAGGATAAAAAGCTGCCTACATGGAAGTGGAGTGGGCTTGGCTTTCTCAGTCTCTGAGCACCACCCCCATGCCCTCGCCAATGAAACACACAGGCTACACAGAGTGTGTTCAAAGAACAGAAGCAAAGGACTATCTATTCAATAACCTGCATAATCAGCCTCAGAATGAACAGAAGTTGTTAGCCTGGGCCTCTGGGACTGCCTGGATCCATATTCCCAGCCTGTAAGCTATTCCGAACGGGAAGCAAGAACCCAGGTTCAGGCTGGAACACACTGATTTAGTAACATGTGTGCAATCACATTTGGAGAATGGGGTTGCTGTTAGAAACAGACGCACAGGGAGAAGATGCGAGAAATATCATAGTCATTGGGGACCATTTGGTGCAGGGACAGGCAACACGTCTCCAAAAAGGTGGGATACATAAATAGACATATATAATACTTCATAACGAAGAAACGAAACATAAAATGTAGCCGCGTTTTTGTTCGGCAAACACTTATTCATTAATTAACTACCAAGAACTAATTTTTGTGCTGGACTCTGGAGATGCCAAGATGATGAAAACATGCTTTACCTTCAAGGGACTTGCCGTCTAGAAGAGTGAGGACAAGAGGTACAAATTAAAGGAAAATTCATCCGAACCAAGGACAATGGAAGCCTAAGGTGGATGTGGCTTCTACTGGGGGCTGGGGTGGCAGAGGAGGAACAGGAGTAGCTTCGCAGGGGAAGTGTGGTTTAGTGGAAAGGACATAGACATAAGATATGAATCCAACTTAGTGTAGCTTATAGAAAAGAAAGAGCATCACACCTGGCTTACCTGCCTCAGTGAATTTGGATAGCTGTGAACAGATGCATGAGAATCTATTGAGAAACAAGCTTGCGTAGAGAGTAATCACATTTCCCCACACGTGTGCTCACGTGCACAGGCACACACGCACACACACGTGCACATTTTGCTCACCTGGGTTACCTGTTTGACCTATGTTCTCAGGAGCTTCCCCCTCTCAATGAATGTAAAGCTTCCACATTCTCTGCCTTCACTGGCCTCACCTTCTACCTAATGTCTCCCTCCAACTCTGCCTTCCCTTCCGCCTCCATGCTTCCCTCTGCCACATCCATCTTTGACCTCTGTGCCTCTTCCTTTCCAGAATGAGCTCCCTGTCATCTCCTAATCCCATCCTGCTCTCATCTCCAGATGTTAATCCTCTTGTGTCTCTAATCTTTCCTGTCTATCATGGTTTTACCAACAGCCAAAGTCCAAATAACCAGACTGAATCCAGTCTTGAGTTCCCAATTCAAATTTCCAACCAACAGTGAACTTCTCCAACTGAATCATCTGCTGGGCTTTCCAACAGGTGCAAGACGGAGTTGTGACTTTTCCACCAACCTCTCTCATCTTCCACTATCTGATCTCCGCCCTGCCATTATTCCATTATCTGTTCATTTCTTCCTGCAATGTGTATTTGTTAGGCAACTATGTGTCTCAGACAACACGATAAGCACAGGAATATAATGCCTGCTGTTATCAACTGATGGGAAAGATGGACATTAAACACATAGTCCTCAATTAGAAACACAATTATAGGGGCGCCTGGGTGGCGCAGTCGGTTAGGCGTCCGACTTCAGCCAGGTCACGATCTCGCGGTCCGTGAGTTCGAGCCCCGCGTCAGGCTCTGGGCTGATGGCTCGGAGCCTGGAGCCTGTTTCTGATTCTGTGTCTCCCTCTCTCTCTGCCCCTCCCCCGTTCATGCTCTGTCTCTCTCTGTCCCAAAAATAAATAAAAAATGTTGAAAAAAAAAAAATTAAAAAAAAAAAAAAAAAGAAACACAATTATAGCCATGGAATTTTCTACAAATGAAAGATATGTGTCGTGAGAGTATACAAGGATGCTAAGGAAAACTTTCCAAGGGAACAACTTCTAACATATATGCTGAGATCTGAAGACTGGGTTGACATTAGGTAGGAAAAGATGGGTTGAGTGTTCCAAAAAAAGCAACGAAAACATTTATTTACAAAGGTCCTGGGGCTGGAGGGAACTTGGACTATTCAAAGATTAGTGTATCTACAGCCCAGGGAGTAAGGGGGAGTTGTTGTGACAAGAAAGATAAGTATAGGCCAGAACTTGCTGGGCCTTATAAGGCTGATATGAAATTTTGTCTCCTTCCTGAAATTTTAGTAGTAAAATTCAACAAACATTTGTTAAGTATCTACTTTACAATAGACACATTTTTAGATGCTGAAGTAGTACCTTCAACAAACATTTGTTAAGTATCTACTTTACAATAGACACATTTCTAGATGCTGGGGACACAGGGACTATAGTAGAAAGTGAAACAGAGTCCTGACCCCATGGAGTTGACATACTGGTCCTATAGGCTACTGAAGGGTACTTGGCAGAACCACTGTGAGGTGACCAAAGTGGGTACAGGGAGGTCACTGTGGCCATCCAGGGGTACATGACAACAGACTGGATTAAGACTGAGCTGCGAAGAAAGAAGATGGTGAATTAGAAGGATACTTTGAGAGATACCATCAAGAGAATTTAGTGATGGATTGGTCAGTTTCTGTTTATGGTGAAATTTTTGGTTGTTATTTCAAGAAGGGAGAGTCACGGAGGAAGAGGTATAAACCTTGAGCTGGAGAAAAGGCTCTAATGGAAAAGGAAAGACTGGGTCTACAAAAGAGGGAAGGAGCCCTTGGCCATTAAAGGTTCCTGAGAAGGTTAGAGAGGGAGATTCCCAGAGCCCATGCATCGGACATGGCCTTGGGAGGAGGGAGAGAGTGCTCAGTTACCTTAGTAGGAGGATGGCGAGAAAGATGCAGGCGGGTTGATTAACTTGATAGCAGCAAGTTAAGGAATTCTGGTCCTGGGATTTCCTTCCCCCCCCCCCCCAATAGGGAAAGAGAGCAGGCTATTTGATGACAGTGATGTGGAAAGAGGTAAAGAACGGTAAGAAATTGGAGGAAGTCAGCACTAGGAAAATGGGAAAGAGAACCTTCCAGAATAATTTAGTCAGATTTCCAGGCAGATTGAGGGCCCTCCAAAGTCAGTGATCCTAAGTAGATGTGTGTGGTAGGCAGAAATGTCCCCCCAAAATATATTTACTTCTTAATCCCTGGAGCCTAAGCATATAACCTTATATGGCAAAAGATAAGATTAATTTGAGGATCTTTTTTTTTTAATTTTTTTTTAACGTTTATTTATTTTTGAGACAGAGAGAGACACAGCATGAATGGGGGAGGGGCAGAGAGAGAGGGAGACACAGAATCAGAAGCAAGCTCCAGGCTCTGAGCCATCAGCCCAGAGCCCGACGCGGGGCTCGAACTCGCGTACCACGAGATCGTGACCTGAGCTGAAGTCGGATGCTTAACTGACTGAGCCACCCAGGAGCCCCAAGGATCTTGAGAGGAGTTTATCCCAGAATGCCTGGGTGGGCCCTAAATACAATCACATGCATCCTTAAAAGATGAAGGTAGGAGGAGTTTTGAGACAGAGGCATAGGGGAGAAGGCCATATGAAGACAGAGGTTGGAGTGATGTGGCCACAAGCCAAGACTGCTGGCAGCCCTCGGAAGGGGGGAGGAGTGGATTCTCCTCTAGATCCCCCGGAGGGAATATGGTCTGGCTGACACCTTGATTTTGGCCCAGTGAAACTGATTTTGGACTTCTGGACTCCAGAGCTATGAGAGAATACATTTCTGCTGTTTTAAGCCTCCATGTTTGCGGTCATTTGTTACAGCAGCCACAGAAAACTAACACACAACAATCTACCCAGCTGTACTGCAGTGAGGCTTTCTGCAGGGCTCAGATGTGAGCACAGAGAAACAGAAGACATATTCACTCAGGGTGAGAGTATGGCCAGGTAGGTGTGAAGACAGGGATAAGGAGGTTCTGGGCTATGGCACGAGTGTTAATGGGATAATGAACTTAGATGAGCAGAGGCAAGAAGAGAGGAGGGGGCAATCAGATGGAGGGACAGCAGAGGACTCAAAGGACTGGCCGCCTACCATCCATGGCCAAGCAGGAAGCCTCAGAGTCCTACTCAGCCTTCATTTGTCCCCAGTATTCAACAGGTCAGGGACCCTGGACATGTGAGCTCTTTAATGCCTGCCACGAATATTCATCTTTTGATGAGTGGGCCTCATCATCTCTCCTGGGGCTCTTGCCACAATCTCATAACCAGCCTTCTGGTCTCTGGTCTTACATTTGTCAAATTCTTATAGATTGATGAGAGTTATCTTCCCTGAATGCATATTTAATTATAATTAATTATACTGTTGTTCCCTAGTCTAAAACTCTCCTCCCCTTGCCAACAAATACATTTCCATCTGAAGTTGGTAAAAGGATAAAGTCCATAGCCTTAAACTAGCATGAAGGGGCATTAAGATTCTGGCCTTCCCCAGTTTCGTCTCACGGCCCAAGCTACGCACTAGCAACCTGGAAATCCTTGCCATTCCCAGATCATAGCACTCTTTTCCTTGCCTCTAATCTTTTGGCCTTGCTCTTCCCTCTGCCAGTGCCACCCTCCCCTCAAGCTTTGAAATTAAGCTAAAGATTAACTTCTCCCATGTTCCCCCTAATAATAAGTGCCAATGTTTATTAGTTCCAATGTATTAAACATCATGTTAAATCCTTTTCCTAGAATTACCTCATTTGATTCATCCAGTGAAGTAGGTACGATTATTATTATTCCCGTTTAACAGGGAGGAAGAAAGGGGCTTAGAGAGGCCACAGAATGGGGTTGCAGAATGAGGATTTGAACTCAATTCTCTTAGGCTCTAAACTGTCAACAGTGTTTTACTGGACCCAATGGGGATAACCACACCTCTTTTGTGCTTCAGAAGCCCGTTGTGCTTACCCTTAAGGAGCTGTGGTAATGATTATAAAAGTTATGATTACTAATGTTTAACCACTTACTATGTGCCAAGGATTCTGATAGTCTCTCGTACATTTAACCTCTTCATTATTTCTATTTTTTTAGACAAATTAATGGAAAGTAGGAGGGCTCAAGTTACACAGTTAGCAAAGAGTAGAACAGGGATTTAAATCCATGTGGTCTGTGGGGTGTCTGAGTGGCTCAGTTGGCTAAGCATCTGACTCCTGGAGTCAGCTCAAGTCTTGATCTCAGGGTTGTGCCCCATGTTGGGCTCCATGTGGAGCCTACTTAAAAATAATATATATATATATATATAAATATATATATATATATAAGTATATATATAAAATATACAAATAAATCCATGCTGTCTAATTCAAAAAGCCACAGTCTTACCTTATCCTCTCTCTCAGCCCAAAGTCTAGAATAAGGCAGTGGGCAACAAATGTTTAAGTGAAGTACGAATAGGCATCATTATCATGTAGATGATGCTTACAGCCATAGGAATGAATGAACCGAACTTAGACTGTACAGAAAGCACAGAAAGGTCACAGGACCGAGTTTGGGGGAGTGCAACATTTAAAGCAGTGGGTCTCAGGGTGCCTGGGTGGCTCAGTCGGTTAAGCATCCAACTTTGGCTCAGGTCATGACCTCGCAGCTTGTGAGTTGGAGCCCCGCGTCAGGCTCTGTGCTAACAGCTTGGATCCTGCTTTGGATTCGGTCTCCCTCTCTCTCTGGCCCTCCCCTGCTTGCTTGTGCTCTGTCTCTGTCTCTCTCTCTCTCTCAAAACAAAAATTAAATAAACATTTTTAAAAATTTTAATAAAATAAAATAAAGCAGTGGGTCTTGGTGAAGTCAGTTTTGTCTCCAGGGGGCATTTGACAATATCTGGAAAATTTCTGGATTATCACAATTGGTGTGTGGGAGGGTGCTACTGATCTTCAGTGGGTAGAAGCCAGGGATGCTGCTAAACACCCTTCAATGCACAGGACAGCTGCCTGCAACAAAGGATTATCTGACCCCAAATGTAAACAGTGCCAAGTCTGAGAAACAGATTTACAGGTCAGGTAGAGAAAAGAAGCAAACAAAGCCACGGCCAGAGCCAGAAAGAAAAATAAATAAAACTGGGAAGACACAAGAGGAGAGTGTTTTAGGAAACAGCAAGTGGTTAGCCCTCTCTGACGTTGAAAGATATATAAGGAGATGATGGAGAAGGGTCTACTGACAACATGGGGACCACTGAAGAAGCTGGAAGAACAAGTTCAGTGGAGTAACAGGGCTCAATCTAGGCTGAAGGGGTTAAGAAGTGAATGGATGGTGAAGACAGAAGAAAAACTGCGCGTAGACATCACTCTCTTGAGATATTTGGCTCTGCAGTGGGGGCAGAGAAGTGAGGTAATGGTTGGGGGAGATGTGCAGAGCTAGGACCTTCTGGGTTTTTTAATATAGGAGATGCTAGAGGCACTGCCTCCTCCCCAGTCTGGACCCTTACCAGCCTCCTCAATGGTGCCCTGGTTCCCCCTCCTCCAACCACTACCTGGTTTCTCTTCCCATCTTCCGTTGTACCCCTGGGTTTGTCAGCCCTGCGAAAATCACATCACCTGTTCACTTGGCTCCAGCAACCAGGCTCTTGAGGACTGATGGAGACAATTACAAATCTAGTCTGAAGGTTCCTCCTAGGAACGTGTGTTTTCTGTCGCTAGGCAGTCTTTCCGTTCACCTTATAGACTTCATACTTACTCCTGCCCTTGTTCCCAGCCTCTTCCAACTCCTCAGTCCTCAGCCCCATCCTGACCCCCTCTACAGATGAGCCTGCCTCTCCCTACTTGAAAAACACTTGTTGAGCATGTTTCTGGTCAAGCTGGAATCAAATATGTCCATACATTTCTTGAAACGTGGTCTGTGAGGCACCTGTACCAGATTTACCTGGGGTGTTTCTTAAAAGTGCAGGGCTCTCTGCCCCAGCTCCTCACCCTCTTACATGCGTAGGATCAAATTCTCGGGGTCGGGACCTAGAGAGGTGCATTATAAACAAGAGCCCAGGAGATGCTGATGTTCACTACAATTTGAAAAGCAGTGTTATATATTATTTGATCTTCTCAATAATCTCGTGAGGGAGATATTACTATTAAAGTCTGAATTCTATGGAGAGCATCCTACGTGAACTCTATCACTTTCATTTCTTATTCATCAAATTGTTGTATATTTTCACCAGTTTCCTTTGCCTTTGCCCTGCCCTCAAATAAAGAAGTATTCCCCCCCCCCCACCCCCAATAAGTTCTCTTTAAAATGTTGTCTTTGATCCATACCCTCCTTTCCTCTTCTGGTACTTGGATCTATCAATTGATGATAGTGGTAGTTATAATAGCTATCATTTATTGATCACATAGTATGTACCAGGTACTTTGATAAGTCTTTTTTATTTAGCTCATCTAATCTTCAAACATTTATTCTACTCCTTTCTCATTTTTTTGGTCTGGTATTCCCATTGTACCTATGTTATGCCTTTTGTAATTGTCCCACAGTTTTTCGATATTCTGAACTTTTTTTTGTCCTTTTTTTTTTTTTTTTTACCTTTGCATTTCAGCTTGGAACACCTCTACTGACATATCTTCAAGCTCACTGATCCTTTCCTTGGCCACGTCCAATCTACTGATGAGTCCATCCAAGGTATTCATTACCTGTTACAGTATTTTTGGCTTCTAGCATTTTCTTTTGATTCTTTCCTAGAATTTCAAATTCTTTGCTTACATTACCATCTGTTCTTGCATGTTATACACTTTTTTCTTTATGGTGCTTAGCATATTATTCAGTTATTTTAAATTCCTAGTCTGATAATTCCAAAATCTCTGCCCTAAGTTTGGTTCTGCTGTTTGCTTTGTCTCTTCATGGTGTTTTTTCTTGCCTTTTAGCATGCCTTGTAATTTTCTGTTGAAAGCCAGAGATGATCTATAGGATAACAGGAACTGAGATAAATAAAATGCTAGTGTGAAGTTTCATGTTTATCTGGTTAGAAGTTAGGCTGTGTTTAACGTTTGCTTTGGTTGTAGGTGTCAGAGGTTTCAATACCCTCTAGTATTTTTATTTCTGTCCCCTCTATTATCTTTGGTTTTCTCTAGAAACTCCCTCTTAGATTGTCATTATACTGGAATCCTGTTGATGAGACAGCAAGGTATTGGGAAGGGGAAGCAGTCTATAACCTTATTATTAATGTCAGATTTCTTACTGGGCCAGAGTCTCTGGCTATGATTTTCAGAAGTTTCTTAGCCTTTATTCCTCCCCTTATATGAGATAGGAAGGCTAGAGGTGGCTAGAGTTGGCTAATTGTCCTTCTCCCAGCTCAGATAAGGCTCTGGTAGTCTCCTTTGAGGGCAGGTCTTATTATGGAGACTGTTCTGGATATATTTCAAAATGGTTATTGTTTCCCTCCCTCTGCCTGAAGCAGGAGAAAATTTTTCTCTCACCTTCACCAGGTGAGAACATGGTGGGGCTTCTAGAGGTAAAATTCACAAAAGTGTGGGGGCGCCTTGGTGGCTCAGTCAGTTAAGCCCTCGACTTCAGCTCAGGTCATGATCTCGCGGTCTGTGAGTCTGACCCCTGCATTGGGCTCTGTGCTGACAGCTCAGAGTCTGGAGCCTGCTTCAGATTCTGCGTCTCCCTCTCTCTCTCTCTCTCTTCCCCTCCCCTGGTCATATTCTATCTCTCTATCTCTCTCAAAATAAATAAAAACATTTTAAAAATGTAAAAAAAAAAAAAAAGTAACTACACAAGAATGGGACTTGTAAATTGTGGTTTAGTAACCATGTGGTAAATGATGGGGACTCCTTCTAGCCAATACCCTGGTCTCCCACAAACAAAGGATTGTGGAATTTCAGGTATCAGCTGGGGTCAAATGGAGGGACAGTTTTGTGTCCAAGGGGGCACACAAAGAATAACTTGGCAAAGGTTATACATACTTTCTAAAAGTAAGCTCTGATCAGGCTCCTACTCAAATTCTTACTTGATCAGGTGTGACAGAAAGTGTTTTAATATCCATCAAGAGCCTAAAAAGTATCTGGTACAGAAACTTTGGGTTCTATCCATGAATAGGATTTAAAATATAGAAAAGCAATGTTCAGGGGCACCTGGGTGGCTTAGTTGGTTAAGCACCTGACTTAGGTTCAGGTCACGATCTTCCAGTTCATGAGATCAAGCCCCCAATTGGGCTCTCTTCTATCAGCACAGAGCCTGCTTGAGACCCTCTGTTCCCTTCTCTTTCTGCCTCTACTCTGCTCATCCTCTCTCTCTCAAAAATAAACATAAAAAAAAAAAAAGCAATGTTCATAGGGCAGGGATTTTGGTCTGTTTGATCATAGCTGTATTCTCACAGCTTAGAACATGCCTGTACAAGCTAGTGTTAATCAATATTTGTTGAATAAATAAATAAATAAATAAATAAATAAAAAGGGTTTTCTTTATAAAATTATTTATAATATTTTAAAAATTTACCTAAATTTCCTTCAATAGGCTACTGTTTAAATAAACTATGATCCATTCACTCTTTGGATTTAACTCTATTTTATTTTTTATTATTTTTTAACTCTATTTTAAAAAGCAAACAGATGGCTTAAATGTTTGTAACACCAGAATTAAAATCTAGCCCATAAAGTAATTAGATCTGGAATGGAGACTCAGTATTTTCATTTTAAAGATGAGGGGACTGCAAGGCCACACAGTGACTTATTGGCATTTTTAAGCTACTTAATACATAAATTATAAAAATTCTTTTGAAGAGGATACAAACAAATGGAAAGATATGGAATAATTCACATAGTGAAAAATTTCCATACTATCTAAAGCAATCTTCAGATTCAATGCAATCTCTATCAAAATACCAACAGCATTTTTCACAGAACTAGGACAAATAATACTAAAACTTGCATGGAATCACCAAAAAAAAACCCTAATAGGGAGAGCAATCTTGAGAAGTAAAAACAAAGTTGGAGGTAGCACAATCACAGATTTTAAGATATATTGCAAAGCTGTAGTAATCCAAACAGTATGGTACTGGCCCCAAAACAGACATAGATCAAGGAACATAATACAGAGCCCAGAAATAAATCCATGCTTATATGGCCAATTGATATATGACAAAGGAGGCAAAGATATACAATGGGGAAAGACCAGTCTCTTCGATAAATAGTGCTGGGAAAACTGGACAACTACATGCAAAAGAATGAAAATGGACCACTTTCTTTTACCATACACAAAACTAAACTCAAAATGGATTAAAGACCTAAATGTAAGACATGAAACCATAAATTCCCTAGAAGAAAACATAGGCAGTAATTTCTTTGACATTGGCCACAGAAAAATTTTTTAGAGATGTCTCCTCAGGCAAGGGAAACGAAAGCAAAAGAAAATTATGAAAACTATGTCCAAATAAAAAACTTTTGGACCACAAAAGAAACCATCAACAAAATGAAAAGGCAACCTACTGAATGGGAGAAGATATTTACAAATGATATATATGACAAGGGGTTAATATCCAAAATATATAAAGAACTTATACAACTGAACACCAAAATACAAATAATCTGATTAAAAATGGGCAGAAGACAGGGGTGCCTGGGGGGCTCAGTTGATGAAGCATCTGACTCTCGATTTTGGCTCAGGTCACGATCTCATGGTTCATGAGTTCAAGCCCCACATCAGGCTGAGAGCACAGAGTCTGCTTAGGATTCTCTCTCCCTCTCTCTCTCTGCCCCTGCCCTGCTCTTTCTCTCTCATGCTCTTTCTCTCTCTCGAATAAATAAATAAACTTAAAAAATGGGCAGAAGACCTAAATAGACATTTTTCCAGAGAAGACATACAAATGAAAATATGCTCAACATCCCTCATCATCAGGGAAATGCAGATCAGAACCACAACGAGATAACACCTCACACCTGTCAGAATGGCTAAAATCGACAATACAAGAAATAACACGTGTTGGCAAGGATGTGGAGAAAGGGGAACCCTTTGCACTGTTGGTGGGAATACAAACTGGTGCAGCCACTGTGAAAACAGCATGGAGGTTCCTCAAAAAATTAAAAATAGAGGGGTATCTGGGTGGTTCAGTCGGTTGAGCGTCCAGCTTCGGCTCAGGTCATGATCTCGCAGTCGGTGAGTTCGAGCCCCACATCGGGCTCTGTGCTGACAGCTTAGAACCTAGAGCCTGCTTTGGATTCTGTGTCTCCCTCTCTATCTTCCCCTCCCTCACTCATGCTCTGTCTCTCTCTCTGTCTCAAAAATAAATAAACGTTAAAAACATTTTTTTTAATTAAAAATAGAAATACCATATGATTCAGTAATTCCACTACTGGGTATTTACTCAAAGAAAACAAAAAACACTAATTTGAAAAGATATCTGCACCCCTATGTTTATTGCAGCATTATTTACAAGAGTGAAGATGTGGGAGCAACCCGTGTCTATCGATGGATGGAAGGATGGGTGGATGAAGAAGACATGGCATCTGTATATACAATAGAATATTGCTCAGCCATAGAAAAGGATGAGATCTTGCCATTTGTGAGAACACAGGTGGGCCTAGAAGGTATCATAATTCAGCCAGACAAATACCATGTGATTTCGCTTCCGTGTGGAATCTAAAACACAAAACAAATGAATACACAAACAAGAAGCAGAAACATAGGTAAATATAAAGAACAAAATATGAATATAAAGAACATAAATATATAACTACAAAGAACAAACTGATGGTTCTCAGAGGGGAGCAGGGTGGGAGGATGGACAAAATGGATGAAGGACAGTGGGAGATGCAGGCTTCCAGTTATGGAATGAGTAAGTCACAGGGATGACAGGGATAGCATAGGGAATATAGTCAATGATCTCGTAATAGTGTTATATGCGGACAGATGGTGGCTACACTTGTAGGGAGCAGAGCATAACGTATATAGTTATCAAATCACTATGTTGTACACCTGGAACTGGTGTAACATTGTGTGTCAACTACACTTCCATTTAAAAAAAAATGGAAAAATAAAAACTTAGAAGCAAAAAACAAAGATGAGGGGATTACAAGGCCACGCCATGACTTACTGGCATTTTGCATCTACTTGACACGTACCTGATAAAAGTTCTTTGGAGGCAATAAGAGTTACAGGTTGTCTGCTAAACAATTCTATGACATACTTGAAAATGATTTCTAGACCTTTCAGAAGATAGATGGGAAAACAATACTAGTTCCCATGCAAGAAAGCAGGAGACCAACGAATGCCCGCAAACGAGGGCCAAAAATTCCAGCAGCAAGTCGTCCATCAATTTGGGAAACATTTATCAACTGGCCAGAGTGCCAAGTCTTGGGGAAGCCGTGGGAATACAGAGATGGCCACGGCCCAGATTTCCGTCTCTTTGCAGAATCTCGTTGGCGAACAGGGATTTAACACATTAAGCCACAGTGTGTGTGAAGGACTGAATAAAGGATGTGCCAAGTGTGAGAGAGCGTGGAGACGGGGTAGGGGCACAGACTCCAAATGCGATGGAAGATATGGGTGTCAGGGGATGACAGCACAAGAAGGACCCGTGAGGTGATGAACCCAGTGTGCTTTCTGGAACAACCCTGAGAAGATTTTAGGAGACAAGCAGTCGATTTCAGTCTGTCCCTCCTACACTTCTGTTACTGTAGCCACACAAGATGCTGAACAGAGAAAATGGCACAGAGTCTGTCCTCACGTTTCCATCCTTGCTCCCCACCATTTATGGCTCTGTGCCCTTTGTCACGGTTTCCGTTTCCCTCGGTATTACCTGGCCTGCGTGATGGGGATGAGAACAGTGTCCACCTCATGGGATGGGTCAGAAACTGACAGGAAATTAGTAGATTGGTTTATTTATGTGACACATATTTACTGAGTGCCTGTTGGGTGGCAGGCTTTGTACCCAGCACTGGGGACGAAAGAAATGGACTGTCCTGTTTTCATGGAACCTACAGCTAAGAGGGAGAGCATTAAATAAACAACTAGACTACTTCATACCTGGAGGTGATAGTTGTGGTTTCCTCTGTCTGCTCATCGCTCCCCCCTCCCCGGCATTTGTCTTTCTCAAAGTATAATTTGAACCCATTTTTGGTTAAACTGCGGTGTGGGAGAAGGTCACAAAGCCAGTAATGGAGCCCAGCCAACCACCTAGCACCCTCAGGGACCAGAGTTTTATTTTTATTTACTGGGTATGATGTATCCAGAAACAGTGAAGTTTTCCCATTTTACTTTATAGACTTCCCAATCATATTACAATGAAGATAGAAAGAATTAGACAAGCCTGTCCCTCCCCTCACTTGGGGGTCGAAAAGACAGCTGGTTGGTTATACCGAAGGTGGGATGTCTGCTCATGTCTACAGAGGGACGGGGTTTGTGATTCACTGGCCACAGAGACGTGGAAAGGGCACCCTACTAAGCTTCCGACTCAGAAGGAAGAGACATTGATTGAGGGTCCATTACATCCCGACACCATCTGGGGAATTTTACATAAAGTAGCTCATCTGATTCTCAAAATATTACCTTTCTCATCCCTACTTTATAGATGAAGGAACTACGAGTCAAAGAAATTAAGTGACTTCTTCACCCAGCTGGTGGAGGCAGAATTTGAGCCCAGGCCTGCTGACTCCAAAACCACGTTCTTTCCACACACCCAACGTATATTCTAACTAGACAAGTTAAGCTAGAATTGGAAGAAATAATGAGATAAAGGGTCCTTTTTGAGGAAGAAAATCAGCCTAGGAACAGGAATGCTTTCTCCTGTCATAATAATCCATGTGCCTACCAGTGACACTATCTAATTCCAAATGTCCACTTTTAGAAATAGAGGAGCTAATATATACATGCACACACGTGTGTGTGTGTGCGTGTGCGTGTGTGTGTGTGTGTGTGTGTGTGTGTGTGCAGAGAGAAAGAGAGGGAGGGAGACATTAGTTCAACCCTGTAATTTAATTCTTGAAATTAATAACAGGGAAATGGTCACAGATGTTAACAATGATTTATGTGTTGTGTTCATTGCAGTGGGTTGTTTTTTTTTTTTAAACGAAAGGAAAAATGAAAAGAACTAGAGCTACCTATCTTGCCCAACAACAGAGGAATGGTGGAATAAATTATAATTCAACGGAATAGTGGAGTATTATAAAGTCATTAAAATTCATGCTGTGGAATAATGTTTAATTGTATTGAAATATACTCATAATATAATGTTCATTAAAAATAAAAGAGGTCATAAGATCCTATATATAGTTTGGTTCCAATATTTGTTGAGCAACTACATATATGCATATATATTTAAAATCTGGAAGGAAATGTACCCAAATGTTAATAGTGATTATCTCTACGTTATAAGAGGACATTTTTTATTTCGTCTTCACCACCCTCTGTATTTATCCTTTTCTGTATTTTCCAACACAAAACAAGGGTGTGTGCTCTGCTGTTCCTCCCCATAGAGCATCTGGTTCTCAGGGCTTGCTTGCTTGGAAGGAAACTGCTTTTCATCCTTCCTGGTAGCAGGCACCAGAGATCGGGGCTGTAGCAGCCTGAGGACCCCATGTGTACCCCAGGCACTCACAAGGCAAGCTGCTTCTCACTCTCCTTACAAATGATTTCAGATGGCAATTTAAAAAAAGAAAACGAAGTATCGAACAAGAGGTCCTGCCATTGCCTTTAAAATGTGTTCTTTTGATGGTTCTTTTAGGATCACATCTTCACAGAGGCATTTTACCCTGAGTGAATTCCTGAAGAGAAGGGGCTGGCCATAGCATGTCTTTTATCCCCTAGTTCGTTCGTTCCTTCGTTCTTCCGTTCATTCATTCATTCATTCATTCATGTAAGAAAACTTACTGTGTCCTTGCTGGGCTCTATGCACTAATCAAAGAAGATGCAGTGGAACATTAAGTAGGGAAAGTTTTAAAATAGAGGTCTGCGGAAACAGTAGAGTAGACTTCACACATACCCTTCATTGTCACCCTCTGTGTACCTGTAAGCTTGAACCACCCAAAGAGACATCTCAAAGTAATCACCTCTATGAACGTCTTTTCTCTCCTCTCAAATCAGCACTCCCTCCTCACTTCCCGAAAATGACTGTTTTCTTATTGTCACACACGCAGCAATTCTAGTGCCTAGCATGTTGCAAAAACAGTCCTTTCTATATCGTTCTTATCTGCCTGCTGAACGTGCTGCCATAAATGAAAGTCTCTCTTCTTGTACATGTGCAATTGGCTTACTCTGTGTCACATGCAGGAAATGATAGAATTTCCCTAGGGTAAACAAATGAGTCCACCCCAACATCTAAACAAGTAAATATCTGGGTGCTCCTATAACCCACTTGGGATCCACCAGGGTTGGCAAGTTCTGCTGTAGATCCTGACCACCTGATACCAGGCACCAGGCCTTAATTATTCATCTCAATACGCTCAGAGCCTAGTATGTTGCCTTTGACAGCTAATGAAATGTTTCATCTCAGCTAACATTTATTGAGTGTCTACCATGTGCCAGGTATGGTGCTGGTGGTTAGAAATATACTAGTGAACAAAACACATATGATTTTGCCCTACAATTTGGTAGGTGCAGAGAAATGTTAAACAAAAACACTCTGAAGAAAAAGTACAGAGTGGTCTGAATGCTAAGGAAATATCTGAATAAACAAATGCATGAAAGAAAACGCTGTATATTTTACACTGTAATATTCGTTCACTAGAAAGGTGTATTCTATATATGAAGAAAGAGAATATTGTGAGCTCACTCAGGATGGATTAAGAATCCCATAAGACATAGGGCGCCCGAGTGGCTCAGTCAGCTGAGCATCTGACTCTTGATTATGGCTCACATCATGATCTCAGGGTCATAGGATCGAGCCCTGTGTTGGGCTCCCCACTGAGCATGAACCCTGCTTGGGGTTCTCTCTTTCTCTCTCTGTCCCTCTCCCTGACTCACATGCTCTCTTTCTCTAAAATAAATTTAAAAAATAATAATCTCACAAAACAATCTGACTCCTGTGTTATGCACCTATGACGCGTCCTAAGACCTCATTAGCTTTTCGTGGTCCTATCTCAACAGATGACTCATTCTGAACTTACAGGCAACTAAGAACCCTAGGGTATTTTTGTTGTTGTTTGTTTAATGCACTGCCGTAAGTCCCAGTATCTCTTCTTGTACACGTGCAATTGGTTATTTGGATCTAAGTAAGTGACTTTCTGTGTTCCTCCATTAGCTTTCATCTTGCTACAGCTGGTTAATCAATTTGACCTGCCCAAGTCCTCTGATGCCTAGTCCTGATATGGGAATATATGTGTCCCTTCCCATCAGTGGGTGTGGTTACCATGATGACAAGCCCAGATCAGGCTGTTGGAAGGAGCGCTGACGGGAGTCTTATAATCACCTTTGCAATCAACATATATCAAAAACATTAAAAAGTCCACATCCTTTGTGTATGTAATTACAGTTCTGGGAATCTATTCTACCAAAATAATACCAAACAAAGAAAGGCATATGCAAAAAAAAAAAAAAAAAAAAAAAAAAAAAACCAAAAAAAACCCAAAACCTGTTTTTACTCCATTATTTATAATAGTGAATAGCACATTGAAAAATCCTAGTCTTTAAAGGGGCATGATTAAGTTCAGATGACCATAACAAAAGAAAGTTTTCCTCCAAACTAAGAAAATTCCTAAGGATGGGCTTGCAACAGCATTTTATTTTTAGAACCTCTCTGAGCTTCTAGTGTAGCTCAGGACCCATTAGATGCTAATACATATTGTTAATGAAGAGATAATGAAAATAGTTTAGAAACAGGTGATTAAGAATATGGAATAATTAGTTATTAAAAAGATACTTGTTTGTATGGTATTGACAAGGGATCTTCTCAGGCAAACAACCCTTCAGCAAACAAGACAGATAAAACCCCCTGCCTTGAGGAGCTCACAATCTAATGGAAGGGGGCAGATAATACTCAAGTCGACAAGTAAAATGGCACATCGTGTGGCAATAAAGGCAACAGGACAAAAATTAAGTGGGGAAGGATAGGAAATCCAGCCGGGGAACTGAAGGGATCCAGCCGGGGAACTGAAGGGGGGAGGAAGCTTCAAATAGGGGGATCCGGATGGCGTCCCTGAGAAAGGGCCATCTGAGCAGAGACCTGAAGGAAGGGGGCGATGAGCTGGACAGTTGGCTGGGCCATGAGCATTCCAGGGAGCAATTCGGTTTTAGCAATACAATTTTAAAGGATTAGTGGGTTACTTTTGTGCAGGCAGTCCATCCCCTGCATTCCTTGTCACTTTCAATTACCCATAAGTACACCCAACTCGCTCATCAAAGAGAGATTCCCCTGTCTCTCCCTTCTGGCAGCCAGAGACAGATTCCCCAGTCTGTGCCCAGGCTGCTTTGCTGGAAGCAGATGGGCAGCCCCACCCCCTTCTTCTTGGGTCTGGCCACGTGGTGAGAGCATAACCCGTACCCTGCGGCCCCATTCCCTCCCCCACTGAGTCTAAAGGGGCATTAAAATTCACACTTGTTTGTACCTGGTGAGTCTGTATTCTCTGCGTAAGGGCTCATTCATGCAGAAGCAGAACCACGCATCCTCCGAGTCACTTTCAGAACGAAGAATGTAATCTTTAACCAGATTGAAAGAGTATCAGAATTTTGTTGTTGTTAGGGTCTCGAGATTGTTGTATCTGGAGCGAAGGTGTCAACAAAGAAGTGCTTCTACAGATGTGTTAATCACTATGTATGTGTTTTGAAAATCGCCGTGGCGTTTGTAGCTTCTGGTCACCTGCTCGGGTTCCAACAGATGACTTTCTACTACGCCTACCGGCAGCAGAGGTAATTTTTAAGGTGCAGTTGCACGGAGGACACTGTACTCCGGGAGGGCAGAGCCATGCCTGTTTTTGTCACCGTCATTACCCCAGTGCCCGGCATATAGGAGACACTGCGTGAATGCCCACGAATAAGTGAGTGACTCCAAAGATGACAGCTTTGGTGGAGAGAGAAGACTTGTAGGCTGCCGTGGGAGAGGCAAGTACAGAGACCACAGGGAAGCAGGAGAGACAAGATGGCATGCGCCGTGCAAGGGGAACCCAGGTGGAGTGTGCATTTATTTATTTATTTATTTTTTTTTTTTTTAAATTTTTTTTTTCAACGCTTTTTTATTTATTTTTGGGACAGAGAGAGACAGAGCATGAATGGGGGAGGGGCAGAGAGAGAGGGAGACACAGAATCGGAAACAGGCTCCAGGCTCCGAGCCATCAGCCCAGAGCCTGACGCGGGGCTCGAACTCACGGACCGCGAGATCGTGACCTGGCTGAAGTCGGACGCTTAACCGACTGCGCCACCCAGGCGCCCCTGGAGTGTGCATTTAATGTGCAAGGGCAGGGCGGGGGCGGGGAGATGAAGTGTGAGAAAATCACCGGCATGGCGTTTGTCCCTTCCCCCATGTACATGTTGGATTACTTTGGTCAATTCACTTAGCACCTTGGAGACTCAGTTCCATCCTCTGGAAAATGGCGGTAACAATACTGACCTCACAGGGTTGCTATGAGAATTAAGTAAGATAATGCATATAAAGCCCTTGGCACAGAGACTACCACCATAAAAAAGTCATAGTAGACCCTCATATTTCCACTTAACACGTACACATTGAGAGGCAGTGTAGAGCGTGGTGGGGAGTAGGGATCTGGGGCCAGACTGCCTGAGTTTGAATCCCAGCTTTATCACTTAGAGCTGAGCGGTCTTAAGAAAGTTACTTAATTCCTCTGTGCCACAATTCCCTCATCTGTGAAAGACAGGGTAACAGTGCTAGCTCATTGTGATCAGTTAATAAATGTAAACCACTTAGAATGGTTCCTGGCACACAGGCATTATTATTGTCCGCGAGGCATTTTTTGTGTTTGTTTCTCACTTTGATTCCTCAAGGGCTGGTGGAAGCGATAGGATATATGGCAGCAGACAGATACGTTGATGTGATGATGGAGGAGTTCGTGTTGGATGGGCTGGATCTGTGCTTCATTTCAACGTCGGCTCTCAAACTCGAGCAGACACTGGATTCACCCTGAGCGCTTGTTAAAACACAGGTCGCGGCCTGTGAGTGCCTCATTCAGTAGGGCTGGGTGGGACCTGAGATTTTTTATTTCTAACAAGTTCCCCCAGTGGTGCTGATGCTGCTGGTCCAGAGACCACACTCGGAGAATCACTGCGATGCAACATGAAAGCATGTGCAAAGCTCCAAGAGAAGGAAGAAGGAGAGATGCATAAAGAGACAGGAGTTCTGAAAAGGACTGAGTAACAGATACGAGTAGAAAGAATAATTCGCTCATTTATTCATTCAGCAGACATTTACTCACTGCCCACTGTGAGCAGGGCCCTGTATTCACCGGTCAGCTGAAAGGACCAAGATTTAGCTGAGTAGAAACGACAGTGGGTTGGGAAGGACTATCAGTTTATTGAATTAAAACAGAATAGCCTTTAAAGAAAGCAGCCACATCCTCATCAGGCCTAACTCCACATCGTGTCCCCATTAGGTCTAACTCAGGCATCCTTTGTGTGTGTGTGGCGGTGGGGGTTGGAGGGGGGAGAATATACATAAAATTTACCATTCTAACCATTTTTAAGTATATAGTTCACTGGCATTAAGTACACTCTATATTTTTGTGCAGCCATCACTCACCATCTATCTCCAGAATTGTTTTCATCTTCCTAAACCCAAACTCTCTGTTCGTCAAGAATTCCTTACTCCCTTCTCCCCTGTAGCCCCTGGCAACTACCATTCGACTTTCTGTTTCTCTGGATTTGACTATTCTAGGTCCTCACATAAGTGGAACCGTACAGTATTTTGTCCTTTTTTGTGACTAGTTTATTTCACTTAGCACAATGTCTTCAAGGTTCATCTACGTTACATATAGCATGTGTCAGAATGTCCTTCCTTTTCAAGAATTAATATTGCACTGTATGTATACATCACATTTGTTTAGCCAAATCATCCATCAGGAGATGTTTGGGTTGTTTCTACATTTGGCTGTTGTGAATACTGCTGCTATGAACACGGCTGTACAAATACCTATTTGAATCCCTGGTTTCAACTGTTTTGAGTATATATTTCTAAGCACCATTTTGATGTTTATTTATTTTTGAGAGAGACAGAGATAGAGCTTGAGCGGGGGAGGAGCAGAGAGAGAGGGAGACACAGAGTTGGAAGCAGGCTCCAGTCTCCGAGCTGTCAGCACAGAGCCCTATGTGGGGCTCGAACCCACGGATGGTGAGATCATGACCTGAGCTGAAGTCAGACGCCCAACTGACTGAGCCACCCAGGCGCCCCTCTAAGCACCATTTTAAAGCAGATACATTTTGTTCGGGTGACAATTAAGGTCACTCTTCCCCCATCCCACCCTCTACCTTTTCCCCTCTTAGAACTTTCCCCCTCCTGACACTCAGGTACCCAGATCTCTCATCTGAATCTGATAAATCATCCACACCTCCAGGTAAATTAGCACAACAAGGACCAGGGGAATTTATTTCAATGCTTTACGGGCTGAACGCATGCATGAATCTTCCTTTCCCTATCATGACAACCTTACTGATACACTGTCCAAATACACTTGTGCCAGGAGATTATTAGGTACTATTCAGAAACGAAACAATTTAGTCTCTGGAATCAGACATCTGGTAGAGGAACCTGAGCTTACTATTTACTAGGTGTTTACGCAAATGATTCAATCTTCCTAGTTTCAATTTCCTGATCCATAAAATAGGGATACTAGTTTCCTAGTATCCATTTGGCTGTTTGGAGAATTAAAGTAAGTACACCAATTAAATTAAGATGAGATAAACCAAAACAAGACAAAGAACTAAACCTAATAGCTGGCACATGGTAAGAACCCAGAAAATGCTGGGCATCCTTGGTATTATAACTGGGTGACTCCTTCAGATATATGCCAAGAAGGTTCCTGCCACCTAGGTACACAGAAGAACATCACAATGAGCATGGAATTAACAGCCCTACTAGGCCAGAGACCCAGAATACAAAACAATGGACATTTTTTAAAACACAGGATTCAACGGGGCACCTGAGTGGCTCCGTCAGTGAAGTGTCTGACTTTGGCTCTGGTCCTGATCTAGCAGTCTGTGAGATTGGGCCCTGCATCAGGCTCTTTGCTGACAGCTCAGAGCCTGGAGCCTGCTTCAGATTCTGTGTCTCCCTCTCTGCCCTTCCCCTGCTTGTATTCTGTCTCTCTCTCTCAAAAATAAACAAACATTAAAAAAATTTTTTTTGTTTAACACAGGATTCAAAATGACAACCTGGCTACAAAGGATTAAAAGATGTCTTTAGATGGGGGAGATATTTTGGGGCAGGGCCCTCTGTGGAGCCCACAACTTATACTAGGATTCCCCAACAGTCAGCTATGGGTGTTAAGTATTTTTCTTGAGCTCTTTTTTTTTTTTTCTGAGTTTGCAAACGTCAGATAAAAATGGATTCTAGAACAATGGAAATTTGAGATGAGAAATGGTTGCGGCAAATTTGGCCAGGCCTCCTCCTAGGATGGCCCCAGTCCTTCTGGGACATGTTCTGACGACTGGATGGCCTTTTTCTAAACCTCTGAAAGGGGATGATGTTCCCGCCACTTCCCTTGGAAGAATATTCCACGGTGAAATATGACTCACTGTCAGGGCCCTTGCCTTTGAGATTCTCTTTCTTCTCTTGACCCACTTTCGTCTGGCCGTGCCCTTTTGTACAAAGTCAAACGCAGCCTCCCCTGGAGAAGGTTGTTCTGTGAGGACTGACATTTAAAGACCATTACCACCTCTCACACTCAGCCCTGTTCATTTAGCCAAGCAAAGCATGTTTAATTCTTTTAATCTCCTCTCATAAATCAATCTCTTCGTTCCCTTAATAGTCCTTCGCCTATGCTTTGAATTCCTTCCAGTCTGGCCATCCTAAGCTCTTGTTCCATTTATACTTGAGACTTGCCAGTCAATCACAAATGGCTCTCGGGAAAAACAGCCAGGCCCGCCAGGGCTCTAAGTGCTCTCACTGTGCTGGGCTGTCTGCAATCCCCCAGGCACTGGGAGTCCAGAGAAGATCCCTTCCTGGTAGCCAATCCCGAAGGCCTGGAAGCAAGCTTGAGACATTTGCCACCTACACCATTATGGGTCCTTCAATCCTGGCCCATCTGATCCAAGGTCAAGGGAGCTTCCCGAGAAGCTACCTCAGACACCTGTACCTCTACTGTCACTCAAGCTCCTCAGTATGTCCTTCTTTCCCCTAGCTTTTACCCACAAGGGCACGAGGGCAACAGAGGAGCCCAGAGGAGTCTTACCTGGAAGGTCCCAGCATGGTCTTCTTCCTTATCACCCTCTCTGTTCTCTTTGAGGGCAATTAATGTGAATCCTCTGAAGTAGGACGGTGGGGCAGCTGAAAGGGTTACTGTGGAGAGAGGAGAAAGCAGATCATAAGCACAGGAATCAGCTGGCATCCATCTGACAAATGAATGTTGGTGAGTTCTCCATCAACAAGCCAGACCTGTGGGTTGGAGGGGCAGCAGACAGTGGAAAAGCCTCATTCCTTTGAGTAGTGAACTTTTACTCTCCACCCCGTTCCTCCTCACATTTCAGAACCTGCAAAATGCCTGAACTATGATCTCAGTTGGGCCTCCTTGAACCAACAAAGGCTTTGGTGCACTCTCTCTCCCAGTAGCCACAATTTGAAAAAGATAGTTCCTGGTCAGGGGCACCTGGGTGGCTCAGTCAGTTAAGTTTCTGACTTCAGCCCAGGTCATGATCTCACGGTTTGTGAGTTTGAGCCCTGGTTCAGGCTCTGTGCTGACAGCACAGAGCCTGGAGCCTGCTTCAGATCCTCTGCTCCCTCTCTCTCTGCTGTTCCACTGCTTGCACTCTCTCTCACTCTCAAAAATAAATAAACATTAAAAAAAAAAAAAAAGAAATCCCTGGTTTGCAACCTCAATCTTGACAGTTATCTAATGTTACACTTCCAAAAGAAATCTAGCCGCTCACAGCCCAAACTCCCTTACAAAGTCCTTTGGGGCAGAGAATGCTGTGTGTTTTCCAAAATATACTTCCTATTTCTTGTAAGCGCTCAGCTAGACCACTTTCCCAGCCTCCCTTGCAGTTAGGTCTGTTTGCGTTCTGCCGAGGGAAAGCACGGATGGACGTGATGCATGCCACTTTCTGCTTGGCCCGCACAAACTTTCCACAGGATCTTCCAGTCTCCCTCTCCCACCTATGCCTGCAGAATGCAGCGGATCCAACAGAAGATCCAACAGAAGGTGTCCTGGGAGAAGATGGTGGAATCGCAAGATAGAAGAAACCAGGGTTTCTGAATAGCTACACAGAGAATCACCCACTGACCAGAAACATCCATCTTGTACTTTGTCTGAACTGGAAATAAACTTATATTGTGGGGGATTGTTTGTTACAGCAGCTGGAGTTCTGTGAATCCACATCATGCTCTTCCTTCTCACATCTACCCAGATAACTTCGTTTTCACTGAATCTAGCTCAAGGGCCTTCTCAGCAAGGATGGTCACCCCTCCCTTTGTATCCCTAGCACCTGGCACAGAGCCTGATGTCTAATAGATGCTCAATTCAAGTTTCTTGAAATTTATATAAATTGGGATTGGAATTACTGTCTGGATTAAAGTGCTAAGATTCTGGCCTTTAAACACAGAGTTATAGACTCTTAGAGCCTTAAGCTGTTTCAAGAACCCTCCATTCCAGCCTTCTAATTTCACAGACAGGAAACAAAGACACAGAGAGGTCAACAGACACCCCAAGGCAGTAAGAGCACCCACAAGGCAGACTTAGGGCCAGACTCCTTTTCCCCAGTTTAGCATTCCACCCATGGTTGCATATATGGAGTATATCTGAGTATGGATATTCTACAAATGTTAGGTTTTAAAATTTTAAAAATCAACTTAACATATACCATTTATGTGATTCTGAAAAGCAACCCCCTGTCAGGGAGGGGCATTCTAGTCTTCTGCTTTCAGTCCTAAAAATAAAGGACCCTCAAATTCCAAAAATTAAAACACCTTTCTTGGACCATGCACCAGTAGCCCATTAGCCCCAACACAACGACATCTCAGGAAAGAACTCTGAGAACCAAAGATTGCAAATCTCATGCTATAATTGGTCAGTTCATCCCACAAAAGTAAAAGAGCATTCTGATTGGCTACTGATGTCTATCGAAAGGTCAGACAGACCTTCTTAGTAAGGAAGAAAGGGTGAGAGAAAAAGCACAGTACAATAGAGTAAGAAAAGTAGGGTGCTCACCAGTGGCAAGCAGAAAATGATGATTATGATGTCAGAAGAAAGAGCTGAGATCTCTGAGGGACAGACAGACAGCCCTAAAGCAGTCTGAGGGTGTCTAGAGTGGGGTGGGAAATGAACAAACAAAACCAAACAGAAACAGACTCACAGGTACAGAGAACAATTTGGTCGTTGTCAGAGGGGAGGGGAGTGGGGGAATGGGTAAAATAGGGGAAGAAGAGGACAAGTTACAAAATTCCAGCTATAAAATAAACAAAGACATGGGAATGCAATGTACAGCATAGGAAATATAGTTAATAATATTGTAAAAACTTCATATGGTGACAGTAGCTATATTTATCATGGTGATTGCTTTGTAATGCAGACAAATGGTGACTCACTATGTTGTGCACCTGAAACTAATATAATATTGTATGTCAACCACGCTGAAATTAAAAGCACCTATAGGTGGGCATAATAACAGCACTTACCTCAAAGTATCAGTGTGAAGCATAAACGAATTAACACACAGAAAGTTATTAACAGCATGCCTGGAATATACTAGGCACTTAATAAATATTAGCCCTTATTGCCAGTGATGAGATTATCACATTGCATTTTGTGGGTAAGTGTTCGTCTACCTATTCATTAAGTCCTTCAAAAGCAAGAGCCACATCTGAGCTCAGCACAGTGATTAGCAGAGAGTTGATAACGCAATTAAGTTTACCGAACTGTGTTCATGGACTGGTAAACTCTATATTATAAAGATGTCAGTTCTTCTCAAATTGATTTATAAATGTAGTGCAGTTAAATTAAATTCCCATTGTGTTTTTCTGTGATACAGACAAGTTGATTCTGAAACATACATGAAAATGCAAAGCACCAAGAATGTCCAAGGCAATCTGAAGAAAGAAGTGAAAAGTTGGAGGGCTTGTACTACTAGATACCCAGACTTACGGAGCTACAGAAATTCAGCCGGGCTACTATAGCAAGGAAAGAAAAAGAGGCCAGTTGAACTGTTTGGGGTCCAGAAAAAGTTCCACAAGTCTATGGAAACTTGCTGTATGATTAAGGATCTCCTGCAGAGCAGTCGGGGGGAAAAGATAATACCTTCAGTAAATGGTATGAGGACCACTGGGTAACTATATAGAAACAGGTGAATCTTGACCTTGCACATCATACGCAGAATAAACTTCACATAGACGATAGAGCTAACTGTGAAGAATAAAACAGCAAAGATTTTAGACGTGAGCCTAGGATAAAATATGAATGATCTTGGAATCAGAAAGATTTTTTAAGCAGACACAAAAAAAGAAAATAAAAACAGTGACGATAAAAGAGAAGATACATAAATGGGCTGATGTAAAAATTTTGCCCAACAAAAGACATCATCAGGAACAAGTACGGCACAGTGTGGAAGAAGATATTTGCGACGCATATCACCATCAGTTGACTTTAATCCAAAATATATAAAAACTTTTTCAGATCAAGAAAAGAAAGACAACCCAATAGAGAAAAATAGGCACAACACATGAACTAATGCTTCGTAAAAGAAGGTGCCCAAATGGCCAAAAAGCATATGAAAAGACACTCAACCTCGTTAGTGAACAGGAAAATAAAAATTAAATCCACAATAAATTACTACCGCATTTCCACCAGATTGACTAAACGTAAAAGGATTAACAGTATCAAATGTTAACTGGAACTTTCACACACCGTTGAACCGAAAATAAGCAATTTTCACTGGAAAACTCTTTGGCAGTATTTACTGAAGCCGAACATATACAGACCCTATGATCCAGTGATGTCACTCCTAAATCAACAGGAATGCATACATATGTGTACCAAGTAACATCTATCAGGTTATAGTAACATTGTATTAGCACCCAAATGGAAACTCAGCGCCAATCATCAGTAGAATGGATATGTAAACTGTGACATATACGTATAATTGAATGCCCTGTAATAATGAAAATGAACGAATTACTGCTACATACAACAAAAGGATAAATCTTGGGGCACCTGGATGGCTCAGTCGGTTAAGCGTCCAACTTCGGCTCAGGTCACGATCTCACGGCTCGCGAGTTCAAGCCCCGCGTCGAGCTCTATGCTAACGGCTCAGAGCCTGGAGCCTGCTTTGGATTCTGTGTCTCCTTCTCTCACTCTCATTCTGTGTCTCCCCTGCTCTCACTCTGTCTCGGTCTCTGTCTCTCCCTCAAAAATAAATAAATAAATATTTTTTTAAAAAACCAAAGGAATAAATCTCATAAATATAATCTTGAATGGAAGAAGACATATAAAATAATACAAAGGCTATGATTACATTTATATATTTGTGTGAAATCCAAAAACATACAAAGTAGGGGCACCTGGATGGCTCTGTCGGTTGAGCATCCAACTCTTGATTTTGGCTCAGGTCATGAAGCCAGGGTCATGGGATCGAGCCCGGCATCAGGCTCCTCACTGAGCATGGAGTCTGCTTGGGAGTCTCTCTCTCACCCGCTGCCCCTCTCCCCTACTCATGCTCAGTTTCTCTCTAAAATTAAAAAAAAAATTTTTTTTAAGTAATCTACGATGCCAGAGGTCAGGGCAGTGGTTACACGCGTGGCAAAGTGGAGTGAGAAGTGATTTGCAGGTGGCACAAGGAATGCCTCTGGAGTGCTGATCATGGTCTGTTTCTTGATCTCAGGCCCACTGCATGAGCATGTTCAATGTGTAGTAATTCACTAAGCAGTCCAATTTGTGAACTTTTCCATATGTAAGTTATATTCTGGTACAAATGTTATTCAGTGATGTTTCTGAATGATAAATATGCCCCTTTCTGTACATCTGTGCATTACACTTAAAGGGCTCATCATAAACTTGGTTTCCCAGAAACCAAGGAATGATGCATTCCTATAGGTTAAAAACAAAACAAAACAAAACTAAGGTCTTCCTTTACCTCATTGTATATAACACACAGGACGGAGGCTCTGGAGGCTGAACTCAGAGTGGGGTTTCAACCTGAAATTATCACTGGTGATGACGGTATTCCACAGTACAAGCTGAAGGAAGACAGGAGATCCCATCCCTCCAAGGACCCATTAATGCGACCCTCTCCTGAAAGGCACAAATGTGCAGTATGTTCTGAGTTCCAGTAATGACTGAAGATGACTGCTTGGCAATAAATAATAGAATCTTCTCTCTAATGACTCCTCCCTAGTGCCTCCCAAGAGAGGCCATTAAGAGACCCAAGAAATGCAAGGAAAATGCTGATGAAGGTTTAGGAAAAAAAAAAAAAAAGTCCATTCAGAGCCATCCTGTGAGCACATACAGGGAACTGGTTAAGAGCAAAGATTTTGGATTAGAACCCTAGAGCTATCATTTATTAATTACATGACCTCTGGCAAGTTATTTCACCTCCCTGTTCCCTCATTTTTAAAAGAAGCTAATGATACTGCCTTTCTTATAGGAATGTGGAGGGGATTAAATAAACATCTATCACAGCGCCTGGTACATAAAGGATTCAAGAGCTGTAAAGGATGCCGATGGCCACTGGCACTGGGGATGTTGGAGCTGAAGAAGATGATGATGAAAATGATAAAGACCAGGATGTTCAGCAGGCCGATCAACCGGCAACGGGTTTCCAAAAGCTGGTCCTCAAGGACAATGACTGAACCTCCAAAGAAAAACGCTAGCAGGTGCCAGTAAAGGACCCCTGAGAGGGTTGCAAGGAAATAAAGGTCTTTGGGGATGATCCTCACAGGGTCAGGGTATGGGGAGCTCTGGGTAAGCCCTTATCGTGAACAGAGCCTTCCTTTTTCTGAATGCCTCTCACCCAATTTTAATTACACACTTATTTGTGAGTTATATGTTAAATGCTGGTCTCCCCTAATAACCTGGAAGCTCCGTGAGAGCAGAGACCAAGTCTGTCTTAAGCTGCACGGTCTTTTTAGCATTGAGCGTGCCTTTTCACTCACAATAAATGCTCAATAAACGCTCATTGAGTGTTTGTCCCCTTGGTCCCTCCTTCAAAGTTTCCTCCTCCAAAGCTACCATGTGTAGTATTCAGCCCCTCATCCCTTTGTTACTAAGCACTTTGTGCCTGCCCAGTGCTATGCACCTGGAGACAAAAAAAAAAAAAAAAAAAAAAAAAAAAAAAGATACGACCTCTCCCTCTAGGAGCATTCAGTCTAAGAGCTGGGAGGAAAAGACACATCAGCGGATATTTTTTATAACATACGATGGGTGTTATGGATGTGTGGATAATTTGCTCTGGGATGCCAGAGGAGGGAGCATCTGGGTCTAACGTGGGAGTCAGTCAGAGGGGGCTTCAAGGAGGAGGTGGCATTTGAACTCCAAGTGGAGTGAGGAATAAGAGTTTGTCAAGTGGACAAGAGACTAACAGCACTCCAGGTACAGGGAAAGGCATGATGAGACAGTCTTGGCCTTGGAAACCAGAACTATTTCTGTATTTCATAAATTGCAAGCTGGAAGGGACAGGGTGATAAGAGGTCAGGGGAAGAAGGTAGGGGATAGACACTTAAAAGCCTTCAAAGCCTTGCTAAAAAGGGTGGATACCTCCCTGGAGGTGACGAGGGGCCCCTAAAGGGTTTGAGTTAGGGAATGTCATATTCAGATTTATGTTTTAGGAAGAGCAGGCTGGAAGTTGTATGATTATTGAATTACAGCCTTTCCCTGAAAACCCGTGGCAAGGGCCTCCTGGTCTGCCTTGCTGATATGAGGACTGATGTTTCACCCTCGAGCCTGGCCTTAACTCGCTACCTAAGGTTGAGTTCTCCTCATCCTTGGGTACACTTGCCATCTGAAAATCCCAACTCCCAAACAGCTTTCTGGGTCCTTCAAGTGTCAGTGTGTCAACCATTTAACATGAACTCTGGGTTTCAGATTCCCTGGCCCTAACCTCAGTGAAAAGATCCTGAGCCAGATCCCAGCTCTCTCCACCTGCTGAATGGCACTGAGATGCCCCAGTGTTCATGCCCCACACATCAACTACAGGGAACTTTAACTTCTGCCTTAACTTGCAACCTGGGGTTACAAAGACTGCTGGAGCAGTACACGAGCCACAGCGGTCCCCTCCCTGCTGTGTAGGACTTTCAGAACACGGGAAGATTCGATGCACATGCTTCACTTAGAAATTGGCACGGCGCACCTGGGTGCCTCAGTCAGTTAAGCGTCTGACTCTTGATTTCAGCTCATGATCTCGCAGTTGGTGAGTTCAAGCCCCGCATTGGCTCAGTGCTGATAGCCTGCTTGGGTTTCTTTCTTCCTCGCTCCCTGCCCCTCCTCCACTTGTACTCTGTCTCTCTTTCTCTCTCTCTCAGAAAAAATCCATTAATGATAATAAAAAAAGAAATTGTCACAATTGAGCCCACCCAGCCAGGATGAGGTGGAAGGAGATGGTATTGATGGGTTGGCAGATGGGAAGGCAGGGCTAAAAATCTAAAAGAAGTGTGATGGTGGGCTTGGCCCACTCTGTTTCCCTGGATGGTCTTCTGTAGCTAGTGCTCCAGAATTCTCAGGCAGAGGTGAAACAAGTCCCATTCCAAATTAAATATCACACATATCTAAAATTGAAAACTGGATGTAGCTAACAGATCTGGGTTCGAATCTCTCCTGTTTACTATGTGTAACCTTTGGCAAGTTACTTAACCTCTCGAGGTCTCAGTTTCTAATCTCCTGTAAAATGACGGTCTTGGTACTTATCTCATTGTTATTATGCCAACAAATGAATTAATATTCATAATAATAAGTGTACATATATGTTTGTTAAATTAATAGGATACATTCAAAATAAATCATTCTCCTCCATAAAAGAGGGATCATCATTATCATCTCATGGGTTTGTTATAAGGATTAAAGGTGGGAATGTATATGAAGCACAATGCAACAGCCCGATGGAAGTTCATTCTTTCCCACATATGCTACCTCTTCATGGGATGGCTGGGAGCCAGATGCATGGGTCCTGAGCTGACCATTACGCGGATGGGAAGAGGGATGGGTGGGAAGGAAGCTCCTGGAGACTTGGCGATGTGTCAGCCAAGAGAATGTAGCTGGGGGTATGGGTGAGGGCAGGAAGCACGGAGGGACATACACTCTCCAGGAGCCCCACTTCTTATCCTACTCAGACAATGGGATCTCTGGGGCTGGCGACAATAGCACCCCCTCTCCCTCCTGAAACATAATGTCACAGAAGTGAGTGTGGCCCAAATTTAGTCTCTCTCCACACCCCATTCCCCTGCGTCTGTGACCCAAGGTGGGCCAATCAGAATCCTCCCCCAGGGTTTTTCCAGTTTGGAATTAATGGGACCAGGGCTTTTCTTTTAGTTACAGGACTAACTGAAAGATTTTTCATGGAAGGTTCTTGGCAGGTATAGTCCTTGTTATTTGGAGAAAGTTTATCTGTAGTAAGAAAAATGAGGACAACACACAGAAACACAGCCAAGAGATATGGGATGGAAAAAGTGACACAGACAAGGTAGAAGGGAGAGATGGAAAGGAGAGAGGGAGGAGAGAACCCTTTTGGGTCCCTAGATCCATTTATACCTGAAGCCAGACCCACCCCTAGACTTTCCAAATATGAGACTCAGTAATTCTCTTTCTGCTTTAGTTAACTTGACTTTGTTCCTGTCATGTTCTGTGGAAAGAGTCTTTACTAATTTTGAAACAAAGAAAGAAAATAATTCTGCCTAAACTATACAATTCATTAGCAGGCTAGGGAAATGATATTTGTGGCTTAACTGAGGTGGTTGACGAGGAAGGTGGCAGTTGATACTAAAATGCCACTGAGATGACAGCAAACCAGTTGACTTTGAAAGTATTGAACTAGAGGTCAACTTCAGGGAAAGACTCAAGGGATGTCAAGGGAGCCCCTTGCTCAACATTCTTATCAACTTTGATAAAGATTTCTAAGACTGCTTATCAGAATTGTAGATAATCCAAAATGAGATTACATGGATAAGTCACTCAGTGACAGAATCCAGATCCACGAGGGGCTGACAGCTACAGGGATGGACCCAAACATTCTGGATTACGTCTGAGGAAGACCAAGACTAAGTTATGAGGAGTCACGTCAAATCTTACATTCAAAGACGAGTCACACCAGTTGAGGGAGAGGAGGGAAGCAAGCCTTCCCAGCGGCTCACAGGAATTTTTGCTGGCTGCAAGCTCAGCGTGATCCCAGAGCGCTGCGAAAATAGCAAACACAAGACCTGGCAAGCTTAACACAAACACAGCCCTCAGGACAAGGGAGATAATCATCCCCCATGTTCTATCCCAATCAGAGCACATCTGGGGTATAAAGTGCAAGGGGACAAGAAACAGCATCCTATAAAGAATGGCTGAAGAAATGGGGCATTTTGGCCAGAAGTCATAGTTTCTATTTCTCCACAAACACCTCAATGGCTGACATATGGCCAAGGGGAGACCTCATTTGCTCGACTCCAAAGAACAGAACCTGGACCGATGAGCGGAAGTTACATGGAAGGGACGTGTTGGCAAGAGAAAAGTACAACCAGGTCAACCATGGCTCAGACTCTGCCAGCTTTGAGCATCATCACCTAAAGGAAGCTCACGATTCTTCTCTCTCCAACACTTCACTGCCCAGACAGGGGGAGGCTGCTGTCACTCCAACTTTGGGGACATCCTACTGGCCACTGTACTCGGGTACAGGATAGCCAGTGATGTGACCAGGTGCTAATGTATGTGGAGCACAGGAGGCTGGGGTGGAGCGAGGAGAGGTTGTGATGGGGAAACGTGGGCATAGAAAAGTGACCATCTTTTGGCCGCCTTCTCTCTGTGTCTCCTCATCTTGTTTTATTTTTTATTCTTATTTTTTTCATAATGTGTTTTTTATTTATTTTTATTTTTTTAATATATGAGATTATTGTCAAATTGGTTTCCATACAACACCCAGTGCTCATCCCAAAAGATGCCCTCTTCAGTGCCCATCACCTCCCCTCCCCTCCCTCCCACCCCCCATCAACCCTCAGTTTGTTCTCAGTTTTTAACAGTCTCTTATGCTTTGGCTCTCTCCCACTCTAACCTCTTTTTTTTTTTCCTTCCCCTCCCCCATGGGTTTCTGTTAAGTTTCTCAGGATCCACGTAAGAGTGAAACCATATGGTATCTGTCTTTCTCTGTATGGCTTATTTCACTTAGCATAACACTCTCCAGTTCCATCCACGTTGCTACAAAGGGCCGTATTTCTTTCTCATTGCCACGTAGTACTCCATTGTGTATATAAAGCACAATTTCTTTATCCATTCATCTGTTGATGGACATTTAGGCTCTTTCCATAATTTGGCTATTGTTGAGAGTGCTGCTATAAACATTGGGGTACAAGTGCCCCTATGCATCAGTACTCCTGTACCCCTTGGGTAAATTCCTAGCAGTGCTATTGCTGGGTCATAGGGTAGGTCTATTTTTAATTTTTTGAGGAACCTCCACACTGTTTTCCAGAGCGGCTGCACCAATTTGCATTCCCACCAACAGTGCAAGAGGGTTCCCGTTTCTCCACATCCTCTCCAGCATCTATAGTCTCCCGATTTGTTCATTTTGGCCACTCTGACTGGCGTGAGGTGATATCTGAGTGTGGTTTTGATTTGTATTTCCCTGTCCTCATCTTGTTTTAAAAGAAAAAAAAAGAGAGAGAGAGATTATAGATTTCTGGAATCCAGCTCTTTGTTGGGGGTGGGTCCAGTGAAGCTGCGGTTAGTTTGTTTGTTTTACACTTTCCAAGTGATTCTGAAGCATAGCTAGGTTTGGACACCACACAAATGACCCCACGAAGTGCTGATTCCAGGGAAAGTCACTTAATAATTGGTGTTGAAGTTTGATTGATCAATAATCCTCTCTGCTCTCTTCTCCATTCAATCAAAGCCAGTGTCTGAAGCTCGGAGCTCCTTCCCTTTGCCCTTTTGCCGATTGTCCTGCTCTTCACCTCTGAACCATCAATGACCCAGCTTTTCACCATGCTGATCTCCTTCCTCTCAATAGTCTTTTTTTAATTTTTATTTTTTAAATGTTTTTACTTATTTTTGAGACAAAGAGACAAAGCATGAGCAGGGGAGGGGCAGAGAGAGAGGGAGACACAGAATCCGAAGCAGGCTCCAGGCTCTGAGCTGTCAGCACAGAGCCTGACGCGGGGCTTGAACTCATGGAGTGGGAGATCATGACCTGAGCTGAAGTCGGACGCTCAACCGCTCAACCGACTGAGCCACCCAGGTGCCCCTCAATAGTCTTTACCTGGGACCAGCCAACTGCCTGCCCTCAACCTCCAGCCAATGCCCCCAGGGCACTGGGCATCTCTTCTCTCTGCTGCCTCCACCTGGAGCTCCTCGCCGTTGGTCCCCATCCCTGGTCTCACTTCTCTGGCTGAGAGAGAAACACTTTCTCTTGCTTCCGTCTAGCTCTCTTAGCAGATCTCACACCAGGATTCTTCACTTTTTTTTTTTCAACAAATAAAGATTTAGTGCCTGTCGTGTCCACAAACTGTTCTGGGTGCTAGAAATAAATGGCAAACAAGAAAGGACACAGTGCTTGCTCTCATGAAGCTTATATTCTAGCTTGAGGAGGCAGATGATAAACAAGATAATTTCAGAGAGTGATTAAGGGCTATGATGAAAATGAAATCAGGCAAAAGAAATGGGAAACATAAATTGGTGGTCAGAGAAGCCTATTTAAAGGGATAAAATCTGAGCTGAAACTTAAAAGACAAGGAGTGAGCCACATAAGGCTGAGCATTCTAGTCATGGAGAAGAGCATGTACAAAGGCCCTGGGATGGGAATGAGCGAAAATCCAAAGAGTAGTGTTGCAGCTATGAGGTGAAGGAGGAGAAAGAACAGGAAGAAAAGAAAATGAGGAAGGATGAGGAGAAGGAGAAGGAAAAGAGAAGAGGGGGAGGGGAAGACGAGGAGGAGGAGGAGGAGGAGGAGGAGGAGGAGGAGGAGGAGGAGGATTATAAGAGCTTCCTCTAGCTCTTAGAATCACCGTCCCATTTTTATGGCCTGCTCTGAGTTTGCCCACCTTCCCACACTCCTATTCCCCCCAAATGGTGCTTTGTGCCTGGAGTCTTTTCCTGCCCTTCTGCTGTCTCACAAAGTCCGCAAGGCATATTTGCAAATGTCCGGGCCACAATAGGAGATAGGGTTTGAGTTATTTCCCATGGGTCTTCTGGGCCTCAGCTAATCCACAGAGGTGTGTAGGCCCCTGTTTAAGTTTCCCTGAACCTTTCATGGCAGTTTTGAATATTCCATGCAAGTTAGAAGCTTTGTCTATGTAGAGCTCACAAGGACTTCTTGGCGATGTCACGGAATTCCTTACCTGCCCATCCCAGCCTCATCTCTAGCCCAGCCAAGACACCCTGTAGACATGGGAAATTTATACCAGCAAGAGCTGACCGGCCACACAGGAGGCTTCATGTGACATGGTGAGCTCCCTGACACGTAGGTGTTCCAGCAGATGTGCCTATGGTATAATCACGCACAACTGCACACTGTCAGAAGAAAACTAGAGGAAATGATACCTTCGATAATTCAGGCCACTTGCCACCCCATTCAATACATGCATGTGCCTGAGCGTGCATGGGAGGGGACTCATTCCCTCACTCCATCACAGTGAGTATTTTGTACCTGTCATGTCAGGGGTTAAGGACCAGCAAACCACCTGTTTTACCTGTTACTTGATTGAGGGGACACTGGTCTCTTCCAATGCGGGAGGGGCAAATGGAAGTCCTGGACTTATTAAGAAATGTCAGTGTGCTTCTATTCCTCATTAACAGAACTGTCTGGAAGGAGACATGAATGAGGCTACATTGAATCCAGTACCCATGTTCCTACTGACATACAATTTGAAAGGATTTTTAAGGAATAATACTTTTGGCATCATTTTATTTTTAATTTCTTTAAATGTTTATTTATTTTTGAGAGAGAGAGAGAGACAGAGCATGAGCATGAGTGGGGGAGGGGCATAGAGAGAGAGGGAGACACAGAATCCAAAGCAGGATCCAGGCTCTGAGCTGTCAGCACAGAGCCCAACGCGGGGCTCAAACTCACAAATATGAGACCGTGACCTGAGCCGAAGTCGGACGCTCAACCAACTGAGCCACACAGGCACCCCAAGGAATAATTTTGGCTTATATGATTTTTTGCTTTCCATGGTGCCTCTTGAATCTAACCCTCAAGTAAGATGGGGCTCCAGTCTACTCAAATTGTCTCATTTTCTTTCAGAATATATATCCCAGTGAGCTTTTCTTTTTCTTCTCTTTTAATTTCTTTTCCCTCCTCCTCCTCCTTCTTCCTTCTTCCTGCAACTCCCTTTCTTCTTCCTTCTTCTTCCTCCCTCTACTCCTCCTCCTCCTTCTTCTCTCTCTTGTTTTCTGTTTTATCCACTTCCTCCTTATTCCTTTCTTTCTTTAGAGCTTCCACCTTTATTGAGGGAGAGGGTGAGATAGAACAGGCCACTCTGACATACTGGCCCTTTTTTCTCCTCTCAGTATGAAACCTATCAATACCACACACACACACACACACACACACACACACACCCTAACACTCCTTCCATCCTGACTCATTTAGCAAGTCTATAAACTTTACATGCTGTTGGGAAGACCATCTAGATACATTTTACTGGATGAGAGGACATGAAATGCTGTGCTTTTAGATGACTATGCATTAAAACATGTGGCAGAGATAGCTAATTGTCCCTTTAAATCCATTTTCACCTTCATTCTTTGGGGGAAGAAAAATCCTTTCCCCAAGTTTTAGCTGGGCGTGTGGCTGTCTAGCTAAATGTTTTATTTCCCAGGCTCCCTTGCCACTAGGTGTGGTCAAGTATCTAAATCCTCACCAGTGGAGTGTGTTTGGCAGTGCTGGGTGCAATTCTGGGTCACATCATTCAAAAGAAAGCTGCTTGCCCTCTACTTCCTTTCCCCCCCTGCACACTGACTGAAACTCACACGTGTTGGCAGTGAGCTGGCTGTAACGGCTCTGATGAGAACACCCTACAACAGTACTGTCCAGTGAAAATAAGTTCCCGGCAGGTGAAATTCACTGTATTTGTTAACAAGTATCCAGTAGGAATAAACGTAAAACAAGTAAAATTAATTTTAACAACATATTTTATTTAAGCTAATATATACAATTACCACTTCAATATGGAATCAATGTCAAAGAAATTATTGAGGGGCACCTGGGTGGCTCAGTCGGTTGAGCGACTGGCTCTTGATTTCGGCTCAGGTCCTGGTCTCAGGGTTCATGGGATCGAGCCCCGTGTCAGGCTCTGCACTGACAGCGTGGAACCTGCTTGGGATTCTCTCTCTCCCTCTCTTTCGGCCCCTCCCCGCTCCCCTCAAAATAAATAAATAAATAAATAAATAAACACTTAAAAAATTATTGAGAAGTCTATTTTTCTTCCATCCTTATCTCTCAACCACCGGTGTGTGTCTTATACTCACGGCACATCTCAATTCGGACCAGCCACATTTCAGGTGCTGTAACTCCAGGCTGTCTATGGGACAGCAGAGCACTGGCGGATTACAGGGCAACACAGCAGAAGGAATCTGGGTTCCTGGTTGACCCCGTGGAGCAAAGCTGGCCATCATCTAGGACTTCCCATTTACCTCTTATTTTCAAAAAGCTGTATTTTGGGGTCTCTGTGAGACATGAGCTTCACCTATATCTTCAGTAATATAACATGGTAAGAGGTTTTCCTCCCCCACGGAAGTTAACATTGACCTGCATCTGACATTCTGTATGAGAAGCAAATGGAGAGCAATAGTGAAAAGTTCTTGACATGCCAGCCCATGTATGTGAACTTATCAGCAATTACATCCTGCTGTTCCAGCTGAGTCAGCAGTGTGTATGGAGGAGCACCCAAATTTTAAACCCTGAAAAATCCCTATTTGATATGCTTTCATTTTTTTGTATGTTTTGATTTTTTTTTTTTGCATTTCATGAAACTCAAAGCAGTAAGCAATCTCTTTTAATTTTCATTATCAATTTGAACTACATACTTATTAAAAGGGGGCCAAGTTTAAAAAATAAAGTTATATAATAAAAAAGAGGAGAATGATACAAGAAAAGAGAAGTGGGAGGGACGACTTATAGTTAATTACACTATCAGCAGCAGCACTGAATTTTTAAAAACTCCACTAGATTAGACACAGTTTATTTAAAATACCTTATCCAGTTTAAAATTCTCCAATTCTACACAGGTACTTTATGAACATCTAATTTTGTAGGCCTGGTCGTATAAGTTTGTGTGTAAGAATAAAACAACAATCAAATTAGGGGTTTTTTTTTCCTATCCAATTTGTTTCTGTTTTCCCACAAACAAAAGGAACTGGCTAAAGATTGACAAGGTTGTTCATGTTCTAAATTAGTTCTCTAGTTTATGAGGAAATGCAATCCCAAAGTCTATAAAAAGGAAAAAAAGCAAATGTAAATAAGAAGCCATTGCTTTAGACTTTGTGTCCCAAGATATGTCAGTTATTGTCTTGATTTGTTGTTGCTGTTTTCCTTCAGTGAAGATTCACCATCCAGAATGCCGAGGGCAGCCATAGTTAATTCATTTTATTCCCTGTTCATTTTCGTGTGTCAATACAGGAGACCGGTTAAGGGAACAGATTTAGGAGTCAGACATCCCTTAGTTTGTATCCTGACTCCAATGATTACCAGCTGTGTGGTCATGGGCAAGTTATTAAACCTCTCTGAGACTTGGTCTTCTCATCTGTAAAATAAGAATCATAATAAACTGCCTCAAAGTACTGGAAAGAATAAGTGAGATGAGTAGGAAGTATTTAACACCATGTCTCATCCAGTGTTTCTGCCAAGTATTTTTCTATTTCCAAAATAATCATCTTATAACGTGTATTTTTTTTAAGCACCTACTCTATGACAGCTTTTCTTTAACATAGATTATTCCTGACTCTCACAGCAACACTGTAAGGGGTGGGGGGAGCACTCTCATTTCACAGCTGGAGAAATTCTAGCTCAGAGAGGTGAAGTGGCCTGCCTACGGTCACACAGCGAATATATGACTGAACAGAGGTCAAACATCAAAGCCTGTGCCCTTTCTGCCAGACTGAGGTGGGGCTCTCTGGGACACACAGTCCTGTGGCATTGTGCACCCCAGAGTGGGACAAAGAACGAGAAGGCCAAGCAGCTTTGGAGGTCTCCAAACCTCACAGTTTAGAATAAATCCCCCAATTATGCTTGAAGTTGGACAAGCTTTTGAAATCTCGACTGGACATTCTTTTCCCATCAAGTTCCTTGAAATTTCCCTTTAAAGAGCATCTAGGAAAAGCCACTCTCATTAGCCAGGGTCTGGCTTTATTTTCCTAATAAACAGATCTTTAGTCAGACAAAAGGGCCTCTTTTATTTTCAATCAATTCTTCAACATTTCAGCTGATTTTCTTCTATTTGGCTTGAAATTGTGATCTGGGAATGGCTGGTCCTGCAAATTGTCGTCCTATCAGGGAAGCCCCTTGAGGATCCTCAACTTGTTATTTTTAATCACTGTAATCTCCTTGTCAAAGGAGGCCATGGTCAGAAACAGAGCAGGCCTTTCAGAGCTTTTCTAAAGCACAGTTATTGCCAAGGGAGGGGGGACAGGGGGAAGAGGGAGGGAGGGGAGAGAGAAGCGGTGGGAGAGAGAAGGAAGTCCATATAGCACTAGCAACTTGGAAAAAGCTGAATAATAATCTCAATGGGATCCTGGCTGTTGAGAAGAAAGCCCGTGTGTGTGTGTGTGTGTGTGTGTGTGTGTGTGTGTGTGTGTATTAACAGCGACCATTATAATCCAGTGTAGAACATCTAAAGGAGATACTGGGGTGGGGGACATAGAGAGCAGAAGCTATTCAGGGATGAACTGGAATTGTGGGGATAAAGATTCCAGGCAGGAAAACAAGCCATTGATTCCAAGGCTTGTGAGGGGGCCTCAAGAAAAAAATAAAAAAAGCAAGCAGAACACCAGGGGAATGTTAACTTCCACGGCCCTAAGTCAATACCCTGAACAGAATGCATTAGATTTACCTTTAACATGATTATTCTAAGAGAGTATAAGCCAACAGAAAATGTCACAAACTAGGCCAGCACCCTCTTCCTAACTTTGAGTGGTGGAACCAGGTTTGCTAATCTCAGGGTATTTACTCAGAAGGCCGGGAGCACGGTTTCCCTAATATCTTCCTTCCATGATCTCTTAGCCACCAGAAAGGAGAAATGGGGATTGCCGGCCAACAGCCTGAGTGGGGGTGTCACAGTCTGAAAGTCTAATGTGTAGGCTGGAACCACCTGTAGGGTAAAAGTCTAGAGCTCTCTCTCTTCCCTAGTCTCGGTTCTCACCTACTGGCCATGGACACTCTGGAAGCAGGAGCCTCTGTGTTCTGGTGAATACCAGGTGCCCCTCCTCCCCAGGAGCCTCTGTGTTCTGGTGAATACCAGGTGCCCCTCCTCCCCAGTGCTGGGGTACCTGCAGCCAGTGCTCAGGCCATCAGGGAGGATTTGTATGGGAAGAAAGGGCTGGTAGGACACTTGGTGTGGCCCCAGACTTGCCCAAATCATCTAAAAATATCTTCTTGGGCTCACAGTAAGAACAATCTTAGGTGAGGCTCCCAGTATGGAGAAATCATTCACTCACTCATTCCATTGAGTCACGAGGACTCAGCCACCATTCACTAGTAGACTGAATTAGAGTTCTGAGAACACCACTTTTAAACACACACACACACACCACACACACACACCCCAAAAACAAATGACTAGGCAGGCACATCCCTCCGTTATCAAACCAATAAGGGCCTCATATCCAACTCAAACTAACACGTATTGGGGACCTCAGGCACACTCCTCTTTGTCAACTCACGTATTCACTACAACCACCACAGAGGTTGGACAAACAGCTACTTACACCGCTGGGAAATACGCTCAGAGAAATGAAAGGACTTGCACAAGGTCACACAGCTACTAAAACCAAGCCCATCTTACTCTAAAGCCGCCTCCGTCCCTGCCACGTGGAGCTTGGGCTGTTTCTCCAGGGAACCCGGATCCTCGGTTTTGGTGAGGCCTCCCTCAAGAAACCAAGAGGGTTCCGCCCGCCTTCCTCCGGTCCACGGAGAGGACGGGCTGTTCCCAGCCCCTCAGAAAGGCTGTGGCCACACCCGCAGCCCCTCCACCCCGCCCGCTCCCTCCCTCCCGGGCTGGGCCGGGGGTTCCTTCCCCGCGCGGTACCGAGGGTCCCGCGGGCCGGTGCGCGGGGGTCAGAGGGGCTCCTCGCCACGCGCTGAGCGCCGCCACGTGCTGGGGGCGCCGGGGAGCCAGGTGGACAAAGTCGGGGACACGATCCCGGGGAACCGCGAGAAGCGTTCTGAGATGGGTAGCCCCTGCTTACGGTGGCCTGCGTGGCCCTGGCGCCCGCTGACAGTGGCCCAAACTTTCTCCAATGTTCTCCAACCGCTTCCTCCCGCAGCCTCTGGGAACCCGGAAGGCGGGGTTCCCAGCTTGCGGGCCCACCAGCTGCCCCCCAAGACCCTCTCTTCCCTGCTAGGCACCAGAGCTGACTTACGGAGGCGCGGGGGAACACGCACCCCGCCACTCCCCGCCCGTGGGACCCCAGGTGAGACCCGGCGGGCTTCCTTCCCTGCCCTAGGTCCTGTCTCCCAACTGGAGAACGGCAGCTTCTGCGCCGGGAAACGATGTCTGGGGAGACGATCCGCCGCGGAGAGAGGCGGTGGGCCGTGGGGATGGAGTCAGGGGTCTTCAGGTCTGCGCGGGTCGAGCGGCGCTCCTGCCCAGGAGGCGCTCACCTGCCGGGACATTCCCTCCCCGCACTCCCTAAAGCCAGCGCTCCGCGGAGGAGCGTAGGCGCGACATCCCCGCGGCGTGGAGCCTCGGGGTGGCTGGAGCAAGGGTCCCCGGCCTCCAGGGAGCAGGCCTCGGGAATGTGAGCTTCCCTTTCCGACTTCACCGGGTTTCGCTTCCCTCTCCGAACCCACCCACAGCTCCTCGGAGGCCCGTTCCATTGGGAGCCTGTCCTAAAAATCCACACTCTTCTCCCCCGCCTGGGACCATCGGAGAATAATTTGGAGTTCTTTCCGGGGACCCTTACGAAAGCTTCAGACTCTTCCTCCCCTCCTCCCCGTGCCCCACGACCAGTCAAGGGAGAAGTCCCTTTTCCTGAAGGCATTTGTCCAAGGAAGCTGCAGTGCCCACCCCGCCTGGGGCCCGTCTGGGAGAAGCTGGTATCCTCCCCTTCAGGGATGGGAGAGGGGAAAGCCAGTTCCCCACCTTGCCTGGTATCCGACTGGGAGACACCAGGCTTCCCTCCGCTCCAGCGGCGGATCTGGAGGAAGGCGGGTTTTCACTGCTCTCCCGGAGCGGGCCGGGGGAGAAGCCAGGTTCCCTCCCAGCCAGGCTGGCGTGGCGCGTCGCTCAGCTGCAGCCCACGCCCGGGAACCGCGCGTCGGAGATGGGGCTGCCCAGCCTGGCTACGACCCCCGCGACGGCCCCGGACGCTGGCCCGGGAGCGGCGCGGAGCTCGCGGCGAGAGGGGCTGAGGGCAGCCAGGACACAGGGCCCTCGCCGGGCTGTGCCGGCACCGTGCGCCCCGGGACCGTGCGCCCTCCTCCGGCACCGCGCGGTCGGCGCCCTTCCGGGGGCCGGGTCCCGCGCCCCTAGCTCCACGCCGGGCCACTTACCACGGTAGCTGATTCCCGGCTTGTAGAAGTCGGGGTCGCCCTCCACGCGGAGGCTGAACTCGGTGTAGCCCTCGCGCCGCGTTCCCTGGGCGCGCAGGATGCGGCTGCAGTAGCCCTCCGACTTGGGCACTTTGTCCAGGGTCTCGTCGGAGAAGGCCAGCGCCGCGGCCAGGGGCAGTGCCAGGGCCAGCAGCGCTGGACTCCGGCTCAGCCTCAGGGGCGCCGGGGACAGCCTCATCCTCGCGGGCGTCCAACTTTGTGCCGCTGCCGCCGGCCCTCGCCACGCGACTCCTGCCCGAAGGGGTCCCCGTGGAAGCGAGACCAGGCGGAGCCCGGGCGGGGAGCGGGAGCCGGGAGCCGGCGCTGGCGACCGGGAGACCGTGCGTGTCTCGGCTTGGCGGCTGCCGAGCTGCGCCGCGCTGAGCTGAGCTGAGCGAGCAGAGCCGCGCGAGGAAGGGAGGGCGGCGGCGGAGGGGGAGGAGGGCGGGCTGATTTTGCCCAGATCCCCGAGCGCAGCGCTGTTTTGTTTCCGAGCTGGCGATTAGCGGCGCGGCGGTGTTGATTTTGCGACGCTAGATTCCCAGGGTCTGGCGAGGATATCATAAGGCACAGGGACACTGCGGGATCTGTCCCGCCACCAGGAAGGCTGCTGCCCCAACCCCAGCTACACCTTTGCACCCTGCGGAGTAGAGGGCTCCCAGGAGAGAAAGACTGCAAACTAACTTTTGTTGCGCACCTACTTTGTGCCTACCAATATGCTGGGTGTCTGGCTCACGGTATCTGCTCATCTGCTACGCTCTCCCTGCACACGACAAACGTGACAGCAATTTCACTCATTTTACAGATGAGCAAACTGAGGCCTGCAGCCGACCAATTAAGGCGGGGTTGGATGCCACGACTGACTCTATTGCTCTTTTGGAACAGGTCGGACTGGAGGATGAGAAAGGAGCAGCATGACTCATTCAACTGCGCCTAGTAGGCACAGCGCCTACGGCCTGTAATATTTTTGGAGACTCCTGAAAATATTTTCTTTAAAATCAGAAGGAAAAAACATTTAGGGCTAATAAAATGTTATATATAATATCAATGTATTTCTATTTACACCTACACAGTCATAAAATATAACGTTGACTGTTGTTTTATGAAGGAAGGAGATCCCAAGGACAGAAATGCCTAAGGCCCAGGAAAGTCCTCATCTAGGCCTAGAAAGGAGTTTCAAATGGTTCAAAGAAAAGCCTGTGTTTTCTTGGCTTAGATTTTTGTCCCCGGTGACTGATTTTTAGAGAGGAACTGAGCCTGAGGCACCAGGAAAAGGCCCAGGTGCAGGAATCTCTCCCAGTGTTTCCCTGGAGACAAACTTGAATCAAACCTTAGTTGTGTCATTCACCCATGTGAGATGTTGGCGAGTTATTTTGTCTCTCCAACCTTGAGTTTCTCCCTCTGGAGGGTGTGTGTGTGCCTACAGGCTAATACACCCTTCCTGTAGGGGGTGCTAGAGTCCAAAGAAATGTCCCATATAAAGCACCTGGTAGGGGCGCGTAGGTGGCTGAGTCGGTTGAATGTAGGACTTCGGCTCAGGTCATGATCTCACAGTTCATGGATTCAAGTCCCATGTTGGGCTAGACAGCTCAGAGCCTGGAGCCTTCTTCAGATTCTGTGTCTCCCTCTCTCTCTGCCCCTCCCCTGCTCGCACTCTGACTCCCTCTCTCAAAAATGAATAAACGTTAAAAAAATTTTAAAACACCTGGCCTAGCCTTCAGTCTCCCCCCTCCCCCCAAACTCCATATACACACCCACCTCCTCGAGGGGTAGGTCTGGGCTGGTCCTGGGTACCACAGAAGGAAGATCAGACCCACCTGGGAGATGCCTTAAGCCCGCTGCCTCCCCTCAGTGTGTGCAAGCATCCCTCCACAGGTGCTTTTGGAAGTTTTGGTTACCTCTCCTCCTCTCCCTGGGCAATCAACACATCTTAACAGCCTACACTTAAAAAGCAATCTCCTTTGCTTTCCAGGTCAGGTTTTTCTCTTTGACATCACTAACAAACAGCCCAGGGGAACCATCTGCATTGGAGGTCTCCATGCCTCCCGCACCTGCCCACTCACTTCTCAGTCCTCGTCCTGGGACTCCCACTGCCATTATTCATTGGGCACCTTCTCTCAGAAGTCACCCAAGAGTGCCCCCTTGCTGAAGCCAATTATGCTCTTTTCTCAGCCCTGGACTTCCCTGACCCCCAACAACACCTGATCCAGCTGGCTAGCCCTCCTTTACAGAGGTGCTGCTCAGATTCACGTCTGTGTCCTGAGCGAACTATCTCCCGTATCACTAGCTCAGAGCTCATGCTAGATTCCATGGTGCATAGTCTAAGTCATCCAGCATCCTTTTGTTGAGTGTAGATATGAGGCCAAGTCTGTGCTGAGCAGTGGGCATCACAGGGAACAAAACTTCATTCATTCATTCATTCATTCATTCATGTTGAAGGCCGTCCATGTGTTCAGTGCTGGGACACGAGACAGACTTATTACCTGTCTTTGTGGATCTTACCATCCAGTGGGAAAAGCAAATATTAAATACATAGTTACAGAATCTTTTCAAATTATGATTGTGATACATGCTACAAACTAAAAAAAGTGTTTTGTGAGATTTTATCTCAGAGGACAGGAATGAATATACAGAGATGAATAAAATGTGGCTTCTGTCTTTACAGATCTTACTGTATGTCCAATAACCCAAACAAGTGCTCTTGAGTGTCTTTTCTTCTATATCAACATATTAAAATCCAACATGGCAGTGGACAGGGTAAGGAGCAGGTAGGGATGTAAGAGTTAATTTTTTATTAAACATTGACAAGAAAACCATGTCAGGTAGGAGGCCCATGTCCCCTCCCACCTCATTTCCCAAATTAGGAGCCTATAAAATCACCTGTCGAGGCGCCACAGCTAAGAAGGGGAAAAGAAGCAAGATTCAAAACAGCCCTCACTGACACCAAAATGGGCGTCCTCCCACTTCATGGCGTTGACCTCATCATCTGGGCTGACAGGCTCTAAGCAGCCCATCATCAAGCTCCAATGCCACTACCCAAGTTAGATTTCCCCAACCCAACTCTGCTGTCACGTCAGACCCCTGTTTTCTCCCCCACACGTCCGATCCATCACTGAGTCTCATCTTCTAACTACCTCTTGAATCTGGCCACTTCTCTCCGTCTCCTCTGCCACCACACCAGTCCGAGTTGTCGCCATCTCTCGACCTCGTAATTGGGCTGCCCACGTCCGTTCCTATTCCCCTCCGATATGCTGTCTGCCCTGAAGCCTGAAAGATCCTTTTGCAAATGCAGATTTGAATGTCAATCCCAAGGTTAAAATCCCTTTTCGGTGGCTTTTTGTGGCTCTCGGAACAAAGACCAGAATCTTCAGCATGACCTCCAATGCCCTCCTGAATCTACCACCCCTTTGGTCATGGGCTCCGGCCCCCAGGGCTTTCCAGTACTGGGAGCTTGTGCCTGTGCCATTCTCTCTCCCTGGCATCCAGTGCTCTGGAGTCTCTCCCACTCACCACCTTCCCCAGCCAACTCCTAAGCATCTCTCAGATCTCAGTGCAAAACTGCTTCCTCAGAGAAGTCCTTCCTGATTTCCTATTTATATGCCCCTCTTTATATGCTCTCCTGGAACCTGATATATTGTTCTCTTAATAGTCTTAAGATTTATGATTCCATATTCATTTTTGTGTTTGACTTTACATTTTGTATTTATTCCATGTCTGACTCCATCACTAGATTCCAAGCTCTGTCAGGGCAGGGACTGTCTCTGGGGCTCACCGCCATATTCTCGATGCGCACCATGTTCTGTGAATAAGTCTTTAACAGGCTCCCAGTGCCCTCTGACTCAGCCCAAGTTCATCAAGTGACCTTCAAGGCCTTCCATGATCTGGTTGTAGATCCCAGACTGAGCTCCCAGTGCTGCCCAACTGGGTTCCCTGTGTCCCCCGCTTTCAGTCCTGCCTCAACACTTTGTCAATAGCTTTCCCAGCACCTAGAATGCCTTCCCCTCCTGTGACCCATTTAAATTCTCCTCTCCTCCATGGAATGAGATTGCACATTCTCTCCTCTGGACTTCAGTAGAACTTAGAGGAGAAAGTTTCTTATTTTGACTATTGTGTTCTGGTGGATTGTCACGAACTCTTTCGTGTGTCTGTGTCTCATCTCTTAGCAATGAATCCAGTTTACTTTCTATTTAATTTCCTGTTCAGATGTTTTGTTCTGTTGTAAAATACACTGGACTTCAAGAAATCTCTTTCCAGTTTCGTAGCCTAAGGCAGAGCTAATGTTAGTTGCTAAGGTGTTGCTAGGGAAAGTCATTTAGCCAGGGCAGATAATTAACTTTATCAGTGTGTGTGGGTAAGTCACAGAAAAGAAGAGCTGGGGGCCCTACTTATCCAAGGGAAAAAAAAATTCCTTTGATTGGTAAGAGGTGAGATCAGCCTTTTTTTTCCCCCCCCCTTTAAGAGAGAAGGGGAAAAGAAAGAGTTTCTAGATTAGTGTTTTTCTGAGTATGGCCATTGAAACACAGGCATTAGATGTTTGCCTCAAAAGCAGGCTCCAAAATCCCACCCCAGACCTATCACATCTGCACTCTGAACAAATTCAAATCAAAGTTTAGGAAACCACTGTCTCAAGAGCTTGTAACGCAGACTTGAAATACAAGAGTTCTAGTCTGGCTTTCCCGCATTTGGGCTGTGTGAAGGTGAGTGCTCTTGGTGTCATAGGACCCATCTAAACTGATATCAATGTACAAAATTGAAAACAGTAATACCCATTTTGCCCTCACCCCAGGGTTTATAGAAATACATGGGTAACTGAGGTAATAATCTGTAAACCTCAAAGTGATTTACACAAACAAAAATTATTATCGTTACTCTTATTCTATTAATTTAGAACAAGAATCCAGAAATGTCTTTGTTTCTCTAACTCTTAGAGTTATACTCAGAAGCTTTCATGGAAAGGGATTTCTAGAAGAAGAAAGTAGATAGACAATAATGGAAATTGAATCGCTCTGAATAATCTATTTGTAATCTTTCATGAGGAAAAGCTGTCTACCAGTGAGCCAGTAGGTTTTGAGACTAAGTTATGGAAGAGGAATACAAGCAATAAAATTTTAAAAACTTCTAAAAGCAGAAAACATCAAATGGGGGGTCTGGCTGACTCTGTTGGTAGAGTATGCGACTCTTTCTTTTTTTTTTTTTACGTTTATTTATTTATTTTGAGAAAGAGAGAGAGAGAGAGTTCCAAGCAGGCTCCAAGCTCAGCGCTGACAGTCGGGAGATCATGACCTGAGCTGACATCAAAAGTCTGATGCTTAACCAACTGAGCCACCCAGGCATCCCAGGCACGTGACTCTTGATCTCAGGGTCTTAAGTTCAAGCCCCACATTGCATGTAGAGCTTACTGTGAGGAAAAAAAAAAAAAAAAAGCAATTAATTAAAGAGATATTTATCCAGCACTTGCTGTGTTCCAGGCATTGGCCATAGCCTATGTAAGTACCCTATCTTTGGAATTCTGAAGCTGACTAGGTCCCTCCCACAACTCCACCCAAGGTATGAGCTTTCTTGTTCACCTGGTCTCTCCAGTGCTTTGGTCTCCATTGAGTTCTGCCCTTCCCTGTCCACACCCCCTCCCTCCCTTCCCCCCTCGCCCCACCCAGGAGCATTTCTCTACCTATTTCTCACTGCCACATCCAGATCAACATTCTAAGATATCCTTCAAAAGTCCCTCTTACTCTAAAGCTCAAAGCATCCCATTTGTACCTCTTCATCCTCCGTTGTCCTACCTCCATCATCTAGAGCCTCCAGGTCATTCCCCTACAGATACAGAAAACTCTGCCACTGGTGTATGGGCTTCCTGCCCAGCCTAACGCATGTAGTCTTGGGAGGCTCGAGAGTCTGAACATCTACTGATATTTAGCCATCTGTCTAACCTCTTCTACTCTGATGAGCTTGGCTCTCTCCGTGTCAGCAGCCATCCCCGACAAAAACCTCCCTTTGGAGATCTGGATTCCCAGAAGCTCTCCATCATCCCACTTTTAGCTTTCCCATGTCCTCACCCCCGTGACCCCTCTGTGTCATTAAGGGATACTATCGCTTACTCACTTCTGATTTTCCCAGCCCATCTTGTTGTCAATTCCTTTCCCACCCAGTCTGGACATCATGCTTAACCATTTTAACCACATCCTCACCAATACTCTTCATTGGGTCATCTCTTTTACTTCTCTGCCTCCTCTCCAACTAACCCCCAAGCCCAGATCAACTAAGCAGAATTGTGGAGCTATCTCAGACTTCTGAGTTCTGCTGCCCCACCAATTGCCTTACTACAGACTCATGAATTCTGTTCTTAACCACAGTTTTTAAATGGATTCCTAATCAGTTTCCTCTTCCATTCTTCACAGCCCCTTATCTCTTTCTTCTAGTCCTTACCACCTTTACAATCCTGCTGAATCACCCTGGTTACTCTCACTCTTTGCAGGGGTGAAATGGCAACCTGGTCTCTTATTTCACCCCCCAGAGAGAAGACATAACTTCCTCAGATCTCTGTCTCCTCTACCGTCAAACGAAATCGGCAAAACCCTAATTCATTTCTTGCCTCCAAGGAGGAAGGGTTTCGCTCTTTGATTCTTCAGAGGCTAATCCCCACCTGTGTTCTTGTGCTCATTCCCTCCTGCCTTCTGCTGAGCACTAATCTGGCCATGAACCTCTCTGCCTCTCGTGCTTCAGTCTCCCTTCCTGTTCACATCCTCAGCCTGTAGGCGCTGGTGAATCTCCCCCATCCTGGGCTGGGCCTGGGAATGGTGGTGGGCGAGAGGTGCCCTGACAATGGACATTTCACTGATCTTCTCTCCCTCTCCAGCTGTTTTCTTAACTATGTGCTTCCGAGCCATATTTGTTGAAAGAGTTGCCCTCCCTTGCTGTATCACTGCTTCCTCAGTTTGTACCCATTTTTACATGCAATGCAGTTTGGGATCAGCTCATATCTCTTTACTGACTGCTCCATCAGAGGTCACCTAAGATCTCCTACTTGCCATAGCCGTTGTCTGAATTAAAATAGACAAAAGCCATCAGTAAGAGCCCTGTCATTGTACAGCTGGTTGGGAACTCACCAGTAAAAGGAGCTAAAGAGAACTGCACAGTGGAAGTAGGTCTAAGGTGTAGGCCTAAGGTGTAGACCTGGTCCCAACCAAGAGACCTCTCAGCCTTCCCGCTTTGGATTTATGGATGAGAGAAAGCCTCATGTCTGAATGCAGGATGGCATGCGAGGTACAGCTGTGGACAGCGCTCAAGAACAAGCCCTTGCAAGTCCAGCCACGCATGGAACCCAGACTCCGTCCACATTCCCGGGTGGCTTTCTTGCTATTAATCCAGCAACCAGGACCAAGCAAAGCCACCTTTTTGAAGTTTTGGAACTTCATAGCTTAGACCACATGACCATGGCACACTACTGCCACCTGGTGATAGGGAGTAGAATATGCAGCGATACAAAATCAGGAACTCTCAAGGTACTCATAAGGTCACCTCCATGGGCCTATTTTAGAGTAGACTGTTTGCTCTTTGATAATAGAGTCTTCGGGTTTTCCACTGTGTTTAGAATAACGTGTCTGCATGAAGTAGATATTTGGTGAAGTTTTGTGAAATTTAATCCTTTCATTCAACAAACATTTATTAACTAGGAGGAAGGTAGTACAAACATCAAAGATAATTCCTGATTTCAAGAAGCTGTGGAAACAGGCAAAGCAGGTATTTGTAAAACAAGGAATCGCACACACTATTAATGAAAGCACAGAGAAGGGAGTGACTAATTCTTATTGGGGTGAGGGCCCAGGAAAATGTTCTAGGCAGAGGGAAGAGCCAATGCAAAGGAAGAGATGTGTGAAAAAGCAGGATGTGTCCTTGGGATAATAAAGTGATCTTTTTAGTGGCACTGTATGCAGATAGATTGTCAGTGAGAGTCTGGGGCAAGGGCATATGCTAAGAGGCTTTAACAGCAGTCCATAGGAGGACCATGGGCTGAGGCTGGAGAAAGGATGACAAGGGAGGGTTGTTTAGGGTAAAGAGGACATAGTGCATAGTGATGTGTAGCGGGGGAGAAAGGAGTCAGATGACTCTGAGGGTTCTCACCTGAGCCACGGGGTGGGTGATGTCATGGTGGTAACTGAGAGAAGGAATTCAAGAAAAGAAGCCACCGTATGTGGAAACAGGGGGATGATATGAGATTATATATCTATTCAGTTGTGGTTATGTCCCACTTAAGGGGTCTTTCAACAGTCTGTCTTGACAGTGGACTGCCCAAGGCAAGAGGCAGCCAGCTCAGAAGCCAGATGGGAGCTGGGGGACAGAGACCCAGAGGATGGTAAGATCCTGTGCCCCAACCCTCCCTTTAAGACACCCTCAAAATTTAGCTCTCCTCTGTTGCTTCCTCTCTGCTTTGTGCTCTGATTTCCAAACCAAAAGACCAGTTTGATCAATGTGCCATTGCTAGAATGCTAATGGAAAAAAAGAATAATCTTCTGGATCCCCTACCTGGCTCACCAGGTGACATATGTGGTTGTCATGGTGGCATCCTAGAGTGAGCCAAAGAAGTAGGATGTTAGACTGTGTAACCTGGAACGTATCTGTGGTCTTGGGGGGCTGCCAGGGCTTGTTGGTTGATGGCTCCTCTGCTCACACCCAACTAGAACTGGAAGGAGGCACTGAGAGAGGGAAAAAAAGAAGAAAACGGACCCACATCCTTTTCAGCTTGAGGCCATGAAGAAATGGAGGGAAAGAGACAGAGTAAAAAGAAGAGGAGGTCAAAGGAGAACACAGAAATGGCCAGAGGGGCACGTGAGTGGCTCAGTCGGTTAAGTGTCTGACTCTTGATTTCAGCTCAGGTCATGATCTCATGGTTTGTGAGTTCAAGCCCCACCTCAGGTTCCGTGCTGATGGCGTGGAGCCTGCTTAGGATTCTCTCTCTCCCTCCTTCCCTCCCTCCCTCTCCGCCCCTTCCCCACTTGTGATCTCTCTTTCTGTCTCTCAAAAATAAATAAACTTAAAAAAAAAAAAAAAATGGCCAGAAAGTGTATTTAGTACAAAAAGGAATACATAGGAGAAACAAAGAAAGGACAGAGGAAAAGATGCTTCTCTCTTCCTATTACCATAATGAAGTGTCCATGTGCTACAGATAAAAAAAGGCATTCTTTGCCTTCTAATTAACTGTGGCCCAAGTTTTGCACCTCTCTCAATCTGGAAAATATAATTGCTGAAGCGTCAGATTTATGGATTGGATTGTGACTTAAATAAGCGGCATCCAACTGTTACTTCGAACACACCCCCAAAGAGCTAGGACCTGGAATAAAGAAAAGTCTCTAGAACACAGTTCAGCCCCAAACTCATTTCTTTTGGAAAACTGGAAGCAAATTTATTGGTCTGGGTGTTAAGAGAAAGAATCAAACACATTTTATTTGTGCATTCCTTAAACAGTGATGAAATTAACAATACCGGGCACTTTATCTTGTCTCCAAAGGATGGGAAGGCATGCCTCCTGTCTACAAAGGGCATGCAGTAATCAGAGTGGACAGCCCTAGCCTGCTTCTCTGAGTGCGGCAGCAGTGGTCTAAGTGCTTCCCAGAAGGAGACTCATCTAATCCTCACAACAATCTGGGTAGTTTCATTTCTCCATTTTGCAGATGAACAATGCGAGGCATGGGGAGGTTAGGTGACTTGCTTGCCCAAGGTCACAGAATATTTGAAAGCCCATGCAGATCTATAAGAGACATTTCAGTGCCAGTTAAAGACCAGGACAAACGGTCTCTGTGTTTCGTGCAGAGTCCCCAGAGGGAGAAATCCCCACAGGCTGCCGTGGTCCAAAGGTTTCAGGGAAGCAGTAGGGCCTGATGGAGGGGTCGGACTTGGAGAGATGTGGGAGAAAGGCACCCTGACTGCGGGGGCTTGGACAAGTGGCGGGACAGTGAGGGGCCACTCGGTCTGGAACAAAAGGCCAGTGGCAGGAAATCACTGGGACGCTGTCCTGATGGCAACAGAGCTGTGATGAACCTGCAGTATTCGAGTTCCTCTTGAGAAGATTTAAATGTGAAATGAGCTTTTGTTCTCGGCCCAGTGCATTTTAATGCTGTGATACAGGAGCCAGAACTCAGAGAGCGTTCATTCATCAGGCTCCATTAACTCATTAAACTTACATTTCACTTTTGTCTCTGTTCCTTCGTACTCCTTAACAAGTCCTGGCATCTCAGATGCTGACCTTTTAGAAAGATTCTTATGCAGATTGTCAGTCCCCTTCCTTATCCTTGAAAACACGGCTCCAATGGCACCTCCGTGAAGCCTTCAGTGATGCCCTGGGCAGTGTTGGCACTCTCGTGTGCACCAGGCTCCTTGTGCATAACCCTTGCAGCATTTACCATCTGGGAACACCATCTACGTATACACCTTGTTATCTCTTACAAGACCCCGGGGTCCTTAAACGGTGGGACTGTTTACTTGGCATCCCTAGTGGTTTGCACAGAGTAGATACTCAGTAAATGCCGAATGAAGGAAGGAAGGAAGAAGTCTCCATCATTATATTGGAGGAATCCAGAAGTTTATCTGACTCAAATCTTTATCTTTTTTTATGAACTCTGTAAAACCAAAGTAGCTTCCTGGAACTCCGCTGCATTTATAGTAGCCTATTTATTTATTGCCTTCATAACACCTATCACAACCTATAATTATTTGATCTGCTTGTATCCTCTCTTAGGATAGCGCAAACCTCATAAGTGCAGGTGCACCTGTCTTGTTCACTGTCACGTAGTGCATGGCATGATGTAAATGCTCTACAGATATTTGTTGAGTAAAAGAACGAATATTACATCTCCGGTTAACTGTTCAGATTCTTTTTGGATTTCCCAAGTGAAGGGAGGAGGATAATATAAACATAAAATATAATTTCTGCCTTCAAGAAGCTGTAAAGACAGACAAAGCAGATATTTGCAAAACAAAGAATCATATATACTAACTAGTAATGAGAGCAATTCTGATTGGGGTGACTTTCTTTTAGATGACTCTAATTATTAGGCAAAGAATTCTTTCTGTTGAAATAAAAACTACCTTGCTAGAATCCTTACAGAATATGCCTAACACTGTGCCAAGAAACAGATTGTGGTTTTAAAAATATATGTCCCCGATTCTTTGAGAATCCTTCCTTCAAAAGGTAGAGCTTAATCCTCCTTCCCTCGAGTGTGAGCTAGATTTAATGAGTCACTTCTAATGACTAGAATAATACAGAAGTTATGGTGTGTGGCTTTAGAAACAGTCATGAAAGGCACTCTGACTTCTTCCTTGCTTTCTTAGATAGCTCACTCTGGGGGATGTTATCTGCCTTGCTGTGAGGACATTCATGCAACCCTATGGAGAGACACATGTAACAGGAACTGAGATCCCCACCCTGTGAGTAAGCCGTCTTAGAAATGGATTCTCCAACCTCAGTCAAACCTTCGGGCAACTGCAGTCTCTATGGACATTCTATCTGCAACCTCATGAGGGACTTCAAACTAGAGCCACCCAGATAAGCCACTTCTGAATTTCTGACCTACAGAACAATAAGATAATAAATATTATTCTAAGCAATTAAGTTTTGGTGTAATTTGTTACACAGCAACAGATAACTAATACATAACTCCATAAGTGTTTGCTGAGAATTACCATGTTGCACTATTTTCTTCTCCTTTCCAGTTTAGACATGGTTTCTGGATCCCAATCCTCGCCTTCTCTCAAGGGCATGTGGCACCTTGTCACCATCCCTGAAAAAGGCTGGCACCAAGAACCGAATGCAGAATTTAAGGTATGGTTGTGTTACCCCAAAGGAGAGAGGCTAGATCTCCCCCATCTAAACATGGTCACATCATGCTATCAAGTGCCATTGACTTATTGTTTCATTTTATTGTTAAATTTTTCAAACATGCATAAATGTTGAAAAATTGTATAGTTAACATGTATCCACTATCTAGATTCCATAACAAATATTTGACCACACTTGCTTTATCACAAATCCATCTATCCATCCATCATTCCTTTTGTTCTTCTTATTTGTTTGATGCATTTCAAACACGTTGAAGACATCCATGTTGACGTTTCAGCCAATCCAAATCTCCAAATCCTTTACTTACTTGCTGCCTCCCCCTACCTATTCATTCCCTATCCTCTGTTTGGTCCTGAAAAACACGACTGTTTACATTTACTAGCATAGAAAAGCAGAATGGCACAGGGGAAATAGAATAGGTTTTGAAGGTGGATAGACCTGGGTAGAAATCTAGTTCATTTATGTCCAGCTATGTGATATTAAGCAAATGACTCAAACTCTTGGAGTCTTGTTTTATTCATCTATAAAATGAGGATGAGAAAAAGACCTACATGCAGGATTATTTAGAGGACAAGAGATTACACATGAAAAGCATTTAGCATAGTATCTGGCATGTAGGAGGTGTTCAACTGAATGATAGCTAATATTATTTGGTCCACCATTTCTGCCCATCTAGTTAATTTTGGATTCTGAATCTGTCCTTCCAGATTTTCTTCATCTTCAAATCTATAAGTTCTGCAAGATATGCATCCCAGAAATGGACATAGAATGTGACTGGGGCGAGTCCTGAATCTTCTGTCAGTTATCTATACTGTTATTGTTCTTAAGTCTGATATTAATTAAAATAATACAATGTGGCACTAATAGTTATTGCTTATAGAACCGACATTAACTATTCATCACCAGTCTTTTGAGTCTTTTAATCAGTTATAAATCTACCTTTCTCTATTGTCACATCATTTGTATTTCTCCATCTTATCAGTAAGGACATTACAAGTGACTTTGTTAAATGCCTTGCTGATGATAAATGCACTTACTGCATGTATCATATTTCCTTCTTCTACCAGCCTTGTAACATTTTAATTGAAGAAAAGTAGGTTAATTTGCTTGTTACTATCCTTTGCAAATTGATGGCAGTTCCTAGCTATCAATTCTTCCTTCTTTCCTTCCTTCCTTCCTTCCTTCCTTCCTTTCCTTCCTTCCTTCCTTCCCTCTTTCTTTCTTTCTTTCTTTCTTTCTTTCTTTCTTTCAACATACTTAAACCCGTTTCTCAGAAAATCTGTTGTTGGAAAGATTGCTAGGCATGTAACCAGCACGAATTATTGCCTTTTCTACTAACAAGTCCCTGGTCTTGCTGGGGAAGGGGGGCAATGTGCCCAGCTAAAAACAACTATATTCTCCACTTGTTTCAGAAATCATTGACCATCTGGCACATTCTGACCAATGGGATATAGGTAGAAGTTGCTGGGTAGAGCTCTGGGGGAAGCTCCTTAAAGAGCAGGGTGGGGAAGGAGGGCTAGAGTCAATTTGTTCTCGTCTTTCCCTCTTTTCTCTGCCTGGCACACGGAAACTTGTGCTGGTGATGGAGAAGCCTTTTTGGTAACATGGGGTAACAATGAAGCGAAGGTCAAGAGAATCTCTGAGAACTGAGTTCTGACATCCTTGAGCAGCTAAACCAATGCCTGCCTTAGGGCTGTTCATAGAATGAGAAAAGTAAGTCTCTAAATTGGTTAAGCTACTTTTTGGGGATTTCAACTATTAACAGACACACATGATTCTGAAGTGATACATCTGTCCTAGAATCCTGACCATCACTGCTCTGTCATTTGAAGACTCCATCTTCTTCTGTGATATAGAATAAAGAAGATATTTGACAATTTTCTGATTTCTAGCACCACTGAATCCCCCACAGTTCCAAGGTCTACATGCCAGTGATCTTGTTGGCAACTCATCTTCACGATGAGCTGGGTAATTTGTTTAGTCCGCGAGATTTCGCCTCATGTGGAGCCGCTCATCATTCCAGTCACTTTTCTTGGACTTCGGGTCTCCCATGCCAGCATAGGTTTCACCCTCTTCAGTCCAACAAGCACTGTCACTGACAAAGATGAAAGCCAAGGAGAAGAGCCACTCTGATTTCTATCGTCCTCTACTTTTACAGCCCCTCCTCCCGCCCCAAATGCTGGGCCCTGCACTTATTATTCTTTCAGACAGGAGAAGAAAGTCTGCTTTGTTGATCTTGACATTTCTTGCATGTTTCGGCTCAGTTTAGTCTCCAGCCTGCATTACTCAACTCCCAATATATGTTTGCAGATTGAATGAATGTGTCTAAGATATGAAAAAACTAATGAATTCAATCAACCATGGAAATACGACAAGGAATTCTCAGTTGCTCAGAGAGTGCAGGCATGGCTTGGGGTTTCGCTTCTGCTGCACGGACAGTGTGGGCCGACTGCACTACACGACGATATGTGTGTAGTGACATTCACTATTCAAAAATACTGGGAGCCTACTTTCCAGAACATACTTGGAAAACAAGTTACAAAAGAAAGAAGTGCATGAATTTATTATTTTGGGGGCCAGCCATCTCTCTGCTGGGCTAAATCCAAGTTCCTTCTCTGCTTTTGCCTTCTAACTAGTTTTTGTTTGTTTGTTTGTTTGTTTGTTCAGGAGCAGAGGGTGGTTCTATCAAACCTAATCAGAAATACGCTAAATGATCTAGTAAGTGTTGTCTACCTTAAAAATCTGCATCGTCTCTAATTTCAGGAAGTACTTGCATTCAGCAGGGCTATTTTTGTTGTGTGAAACAGAGGAGGATTGGCAAACTTTTTTAGATAATAAATATTTCAGGCTTTACAAGTCATATGATCCCTGTAGCAACCACTCAACTCTGTTATTGTAGTGTGAAAGCAGCGATCAACAATATGTTAGCAAATGAGTGTGGCTTTGTTCCAATAAAACTTTATTAATGGACACTGAAATGTGAATTTTATATAATTGTTGTTGTTTATGAAATACTGTTCTTCTTTTGACTTTTTTCAGCCATTTCGAAATGCAAAAACCATTTGTAGCTTCAGACAGAAGACTGTGTTTGATCCATAGGTCATAGGTTGTTGATTCCTGAAACAGAGATACCCTTGGGGCTGGTTTAAAAAAAAAAAGAGGATTCCTTTTTATAGAGCTATAGGAAGAACTTATGGGAACTGGAAAATGAAAATAGAAAGCTGTCAGGACTTCAGCCTACTCTATACCAGACATGGTCTCCTGCGTGGCTTTTCTGCATCATTCAGCATTTCAACTCACTCTGCAGGTCCGACCGGTTACCCCTTTCCACTCAGAACCTACACATATAAATCAATAGACAATTGAATATGACAGCATGAATGCAATGAAATTGGCATGTACGAGGTGCTACGGGAAACTATAGCAAGTTAGTAGCTCAAAACTAAGGACCACATTAGAGAAGAACATTGGTAGTCAGGGGGTTGAGGAAAGTGTAGAAGGTTTGGAATGGTCAGTGTGGAGAATGAGATAGGAATCAGACAGAAGAAACAAGGAAATCTCCTAGGTATTATTGAAGGCTGAAGTGATGCTTAGAATTTTAGCCTTTGCTAGGTGCATTAATTTGGTTGCCTGTGGCAACAAGTAACAGAAAAGCTTTTCCAAATGGTTTAAGCACTAAGTTCACTAGAATGCAGGTGTCATAAATGCAGGAAATCTGCCTATCTTGTTCGCTGATCTGGCTCCAGTTTCTAGGAAACTAGCTGGTGCACGGTGGGCATCCAGTAAATACGTTTTGAATGAAGAAATGAATGATCACACATAGCAGTGAGTGAGTTCTAGGCGTGGTTAACTCAGTGGCTCATTGACATATCCAGGATTCAGGTTCAGTCTATCTTTTGGTGAGTAGGCTTTGTCTTCAGCCTAGTTTTTCATGGTTGCAAGGTGGCTGCTATACTTCTGGTCATTATGACCAGACCGAAACATTTCCAACAGAAAGAAAAGGAGTTATCTACTCCCTGAGTCCGTTTTCAAGAGGGAGAAAACCTCTTTCAAAAGCATCAGCAAATTCCCCCTCAGTTCTGTTGGCCAGAAATATATCACATACCAATGTTTAAATTAATCAATGGCAGGGATAGTGGGGCCACTATGATCAGCTTAGACCACTGTTCCCCACTGGGGTGACTTTGCCCCCCCCCCCCGCCCCCCCACACATACACCAGGCAATGTCTTGAGACATATTTGACTGTCATGATGGGGGAAGGGAGCACCAATTGCACTCCTGTTGGTAGAAGCCAAGAACACTGCAAAGCCATCTTAGGATGCGCAGGACAGCCTCCACCGCAAGAAAGAAGCATCTCATTCAAAATATCACTAGTGCTGAGGTTGAGAAACCCTGGCTTAGACCAGTCCAAATCTTCCCCTGGAGCTGGGGCAGGGGCTACTTTCCTTGAAGCACATGGCTGGGGAGGAGCATGAATATCTGTATGAAATCAGGGTTCTAAAAGGCAGGAGGAAGCGAAAAGGAGGTAGCAGTGAGGGAGAGATGGGTGCTGGGGAGGCAATCAACTGAGTGTATATCAGAGAGGTTGATTGGATATTTGGATTTTTCATGTTAGCAGAGGACCCAAGGAGCTTTGGAAAGATAGATTTCTTTCTTTTTCTTTTTTTTTTCTCTTTCTTTTTCTTTAGAAATGCAGAACAAAGAGTTTACGTCTTCTCTAAACATAATAAAGAGCTCCTGCCTTTTGGACCCAAATAAAAATGATAATCTGTTGGCCATTCACCACTCCAATAAATACACATGTAGAAATACTAAGAGGAATTGATGTTCATTGACTGCCTACTGTGAGTGCCGGTGCCAGGAGGACACAAGATGTGCAGAGGCTGAGCCAGGAGACCTATCACTCCACAACTGTCATCTTCACAACTACACAGCAAGGCATGGATTGTTATCTGTGTTTTACAGACGAGGGGGCTCAGGCCCAAGGTGATCCCCCGTCAGTCGGAGAGCTAGGATTCTCCATCACATTCTGCCTAGGAAACCCCTTCTTTTAGTTTAGGATAAGGAAGAGGCAGCATTTCCAGAAGGAGAATAGTTAGATACCATGTGCTAACTCATGGTGTCTGGATGCCTTAGAGGCTACGGCATCTTCCAAGGGCAAACAGGCTGGGTTAGAGCTGCTCTGGAGAAAGGGCCTCTTGACAGAGATCTGCTTCCTTTTTGTGGTTTACAAAGCCCTGGAGAATCTCTCAATCTAAAACCCTGTGAATTCAGTGAATTCGGAGACTTTTCCTCCCCTCCCTTCTCAGCACATATTCGGCTTTTAGAGCACTCGGCTCTCTGAGTCTGATGGGAAAAAAAAAAGTCAGGAGTGATAGAAAAGACAGCCAGAAGTTTTTAAAAGTATTCTTGGAAGACAGTATTGGGTCACTGGAGAGTCTTCACCTATTTGCTGTTGAGAATCTTCCCTGAGAAGCCCCCTCTTGCCGCCTGGCATTAGGATTCAGCCTGGGTCTCCTGGCATGCGTGCTGGGGCGAGAAGGGGGCCAGTCTCAGCTGTCCAAATAGAGGGAAAATGAATGCTTTTGTCTCGTGTGAGACCACCGAGCTCCATGGTGATTTTTAACTCTCACTCAGGGCTCTCTGCCTCCCTCCTTCTCTCCTCTAACTCTTCTGTTTGTTTGTTGGGGGAGAAAGGGTCTGTGGTAGGTAGGCTGCAGGGTTGGGTCTGGGTCTTCCAGAGAGCAAGAAAGGAAAAAGGCCTTACCTGTTATGCACGTTGGGTCCCATACAGGAGTATGGTTCTGCCCTCATGGTACATGTTACCATGTATTGTAAGAGTTACAGGTACATTATTAGAACACAAATTGGACTCAGTGGAAAACCAGAAGCTTTATCACAACTTTTCTGGCCTGAGTTATCTCACCTATAATAAATCTCACTTCACAGAGCCAGTGTGGGAAATCAGATGAAAGCTAGGCTCCTGGTTCAAAGCATGCAGTTAAGTCACTTCATTGGCTAATTAATTTTGTCCTGAGTTATCCTGAATGGAGCTCAGTTTCACGTGTCTCACTGGGGTGTTACCCCTGAGTGCTCTTATATTGGTGATGTTTCGTTGTATAACAAAACCGCCACATAATACGCCAATCTAGATCGGCCATCATTTTAATTACTCGTGATTCTGTGGGTCAGCAGATTAGTAATGATGACTACTGCAGCTAAAGTCATTTGGTGGCAATGTTCTGTGACCGGATGATCTGAAATGGCTTCCTTCACATGTTGGTGCTGGCTGTTGGCTGGGCGACGTATCTCCAGAAGGCTAGCCTGGACTTTTCACCTGGTAGAAGGGACCCCAAAGCAGCAAGAGGTATGGCGAGCAGCCATGTGCAAGCTCAAGCCTCAGTTTGTCTCATGTTCACTAACATTCCATCAGTGTAAGCAGGTTACAAAGAGGCAATTGGGGAGGGCATAAAATGAGGCGGGGGTAAGGGAAGCATAATTCCCTGGGGCCATTTCTGTCAGGATCTACTAGTCGCCTCTTGGAAAGCTATTCTTTGTTTCTCACTGGATCTCCCAGAAGTAGGCTAGTTGTTGAATGGTTGCAAATCTGTTGCAAAACTCAGTTTGATTAAGCTCAGTACAAATTTTATTGAAAGCGCTCCCCCCCCACCCCACCCCTTCTTGCTGCGTGGTAGAAATTTAAATTTAATTTTTAGTTGATTCTCTTCTTCTGCTTTCTGGAAGTCCAATCCAAGTTCCAGGGTTCGGGAAACATTATCCGCCCTAGGTTGTCATCTATTCCTGACATCTGTGGAATGCTCTGGCCCTTCTATCAAGGGTCCACAGAGTCCCCTTGAAGTCTGGCTACTTCTCAGCTACTTTGCTGCCCTCTGTGGTACACACAGTTATTGTACTGTTACGCTCCACTAAGCTGTGGGAATCTCCATGGGGCTGCTGAAGGTTCTCTCCATTCACTATGTAGTTATTTCTTTTCTGAGGTCTTGCTGTCTTTTGGGTGCCACACAGGAAGCAAGACAAGGGTCTTTCATCTTTCCATATTCTCCAACTTTTCTGGAGCATCTGTCCTGAGCTCAGCCTGATAGAAGGACCAACAAGCCTCTTCTTCAGAGATTCCCAATGTTGATGCACTTATCCCTTCCCTGGTGGCTCCCCGCCCCCCTCCCCCCCCCCCCCCCCCCCCCCCCCCCCCCGCCGAGACTCTTCCAGTTGGAAGTAAGTATAGCCTGGCTCTTACTCACCTGGTTGTTTCCTAAACTACTATTCAAGCCCAGAGGTCTCTGTTGCCCCTGAGGACTGGCTTTCTGAAAACCAAGAGCAGAAAAGCTTCTGTTCTCTCCCTCTCCGGGGATCATTCCACTCCCGAGGCAAGGAACTAAGAAAGCTTTAATTTGAGCCAGGGAAGGTCCACTTTTGGGAATGGAAGGAGGGGATGTGCTCATATTTCAGAAAATCATCCCAGTACATTTGCTTCTTTTTTCCATCGTGAAAGGATTTCCATCTAAAATGGAACTGGAGGATAGAAACTGGAGCATCTCACAAACGGTCCCTCAGAAGGATAGGACGTAAGAACTGAGAGACTGATTTATTTCTCTTCAATACCTGATTTACAGAAGACAAAGATTTATCTCCTGACCAATGAACATCCACCAAGAACCTGTCTCCATCCTCAAGCCAATGAACTTACTGCTTGGACTCTGGGGGGACTTCCCCTTCCTTGGACTCCTGGTCCATAAATGCACCCTGCCCCAAACTTTCAGCGGACCTGCCTACAGCTTGCATTTCCTGAATTGCAATTCCTCTGGCTCTTCCTGAATAAGCTCAATGTCTGCTCATTTGAGCGTGCCTCATGTTACCTCCTTATTTAGGTTGACATCAACTACAAGGGTCCAGAATCAAGCCTTCACTTCCTCCACCCAGTAGTACTCCTTTACATTTATTTTACTGTTTACTTATTTTTGAGACAGATACAGAATGCGAGCAGGGGAGGGGTAGAAAGAGAGGGGGACACAGAATCTGAAGCAGGCTCTAGGCTCTGAGTTGTCAGCACAGAGCCCGAGGAGGGGCTCAAACTCTTGGAGTGCGAGATCATGACCCGAGCCTAAGTTGGACGCTTAACTGACTGAGCCACTCAGGTGCCCCAGGAGTGCTCCTTTAAAATGCTTACTCCTAGGATGTACTTTGTTGGGTTGCATGTGGGTGTTTACCCAGAGCAAGGTACTGGAATCAAGGGAATGGAGTTTTATTTTTCGGGGTAGCATTTTCCAGAAAAATTAATATCTTGGTCTCCATGGTCCTTCTCCTGGGCCATGAAGACAGAGCCCCATCTGAAGGATTCTGTTCTATTTTTTCACTACTAATGGTAATTTTTTAAAATGTCTACAATTTGTATTAGATTTCAATTGCTGCATAATAAATTGCCACAAATGTTACTGCTTACGATGTTGCTTATCTCAGAGTTTCCATGGTAAGGAGTCTGAGCACAGCTTAGCTGGGTCCTCTGCTCAGGGTCGCACAGACTGCAAGCAAGGGCTTTGGTCTTATCTAAGGCTCAGGGTTCTTGTCCAAGTTCATGTGGTTATTGGCAGAGTTCGTTTTCTAGACGCTATAGAACTCATAGTGTATCGCATCTTCAAAGCCAGCAGGAGGAACTTTCATTTACTTGAGGCAGACCCACCCAGGATAATGTCCCTTATGATTAACTCAAAATCGATGGAGTTGGGATCTTAATTACATCTGCAAAATCCCTCTACTTTTGCCATAGAAGTTATTAGAGTGAAATCCGTCATATTCACAAGCCACACACACATTCCAGAGGAGGGAATTATATGGGACATGCATACCATGGAATCTTGGGGGCCATCCTAGAATTCTGCCTACCACACACTTGGACCAGGCACCATACTAAGCACTTTTATAAACACTGCGTTGTGGTGCAAATGAGCAACTAAATGATATCACTTGTCTGAGGTCATTGTTAATAATGTCAGTCTCCTGCTTTAATCGATGTAGTATTCTGCCTTATACTCTGGTACAAGAATGCTTTTTTAGCCATTAGAGGGGTTTTATTAACCCAGGAAGACACCAAGTCCTAGAATAGATCCATAACACCCTGTCAAGACATAAAAGGCCACGCAGAGACTGGGTTGAGGGCTCTGGCCAATGATAGAAAAAGAGTCAAAAGAACCATTTATTGAACATATATGTGCAAGACATTAGACTTGATTTTTTAGTACAGTTTGGCATCTATGCTTCCGGTAGCCCTGAAAGTAGGTATAAGCATCTCCATTTTGAAAGACAAGGAAACTGAGGCTCAGAATGCTTATGTACCTTGGCTGAGATCCCAGAGCCAGTCAATGGCAGAGATGACTGTTGGTCTCAGAGTGTCATGGCAAATATCCTGCAACTGATGCAGGGGGACAATGGTGTCACTCCTGATGCACAGATACCGTAAGTTATAAATACCTCCAGTTCTCTGAGCCTTCTCTCTTTTCTGGACTGGGGATGCAACCCAAGGAGGCACAGAGACTTTGAATTACCCTGATTTGTGGGACTCCCTGACATTCCAAGGCTCAGCCTCATTTTGGGAAAGTGAAGCGGCTCAGCAGCTCCAGTGTGAGCCGTGTTTCTGCCCTGGGCGGGGAGACGATTAGCCTGTAACACTCCCCTCAACTGTAGGAACATCAGCAGCCACGACCCTGACAGTGCTGCTCTCTCTCCAGACCCATCTCCACTTGCAGCCCACGGCAATGCCAGCGGCTCCCGCCGAGCCACGCTGTCTCTCTTTGTTTAAGAGGCACTAACAAACGTTTCCATTTAGCACATCTTTCTTTTGGAAAACGTCCTGACAGCTTTACTACTTTGGCTTCTTTATAGGGCAACAGAAGAGCAAGGGTGGGAGAAAATCAATAGCAGGCAATGGAGGTGCCGAAGAATGCTCAGTGCCCGTGCCCTCTGACACCTTCAGTGCCCCCTGCCCTGGCCTCAGGCAGAGCTGACACAACACAGACTCAAAAGTGTGGCTGCCCAGGACCTGGAGGGCATCGGGACGAGCTGACCAGATCCGGGGAGGCTACAGGGCAAGGTCATGACCACAGATTCATTTGCTCAGGACCTCCAGGCTGCTGGGAAGTGGTGGGATCCAGCTGGGGCGATGAAAGGATCTTTGGATCTAAATGCTGGCACAGTGCTGTGGTCCCTCCCTCCAGGAGTGACACTCAGAATGGAGTAAGGTTGTTAAGGAGAAACCAGTATTCCTGAGGCAGGCGTGACAGGTCGGCAAGAAGCCATGATGGGGTGTAAATCATTGTGACAAAGTCAGGCTCTTCTATCTGGGAGAGCTCTGAAGTCCTTTAACAAGGAAGCCAGCAGTAATCATTTTGCAGCATCTAAGTGCATCAACTCAACGTGTGGTGCACCTTAAACTTACACAACGTTATATGTCAATTAAATCTCAATAAAGTTGAGAAAACAATAAAAAAAATTATAGCTCAATAAAAAAAAAAATAATAATAAGGAAGCCGGAGTTTCTTATGCTGCCTGACCACATCAGGAAGAGACTACCTTTCACTCAAGTGGCATCCGTGGTGGATAAAGGAGCCCCTGGCTCCACCTGGGTTCCCTCTGTAGACACAGAATCCGGGGGGGCCAGGGTAATGAACATAACCCTGAAGCTGGCCTCTCCCAGCTGGTCCCAGAGGAGTCCCCCAAATGACAGATGGTGGGGGGAAAAGTAAATAGTAACACTCAACCCCTTCTTAAGTGCAATTCCCATGAGAAGAAAGTAATTTCCTTCATGGCGTTATAATAAATTCCCAACGCGCTGTATTGCTGTATGTTAAATGAGTAAATGACTGCTAAATGAAATTGCCCTTTTGTGCCTTTTACTACCTAATGCGAATTTGTGCCAAAAGGGCTGCACAAATTCACAGTCACAGGAGATGGGACCTGCTTCCCTGTGGACTTGGGTTTTCTCGTTTGCAATTTGTTGCCTGCGTTAATGCCATTTGCATTTGCATTTCTTTGCTTATTAGTCAGGTTAAACGCCATTTATTCAGATTTGTGCCCCCTTCTAGAGGTTTGGGTGACTTCGGAACTTGATCGTGGAAATGGGGGAGAATTACTCTTGCGCCAACAACGAGAAGAAAGAAAAAAGGTGAGAAATAGGAAAAAGGAAAAATTGGAGAAAGAGAAAAACTTCTGCACGGAAGTTAAACAAGTTGGACAAGTATAAAATATGTGAATCTGGAGTCAAGCCCCACCCCCTGTGCCCGTGTCTCCCATTCAAAACACAACTCTACCAATTAATAGATCTGTAATCTTGGGCAAATCACTTCATTCCAACTGGGAAAGTGAGATATTAACAGTTCCTGATTCACAAGATTATTATAAAGATTACATTTTTAAGTTTACTTATTTATTTTGAGAGAGAGAGATCGAGAAAGAGAGCCTGCCCATGAGCCTGTGTGTGAGAGTGGGGGAGGAGCAGAAAGACAGAGAATCCCAAGCAGGCTCAGTACTGTCACTGCAGAGCCTGACTCGGGGCTTGATCCCATGGACCATGAGATCATGACCTGAGCCAAAATCAAAAGTCAGACGCTTAACTGACTCAGCCACGCAGGTGCCCCTGGGATTATTACAAAGATTAAATGAGCTCAGGGTGCCTAGGTGGCTCGGTTAAGCATCTCACCCTAGATTTTGGCTCAGGTCACAATCTCACGGTTCCTGAGTTTGAGCTCCACATCGGGCTCTGTGTTGAGGATATAGAGCCTGCTAGTGATTCTCTCTCTGCCTCTCTTGGCTCCTCCCCCACTTGCTCTCTCTGTCTCTCTCTCTCTCTCTCTCAAAGTAAATAGGTAAGCTTAAAAAAAAGATTAAATAAGCCAATGTATGAAAAGTACCTACTTTAGTGCCTAACCATTACAATTATTATAAATACACAATTGCCATAAATATAATTAAAAATGCATCATAACTGCTATAAATATAATAATCAAAACCACATAATTGCTATAAATATAATAATTATAAATACTTAATAACATATGATATAATAGTGTACTTAAAATTCTTATAACTTTAATTCTTACTATCCAAGTACTAACCTAGGCAGTTTGCAGAGGTACATATTAATATATTTATGCTAATAAAGCAGCAGGATAGTGAGTGGAGTAGAGGGTATAAAACTAGGCACGCGTGGGAATGAGTCCTAGTTTTGCTGTGTACTACCTATGTTAGTTAAATACCTCGAGATTTAATTTTCTCATTTTTTAAGTCAGGATAAAAATAACTGGCTAACAGAAAGTATGTAAGAATTAAGTAGCAAAGACAAAAGCCCTTGGCAAGTGGGAGTTGAAGAACTAATATTCAGTGAGTGTTACTATGCCAGGCCATGTGTCTCATTGAGACACGTGTCTCATTTTAATCCTGACAAAACCTTGTGGGGTTGGTGTTCTACCCATTTGAAAGCTGAGGCAATATGAGGTGTTCTACCCATTTTACAGAAGCCTAGAGAGCTATGTGACTTATGTCACCTTGTAAGTGACAGAGTTAAAATCTGAACCCAAATCTCTCCCCATACTAGCACATACTAGCTTTCAGTAACTTTCTTCATCCACCCTTCACAACTTATTGTAATACTTTATTCCATCTTTATTTTTCCCACTTGTTACCTGAAATTACTCCTGGCTTCCTCTCTACCCTGTGAACTCCTGGAGCCTCCTCTTGCCTCTATTGCCACTGTACTCTCCCATATTCTCTAGTACGCCTACCCCGCCCCCTCCAAGGCCCGCCCCCAAGCACATGGTACACCTTACAGAATATGCATGCGTTTCCTAGCCCACCTCCTCACCTCTGTACCAGTCCTCTGGGGCACAGCGAGGGACCCAGGCCCCCCTCCGGCCTGCTCTGTTCCCACCCTGCCCCCACAACCAATCCCATATGCAGAAGTGCTTGGCCCAGTGGCAGCCCCATATCCCAGGGCTTGGTGTCAGCCTCCCAGTGCTGTTCCTTGGACTCTAAGTTGCCCCCCCACCCCAGGCTCTGCTACCTCCAAACCTATCTTCTGCTCACCTCTCTGGTCCTTTCTCTGCACCCCTAGTCTGCCCCCAGGGTGGAGGGGAAGACTTGGTCTTAATGCTGTGATGAACTACTCTTTCACTCCTCTGGTCCTTGGGTTCCCCCATCTATCTATGCCTCTGGCCAGAGCTCCAGCTCTAACCTTCAGAACACTCCACGTAAGATGATATTTTTGTGGCTTTCATTTCAAGCCCAGTGAAGTGAATGCCCTACAGGGGAGACCTGGTGCAGAAGTGGGGAGGCCAGCCGGGAGAGATGCCTGCACTTCAACTCTGATCCTACTGATGAACATTTTGTGTTTCGGATCCAATAGTTACACGGCCTTTATCTTCAAATGGAATTCATTTCAGCAGTACTTAATGGGTGCCAACTTTGTGCCCAGCTTGTGCAAGGCACTGGGACTACAGTGACTAAAAAGATCCAGTCCTTGTTCTCAGGGAGCTCTCATCCAACTGATCCATATTCAGATTGGCTCAAGTTCATGGTGGTGCTAATCTTCCTGTTATACATAATTATATTCTATGTATAGTTTTTTTATTAAAAAAAATCCACCGGAGAGCCAGGCCACCTGTGCGGATTATCTCTTATAGCACTTAGCTCAGTGCCAGGGGTCTGGGCAATTAATGTAAGCTCTTTGATGATATTGAATTTCCTGGAAGCTTCAGGCATTTTCTTTCAGTCATCCTAGTTAGTGTCTTAATGTGATAATAGGTTGATTGATTTTTATGTGAGTCTTAATCACCCATCAGATGCTCAGCTTGAAATTCAATTCCAGCTCCACCAACCATATGACCTTGGGCAGGTTGCTTAACCTTTTTGAACCTCAGTTTCCTCATCTGTTAAAATAGGAACAATAAAACCTCCCACACAGGCTTGATGTGGTAATTTAATTAAATAGAATTCCAGCCAGAAGGTTACATACACCTCTAACATGCTATTCAGTTAGGATTTTTCTTTTTACTTTTCTTTTCTTTTCTCTTTTCTCTTTTCTTTTCTTCTTCTTTCATTCTTTTTTTTTTTTTTTGGCACATACTATGGTCTGGATTCTGTGCTAGGTCATGGGAATATTAAGAGAAGAACACATAGTCTCTGTCCCCCCACAAAATCCACAATCTGATGGGCGGAGACAGATGAAAGCAAATAATTATGATACATATAGATCTCTAAGAGAGGTTCTTTAGAGGCAGTGAGGAGAGAGGGAATAAATATTTATTAAGCATTAACGATGTGAGTGTGAGGGATCCTTAAGAGAGTCAGTGTGGTGTGTATTTGTATGTGTGTATCCATAAACTCATACACATTTTGGACTTTGCCTTCTCCATGGCTGGGCTCCCTGGATGTCTGACTTTCCTGTAACAAGTACCAGGAAGCCAGTCTTGATTCTTCTTCCCTCCTGAGCAACCTTGTATGCAAGAACAGCAGGGAATGCTGATGGCCACTTAACACATTCTGAAACCATCAGCCAAATCTGGGGCCGGATAAATATGCAAAGAAGGGCTCCCTGTTGACCATTCCCCTGAATGCTTTTCCCAGCCCTGCTGTCTCCTGCTGCCCAGTAACCCGTTGCCGTGGGAGACAAGTGTACTTAGTGTGACAAGTCACACCACACCCTGAGCCTCCCCAATCCCATGTCAGCCTGATCCCAATGCAACAGCAACTCCCCCAAGATACTGAGGACAGAATGCATTTCTGTTTAAAGGCATCACACATTTCTATAAGATCTTCCCTTGCATAATGGCATATAGCCTTTTTTTTTTTCCCTCCTGGCAGGAGCCTGCAGAGGAATGGATCTTGCCTGGCTGACACCTCCATGGATGCCTGGGGTGATTCCTTGCTGCTGCCCTGATCTCCTGGGTGTAAGGTTCCCAACCCACCCGAAAACAAGCCTGGATGGGCCCCTTTCTTGATGAGACAAGGAACACTTACAGAATACAAATAGCGACCCTGCATTAGGCTCTCCAGCAACATATGGAGATGGAAGGAGGAGAGATAAGCTGAAGCCCGCTTTTAAGACTCCGGTTGTTAATATCAATGGACAGAATTCGGGTAAAGGGAGGCAAACAGCTTAGCTTCTCTGGTTTAGCCTGACTTTTTTTCCTTTCTTGCAGAGACAAATTGCAACATTTGGCAGTCCTTATATATCACATGCCCTTGTAATGTTTCGCTTATAGAGTTTATGATGAGTAATAACAAGAGGTGATACTTATTGAACAGTAACTGCATGTCAAACACCTGGTATATGTTTATTTCACTTCATGCTTACAGCCACTCTATGAAGTAGGTCATTGGATTAGTTTCTCTTTACAGATTAGGCATTTGAGGCTTAAAAAGTGTGATTCTTTTGCCCAAGGTCACATTGTAAATGGGGGAGGCAGCATTCAAACCTAGGATGTCTAACTTCAGATGACACTTAAGTCTTGCATATTACTATTGCTAGAGAAGCAGCATGGAAGAATGGTAAGTTGCTAAAGACCACCCAGTTTTGCCCCTTGGCACCCGCATGGCCTTGGGCAGGTTACGGAAGTTCTGTATAAAATAAGGGTAACCATAGTACCTACCTCATACAGTGGTGGTGGTAGTCAAGGATTTAATACAGATAAAACATTTAGACTCGTGCTTGGCACAAAGTAAAGATCCAGTATAAGTTAGTTATTTTTATAAATTACAAGCCCTAGATTAGGGGGCTCATCTTAGGGGGCTCACAGCATAGAGCAAAGCACATAATAGAAATCGATTCAACATTATTGGGATAAATTGGGAGATTAAATATTCTAGAAGCCAGTTATAATTAAAATTTATAAGTGCTCTATTACTTACAAAATGCTGTCATTTCGTTTAATCTGGTGTAAGGTTTGTGTTTGAGTTAAAAAAGCAGGAAAATTTGATCCAGCCATTTGACTCCTGGGTAGGTACTCATGAGAAATGAAAGCACGTGTCCACACAAGACCTTGTGCGTGATTGTTATTGAAGCATTACTCGTAATAGCCAAAAGGTGGAAACAACCCAGCCGTCCCTATCAATGGATGGATGAATAAACAAAAGGTGGTATAGCCACAAAATGGAATATTACTCAGCCGTAAAAAGGAACGAAGTGCTAATAAATGCTACTATATGAATGAACGAACCTTGAAAACATCATGCTAGGTGAAAAACCCAGTCATGAAAGACCACATACTATAAAATTCCATTTATATGAAGTGTCCAGAAAAGGCAAACCTATAGAGACAGAAAGTAAATAGGTAGATGAGGGTATATCGGGGACAGAGGTAACTAAAGGGTATGGGGTTTCTTTGGGGGGTAATAAAAATGTTCTAAAATTCATTGTGGTGATAGTTGCACAACTCTATGAAAAGACAGAACTATTGAGCTATACACTTCAAATGGGTGAAATATGGAATATGTGAATTCTACCTTAATAAATAAAGCTATCACCAAAAAAAGAAAAAAGAAAAAAAAAGAAAGTGATGTGTTTCCAAATCAGAAGCTCAACACCAGTGAGTTCACGATCTTCCCAGATTTCTCACTCTGCCCTCACACTGACTCGGGGAGCCTCGGCCACCTGCACAACACACATCCTTGCCAAGGCTGAACACGGGGGGATGAAAAGACCAACTGCCTGTCATTGTTCAAGATGAAGTGGGAAAAAATTAATTCATGGTTAGTCTTCTGTTCTAGTCCAGTTGCCCTTCAAATGTTTCCTTTTAATTTTGCCTCCTGCCTAGCTCTGCTGGGCAGGACGAAAGGCTAGTGGGCTGGTCGATCCAATACAGAAATGCAAGCTGCAGCAACAGGCTGGTCTTTCTCAAAATTAAGTGCAAGCTCCAAGGCTGGAAATCAAGGCTGCAAAGCCCAAATACCAAGTCTATTAATCATTTGCAAGTCACTTCCCTCCTCACGATCTTGTCTCAGAAACAAATAAGCTCGATGTTCTGGCATACTCACTGCATCCTTTGTTTTAATGATGTTTTTCAAAACTTAAGCAAATTGCTGATGGAAAGGAGTGAAGTCAGGATTCTAATTAAGCTGCCCCAGTTTGAAAAGTTATAGAAGATTGCCAACAGGATTCCAAGACCTGCAGGTATTTAAAAGTAAAAACAGAGGAGAAATGAGGCTTGCAAGTCATGAGAGTAGCTGTGAAGGTGTGTAATTATGACTGAGACTGAAATATAATCTGATCACTTGGAAATCTTGTTCTTTGCTCTACTTTTCTCCAATGATGCTATATATACACATACTCACCAGGGAAATTCCTTAGGCAGAGGCAAAAAAGAAAAATAACACTTTGCCTTTTCTTGACAACTGTTAGTACTATTAATTCAAACACAAATAACTATTTATTTAGGTGGTGATACTGAGAAGACTTGCAAACTATGTGCTGGTTTCACTAAATGATGAGCGCTGATCTTTATTGCGTGTTCTCAGATCCTCACATGTCTTATATCATTTAATCCCCATAGCTACCCCATGAGGTAGGCATCGTTTATCGTCATTGTCATCATCATCATCATCATCCTGTTCTGCAGATGAAGAAAGTAAGGCACAGAGAAGTTAAGCAGCTTGCCCCAGGTTGCACAGCTAGCATAAATAATAGAACTGAGACCTGACCCTGTCTGACAACAGAGCCCTGTTCTTAATCACTGTCATATTCTCTCTCTAAATTTCCAGCTCTTAATTTTACTCTTGGTGCTTCCACTTGGAGGAGTTGAACATGGTAGAACATTGGAAAGAATTGTACACAATAATTTCATTTAATGTACGTTGCCATTTTCTTTACAGAATACGTGTGTGTTGAGTACCTTCTGTATGCAAGTGGTCACCTTAGCCCTCCCTGCGGAAATACATGGTTCAGAAACTTTGCAGATGCTATTCCCTTCCCTATGTGCTGTGCCCTCCCCCACTCCCCACGCTACCTAGCTAACGGCAGCAATCTTCAGATGTCAACTTAAGGTATCGCTTCCCAGACGAGCTTTCCTTGACCTCCCCTTCACTCATTCCTCTGTTCACTTACCTTCCTACACTTTTCCTCTGTAGCACTTTCTAAGCTCGCAAATGTGGAATGAGCTGTTAAAGGGCTGGCTGTCTCCCCTGCTAGAATACAAGTTCCATGAGAACAGAGCCAGGGCCTGTCTGGTCCACTACTCTCTCCTGTGCCTGGCAGAGAACCTGCTACATTTTGCCAATATTTAAACAGGAAATGCATAAAGGAATGCATGGGACTTCGGTTGTGGCCTTGTGTTGCTTACATTTTGGTAGTGTTATATACAAGCGCGTATCTGCAAGGGGGGGACGGGTTTAGGAGAAGGAGCTCATCAGAGAAAGGGCTTATCAAGGCTGTAACATTTCAGCTGGTCCTGGGAGGATGAGCCAACATTTCAGATGGAGAAAAGCCAGCAGCAAAGCATGAAGCCGGGTGAGCACAGCCTGCTGAGTAAATTGCTGTGGTGTATTAATACTTAGTTAGAAAATAAGGTGAGAAAAGAGTAAAACAGCAAATGTTGTTTTTCTGTCACTTGAAAGCATTTAGGAATAGGCTGTCTTTGGGGGCCTAAAGACGAATGGAATTGCTTAGCTTGAAGACAGCTGTCTTCATGTACTGATGAAAATTAGAAAAGCCAAGGTACAAAATATAACTGTGCCTTTTAACCCATGTACCGTCCCTCACAGAGAAGCAAAAGAAAAGAGTCCTGAATTTCTGAGAAGAGATGGAGAAGATGTCTCCTTTTCTCCTCTGCCTTATACTGTTTTCCTATTTCCCGTGAGGAGGAGGATGCTGCAGAATTTCTCAGCCAAGACAGGAAGAGTCTCTTAAAAATCAGTTCGTTCGGGCGCCTGGGTGGCTTGATTGGTTAAGTGTCCGACTTCAGCTCAGGAAATGATCTCACGGTCCGTGAGTTCGAGCCCCGTGTCGGGCTTTGTGCTGACAGCTCAGAGCCTGGAGCCTGTTTCAGATTCTGTGTCTCCTTCTCTCTCTGCCCTCCCCTGTTCATGCTCTGTCTCTCTCTGTCTCAAAAATAAATAAACATTAAAACATTTTTTTTTCTAAAAAATAAAAATCAGTTTGTGACTTTTTTTTTTTTTCAACGTTTTTTATTTATTTTTGGGACAGAGAGACACAGAGCATGAACGGGGGAGGGGCAGAGAGAAAGGGAGACACAGATTTGGAAACAGGCTCCAGGCTCCGAGCTGTCAGCACAGAGCCCGACGCGGGGCTCGAACTCACAGACCGCGAGATCGTGACCTGGCTGAAGTCGGCCGCTTAACCGACTGCGCCACCCAGGCGCCCCAGTTTGTGACTTTTTAAGCTCAAAATCAATAGAAGGAATCACACAGAGATCAACAGATTTAACTCCATAAAAATTAAAACCTGCACTGTATCAAAAACTCACACAACCTAAATGAAAGACAAACAATAAACCGAGAAATATATTCACCATTGTTATGATGGCAAAGTGCAGCTCAGTCCAGTTCAGTTCAACAGCCCCCAGCCGTGCATTCCTGAGGAACAACAAGGACTGGGGGGATGGGGTGGGGGGGGGGCGGATACAGGGCACCCAGAGCTCAGCGAGACAGTTTCTGTTCTCACGGAGTTCTGCTGAGAGGGCAGGACATATAGATGACCATTCCGGGTGATGTTACAAGGGCACGAAGGGCTCTGACTAAAGACAAGGATGGCCACTTTGTGTGGCATGAGGTTCAGGGCAGGCTTCCCGAAAAGGGGCCCTCAGACCAGTAAAAGTGGAGGAGAATCTATTCAAAGCAACAAGAAGGCAAGGGGGAGGGGACTTAAAACAGTGAACAAAGCCGTGGAGGTGTGAAACATCCTGCTGTGTATGCATATACTGGGGGGTGGTGACGACTTCTTCAGGATTCTGGAAGAAAGCGCAGTGTTGGGGGTGATGGAGACCAGGCTGGACAGGTAAACCAGGATCCTGACAGGGAGCCACCAAAGCCCGGAACAAGGGCCCAGGCAGTGACTGAAAGCAAATCTTGCAAGACAAGGAAGGAGTTAGGATTCAGTAGAGTTTACGGCATAATAGCTTTAGATTGGTGAGTAAAGGGAGTTTAGGATTTTGAGTTGAGTTTTGATGAGCACGTCCTTCGTTCTGATAACTGTTTAGCTGGTTCACAGCCTCACCTTGCAAGAGTTGGTGTTTCCTTGAGTCAGCGACTAAGTCATGTTTGCTTGGTCTGAGCATGGTTTATCACAGGCACAGGGAAGTATACCTGGTCCCAGAAGTGTTGGGACGTGGATGCCAAGAACATACTTGTTCCTTTTCCCCAAATAGGTTAGAGGAAAGCTGTCCCAGCTCAGGCACCTACCTAAGACTGCCTTGCTTCAGCACCCCACTCCAAGCCAACCCCACTCCTTCATGATGCTTTGGATGAACAAATCATATTTTTTTAAATGCGTTTGGAAAATGGGATTACAGTGACCCTGGGATTGCCTGATGGGGAAGAACAAATGGATTCTAGAGTTAGACCGACAGCGACAGTTGGGGGGTGGGGTTTCCCACAGTGCAGGGGACAGGTGCGCATTTACATGTAGGGAGTTGCAGAAGAAGGGTCATCTGGGGGGACACAGAGGAGTGCTGGCCTCAAGACAAAGGGAGTAAACTGGTACCTTGGGGAGACAGAGTGGGATCCTCTGGGAAGAGTTTACCTTTCTCTGTTGTTCTTTTCCCATTGACCATTGAGTCACATTTGGTGTGCTATTAAACATTTTCTTCTCCTTTATTGAGATAACTTTTGGACATCCCAGCATGGAGCGTCAACAGGGAGGTGTTGGGAATTAGAGATTTGAGCAGTAAAGGGAAACAGAGTCTTTGCAACATGATCCATCCATGAGGGTGGTGGCACCCTATGAGAGGAAGGAGAGCACCCAGAGCTCCAGCAGGGATGGGGGAAGCAGGAGGTGTGCACCAGACCCAAATAGCTGCCACATGGATGCTGAGAACCAACTCCTTCCTTTTCCCCAACTATGTTAGAGGAAAGCTGTCCTTGAAGAAGATAGGCTGACACTTGGGTTGTCTTTGCATCACTGGAAAAAATAAACAATTTGAAAACCAGAAAGAGACCTTAAAAAAAGAGTTACCTCAGGGTGCCTGGGTGGCTCAGTTGGTTAAGCACCCGACTCTTAATTTCAGCTCAGGTCACGATCTCATGGTTTGTGAGATTGAGCCCCATGGGGAGCTCTGTGCTGACCATGTGCAATCTCCTTGGGATTCTCTCTCTCCCTCTTTCTCTGCCCATCTCCTGCTCTGTCTGTCTCTCTCAAAAATAAATAAATAAATAAATAAACATGAAAAAGAAAGAAATAAAAGAGTTACTTTAATTTTCCGTATATTTTATGCAGGGAAGCAGAAAGAACTAGATTAAAATGAGCAAGAATAGCCTACAAGATCCTTAATTGATAAGTGACGAGGCACTCATTTAACTGGTGGCTGTCCTGAATAATATGCATTGGAAAGTGTATAATCTAAAATAGCACACAGAGTAAGAAAAATAGCCATGGAAATAAGGAAGTAGTCAAGAAAAGTTCCATAAATTAAATCATAGTTTGAAAGGATAAAGTCATGTTAACACTCATTACCATATTTTAATTTCATGGTGATTAAAATTATAATGTAGCTTGTATTACCACTTAATTGATCTGCCAACATCAAGTATTTGCAAGTTTCTTTTTGTTCTCCGAAGTCATAAACTATCTATTCTTTGCTGCATAATTTTGGAGGTGATTTCAAACCATAAATATTTCTCTTTATTAAAATTCTCAGGAAATTAGAACCTCGATAGCTACTTATTTATATCTGCTTTGGCAAGAGGCCAGGGAATTCATTTTCTTATATTTTGAATTCTACAAAATTAAAGTGCTAAAGAATATTATCTATTAATCTTCATGCTTCCTCTTATGACAGTTTTACAGTTTAATAGCAATGTTCAGATACCCGAGGGTGACTAGCTAAGCTATGTCCCTTTAAAACTGGGTATTTTTCCTTGGTAGAAAGCCGACCCTTGCTGAAGATACAGGCCTAACTCAGTGTCAAGCCTGGCACATTTTTAGCACCCGGCCAGCCTGCCCAAGACAGAATTGTCCCCTGGTGGTGCCAATCTCCGGAGACCTGGCATATTTCAGGGCCTTCGCCTTGCTCGGGTACCCCTACCTTGCACACACCCCTCGGATGAGATGATGTCTTTGCACCGACCCTTTGCCGCGATTAGTCGTGACCCCTGAGAATGCAGGTGCCTCCAGCCCGATTTAGCTCATCCCTTATTGGTGTCTCTGTGCTCGACCACCCTGGTTCTGATGGAATAAATAGGACACATATGCCATCGGTGGAGCCTCATGAGTCTCTTTAGATAAAAATAAATTTAGAAACTTGCAAAACCTTTCAGAGACAATACTTTCCTAATGATTCCTGACTCTTTTGACACCCCATTGCACTGATTAATGGTCATTCAAATTGACCACCTGGCATAGCTCACTGTCAAAATCAAAAAGGACATATTTTCAAAAGTCAGGTACTGCCTTTTGTGCTGTAAAATCCTGCTATGTGTGCATGTGTGTGTGGGGGGGGGGATGCATGTGCATGTGCAGACTTATGACAATTATAAACAGATATGTGACCTGAATCCTAAAATTATTGGTGCCCCCTACTCTGCATGTATGTTCTCCAGTACCGTTATTCTCAGCCCTTGTAAAATTCGTCATTACAGTGAGTACTCATGTTCAGCAATATGGTTAGACCAAGTCTGGTCAAATATTTTAAGCCAACTAGGAGTAGAGAAATGTTCTGTAGAGATCTTTGGTATGAACTATCTGGAGGTTTAAAAAAAAAAAAAAAACCACCCAAAAGGCAACAGAAACAGCCTGTTTTACATCATAACAAGCTATGAGCAGAGAAATATACTTTCAGGGCTGAAGCTCAGTATGAATTTGATCCCTCTCCCTAACATTTTTAAAAAATCTGGCTCTGATGGGGTTTACAATTGAGCACATGCAAAATTCACACATGAGAACATTGTCCAAGGTTGTAGAGAGTCAGGGAATATTTAATGGTAAGAAATAGAAACCCATTCAGAAGGACACAAACCCGAAAAGAGAGCTTATTGGAAGCAGATGGGGGATATCTCTCAGATCCCAAGAGCAGAAAGTATAGCCAGAGGGAGAGTATAAATGAAAGGCAGGGTCTAAGGTTAAGGATTGCATAGTCCCTTAGCTGTTCCCTGTGTGGTCCAGCTCTCATGGATCTATGAGAAGAGAGCACAAGCTTCTGCTTCACCCGAATTTCATGTCTTGAAATCTCAGTCTGGGTCTCCTCCTTTAAGTTCTAGAGAGAGGGGAGGGGGTGCCTGGGTGGCTCAGTTGATTAAGAATCTGACTCTTGATTTTGGCTCGGGTCATGATCTCATGGTTTGTGAAATCAAGCCCCACATCGGGCTCTGCACCGACAGTGTGGAGCCTGCTCGGGATTCTCTCTCCCTCTCTCTCTGCTCACCCCACGAATGCTTCCTCTCTTTCTCAAAATAGATAAATAAACATTGAAAACAAAGAGAGAACGTACAGAACTCAAGGGCCTTTGTGAGACCCTGAAAATTGGGGAGTGACCAGGTCAAGGTCACAGACCTGGAGGACAAATATTGGGAGAGGAGTAAGGAATCAATCAAAGGGTTAACTATATCATCATCTCAGCCAGAGACATTTAATTAAATTCTCTCATGGGGCGCCTGGGTGGCGCAGTCGGTTAAGCGTCCGACTTCAGTCAGGTCACGATCTCGCGGTCCGTGAGTTCGAGCCCCGCGTCGGGCTCTGGGCTGATGGCTCGGAGCCTGGAGCCTGTTTCCGATCCTGTGTCTCCCTCTCTCTCTGCCCCTCCCCCGTTCATGCTCTGTCTCTCTCTGTCCCAAAAATAAATTAAAAACGTTGAAAAAAAAATTAAAAAAAAAAAAATAAATTCTCTCATTTAATTCTGATGACAAACTTCCCACACAGTTAGAGGTGGCATAGTGTGATAACTGCACACCCAACCTCTGGAGTCCAAGGGCCAGTCCTGCCACTTACTAGTGGTAGAATCTTGGGCTCGTGATCTTTCTTGTCAGGCCTAAATTCTTCATCTGCAAAACCCCCGCAAAGGATTAGCTCCAGCTCATCTGCCCACTCCGGGGTTAAACAAGATTGGGAAGGAAGGGAGAAGAGGTGAAAGAAAGATGAACCTTTGCCGAGTGATCTGTTAGCAGCCAAAGCCTACACGTATGTTTTGACGTCTCGGCAAATTCCCAAATCTTCAGATAAACTAGGAGATCTTAGCTGCATCTCTCTACCTCTGTCCCTCTCCCCCAGATCTTCTAATTATTCCCACTGTTTATTCTGCAGCCCATCTGACTATTCTCCTCACGAAGATCTGATCACGCCTCATCGTCTACATCACACTTTAGTAAGGCACATAGGGTCCTTCCCAGACAGCTCCAGCCACTTTGCCAGCCTCATATCATGCTCCCCATCTTCTCCACTCTGACTCTCTTCTAACCACCCCAAATTGCTTTTCTCAGTGACATTGTTCTCATACGTCTATGTGTGTGTGTGTGTGTGTGTGTGTGTGTGTGTGTGTGTTTGCACATACAACTCTCTTTGCCTTCATTGTTCTCTCTCTCTTACTCTTCTGGCGAAAGTTCATCAGTTATTCAAGATCCAGGTAAAATATCCATGAATTCTTTGGGCTGTTAGTTGTTCCCTCCTGATCCTCCAAATATGCCTCTCTTACAGCACATGTGATATTATGTGTGCATTGTATCTACCCTTGCCTGGCTCTCTATTTCACCAGTATCTGACGATCCAGAGGGCAGGCCTTGGGTCTTCTCCATCCCTGCATCTCCAGGGCCCTAGCACGGTCCCCAGGGGAGGCTTGTAATCACTGCGTGCTGAATGAATATGACCACTGGAGACTTCACACCCAAAGTCGGTCTCAACTGGTTATCTTGCAAGGATTTGAGTCCACACCCTCTAGTTGAAGCTTAATCATGTTTAGATACAGAAAGAAGACAATGTGGAGTACTGTTGCTGTGGAAACAAACTTGGAAAATGGCTTTCTTTTCTACTTTATATAAATGTAGGAGCCATATCTCATGGCTCAGCTGAATGTGAATACTTACACAATGGCATTGAAGGCACACAGCTCGCTCTGGAGGCATCTCTGCGGCAGTCAGCTATGCGGACCATGGAACCCGCTCCATGTACCATTCTAGCATATAATCTTTCTCACTTTGGTGAGCAGTCACGGGGTTAAATCTTATTTTCAGCGCATCCTACAATGAAATTATTGCATTTTAGTGGATTTCTGTTGGGGGATTTAAGATGTTTTTAAATCACACAGTGTAGCAATTTTTCAAGAGAAAAAAGACACACTTACCCATTATTTTTAAAAGTTCCTTTCAACAGCTTCTATTCTGTTTTATGTATTTGGGATCAGCCCACATGGAAAGGCTTTCTTAAGATTCTATAGAAATATTTTCCCTTTCCTGCCATGAACTCCTACAAGAAAGGAACTACAAAGTAATAACAAAATACTTTGCATTTTGTGCTATTTCTCCTTGTGTGATGATTCTTTGTAGAACCACCATGTCTCCTGACTGATTACTGGAAGGAACATGAGGAAATTTTCTTATTTTTTTTTATATTAATTGACCAAAAGACCATTTTCATGTATCAAAACCTCCACTTCCTCTAGGGTTCTATAACCTGACGTTTACCATGTCGGTAACTTCCCTGGCTCTCAGTCTAAACCATAGTATCAGCCCAAATATCCTTGCTTCAAAAATTGTAAAAAATGGGGGAGTTTCTCATTTTAACCTGTATAGGATATTACATAATTCTAACATTAAAGAGAGACTTTACGACAGTACACAAACTTTGTCTACATGCTTTTACTCACTAGATGTTCCCATGGACTAGATGGAGAAGTCACATGTAAGTGGATTTGACAAAGAAAAGATAACACTGAGCTCTTTGGGTTGTTAAGACCATAAATTAAGAGAGTGCATGTGAATAATGCAGGGTTCCTTGGAAGTTCTGTCCTCTCCACTCTGCATGCTCTGTACTACCCCAGGGTGACCCCCATCCACTCTGGAGTGTGTGTGTGTGTGTGTGTGTGTGTGTGTGTGTGTGTCCTGAATACCTGTACGTCAAATTTTGCCGAGTTTCCAATCTACACACGCGATTGTTTACCTGGACTTTCCAGTCACCTCTAACACAATATATGTGACACTAACTAACCTCACCTTTCATCTTCCCACACTGGCTTCCCTTCCTGAATCCCCCCAATATTGGAGAGCGTGCTGTCACCCACCTGGGTGCCTGCGCCAGAAACCTGGGCAGCCCGACTCCCTCCTCACCCTTGTTCAGCCTTCATTTCCGTCCGATCAATCTCCGCGCCCTGTTATTCAGTGACCAAGTCTAAGCAGACAACTCATCGTCTCCATCTTGTGCCTCTGCCTTGGCCAAGGCTGCCGACCTCGCTCTCCGGGGCCCCTGCAGGGGCCACCTCGCTCAGACTTCACTGCCGCCAGTCTTCACCTTCCTGCCTCTCTCCCGTTCAAGGCCTTCCTCTTCTCCCTGGAGCAAAACCAAGCTCCGTGTGACCCTTTGGATCCTTTCTCTGGTTACTGCTCTCCAACTTCCTTTCCCATTTTCCTAACGTCCCACTGTCCAGCCGGACCGAGTGCCTTTTATGTCTCCCAACACTTGCTGTTTCTCTTACCTCCAGGGTTTCCAACTGGCTCAGACTGTGCTGACTGGGAGCTATCAAACTACAAAGAGACCAAAACCCCAGGGGCACCTGGGTGGCTCTGTCAGTTGAGCCTCCGACTCTCGGTTTTGGCTCAAGTTGTGAGCCTAGGGTTGTGGGATTAAGTCCTCCCTCCGCTTGGGATTCTCTCTCTCTCCCTCTGCCCCTTTCCCCAGTTCACTCTCTCTCTCTCTCTCTTATCTCTAATATAGATAGACAGATAGATAGATAGATAGATAGATATTCTAGGATTTTCCTGTGACTCTTTTTCAGAGTAAAGTGTTTTCTTTCACCTCCCCCTGGACTCCAGACCGTATTTCCAAGTGTCCTGCAGTTCACCCTCCGCATGGATGTTTAACAGACATCCCAGACAGGAACCATGTCCCAGACTGATCCCCGTCCGTGTAGGCCACCATTCTCCTTACCACGTGCCACCCCTCATGCACTAGGTATTTCACTTGCTCATTCTGTTCCCCATACGTCTTCCTCGAAGGTAAGCTCCAACAGATGGAGGTACTTTTTCCTCCCTGTTCAGTAACGAATTCCCAGAGCCTAGTACAGTTCCTGACTGTTATGAACTCCATGTCTGTGTCCCCCGCCCCTCCCCACTGCCAAATTTATATGTTGAAGCTCTCCCCCCCTCCACTCCCCACCACTGTGATATTATTAGGAAGTGGGGTCTTTGGGAGGTAATGAGAATCAGATGAGGTTGTGTGGATGGAGCCCCACAATGGGATCAGTGACCTTGTAAGAGTCACGAGGGAGCTCTCTGCTCTGCTCTTTGCCATGTGAGGACACTTTGAGAAGGAGGCAGTCTGCAGCCTGGAAGAGCCGTCTCACCCGAACCTGACTGTGCCCACACCCTGATCTTGAACTTCTGGCCTCCAGAACTGTGAGACATAAATTGCTGTGGTACATAAACCATTAAGCGTGTAGTCTTTTGTTACAGCAGCCAGAACAGACTAAGACGGTGACACGTAGGGGACACCTGATAAATGTTTGTCGAGTGAATAAATGGCTGTACAGCAACAGCATGAAGGTGGATTGGAATTTACCCAGAATTCCTCAGATCTAGATGGCCACAGTACCGTAAAGAGATCATAGATTGTGCCACACAGAGATGTCTAGTTGTGTGACCCAGGGCAACTCGTTTCATCTGAGACAGTTTCTCATTTGGTAAAATGAAGATAAGATAGCTCACAAGACTGTTGTGGGCTAATTGATATAATTGGCTTTAACCATACTGTGATTGGTCCTAAATAAATATGCTCTATTCCCAAATCTTGGTTCGATGAAGACTACTGGAAGCCTTAAAAACTTGGCAAGGTTGGCAAGCTTTATCCTAAGCAGACCTCAGAGGAAGCGACTCAGGAATTAATCAAACTGTGTTCTATAAGGAGCTCATTTTATTAAAAGTGCTGTAGGTCTTATCAGGTGGAACAGGGTTTAGTGTGAGGGTCAATTGAAAAGCATATCCTTGTAAACAGTTGCTCAAGGCATCGTCTCCTTGAGAGGAATTGGGGGCATGAACTCCCCTTGCCAACTATTTCTCCCAACTCACTGGGAAGTGTTTATTTGGGACATTGTTTATTGAGCTCAGAGGACTGTGCTTTGCCCTCCTGCTTAATGTGTAATAGCTGTGCAATTATTTATAAAGTTTCTTTTGCCGCGGCGTGGCCAACAGTCTTCCGGGGCGGAGGGAGGCAGGGGTTAGATGGGAAGGGAGTTGACACTGAAGAACTGGGCCACGCTAGGGAGAGGTCCAAAGTTTCTGGGGAAATGAAGTAAAAATGCCATTTTTACCTGGTGCTTATGACTACCAGGGCAAAACAAAACACAGTCCTCTTCTGGTGCGAACTTGTGAAGGTACATTTGCAGGATGATGTTTGCAGACACGCTGACGTTTGTTGACATTGCAGTGACCCACAGGAACCAAGCAAATTGGACACGGAAGGAACTGACACATCGTATAAGAATCATAGACCAACACAGCTAAATGAAACCTTAGGAGTCCTTTGTTTTGAGGACGAGAAAAATGAAGCACAGAGAGACGAAGTGACTGGACAAAGGTCACACTACTGATAAGGAGCAGAAAGACAACTCTGCTCTGTGGCATCCCAGGCCCATGCCCTTCCTACCACATTGTGCTCATAGCAAGGAAAGACTTGAGTCTTCAATGAAACGTTCAAGACTCTCTCCACAGTTGGATTACGATGACCTAAATAAGTTCAGAATTTAGTAAATGAGATAATGTATATAAAAGTACATTGTAAATTATAAAATATTGCCTAACTATTGGGTGAATTGCCGATCAAATCTGCAAGGTTAATAAATAAAACGGTCTGACCGGGTGGATATACTCATACAGTATTACATGTCTTAGTTCAATGGCAACCAAACATAGCAAAGTGATTTCACCTGCTTCGTCAGCTGTTCCATTGACTCTCTGTTGCTGACTCCAGAGGAGACAACATACCGATCACAAATCTGCACAAGGAAAATGTGCAAGAAAATTAATTTGTATGCGGTGTTTTTCATTTAAGATTTTTTTTTTCAATCATAAAAAGAATGCCTAAATGTATTGAGTACACTGGGGAAATACAACCAAATATAAAAGAACTTAAAATCACTTGTATTTGAAAACAAATACTCTTATAAAGTTTTGGTTTTTTAAAAAGGTATTTATGAAGGGTGCCTGGGTGGCTCAGTCGGTTAAGCATCGGACTGTGGCTCAGGTCATGATCTCACTGCTCATGAGTTCAAGCCCTGGGTTGGGCTCTGTGCTGACAGATCGAAGCCTGGAACCTGCTTCAGATTCTGTGTCTCCCTCTCTCTCTGCCCCTCCCTCGCTCGCACTCTCTCTCTCTGTCTCAAAAATAAATAAACATTAAAAAAAAAATAAAAATAGGGGTGGCTGGTTGACTCAGTCGGTTGAGCGTCCGACTTCAGCTCAGGTCATGATCTCGCGGTCTGTGAGTTCGAGCCCCACGTCGGGCTCTGTGATGACAGCTCAGAGCCTGGAGCCTGTTTCAGATTCTGTATCTCCCTCTCTCTCTGCCCCTCCCCCTCTCATGCTCTGGCTCTCTCTGTCAAAAATAAATAAACATTAGGGGCACCTGGGTGGCTCAGTCAGTTGAGCATCCAACTTCGGCTCAGATCATGATCTCACGCCCTGTGAGTTCGAACCCCACGTCGGGCTCTGTGCTGACAGCTCAGAGCCTGGAGCCTGTTTCAGATTCTCTGTCTCCTTCTCTCTCTGACCCTCCCCCGTTCGTGCTCTGTCTCTCTCTGTCTCAAAAATAAATAAACGTTAAAAAAAATTAAAAAATAAATAGATAAAAATAATATAAAAAGGGATTTATGAAAGACTACTACCCTATAGGCACATCCTGTGTATGTGGATCAAAACCCCTATCTTCAAATAACAGTGTTTTTTCATTAACCTTTAAGAATGCCATAATTGATTATATATTATTTCTTTATCTAGAACTATCATAATTTATTTATTTGGCCATTTATCATGTTACCCAATTTTCACTATTATAAATATTTCTGAAGTTAAAACAATACTTGGGCCACGTTTCGACTATTTCTTAGAATAGATTCCTAGAAGTTGGATTATCACCTCAAAGACTCTGGCGATTTTTAATCTTCCCCCTACAGATCTTCAAGTGCTTTTCAGAGAACGTGACCTATTTATACTCACTCTAGTGCTACATATAAATGTACATCTCACCACCTCCTTGGCAGCATTACTATGGAAAATAGTTGACAATGAGGGAAAGTGTAATGAGAAACAGGATATTTATGTGGTCTCAAAACAAATTCCCACAAGGTGCTTAATAACTACAAAGGGAAAAGTAATAACTTCGCGGGAGAGAAACGTTGCAGACACCGCATTAACAGAGATCAAAGTTAGTATCATTGGTAATGGGACAAACCGACGTGGTCCTCATAACGGGAGGCACAGAGAAGGACGCAACACCACTTCTGAGATATTCCTGCCAAAAATGCATAACCTGAATCTAATTATGGGGAGGCATCAGACAAGCCCAAATTAAGAGACATTCAACAAAATCAATGATTTGGATTTTTCAAAAATGCCAATGTCGTGGGGCATTTAATGTTTTCTAGTTTCTACTAGGATTGAGTTCTGTTCCTCATTATGTTATCCGAGTGGTTTTGCTGGTGCAGAAGAAAGCTACTGGATTTTGTTCATTTTTCTTGCATGCCACCATTTGACTTATTATGAATGAAGGTTAAGAGCTCCCAGCTGATCTCTCGCACTTTTTAAAAGATATATCATCACATTGTCTGCAAATAACAGTAATTTTACCTTTTATTTCTGCCTGATGTCTTATTGCATCAGATGGAATTTCTAGAACCACGCTATATAATAATACAGACGTGCAGTATCTCTTCCTGGCTAGTGGGAACATTTCTGGTCAACGTTAGGAATGGAACAGGCTGTCAATATACGATGTTGTGTATGAAAGGGGGGTTTCTTCTTTCCCCTAGATTTCTAAGGGTATTTTTAAAAACTGGGCAGGAATGTTGAATCTTATCTGAACATCTTTTTCATCACCTATTGAGATTGTTATACAGTTTTTCTCAATGAGATTGTTGAACTGCTGTTAATATATTAATAGATTTTTCTAACGTGAAACTATCTTTGCTTCCCTGCACCCCACCTGCGTTAGCTGAGGTAGATAGATTTAGTACTTCATTTTGCTGTTCTTCTATTTTTTTCCCTTTTGCAACTCTGCGGTGGATTTGTATTGTATCAACTTAGTGTAGCTGCTACTGTTTCCAGAATTACCTCCCCAGCACACCCCGCCCCCCCACCCCCCCGGCCCCCCGCATAATTCTGGGCCAGCTTGGCCACAAGAGACAAGGGTGTGAGAGTGGGAATGCAGAAATGAAACCGGAGTCATGTTCTCATTGCACTCACAGGGCGCGAGGCGCTGATGCCCCTCAGTGTTGTCACTTCTCTGCTGGGACAACAGCCTGTCTCCACCTGTGCGGGCCAGCATCTTCAGTTTCGCTGACCCCTGGACTGGATGCATTTCGGCTCCATGGGAAAGGGACCAATTTCCCTTGCAGATCTCCTCATCATTAAAATTGGAGACTCAGGGGCAGTGAGAGATGCAGATCCATGTCTTGCTGCCCCCACTGAACATTGAGTCCCTCCTCCACAATGCAAATATTCTCTTGGGACATTATTTTTCTCCACGTACAGTTCTCTCCTGCCGTATAACAAATCACCCCCAAATTTAACAACAAGCCCTATGATCTCACGAAGCGTCTGATGGGTGGGTCTAGGAGTAGCCCTCAGCCAGGTGGTTCTGGCTCAGAGTCTCACATGAGTTTGCAGCCAAGATGCTGTGGGCTACACTCATCTGAAGGCTTAACTGAGCTAGAGGATCTGATCCCAAGTTCCCACACGTGGTTGCTGGCAGGAGGGCTCAGGTCCCTACCCTGTGGCCATCTCCAAAGGGTTTCTTGAATGTCTTACAAAGTGGCAGCTGGCACCCCCTAGAACAAGCGATCCAGAGAGGGAACAAGCAGGAAGCCACATGCCTTTTAGTCTCAGAAGTCATACACCCTCTCTTCTGCCACATTGTATTCATTTGAAGGCAGTCACTAAGTCCAGCCCACACTCAAGTGGAGGAGAATTAAGTGCTATTGCTTTAAGGGAGAAGTAGCAAAACATTTGTGGATGTACTTAAAAACCTCCACACTCCCTTGGTCCCTTTGCAGGATTGGGATGGCAATGGCTTCCCATCATTGCAGGTCTGGAATACCTCAATATACAAGCACTTCCTAAATGCTTGATCACACTCCTGTAAACAGCCTCTTCATTAAATTATCTGTAGATAAAACTGTTTGAACAGAACTCTGCTTCTAGAATTTTAATACAATATATTTGGGGGGATGGTGAGCACACAGCATGGGAATCTCATGGGCATATATATTTATATATTATATATATAATTATTCTATATATTATGTAATTATTATAGAATTATATAAAACATAATTAATATACATGTACATATATAAGTATTTAAAATATATAATTACTATACATACACAGAGAGAATGAATATGAGTTTTTCATGTTTTCCTAAATAAAATGTTTAATAATAATAAAATAAATAAATATGCCAGGATGGCTGCTGGTATTTATACCATTCTCCTTCTCTTTCTATGCTCTCTCTGCATTTCAGGGGATAGAAACCTGAGAACTACATTTCCCCAAATCCTGTGCAGGCAGTGTTCTGACTCACAGTCTGTTGATGAAAGGCACTCACTGGGAGATTTAGAAGGCAGAAGGAAACTATGTTATTCCTCCTCCTGCTGTGCAGTGGCCTCAGGGCCTTTCCTGTCAGAAACACCCACTTGGTGGGAAAAGGCAACTGTGACCACTGGTTGGTGTTGGGTTCTTTTTTTTTTTTTTTTTTTAATTTTTTTTTTTCAACGTTTTTTATTTATTTTTGGGACAGAGAGAGACAGAGCATGAACGGGGGAGGGGCAGAGAGAGAGGGAGACACAGAATCGGAAACAGGCTCCAGGCTCCGAGCCATCAGCTCAGAGCCTGACGCGGGGCTCGAACTCACAGACCGCGAGATCGTGACCTGGCTGAAGTCGGATGCTTAACCGACTGCGCCACCCAGGCGCCCCTGGTGTTGGGTTCTTGAGGTTGCAGAGGGGGGAGATAGCAGCAACTTCCTGATCCTCTGAAAGCTAGCAAAAACCTGAGCACCATCAACCATCTTCCCTAGCCTTTTTTCCTCTGCCTCTTCCAGTGGTTTCGTGTGTGCATTTGTTTTTCCAATAGTTTTTTAAGCATATGGTTTCCTCTCCTAAATCACGTTCTCCTCGAAATATCCAGAGTGTTTCATTTTCCTGACCAGCTCCTGACTAATACAATAATTAGAAGGGAATAAAAAAATCTGAATATACAGTGATTATTTGTCATTTATTTGTTTCTATAGCAAAAAAAAATCCACTTGGAGAATGCCAGTTTTATAAGCCTGATGCTCTCTTAAAATCTTCTCTCTAATTATGACACACTAGGTATAAATCTTAATTTTATTTACTTTCTTTTCACTCTTTTTTTTAAGTTTATTTATTTATTTTGAGAGAGAGAGAGAGAGAGAGAGAGCACAAGTGGGAAGAGCACAAGAGAGAGAAGCACAGAGAGAGAATACCAAGCACACTCCACACAGCACAGAGCTCATTGCCAGGATTGATTCCACAAACCAAGAGATATGACCTGAGCTGAAATCAAGAGTCAATGCTCAACCTACTGAGCCACGCAGGTGCCCTTCACTCTTTTTAAAAATTAGATTTGCCAGAAGTTTTGTTTTTATTTTCAGAATCATTTCTTTGATTTGTATACCATGTAAGCTAGAAGTGTATTCAGCTGCTTGCATCACAAAATGAAACTAATTGTGGGTTAAGCAAATAAGCATTTATTTTTCCAACATAATAATAAGTTCGGAGGGGGTAGTGGCTGGCATTGCTCAGCTACTCACCAGTGCCATCAGAGATTCAACCTCGTTCTACTCTTCAGATTCACTATACCCAGCCCTTTGGCTTTTCCCCTCATGTTGGCGGCTTCCTGGTCACAAGATGGTTATTATGACCTCAGATATCAGAGGTATGCCCAAGACAGAAAATGTGATTTGGGAAGGGGGAAAGCACTAAATCATCTCTGTCTGTACCACTTTTGACCATTAAAGCAAGAGGAGGTCTGGGGCACCTGGATGGCTTAGTCGCTTAAGTGTCTGACTCTTCATTTTGGCTCAGGTCATGATCTCATGGTTTGTGGGTTCGAACCCCACATCAGACTCTGTACTGATAGCATGGAGCCTGCTTAGGAATCTCTCTGTCCCTCTCTTTCTCTGCCTTTCCCCCACTTGTGCTTTCTCTCTCTCAAAATAAATAAATAAACATTAAAAAAAAAAAAAAAAAAAAGCAAGAGTGGTTCCAAGAAGCCCCATCAATCATCCTCCACTGATCTCTCAGCAGTAACACTTTTCTCACATGGCCACTACTAACCACAAGGGACCCCAGGAAGTTAGTCATTTCACTTTCCAGCTTTTATATGAGACAATGAGACAAAATGAGGTTAGGACTGGAACCCTAAGGAAACCATTCCACAGTCTCCACAACATCTATCCATAGCACAGTGATGTTTGTTCTGCCTCATGTTTAAGTTACCTCAAGGTAACTTGCTGTTTATTTTCTAAGTTATTCCAAGAAGGAAGTTTACTTGTTTTATTTTGTTGTTAAATAAGGAGATCACTTTATGCTATGAATTTTCCTAGGAGGATAGCTTTGACAACATCCCATGAGTTTTGTAAGAGTATAGTATGGTATAGTACTCTTTTTACAATTTTCTAAGTATCCTTCAATCTTGCCACTGATTTCCTCTCATAATAATCACTTTTTAGGAGAGTGTTTTTCATTTCCATGAGATTGAGGGCCTTACCCTTGAACTTCTTTCTTGATTTCTAGATTTACTTTATTTTAGGCAGAGAATGTATTCTACTTTTTAAGATTTACTAAACCTTTCTTTGTGGTCTAGTGTAAGATCTGCTTTTGTGAATGTTTCTCAGACATTTTAATAAAAGGGATAATTTTGCTTATAATATTATATATTATAATATGTATGTATTGTTCAAATTCTCTATAAACCCAGTTTTGTGGGGTTTCTAATTTTTCTACAGAAGTCACTGAAATAATTCTAAAACTATCAGTTTCTTCTTATGTTTGTCATCATTTGTTTCCCTTTATCTTGTTTGATGCTTTGCAATTCGGCACCGCATTTCATGACAATACACTTTGTTATCACTGGACATGGTAGAATTATGGTTGCCTAGACTTCTGATAGAAAGACCTTGGGGTGCCTGGGGCACCTGGGTGGCTCAGTTGGTTGAAACTCCGACTTGGACTCAGGTCATGATCTCATGGTTCATGAGTTCGAGCCCCACGTCAGGCTCTGTGCTGACAGCTCAGAGCCTGGAGACTGCTTCGCATTCTGTGTCTCCCTCTCTCTCTGCCCCTCCCCCGCTCATGCTCTCTCTCTCTCTCTCTCAAAAATAGATAAACATTTAAAAAAATTTAAAAAAAAAGAAAGAAAGACAGACCTTGGGGTGCCTGGGTGGTTCAGTTGGTTAGGTGTCCTGACTCTTGATTTCAGCTCGGGTCATGATCTCATGGTTCATTAGTTCGAGTACCACACGGGGCTCCACACTATCAGCTTGGAATTCTCTCTCTCCCTCTCTCTTTCTCTCTGCCCCTCCCCTGCTCACATGTGCTCTCTCTCTCCCTCTCTCTCAAAATATATGAATAAACCGTAAAAAAAAATAAAGAAAGACTGCGTTTCTGAACTGGGCACACAATGAAAGAGGGACTGGATAAAGTGTGTGGATTTTAATCTTAGCTCACTTACTCTCTTTGCGGCCCTGAACAAGACACTTAGCCTCTTTGTGCCTCAGTTTCCTCATCTGTAAAATGGGAGAAATAATAGTCCCCACTTCACAGCGGAAGTTGTTAAGAGGGTCGGATGATGTAGTTCACGCAAAATGCTGACAGCAGTACCTCCCCCGTAGTCAGCACTCAGTTAGTGTTGTTAAAGGAGTCAAACACCATAGGCCATTCGACTGAGGTGCCTCTAAGGCCTTGGTAGCCTAGTAAGCAAACCGAAACCTGAGCCGGAGCCAATTCCCGTAAATACCTCAAGGGTAATAAGAACAACCAATCACAAACAGCCAATTAGGCTTTCCCAAATAATGCAACCGCTTAAGCTACAGCCAATCACATAATTTCCTTGTTTTGCTTCTCCATCTTGTCTATAGGTACCCTGCCCATAGCTCCTGACCGTGGAGTGCCCCTAACCAGTTCCTGTTCGGTACTTCCTAGTTCAAATCGACCTCAGTGCAAATAAACGCTTAAAAATTTTAACATACCCGTTCACCTTTTAACAGCGTTAACTAGTATTACTACTATCGTTTTCCATCTAGCAGACTTACTTTTGTTTCTAGTATCAGAGCAAGGGTGGGGCAGAATCTACATTCCCGAGCCAATCCTGTTGCCATTCAAGTTGGTGTTAATTCGTGCCAGATTCTAGCGGCACTTTGTCAGTGACAGTCTGCAGGGTTTTAAATGCATTTTTGACATTTTCTCTTTCTTCATAGACTTTTATCGGGGCGTTGGAAGAGGTTGGGTCAAGGGTTACTAGCCAGCCACCTTTTAAACCAGAACACTTGTATCTAATTTTTAAAATAACCTCCTTCCGTGTGATTCAAGCGAGGTGGAGATTGATGCTATAATTCAATCGCCATAAAGAAATAACCATTAATGCTCTTTTCAGTCCTGGCTGGGCACTTTCTTAATAGCCTCAAAAGACTGTGAAATATTTCAGAGAATCTTTTTGTTATCAGGAGTTCATTTGAGAATTTAGGTCCCATTTTTTCCACATGAATTTCAACACTATCTTTCTGAATCCTATCTGATCTACTCTCTAAAACCAGTCACAGCATCATCTCTAAAATAGCATCTCTGCTCCAATGAGAGCTCTCTTTTAAAAATAATAAGCCTGACAGACACCACGCATTTTAAATTGAACATAGACTGCAAAGCAGCCCTCCTCCATTAGTCCAACTGACCTTTGAATAACCCAGACTGGAAAAGAATAGGTCATGAATCGAAGAAGACTCTAATCCTGGCTGGGGCTTGGTGATCCTATCAGCCCAGGAGTGGAAACAGCAATCGTGCATGACATGTGAATTGTTCTCACAGAACAGTCAGCCTCCTATGATGGAAAGAGCACTCGAGTAGGAGTCGGAAGGTAAAGGTTGCAGTGCCAAACTAATTTCAAAACATACAGATTATGTTACATCACTTTCAGACTCTTAATTCTCTTATTTATAAAATGAGGATAACGTCCGAGGCCGTGCTTCCTCTCAACACTGTCTTTTCCTGCCTTCAAGGGGCTTGCGGTTAGTGGAGGGTGGTAGAGTGGGTGAGCTTTGGAGCTTTGGGATTTGAATCCAGTTCCACCCACTTACTAAGTGTAGAATTTGGAGCAAACCATTGAGTTCTTGGTGCTTTGGTTTCCTCATCTTTAAAATGGAGCATGATAATAGTAATTACATCAGAGGGTGTTTTTGAGAATTAGAGGAAATAATGTACATCAGGCTCTTGAGCCCGTTCCTGGCGCAAGGTAAGCATACATTAAATGGCATATACCCCAAAAATAACTTGTTCTCTTCGGTCAGCCTTTGACTTTTTTACCCGAAGCCCATCGTGAGGCCAGACTTAGTAGTTTTCCCTATCTTCCTGAAGTCTTCCCTTCCCCCCAAAAGTCCAGCTCCAAAGGGTTGACAAACAATGTTGATGTGAATGAAGATTTCACAGAGGTTCAGAGGAAGGGGTAGAGTAACAATGGCAATAATAACAACAGCGACAACTAAATTTTATTGATTCTCAGTATGTTTGAGGCATGGTGTTGAGTACTTTCCATGGATGATCTCATTTCATTCCATACATACAGCAACTTTAAGCCAACGTTCTTTGGATATTTTCATTTCTCTGTATAGCCTCTTCCCTTTAGAGAAAGAACTACTTTCTGAGGATTTTCTTTCTTCTGCCCTCTTTTTGTCAAGGCACCGAAATTCTCTCTATTGTCCCAAGCAATTCAGTTTTCCCATCCAGTCTCACAACCCATTCAGTAAAACCACGGTGAGATAGCTGGACTGAGCCCTACTTATTCTTTCCTGAATCACAGTGCCCAGGAATGCCTCGGTCCATCCCACAATGCCTGCCAGTAGGGTCCAGGAGCAATGGCCCTCGTCACGCCACGCTGTTGGGAAGAGGGTCTAGATTTCAGTCCTGCTCCCCATTTTATCTCCTGTGCCTGATTGCCAAGCCTGATACATAGAAGGCCGTTGGCAAATATGTATGGAATGAACAAACGTACGCTCAAATGAACATAACAGAGGCCGGAAGGAACTAGTGTCTAACAAAGAGTGTGGTGATGTTCTGTGGGGTACTGACTGAGAGAATGCGGAAAATTTTCGTGGAGAGGATGGGATTTGACCCGGAAAGCTAACTTGGGTTTTAATAGGCAGAGAGAAGAGACAAGAATATTTCAAATAAAGGGAGTTGTGTAATACCACAAATGCAAAGGAGTATGTGGTTTGTTTGGTGTAGAGAAGTCATTCGAATAGTCTGCATCATGGAGGTTCAGTGCCTGAACTCCGGAGGTGCCTGAAGCTTCACGGAGGCCAGAAAGGGCAGAGTCAGAGATGGGGCCAGCAAGCTCGCGGAAGCCAGCTCAAAGGAAGAGACTTAAACACCTTATTTAGGAGTTTGATTTGTAGGCAGAGGGGGAAATCGCCCAGTGACTGGCTTGCTCAGGTGTGCCCTTTAAAAAGATGACTCTGTTAAGGATGGATTAGGCTGTGGGCAGAACGAAGACGAGGACAGTGGATAGGGAACAAAGATGGCAGAACACACAGATGAGCGTCCCCTCCCCCAAGTCTTTGAGGGCAACCTCCTCAAGGAAAACTTTTCTGGAGTAGCACTTCCGAACCCAGCAGATTTGGGAATATCTGTCATATGAAACAGAGTTGTGTCTTCCCTATTCTTTGCAAGTACTTTAAACACAAGGTCATGGAAAGGAAGTTAATTAACACAGAAACTATATCAGAGATATTAAATCTTCTAATCAAGGCTAACAAGTCTACTCTAACTGGGGTGGGGGGCGGTGAGTATACTCATAAATCCAACCTGTTAGAAAAGAAAGGGGAAGAGAAAAGCGCTTTTCAGATCCTGGGAGCCTCTCCATTGCTTTCTGAAGGGCAACCACTTGTTTCTAGCAGGTGCTTGTATCATCAATTGTTTGACAGTCTCTAATACATTCCTAGAACATGCAGAATTCCAAACAATAAGAAACCTCTGTTACTTCACGGTGCCAACCTCTCCTTCTGATGTGTATAGCCACGGTCATGTGTCTGCTCATAGCCACTACCTTGTTTTCCTCATAGTTACTTTTTATTTGCCATTGCTCTACCCCACATTTAAATCTCTGGTTAATTCTGGTATCATATAATCACCATGGAATCCCCCCCCCTTCTCCCACTGCAATTTTAAAGATCATTTCAAGGCCATTTGAATATAGATTACAAAGACATCAAGAATGGAAGGTAGGAGGGGATCGACATTAGGACACAGATTACAATAGCGATTATAGCCATTTGAAATTGATTAGGTATGGTGATGACAAATCAGGAAACAGTCCAAGGTGATCTACATTATCTAGTTTGGCTACTGGAAGGATGGTGATCATATTTGCTAGAAATAGCACTGGGATTTGAGGTGCTATTATTTAGTATTTAGTCAGAAAACCAGGGTCTACCACAATTCTGTTGGCCAGTTTGAGACACGTTGTTCAGTGGCAAAAGCAGCCTGGGGGAGTCAGGTCCAGGAACAAATCAATGTTGCCGAAACCCATCTTTACATCATGCTCTCTTTGTTGGGAACCTATCATTTCATTCATAACTTTGGGAAGATAATTACACCATGCTAGTAAGAGACAATTTGATGAATAACTGTTTATTTTCAGAGGAGGCATATTTGGTACACTGGCTGCATAATGGGGTCAGGAACACAGCAAGCTGTCAGCGTGTTTTCTATGTCATTTAACCGCCTGGCAGGGTTCTACTTGGGAAATGGAAAATCTCCTTATGATAGATAATATAATACCCTTGGCCTTGCTCAGAAGCCAAACTTTGGAGATAAGGTTTGTAAGTATCTTAATATCATCTGTCAGCCTTGCCTTGTTTCTGCCCCACCCCAGGTCCCGGCACAGCCCAGGTATGAGGCAGGTGGTAACTACTCAACTCTCTATTTCATGGGCCTCAAAAGAAGTAGTTAGTAGGGTTATAACTGTTGAATACCTGGGCCGACCCCCATGTCATTTTTGGCAGACCAGATCTTGGTCCTAGAATCAACACCCTCAATGCTCAGAGGTTCTGAAGAAACTGAGAACATTACATGCAATAAAAGTAAATAAGGAATGAATTTAAAGTCTGGACCAGAAAATATAGGAACTAGCATAATGCCAACGGCTAACATTTTTTGAGTGCTTACTGCGTATCTGCTACTAGCCTAAACACTTTACACGGGTTATTCAATGAACCCTTGCAAAAAACTTCAGAGGTAAGTAATATCTATTTTGCAAATGAGGACAATGGAACTGGTCAAATAATCATTCAAGCAAGAGGTGGCTGAGTCAGAATTCAAACTCAAGAGAGTCTGAATCCAGGGTGTCAGCGCTTTACCGGGAGGGATATTCCTCCCTACGGGGGATACTGGGATGTGCTGCCCAGGTCTGGCACGTCCAGAACTGAAACATTCATTTCCCCGGCTGAGTGTCGTGCCTCACCAGAGTTACACCACCCACCCAGTGTCCTGTCAGTGCAGGAGCCTAAAGGCCTAGCGTCTTGCCCCCAAGTTTGAGACAATTGAGAAGGCCATCCAAGATTCAGAGCTCTCCAAGAATCGGCTGATATTTTTCCTTGTGACTGCATCACAGTCCCCCTTCTGGATCTGCCCAGTTCTGCCCTTTCCTCCTTCACGGGTCTTAACTGCCAAGAGCACGCCTCAGGATACTTGCTGCACATAGATCTCCACCTCAGAGTCTGCTTCCCCAGATAACATCCTCACTGTGCGGGAATCAGGGAAAAACCACGCTCCAGGGCACACAGAAAGCATACGTGACAGTACCACACACACGCACACGCACACACACACACACACACCTGCACGCTCACACACACACACACGGACACACATACACAGACACGGACACGGACCCTAGGGACTCGGAAGTAAGTGAGCCTTTGGGGGTTAAAACACAGATTCCCATACAATTGATCAGAACCAGCCTCAGCTTAAAGGGCTAGGATGACCCCCAGCCCCAGACAAGAATTGAATGTGTACATGAGCCAAAGGACCGGTTAAATGTGGAAGCACAGAGAGAAGTGCTATCCAAAGAGTGCCCCGCCAGGCCAGGGACGTGCCCAACTACCAGACCGTCCTGTCCTTTCTGGGGAAATGAGAGCCTCGCTTTTTCAGGGCCCAATGCCATTACGTTTTCATCTTCGTTCACTCACTATTTCCGGTTCCACACTCACCAACACCCAACTGATAACCCAGCTCCTATGGAGCCGGCTGGTCAGGTCCGCACAGTGAGGGGTTCGTGCTTGTCCGGTATGTTGCACGTTACAAATTAATAAATTGGTGTTCTGATTTCATGTCCATTTCTTAGAGATCTTGCTGGCATGGGTGAGCCTTCTGAAGTGCGATCACCTCTGGAAAGATGACAAGCGTAGGCTCTTAACCCTGCAAGGTTGAGGGTCTGATCCCAGGCTGTGGTGAATCCGCAAGTCAGTACCTAACAGAGAAGCCCCACAAACCCAGCCATGAAAAGCTTTGTTCTTTTGCGAAGCTGAAATAATAACATTTTCAAAAGTTGTAGTCCTTGTCAAGGGAACAGGGAGGCCTATTGAAAGCTGTGTGCAAACAGAAATGGTTTTGATTTTTGGGGCGCCTGGGTGGCGCAGTCGGTTAAGCGTCCGACTTCAGCCAGGTCACGATCTCGCGGTCCGTGAGTTCGAGCCCCGCGTCGGGCTCTGGGCTGATGGCTCGGAGCCTGGAGCCTGTTTCCGATTCTGTGTCTCCCTCTCTCTCTGCCCCTCCCCCGTTCATGCTCTGTCTCTCTGTCCCAAAAATAAATAAAAAACGTTGAAAAAAAAAATTAAAAAAAAAAAAAAAAAAAGAAATGGTTTTGATTTTTCACTTTTCCTTTGGCTTCTCTAGACCTACATTGTCTTTCAACCAGAAGACACAGCAGCAGGACAATTTGTGACAACTGCTTTCTGACCACATATCAGGGGAGGCCGGGGTGATGGTGCACCCAGGGGGCAGCGTGGGGTGAGGGATGCTAGAAATAGAGCAGGGCAACTGAGAGGGACGTTACCCAAGGCCCTTGGACAGTGCAGTGCATATAGAGAACAAAGGCATTATGGATAGAAGTTTTAAGGTCCTAGTGTGTATCAGATCGAGGAGTGAGGAGAAAAACTAGGAGGAATTAAAAAATCAAAGGCCAGGGAAGTTGGGAATGAGATAGTGTGAGGTAGGAGGAGTGACTTGAGCAGCTCCGATGGCTAGCTTAGTGTATGATCTCTCACTGCAGTTCCATTTTTATAAACGTATAAAGGCCAGTGCAGTGTGGAATCCTGGATTGGATCCTAGAACAGTAAAAGGACGTTTGTGAAAAAGCCGCTAAAATTTTCATAAAGTCTTTGGTTAACGGTCATTGTGCCAATGCTAATTTCTTAGTTTTGACAAATGTATCATGTTTACGGATGGTGTTAACATTAGGGGGAACTGGGTAAAAGGCACACAGAAATGCTGTGTCTGCAACTTTTCTGTAAATCTAAAATTATTCAAAATAAAAAGTTTATTTAAAAATATAAAGGTCTATTTGTTTTGGATTGGGCCTTAGAACATACTAAAGAATGACTAATTAGGTGAGATAATGGCACTGTGGGTCACGTTTTAAAAGTTCCTAATCAGGGCACCTGGGTGGCTTAGTTGGTTAATCATCCAACTTTGGCTCAGGTCATGATCTCACCGTTCATGAGTTTGAGTCCCTCATCAGGCTCTGTGCTGACAGCTCAGAGCCTGGAGCCTGCATTGGATTCTGTGTCTCCCTCTCTCTCTGCTCTTCCCCTGCTTGCACTCTGTCTCTCTCTCAAAAATAAATAAAAACATTTTTTAAAAATTTATTTAAAGTTCCTTATCTGTTAGAAATACTTATGAAAATATTTATGTGTAGAAAATATCAATTACAAAATATATAGGCCTATTTGGCCTTTAGCTCAGGAAGGTTTTCTTCAATTTCTCTTTGATTACTGTTTCTAACCAAATTGCTTTTTAATAAGAAATATCTATAATTCTTGGGCGCCGGGGTGGCTCAGTCAGTTAAGCGTCTGACTTCAGCTCAGGTCATGATGTCGCAGTCTGTGAGTTCGAGCCCTGCATCCGGCTCTGTGCTGACACCTCAGAGCCTGGAGCCTGCTTTAGATTCTGTGTCTCTCACTGTCTCTGACCTGCCCCCACTCACATTCTGTCTCTCTCTCTCTCTCAAAAATAAACATTTAAAAATAAAGGAAAAGTTAAAAAAAGAAATATCTATAATTTTTATTGGATTTTTTTTTCTATTTTTGTTTTTAATCTCTGTTCTTTTTCTCTAAATTCTGGGAGACCTTCTGCTATTCACTCTCTACATCACTGATCTGATTTTATGCAATGTTGCTTCTGCTTGTGTGTCCTCCTCTGATGTGGATATTCTGAGACTGCATTTTTAGTTTCTTTGTAATGCATTCATGTCTCAGTCCTGGCTTTTTACATGGGCCCCAGCTATATTTTAATCACAAACTATCTTCCACTGTTACCTTATGCTATTGCTTCACAGAAGCAATGCTACTTATGTTCTAGCAGACATCCATCTACTCTGACTTTGCAAGACATAAATGGGTACACTTTCCCACTGCTCTTAACGACTGGTCCTTTGCTCTCCAATCTTATGGAGCACAATGAAAACACACTCATAGTAAGAATAAGTACAGAATTGACACTGTCTTTGGAGCTGTCTGTGACAGGTTGTAAAAACTGCATTACTGAGAGTTTGGAATGCTTGATCAAAATCCCAAAAACTTGTATCTTCTGAGTAATGTATAAATCACCAATAAAGGATACCCCCTTCCCCCCAACTACCTAGCTAAATGTTGACGTTATGATGTTGCAACAAGGCCCATCGATGGGACTTTATTATGAGAAGGTCCTTTACAGAAAATGAGAGTGCGATTACACACCACCAAGTATTGAGTGAAAAAACTTCGCTATGCTCATGACACTTCTATTTAAAAAATTACATTACTCTATGTCTAACGAAGAGGTTATTGTTTAGTGTTTGAGATATTATTCTTCCATAGCAATCTAATTGGACAAGGTCTACCTTTGTGAGTAGGAAACAAGATTGTCATCTGAGAAGTAAGTTCCTTTTGTGTGTGTGTGTCAACCACCAGAGGCCAGCCCATGACCTGGGCAGAGAGCAAGGCCATGCCCCCCAGACCAGAGGCTCTACTACAGAGCGCTGCAAGGGAGGAGGTCATTTTCGCTGAAGGGTCAAGGACGTCCAGGAGACAGGTTTGGGTAAGGTGGAGACAGGCTGGGGTATGCAAAGGATGGGAGACATGCAGGGTGTGTGAAATGAAGCAAACTTTGGAACCAGAAGGTAGAATAAAAGAAACAAATGTAGAACATCATTTTGACAGTCTAACTTTATGCTGCTTGCACTTTCTATCATCTTTCCTTCTTTTGTTCTCATTATTTAGTAAAGTTTCTTTAGGAAATTAACAGAGACTTTGTGCAAGAGCAGTTTTCAAAGACGGTGAGTGGCATCCCCAGAAGGCTAGACAGTGGGGACAACTGGAGCCCAGGGGGAGCCCATATAAAGGAGAGAGAATTTAGGAGTTACAGAGACCCTCACTGCCCTACCCTGGGGGAATCTGTGCTTTGCTTTAAAGTGGGACCAGTCCTGAATTGTTGTTTTTTTTTTTTTTTTAAGACTTTTTATTTTTAAGTAATCTCTACACCCAATGTGGGGCTTGAACTCACGGCACTGAGATCAAGAGTTGTATACTCCACCAACTGAGCCTGCCAGGCACCCCTGAATTGGTTCTTATGTAAAGCTGTTATTCCCTGCCACATCTCAGGCTTGCTCTCAACTACTGTTTCTGCCCTTTCCAGAACCCCAGAGGAACCCATGTGCCTGCCAAGAAGTGGTCTTCTTGCTTCCTGAGCCACCAATAGTGGAAATCACTAAGATCACCTGAAACTCATGGACCTTCCTGTCCTTTGTTGGATAAAGGATTTGCTTAACTAAGGAAATAGTTCAATACGTTCTAGAACCTGCTTTGCATTTTTAAAGCACTTAACCTACCACATACGCTCTGTTTTTGCAAACTTGAGTCTTAATCTTTTATTTTTAAAAATTTTTTAATGTTTATTTATTTTTGAGAAAGAGCACGAGCAGGGAGGAGCTGGGGGCAGGGGTGGGGTGGGGTGGGGTGGGGTGGGGAGGACACAGAATCTGAAGCAGGATCCAGGCTCTGAGCTCTCACCACAGAGCCCAATAAGGAGCTTGAACTCACAAACCATGAGATCATGACCAGAGCTGAAGTCAGATGTTTAACCGACTGAGCCACCCAGGTACCCCTTATTTTTATAAATAGATTTGACAGGAAGCTACATTCTCAGAATAAGGATTTCAGCCATAGACTGGGAACTTTTCTTCACTCAGCCACAACTTCTAAATTATTCTCCAACAAAGCTGAATAACAGCAATTCAGGCTCAGGATTTGGTGCCCACCCCTGTCCTCACAGTAAAATCCTGGAAGGAACTGCTAATATTTATAGAACCCTTGCTCTTTGCTAGACACCATTTTAAGTGTTTGGGGTGCAACAATAAAGAGGGTGTTTTAATGAAGAGAAAGACAAGAAGTAAACTTTGGAGTTAAATAAAACTTTCCCAAATCCCCACTCTGTCACTTGCACGACATATGTAATTTTGGTCAAATTTCTTAACCATTCTATGTCTGTTTCCCTATCTGTAAAAGGGAACTAATGGTAATACATACTCTCCAGGGTGTTTTGTGAAGTTTAAGAGACATAACGGATGGAAGAAATGCCTGGCACATAACCAGGGTCCTTCTCTTTTATTCCTTCCTGATGGAAGCATAAGTGTAGCAGAATGTGTATCATTTGACCCATAACACTACAAAATGCAACGGTTAGTTTTCTACCTTCCAATAAACAGTCTCATTAATTTTCTGGCAAAGAGAGGAGAGTAGGGCTGGCAGCTTACCAGGGCTAATGGAGTCTTTTTGTAGGACTCCGTGGCTTATTGTTGATGAGTGAAACTCTTACCCACCATTATTTTGCAGGGCAGCACAATTATGAGATTTCAACACCCAAGCGTGTGAGGGGAAGTGTTGATCCCAGAGCAGTGGTCCTCAAACCAGGCTGCATATGATAATCCTCTGGGGAGTTTTGAAATGATCAGAACCCAGGCTGCACCCCAGGCATTCTGATGGAGCTAGGTTGGAGTGAGGCCCAGGCATCTGTATTTTTTACAATGGTGCTGGTGTTGGGATATGAGCCCTCTCAGGTCAAATATCTGATTCTACAAATACTGCCTCCAGATGTGGATGTGGACTGCTGTCGGAATTGTTGCTACTGCTTCTGCCATCATTAACTATATCATGTTGCTGCTCCGTCCCCCCTGCCTCCACACGAATAGAGACATGTCACGTTCTTCCACTGAACTTTCTCCAGACCTCCCTGCTGCACCTGGCTGGTACACGGGTGGGAGGGAAAGGAGATATTTCTCCCTCCACTCATCCAAAGACCTACCTCATGAACATTTTCAAGATGATTGGTTATTGGGATACGTACCATCTCCAGAGAAAACTCCCACCCCACCCATCAGATTGTGGTCTGTTTCTATGGTCCCCACCGAATACTCAAAGGAAAGCCCCCAGTTCTGTGCCACTTTGATTCCATACTCTGAAATGAGAGTCATACACAGTTTACTCTGTATCCACTGGTCTCTAAGGATCTACAGCCTCCAGGCCATGTTCACTGAGGAGCTCATAGTTAGGTATCCAGTGTGACTAAGGGAATAATTCTGGTCTACCTGGGGTCATCCTTTGTGGGTTCCCTGCTCTTGTGCCTGCTGGGAGGTTACAGTCTCCCTTTAAATTGCAGGCTATGTTCATGCGCTTGCTTAAAACTAAGTCTTTAGTACTGCTTTTGTACAGCAGGTTTATCTTTCCTTAGGGTATAGCCATTTTATAATTTCATGCATCGCATGGTCTATTTTAGAAAATGATTTTTAAAAGTTTTCACTATAAGATAACATAAGTTCTATAAAATATTCAAACATGGCAAAGTAAATATAGCACTTCTCCTCCCCTTACAAATACCACTCCCTAGTATTAACTAACTCTAATTTGGTGTATGCTTCTCTAGATATTTCCTAAGGGCTATGTTTTAATACTCATAATTAAAGAGTACATACACTTTATGGCGTAAAATATTCCATAATAATTATCCAGTCTCCTTGACCACTGTTTTTAACATTTGCATAATATTCTAATAAATGGAAGTGCTATAATTAGCCATTACCAAGTGTCGGTGGAGTGGTCATTTATAATTTTTCATGATTATAAATAATGCCGTGATAAACATCTTCTTGCATATTTTCTTCATTTAAGATAATTTACTTTCGTTTAATTCCCATAAATGAAATTACTTAGGGAAAGAGTATGAGCAAGTTATAGAGGCAATTTGCAATTTAATGATAGGAAAATAAGAAAGACATATAGCCAACCAATGTATTTGGTTAAATAAATGATAGTTTATCCGTATAATTGGATACTATGAAGCCATTAAAAAATATGTTGTAGAAGAACACTTAATATAATGGAAAGATTTCTACTATATACTAAGTAACTTACAAAACACGTTACAGAAATTTCTATGTAATTTGTATAAAAACATGTTTATAATCAAAATATAACTGAATAGAATTTATGTGGAAATACAAAGGCCCAAGAATAGTCAAGACAGTCTTAGAGGAGGACAAAATTGGAAGGATTACTTTACCAAAAATCTGAACAGGGCAAGATAGGAAATACTTTAGGCTTTGCAAGTCATGTGGTCTGTCACAACAACTTAACTTTGAAAGCAGAGAGATGATATGCAAATGAAGAGGCGGGGCTATGCCAAGACACCTTCATTTGTAAAAGCAGGCCTCTGGAATTCAGAAAGGGGGCCGTGTGTGGGGGGGCGGGGGGAGAGAGAGAGAGAGAGAGAGAGAGAGAGAGCACAAGCTGTGGCAAAAGGGGTGCTGAGGGGCGCCTGGGTGGCTCAGTCGGTTGAGCGCCGACTTCGGCTCAGGTCACGATCTCGCGGTCCGTGAGTTCGAGCCCCGCATCGGGCCCCTGTGCTGACAGCTCAGAGCCCGGAGCCTGTTTCAGATTCTGTGTCTCCCTCTCTCTGACCCTCCCCCATTCATGCTCTGTCTCTCTCTGTCTCAAAAATAAATAAACGTTAAAAAAAATTAAAAAAAAAAAAAGGGGTGCTGAAACAGAATGGAAAAAGATGTTTTTTTAAAAATGAAGCATACAACCCAAATTGACTCCAATATTTTTAAAAAATGAGACTTCATTCCTACCTCACATCCTACATAAAAATAAATTCCTGGTCAATTGTAGCCATAAATGTGCAAAATCAAATGATAGAACTTCTAGAAAGTAATATAGGCAATATATATATTCATGACTTTATGATAGAGAAAGATTTCTTAGGTAAGACACAAAATGTACTGACTCTGAAGGAAAAGATTGATACATTAGGCTATACTAAAATTTTGAACTTTATCTTTATCAAATGATATTGCAAGTTATGGTCTGGGAGAAGATATCAGCAACACGTACATGGAAGGGCGCACATATCCAAAAATATTAAAAAATGGCTACAAACCAGGTTTTTAGAAAAGAAACAGAAAATCCAGCAGTAAACCAGGCAAGAGACTCAGACACTTAACAAAAAGAGAATATCCAAATAGTCAATAGATATCAGAAAGAGGTTAAACTTCATTAGTTATCAGGGAAAGGCAAATCTGAAACATATGATGTCATTGTTAGAATATCAAGAGCTAGACAATGTGGGGCAAGTACTGAAATGATACCCAAGCACTGGGTGCAGTCCCTTTATGGAAATCTACTAACGCTCAGCACACCTGTGCCCCAGTCATTCCGTTCCTAGGTTTATAGCCCAAAGAAATGTGTACGCGTGCACATCAAAAGATACGTACACAAATGCTCACGGGGACACTCCTCAAAACAGCCTCCAACCAGAACCAGCTCAAATGTCTCCAAATAGTAGAATGGATAAGTAAACTGTAGTATATTCATATGATGCAGTCTGTACAACAATACCGTTCCAATGAATGAATTCTCCTTCACATGATTTGCAAGAACCCACATTCATAATTTGCATGACAGAAGTCAGATACTAAAGACTGCCAACCGGCAAAACCAACTCTTGGCAATACTGACAGGGGTACCAGTGGCTGGGGACAAGCAACAGAGAGAGTTTGAGTTCCTCATACCATTGTGCTTATTCCTCTGCGGGGCAGGTACATGAATTACTCACTTCATGCTAAGGTGTTAAGATTCGTGTTTATAACAGATATGCTGTTCTGTGTCGACACCCATGTATGTATATTTAATTTTTCCAGAAGTTTATAAAATGTATCTGAATAGAAACAGAATTGAGGCAACGGATACTATATAAAATTGATACTATATAAATCAAGGGATAAAGGTAAAAACGTATTTTGTCTAGAGCAGTACTGGTAAATAAAAGTTTCTGTTTGATGGAAATGTTCTAAATCTGCTCTATCCAATGTAGTAGCTTCTAGGCATATGTGGCTATTGAGCGCTTGAAAGTAGCCAGTGAGACTGAAAAACTGAATTTTCACTGGTACTTCATTGTTATTAATTTTAATTTAAAGAGCTACGTGTGACTAGTGGCCAGCATACTGAATAGCACAGATTATGAGCTTTGAGGGCAGCCACCACGGGAAGTTGAATCTACTAAAATATGTTCCCTCGGGAAAGGGGACAGTATGAGGAGGTTTGATGAAGTTTTGGGGTGATGGTGGTGTGGTCCAGAGCTGATGGCCAAGAAAGAATTCTTGAAGTCATCTTTGGTGCAAAAAGGTGATTTCATTAAAGCACAGGGACAGGACCCACAGGCCGGAAGAGCTGCTCTGGGATCGTGATGGGTAACTCATTGATATACCCTCACATTCGGAGGGGGTCGGGGATAGAGTACGTCTCTAAGGAATTTTGGAAGCAAGGTTTCTAGGACCTTGAGGGGCTAGCTTTTGTTAGGGAAACAGGATTTATTACTGTTTAATAACACTTCAATCATGAGATCCTTCAGATGTATATTGGGGGGCCATAAGCTTGGAGTATGACTGCCAGCATATATCTTGGGGCAGTTGAGATAAAGGAAGCAGACTTACAGGATCCTTGAGGTTGGGACAATGTTAAGCCAAGGTTCTCTTTTGCCCCCAGCAAAGTGTGGTCCTTGAGGCAGCTGAGCTCCTAGAGGGAGGTTACTCTGCCAGTTTCAAGGACTTGTCAATGGGCTGCAGACAGTAAGGGAATTCAATTTTTCATTTGCCTTAGTTTCCCACATCACCTTGGCAAGCACTTAAACCCCTTCCTTTGTTCCCGGGTAGCTGGGAGTGTCCAAGGAATATCACACAGATCCCACCTGTGTGGGGCGGGGGGATGCTACCTTCTGCTTTGCCCCTCAGCCTGCCTCATGCTCCCTCATCAGGTTGAGATGGAGCCTGGTTGCTTTTTATCCTAAACTTTTCTGTACCATTTAATACATTTAATGCACTTTCTGTGCATATGACTTAGATATTAAAACTTAATTTTAAAAAAGAAAGAAAGTTTGAAGCACATACTCAAAACTGTTCACAGTGGTTGATCTTTGGGTGTTGGGATTTATGGTGATTTTTCTTTTCTTCCTTTTTTTAAAAAAAAATAACTATTTTTGAAAATGTTTGCCATAAGCACACTTGGAAAAAAAACAAATTAATAAATCAACAGCTAAAATTAAATATTGATGACAAATCAGAAAATTCTTGAGGGGCCTGTCTTTACTTGCACTATTAAGGCAATAATGTGTTTAATGAGAATTTATGGCAGGTCATATTTTTCTTTTCAACATTTAATATCTAAACATGCTGGCTAAGCAGGGATTTCACATAAAGCATGCCATATTTCTGCTGCCCTCCACTTTCTCATAAGGCACACAGATGGTTGAATTTGGGCTGCATCCACAAGGTAGAATTTAGTGTGACCCACCTTCAGGATAGTTTAAGCAGGTATCTTTGAAAGAGTGGCTTTGCCTTCCTGCTGAGCTGTCTTACAGCTCAGTGTCAAGGTCTTCCAAGGGCTAGATTTGGGGTGAACTTTCTAATAAACTTGTGGTGAAGACAGTTATAGGTTCCGAGCTGTGCATCCAACCACCGCGGTACTTCTGATGTGTATCCACTCAGGTAGCCAAGAAGTCTCGGTTCACCTTTACCACCCTGCCTTCCCCTCTAAGATCTTGCACTCCAGACTCCCGAAACCTCTCCCTATTCCCCACTCGTTCCCCTTTTGTGCACCTTTGCATTTGCACATAATATTCCTTGGCTAGCATGCCTTTCTTCCTTTTTTTTCTTCCTGGTGAATTCCAATCTGTCCATTAAGATCCATATCAAATGTCGTCTCTTAGAACCCTTTTCTGTTAGACATGTTAATCACGGTGCTGGAAGTCCACAACCCTAAGTGCAACTTTTCAACCTCCAGCATCTGCTCAAAGCACCTGTCCTTTGGTCATAGCTATTGGAGGGTGGGGGGAACATGTGACATAGGAATGAACATCCCACCAAGGGCAACTCATTCATAGGCTAGCCTATAATCTTGCAAAATTTTAATTAGAAAATAGGTGAATTTTATGGCATGTAAGGTATACCTCAGTAAAAACTGTTGTAAGAAATTAAACCAGGAGGGAGGGGCCAAGATGGCAGAAAAGCATGGAAGTTTTTTTGCATCTCACATCCATGAAATACAGCCAGATCAACACTAAACCTTCCTGCACACCTAGAAAACTGATCTAATGATTAACACAACAATCTGCACAACCTGAACCACAGAATTCAGCTGGTATGCAGTACGGAGAGGGGAACTGGGGGTGAGAGAAGCCGCAGAGGCAGGGAGCTATTTCTGCATGCGGAGAGAGGACAGAGACAGGGGAGAGTACGGGAAAAGCATCCCCCCGCCAAAGCGGCTGGATAGAAAGCGGAAAAGTGGAAACAGCTACAGGGGCTGAAATAAAAAGGGAGAAAGGAGAAAGGAGAGGGTTTAAATTCCATTAAGACTCTATAAACAGGGGGAGCGCACAGTGTGCAATTCCACAGCTCAATACCTGGTGGTGCTGTGGTGGGAAGGGCAAATCCCCAGGAGCAGTGTGAAGTCCGGGGGTCTTCAGGTCACATGGGGAGAGGCAGTTCCCCTGCTATGAGGACATCTGGTGGAGGCTGTGGGGGGCCCCCCCAAAGACAAAGACCCCAGTGGACCTGGGAGAGCAACCACATTCGCTGGTGCTGGAACAAGGTCGTTGGGGGTGAAGCCTGGTGCCAGATGTGTGTTGTGATTTTCTGTAATCCCTGAAATGCTGCTGCTACAGGATCGTGTGAACTTCTTCTGAGGCGGGCTGGCACCCAGCCACAGTCTCTGGGCACCTGCAGCAGCATAGTCCGTGAACATTCCTGGGTGTGGCCGGCACCCAGCCAGTGCTCGGTGAGACCCTCCTGCAGAAGGGCAGAATGGATCAAAGCCGCAGTCCCTCTGCGGAGGGGTCAGGAAACACAGCCCCATCTATGACAAAACTCAGGAGGGAGGTACCGCCTGGCAACCTGACGGCTTGGTCATAGACGGTGTAAAAGCAGGGAGTGGACAGAGGAGACAAAGGACAGGTGCGCGATGGCTGACTGGGGAGAACAGAGTTCCGATACTAGAGACTGGGTAGCTGGGTGACGCCATTTTCACCCCTCCCCACGCATGCGTATACACACCTACAAGCACCAGGACAATCCACCCCAGTAAGCTAAGCAGCGCCACCTAGTGGAGAACAGAGCTGTTACACTAAGCCCTGCCCAACTGGGCCAACCTCACTCTTCAGAAACACCGCAAGTCTGTCCACCAGCTTAGTTTACAGACTATAAAGTGCTTCATAGTTTCACTTCTAGGGGAAAATGATGTAATTTCAATCGTATTTCAGTCTGTTCTCTGGGCCATCTAATCAAGTTTTTTTTTTTTTTTTGCTTTTTTGTTTCTTTTCTTTTTCTTGAATACAGAAACAGAAAAAATTGATTTTCATTTTCAATTTTTATTAAAAATATTTTTCTTTAATTTATTTTTCTACTATATTTTTACTCTTTTGTAAATTTTTCAAATTCTATTTTACTTACATCATTTCATTTTATTGTATTCCATTATGTTCATTTTTTCAAATTTTCAAATGTTTTCCTTTTTTTCTTTTTTTTATTGCTTTATTTTTTTCTCCCCCCCACTTTTTCCTCTAATCTAACAAACTCCTTTCAACAACCAGACCAAATCACACCTAGGATCTAACATAATTTATTTGATGTGTGTGTGTGTGAGTGTGTTGTTTTTAATTTTTTAATTTTAATTTTTTTACCTTATTAATTCCTTTTCTTCCTTCAAAATGATGAAATGAAGGAATTCACCCCAAAAGAAAGAGCAGGAAGAAACAATAGCCAGAGACTTAATCAACACAGATACAAGCAAGATGTCTGAACCAGAATTTAGAATCATGATAATAAGAAAACTAGCTGGGATCAAAAACAGGTTAGAATCCCTTTCTGCAGAGATAAAAGAAGTAAAATCTAGTCAGGATGAAATAAAAAATGCTATAACTAAACTGCAATCTCTAATGTATGCCATGGTGGCAAGAATTGATGAGGCACAGCAGTGAATCACCAATATAGAGGACAAACTTGTGGAGAATAATGAAGCAGAAAAGAGGGAGACTAAGGCAAAAGAGCACGATTTAAGAATTAGAGAAATCAGTGACTTATTAAAAAGGAACAACATCGGAATCATAGGGGTTCCAGAAGATAAAGAGAGAGAGAAAGGGATAGAAGGGTTATGTGAGCAAATCATAGTGGAAAACTTTCCTAACCGGGGGAAAGAGACAGACATCAAAATCCAGGAAGCACAGAGGACTCTCATTAGATTGAAAAAAAAAATGACCATCAACAAGGCATATCATAGTCAAATTCACAAAATAGACAAGGAAAGAATCATGAAAGCGACAAGGGAAAAATAGTCCTTAACCTACAAGAGAAGACAGATCAAGTTTGTAGCAGACCTATCCACAGAAACTTGGCAGGCCAGAAAGGAGTGGCAGGATATATTCAATGTGCTGAATCAGAAAAATATGCAGCCAAGAATTCTTAATCCAGCAAGGCTGTCATTTAAAATAGAAGGAGAGATTAAAAGCTTCCCAGACAAACAAAAATTAAAAGATTTTGTTATCACTTAGCCAGTCCTGCAAGACATTTTAAAGGGGACTCTCTGAGGGGAGAAAAGATGAAAAAAAATAAATAAAAAGACCAAAGCAACAAAGACTAGAAAGGACCGGAGAACACCACCAGAAACTCCAACTCTATAAGAAACATAATGGCAATAAACTCATATCTTTCAGTACTCACTCTAAATGTCAATGGACTCAATGCTCCAATCAAAAGACATAGGGTAACAGAATAGATAAGAAAACAAGATCCATCTATATGGATGGTTTACAAGAGACCTACTTTAGACCTAAAGACACCTACAGATTGAACATAAGGGGATGGAGAACCATCATGCTAATGGTCGACAAAAGAAAGTCAGAGTAGCCATACTTATATCAGACAAACTAGACTTTAAAATAAAGACTGTAACAAGAGATGAAGAAAGGCATTATATCATAATTAAGGGGTCTATCCACCAAGAAGACCTAACAATTGTAAACATTTATGCTCCAAATGTGATAGCACCCAAATATATCAATCAATTAATCACAAACATAAAGAAACTCATTGATGACAATACCATAACACTAGGGGACTTCAACAGCCCACTTACAACAATGGACAGGTCATCTAAACAGAAAATCAACAAGGAAACAATGGCTTTGAATGACTCACTGGACCAGATGGACTTAACAGATATATTCAGAACATTTCATCCTAAAGCATCAGAATATACATTCTTCTCCAGTGCACATGGAACATTCCCCAGAATAGATCACATACTGGGACACTAATCATCCCTCAAAAAGTACAAAAAGATAGAGATCATACTGTGCATATTTTGCACAACACTATGAAACTCGAAATCAACCACAAGAAAAAATGTGGAAAGATAACAAATACTTGAAGACAAAAGAACATATTACTAAAGAATAAATGGGCTAACCAAGAAGTGAAAGAGGAAATTAAAAAGTACATGGAAGCCAATGAAAATGATAACACCATAGTCCAAAACCTCTGGGACGCAGCAAAGGTGGTCATAAGAGGGAAGTATATAGCAATTCAGGCCTTCCTAAGAAAGGAAGAAAGGTCTCAGATACACACTTTACACCTTAAAGAGCTGGAGAAACAATAGCAAATAAAACTCCAAAACAGCAGAAGACAGGAAATAATAAAGATTAGAGCAGAAATCAATGCTATCGAAACCAAAAAACAGTAGAATAAATCAATGAAACCAGAAGCTGGTTCTTTGAAAGAGTTAACAAAATTGATAAACCACTAGTCAGTTTGATCAAAGAGAAAAAGGATGCAAATAAATAAAATCAAGAATGAAAGAGTCGAAACATCACAGCCAACACAGCCGAAATAAAAAAACAATAATAAGAGGATATCATGAGCAATTATACACCAATAAAATGGGAAATCTGGAAGAAATGGACATGTTCCTAGAAACATATACAGTACCAAAACTGAAACAGGAAGAAATAGAAAATTTGAACAGACCCATAACCAGTAAGGAAATCAAATTCAATAAAAAATCTCCCCAAAAAACGAGTCCAGGGCCAGATGACTTTCCAGGGGAATTCTACCAAACATTTAAGGGAGAGTTCACACCTATTCTCTTGAAGGTGTTCCAAAAAATAGAAATGGAAGGAAAACTTCCACATTCTTTCTAAGATGCCAGCATTACCTTGATTCCAAAACCAGATGGAGACCCCACTAAAAAGGAGAACTACAGACCAATTTCCCTGATGAACATGGATGCAAAAATCCTCAACAAGATATTACCCAACAATACATTAAACAAAATTATTCACCATGACCAAGTGGGATTTATACCTAAGATTCAGGGCTGGTTCAATATCCACAAAACAATCAGTGTCATTCATCACATCAATAAAAGAAAGGACAAGAACCACATGCTCCTCTCAATAGATGCAGAGAAAGCATTTGACAAAATAGAGCATCTTTTCTTGATAAAAACCCTCAACAAAGTAGGGATGGAAGGATCATACCTCGAGATCATAAAAGCCATATATGAATGACCCAATGCTAATATCATCCTCAATGGGGAAAACTGAGAGCTTTCCCCCTAAGGTCAGGAACAAGACAGGGATGTCCACTCTTGCCACTGTTATTCAACATAGTATTGGAAGTCTTAGCCTCTGCAATCAGACAACACAAAGACATAAAAGGCACCCAAATCAGCCAGGAGGAAGTCAAACTTTCACTTTTTGCAGATGACATGACACTCTATATGGAAAACCCAAAAGACTCCACCAAAAAACTGCTAGAACTGATCCATGAATTCAGCTAAGTTGCAGGATATAAAATCAATGCACAGAAATTGGTTGCATTCCTATACACCAACAAGGAAGCAACAGAAAGAGAAATCAAGGAATCAATCCCACTTACAATTGCACCAAAAACCATAGAATACCTAGGAATAACTCTAACCAAAGAGGTGAAAAATCTATACACTGAAAAATATAGGAAACTTATTAAAGAAATTGAAGAAGATACAAAAAAATGGAAAAAAATATCCCATGCTCCTGGATAGGAAGAACAAATATTGTTAAAGTGTCGATACTACCCAAAGCAATCTACATATTCAATGTAATCCTTATCAAAATAACACCAGCATTCTTCACAGAGCTAGAACAAACAATCCTAAAATTTGTTTTTTTTTTTAAATTTTTTTTTTCAACGTTTTTTATTTATTTTTGGGACAGAGAGAGACAGAGCATGAACGGGGGAGGGGCAGAGAGAGAGGGAGACACAGAATCGGAAACAGGCTCCAGGCTCCGAGCCATCAGCCCAGAGCCCGACGCGGGGCTCGAACTCACGGACCGCGAGATCGTGACCTGGCTGAAGTCGGACGCTTAACCGACTGCGCCACCCAGGCGCCCCAAACAATCCTAAAATTTGTATGGAACCAGAAAAGACGATGAATAGCCAAAACAATCTTGAAAAAGCAAACCAAAGCAGGAGGCATCACAATCCTGGACTTCAAGCTGTATTACAAAGCTGTAATCATCAAGGCAGTATGGTACTGGCACAAAAACAGACACTCAGATCAATGGAACAGAGTAGAGAACCCAGAAATGGACCCATAAATGTATGGCCAACTAATCTTTGACAAAGTGGGAAAGAATATCAAATGGAATAAAGACAGTCTCTTCAGCAAGTGGGCTGGGAAAACTGGACAGCGACATGCAGAAGACTGAACTTATACCACTTTCTTACACCATACACAAAAATAAACTCAAAATGGATGAAAGGCCTAAATGTAAGACAGGAAGCCATCAAAATCCTGGAGGAGAAAGCAGGCACAAACCTCTTTGACCTTGGCTGCAGCAACTTCTTACTCAATGTGTCTCCAGAGGCAAGGGAGACAAAAGCAAAATGAACTATTGCGACCTCATCAAAATAAAAAGCCTCAGCATAGCAAAGAAAAACTAAGTCAGCAAAACTAAAAGGCAACCGATGGAATGGGAGAAAATATTTGCAAACGACATATCAGATAAAGGGTCAGTATTCAAAATCTATAAAGAACTTACCAAACTCAACACCCAAAAAAACAAAGAATCCAGTGAAGAAATGGGCAAAAGACATGAATAGGCACTTCTCCAAAGACATCCAGATGGTCAACTGACACACGAAAAAAATGCTCAATATCACTTATCATCAGGGAAATACAAATCAAAACCACAATGAGATACCACCTCACACCTGTCAGAATGGCTAACATGAACAACTCAGGCAAGAGATGTTGGCAAGGATGCAGAGAAAGAGGATCTCTTTTGCACTGCTGGTGGGAATGCAAACTGGTGCAGCCACTCTGGAAAACACTATGGAGGTTCCTCAAAAAATTAAAAATAGAACACCCTACGACCCAGCAATTGCACTACTAGGTATTTATCCAAGGGATACAGGTGTGCTGTTTTGAAGGGGCCCATGCACCCCATTGTTTATAGCAGCACTATTAACAATAGCCAAAGTATGGAAAGAGCCCAAATGTCCATCGATGGATGAAGGGATAAAGAAGTTGTGGTATATATATACAATGGAGTATTACTCGGCAATCCAAAAGAATGAAATCTTGCCATTTGCAACTATGTGGAAAGAACTAGAGGGTATTATGCTAAGCGAAATTAGTCAGTCAGAGAAAGACAAATATCATATGACTTCACTCATATGAGGACTTTAAGACACAGAACAGATGAACACAAGGGAAAGGAAGCAAAAATAATATAAAAACAGGGAGGAGGACAAAACAGAAGAGACTCTTAAATATGGAGAACAAACAGAGGGTTAGTGGAAGGGTTGTGGGATGGGGGATGGGCTAAATGGGAAAGGGGCATTAAGGAATCTACTCCTGAAATCATTGTTGCACTATATGCTAACTTGGATGTAAATTAAAAAAAATAAATTAAATGAATACCTCAAAAATTTTAAACCAAACACCTAAGATTAATGCAACACCCTAAGAAATCATGTGGACCATGCACAGGTCAAAGGTCTGATGAGCAGAGTCCTTGACTGAGCAGAGAAAGGCAGCCAGGAGTGAGAAATAAACGAATCAGACACAAGACAGAAGGGAAGATACCAAGAGACTGAATCCTAGTCCATGGGTTTTCCTTATAGTAACCACCTCCTCCTTTTCTGAGGAATTTGATTTGTAACTAAAAGTTGATGATAACAACTTCCCTGGTTACCCAAAGTAGAGTTCATCTCTCTTTTGTGCTGTAACAGTCCTACTGAAATTGCAGTTTGAGTATGCATTTACCAATGGAATGGAATTTACCATTGGAAAGCGGGAAGGGGGCTCCTGAGTCAGACAGACCTGGATGCTAACCTTGGCTCTGTACTCATGAACTCTGAAACCTTGGGCTCATGACTTCTTTCTGGGCCTTAGTTCTCTCATCTGTAAAATGGGAATAACCCCACTCATGAGGATTGACTGAGATGGCATATGAAACATTGGTGGCTGGGTCCAGATCCTAATAGGTGCTCAGTAAATGTCAGCTTCATTCCTTTGTTCACCCTGTACTTTAACTGGTTCTCAGACTTCACTTAATTCCTCCCTCCCTGGCCTGTGAATTGGTGGCAGAAACTGTATCTTGTTCACTTGGGGTGCCACTCTGTTATCTGTTTGCCAGGCAGACAGAAAGTTTTCATAAAATAGTTTTTAATTTAATTTAATTTAATTTAATTTAATAATAAAACCATAGGATCACATGATCCATCTTGGTAGGATTGCCAGATTCAGCAAATAAAAATTCAGGATGCCCGGCCAAGTTTGACTTTCAAAAACAACAAATAATTTGCATAGTAATATGTCCACTGCATGGGTACACTAAAAATTATTTGTTGCTTATCCAAAATTCAATCTTAATTTTATTTTTTTTAAATTTTGTTTAATGTTTATTTATTTTTGAGAGAGAGAGAGAGAGAGAGTGCGCACGCGCGCGTGCAAAAGGGGGAGGGGCAGAGAGAAGGAGACACAGAATCTGAAGCAGGCTCCAGGCTCTAAGCTGTCAGCGCAGAGCCCGATGCAGGTCTCCAACTCACAAGCCGGGAGATAATGACCTGAGCCGAAGTTGGATGCTTAACTAACTGAGCCCCCCAGGTGCCCCAACCTTAATTTTAGGTTGAACTTCCTGTATGTCATTTAGCAACTGCACATCCTGACCATTACCTTCTCATCAATCCCCACCTCTGTTTACACGTAACAGGCACTTGGGTCTTAAAAGACCCACTTTTTCAGAAGAAAAAAGAATTTGGTAAGTGCCTTTTCTAACTATGGGATTCCCATTAATGAATCCTAGGGATAACGACTGCATATTTGAGAAATTACTGTGTGTGGAGACCACACAAATCAGCCTGACCTGGGGCATCCCAATTTGGCATGTCAAAGCTCCCCTTTCCACTTTCCAAAGTGACCGGGTTTGGGTGATGAACGCTATGGCCTCCCGTGTGCGAGGCGTGGCCCTGGGATGTCAGCCCGTGTTTTTGGAGGGTAGGTGGAGGCAGGTGGAGTTGCTGCCTCATGAGACATCACACCAGTGTTCTCCCTCTGCTTTTGTCTTCACGCTTCCTGTTAACTCAACCCTTCTACACCTTTATTATCTCTCCACACCACTGTGCTCCCCTCTCAAATGCCTTTACTGGTGGGCCAGTACTGGCCACTTATTGGGTGCTCACTCTTTGCTGAGATCCAAGAAAAACACTGTAGAGGAATCGCTTTGTCAAATCTTCATGAGAACGTGGAGGAGGCACCACCCTCTCCTCATTGCCCAGGGTCAGGTTCAGACCCAGATCTGAGCTCTTACCCACAGCGGGCAGCACAGTCCCACATTTCTGATGTAGCCTGTGCCCCTGGAGCTGTGCCTTTGTTCTGTGCAAATAGGAATTCCGTGAGCAGGACCCTGTGGGTGCACTTGGATGATGTGACAGTTGTGGGAGAGATCAGAGTGAACAACAGTAATAATTGTCCACTCTGTGCTGTGACCAGTTCTCAGACCTCTGAGACTTCTGAGAGACGAGCACCGCGATGCTCTTTTTATGAATGAGGAGACAAGGGCTCAGGGCTGGATCTGAGGCCAGGTCTTCTGCAACTATACAAAAGGGTATTTCCTAATGCACTGCATGTGACTCTCCAAATTATGCTATCTTTGGAACATGCCCCCTGGGCAAGAAGGAAAGATCACTGCCAGGTGATAATGGAAAGGATCCTTAAGGACACTTAGAAGTGCCCCTTTAAGACACTTCTAGGTCAGAGAAGCGTCCTGGGAGAGGAGCACGTGTAGAGTTGTGCTGACCTCTACCGGCAGGATCTCTCCCCCAACCCAAGACCATCACGGATTGTCCACTGTTTCGCTGGCCCACTGGTCACTTGGTTTTTTCCCCCAGATTTGTAAATATTCAGAACAGGTTGGGCCTCAATATGGACAAATGCCATTTAATCTGAGCCTGAGCTCCCGCCTCCCAGACCAATGCTTCAGTCAGTCTATGAGGAGAACCCATCATTACATTAGAGCTGGCACGGGCCCAGGCTTGTGAACAGCATCGGGAGCACAACAGTTTATTGGCAATGAGAGGGGAGGTTTGGAAAAGAAATCAATTTTGTTAAAAATAAACAAACTATAATTCTACCTTCCTGATGAAAGCACATTTCCCAGGCAAATGAATAATGGCATGGCATTTTAGTTCCCAGAAACAATTCCAGAATCATCTTTATGACACATTACCTGATAACAAATATGTCTTGGCATGGCATTCAAGGCCCCCTGCGGCCTGCTGCTGCCAGCCTTTCCTCCCTTATGACCTGCCTCTTCCAGGCATGAACCTTGGCTCTAGCACTGTTGGGCCATTTCCAGTTCTCTGAACACATGCACTTTCTTGATCACGCTTCAAGCTCGGTACAGCCACCGCCACATCCACGCGCTCTTCCTGCCACTCTTGCAATGTTGTCAGAGAATCTAGTACAACATTCCCTCAACACTACGTGTACCACGGGCATTAAATGAGTTTGCTTTTCTGTACTGTCTTAGTCCGTTGAGGCTGCCATAACAAAATACCATAGAGTGGATGACTTATAACAACAGACATATCAACAAGATTTCTCACAATTCTGGAGCTTAGGAAGTCCAAGATTGCGGTGTGAGCAGTTTCCGTGTCCGACTAGGGCCTGCTTCTTCATAGATGGCTGTCTTTTTGTTATAACCTCACATGGCAGCAGGAGCAAGGGAGTTTTCTCGAGCCTCTTTCACTAAGGGCATTAATGCCATTCAAGATGGCTCCGCCCTCATGACCTAGTCACCTCCAAAGGCCCCATCTCCTAAAACCATCACTTTGGACATCAGGCCTTCCACATACGAATTTTGAGGAGGTGCAAACGTTCCGACATAGTATATACCCACATTTATGGAGCACTGACAGTGTTCAGGGATGATTCCAAGAACTTCAAATGTATCAAAACAATCGTAACAATGCTCTGAGGAAGTAGACGTAATTTTTATATTCCCATTTTACAAATTGGGAAACCGAGGCACAAAGAAGGGAAGCAAGTTTTTCAGGGTCCACAGCTTGTAAATGGTGGAGCCACGACTTACACCCAAGCAGTCTGACTCCAGAGTCTACAGACCTAACACGACCCTGTATTTTTCTCTCTCTTTTTTAAAATTTCTTTTTAATGTTTACTTATTTTTAAGAGAGACGGAGAGAGAGAGATAGGCAGAGTGTGAGCAGGGGAGGGGCAGAGAGAGAGGGAGACGCAGAACCCGAAGCAGGCTCCAGGCTCCGAACTGTCGGCACAGAACCCCACGCTGCGCTTGAACTCACCAACTGCAAGATCATGACCTGAGCTGAAGCCTCATGCTTAACGGACGGAGGCACCCAGGAGCCCCATTTTTCTGTCTCTTTTAAGAAAACAATGGGACCCAGGGCCTGGGACATAGAAACTGCTTACTAAATGCAGACCGAGCGAACAAAGGAATGAAACCTATTTCTTGGCTCCCAGCGGCCCCCTGCTGCGGATGTGGGACATCAGCTTTCCCAGTGGCCACCACCCTCCCAAGCCCTCAGACTCGAAGCCTCCAAGGGGAGCACAGAGTCAGCGGCCTCCCGGCCGCGCTGTGCAGAAGGCGCCCGGACACATGGGCAGTTCCCGGTTGGGCAGATGCCCCTGATCTTTAAAAGAACGTTCCGCTTCCACTGGAACAGGTAAATTGCTTCAGGGAATGACAGGTTACTCCACTCTCTCTCTGAAGATAAAAACTGTTCCTCCAGCCCAGAGTGAGTTGGTTGGAAAAAACTGATTTCACGCTTTGCTGAGTCTGATTGCCCTTGAACACCGGAGCGCATTATCTGCCCGCCTGCGCGGGCTGAGCATGAGGGCCGTGACGGCCGTGCAGGGGCATGGCAGGCCCTCTTGGGGGGAGATCTCAGATCTCCAGCCTCCGCGGGTCCCCCAGGAGCTCTGTCACAGCAAAGCCAGCGGGTAGGCAGCTTTTCTGGCGATAACACCACTTTCTTGCCCTCTCCTCCTGCCCCCCCCCCTCCATTTTTTCCTGTTTTCTCCAGGGGCTGCAGACCTGCTTTCCCAGCTGTCTAGCTTAAGGCCTTTTGCCCTTGCTTGTTCCACAGGCTTCTCAGCCTCACGGTGTCTAAAAGGGAACTTTCGTCCCCAAATGTGCTTTGCTTGTTTCCATCAATGTCACCTTCAGGCAGCCAGTCCCCCTGAGCCTAAAGTCACCGAGAGCCCACCCAGCTGGTATGGATTTCCTGGTCCTCCCAGTACCCCCTTGATGCTGACATTCTAATGTTAGAAGATGGGCCCAGGTTCCCTGCCTCCAGCCCCCCTGCACAGGATGGCATGGGAGCCCTCACTAAACAAATGGCCTGGCTGCCTGGAACCTTTCAAAGAATTACCACCTGCCTCCTCCAGGGAGCAACTGTGTGACAGAGGACCCTGCCCAAGTGTGGTTTCTGGCCTGGGCTGCAGCTTGTGTGGTTAAGGGCAGTGAGGCACGAAAATGAACTCAAATCCAGACAGCCTAATGGTAGGCCCAGGGGTTGAGTGGTATAGAGAAACCCTCCAGAAGGTAAGAAGGAGAAAGCTGGGAAAGCACATGGAAGAGGAAAAACAAACAAACAAAACCCAGCACCCCCCGGGGGGTGGGCAGAGAAGCCCTTCAGACAAAGGGACAAATTGGTGTGTTAAAGGGGAAAGTGTTATTACAGAGCTCCTTTGGATGCCTCCGGATGGAGTCGGTGAAAGATGGCGAGGTTCACAAAGGGGGTCCAGGATTAGTGGGCAGAGTATGGAGAGCATGAAATCAGTTGGAATTTGGTGGTTTGGGCAGGGTGCCAGCAGCACAGGAGGGGATGGGAAGGTTCTCAAGGCTGGGAGCAGAGATGACAGCGAGGCCTGTTGAGAAACCGGCCAGCAAGAGGCTTCCCAGGACGGGAAACCTCCTCAGTTAACTAGATGCCAACAAGACATAAGGGGAGTTTGTGATCTCCAATGTGGTATGCTCAAATCTACCTGTTACCCCCGAACCTCCATTAACGTCTACTCTGTAAGAGACCTTAGTAGCCTCTGTAAATATTCATAGTCACCCAGGGAAAATGAAGTCTCTCGGGTGATGCATGAAATGGGGCAAGGATGGGACAGAGGAAGGAAGAGTGAGCATCGAGAATCCAGGAAAGGTGGGAGACTGGAGGTAACAGGGGGTGCTGTTCCCCATCTGTGGGACCAGATTGGATTCGTCTGTCTGTATCTTTTGAGGGTTGGAAATGGCTCCACAGATTGGAGGACTGGGGACACCCAGGTGGCTGACATCTGCATGTGATTACTGACCAAAACAGGAAGGTCTGAAGCCGAGGGAATTAAAGGGAACTTAAACTGGTGGAGATTTTTTTTTTTTTTTAATTAGGTATCTGTGGTTAGAGGAGGGACCAGATCAGCAGCTGTTACTGGCACTGGCCTGCACCGGCCTTGAGCAAAACAGAGAAGAAAGCGGGTTCCCAGAAACCCAGTGAGAGCACTGAGCCAACCCTGTGAGGTTATAGATACGCACTGGAGATAAGTGAGGGAGGACAGCTCTGTGTCTGGGTTAAGAAAGTGGGACAAAGAGGGTTCATCTAGGATGAATGTGCCCGAGGTGCCGAAGGAGGGAGAGGTGGGGACAGATGTGGTGGGAACGTCCAACCAGCTTCTCTGCATCTGGTCTTGGGGCTAAGCCAGCTTCCGTTTCACTTTGCTCCCATCCAGCTGGTGGAGCAAACACCTGGCTGTGTTCTGTATCCCTAGAAACCCCAGACCCTTCAGCAAAGCCCCGTTCCCGGCAGAACTGCCACTGATAGAAGCCCAGGTAACTGCCCCTCCTTCCCTACCTTCAATTAGCTCTGAAGTTCTGTAAATTCTACTTCCCAAATAGCTCATTTCCTCCTTTTACTCCAAATGCTCCTTTCTTTGCTTACCCCTCCTGGGCCTGATGTCCTGGGGCCTAATACGCCACCCTCTCCTGGGGTAGGTCTCAGACTCCCCCTCAAGGCTTAGGCACAAGCCAGCAGGTGCACCGTGAATGCTCATTAAGTGAATAGTTAAGAGTCAAATAGTTAAGTGAATAGTCAAGAGTCAAACCCTTGCACTGCACACCCCTCATCACACACACACACACACACACACACACAACTTATACACACACACGTGCCCTCCAATTTCGCACTCATTTAAGTGTACAAGTAAAATGTGCCAACGTGGGAGAACTGAGAGATCTTACAATGTGTCAGGGAGACCTCACAAGTGCTTTTAGCTTCTCTCCAAAGTTTTGCGTGGATTTAGAGACCAGAAAGCCATCCTACTACACCACAATGGATGATGTAGCTATCTTTAAATCCATAAGTTATTCCTTGCAGGGGTTGCCGAGGAGCCATCCCCCACTTTTGCCTTCTCTTCTCCATCATCTTCCTCTCTTCCTGCCCCTGGTCCCCCTCCTTCAATTCATCATCTATGCACACTGGCTACAATGTCAGGCACTGTGGTAAGTTCTCTGGATAACTTACCTCAGTTAATTCTCACCACCACTATCTGAGATGGGCATCAATACCCCCGTTTGATGGAAGACTTGTTCACGACCCCAAGACTAGGGAACAGCAGTTCTCTCTCTCCAGGTTGCAAAGCGCCTGCTCTTATTATTTAAATTTAAAATCACTTAAGTGTGTTATGGTCTTTAACAAATTGCACTGTGATTCTGTATCTGCCTTTGCTGCCCCACTGTTAGCTAGGAGAATGGGGACCAAGTCTGATTTATCTGTGTAACCTTTGCAATGCTTTATCCAGGGCCTGGGGCACCAGGGATGTTCGGTTGGTGTTTCTAAGTAAATGTCGACAGCAGAGTACAGAGTGTGGGATTTACAGTCAAATTGTCCCAGGTCCGATTGTACTCCATCATGTCCAGCTCTGTGACCTTGACCAAGAAGCTCATCCTTCTGAACTTTAGCTTTCAAAACGATAAGAATAACAGTACACATTCAATAGTACATAAGAAATGCACATAAAAGGGTCAGCATACTGCCATGGCAGAGTAAGCACTAAGTAGATGTTGGCCATTATTATTGGTGGTAGTGGTGATGGTGAGTGATGCTTCCTATCTCTGACCCTTTAAAGACCATCTAATATAAACCTCCCTGGCCTATTAGGGCAATACCTTTGGGCCTCTGTGATTGTGCCCACCCTGCTCTCACCCTGACCCCATTCCACAATTATAATCTCTGGTCTCTGTATCCAGCCTTCTGATTCCAATTTGCCTCACCCCTGGTGCATGGATTTTGTATTCGGTTTCCAGTATTTGACTTGTAGATGCACCTGCATGGTCTTGGGCTTGGATGGGTTCTTGTGGTTCTTCCCAGAGGCTGGGGTCTTACCCTGCCCCAGTGCCCAGGCACCCCAATTTTCTCTAATTCTTCGCATTTATTACTCACCCCCTTCCTACCAAGAAAAGAGAAGGAAGGAAGGTATGAGAGCAGGTGGGAGGGAAGGAGGAAAAATGAAGAAAAACAAGGAAGAAGGAAAGGATTGAGTTAGTCTCTCTAACTCCTCTCTAGGCTTTTTCACTAATGCCTGAGCTGGTATTGCTGCTTCTAACCTTATTTTCACCCAGTCCACCATCCATATGGTGACTTGGAGTAATAACAACAACAACCAGCAGGTATTAATCATGTGTTACATATGTGACAAATACAATTCCAAGCGCTTCACATGCGTTAATTTATGTAACCCTCACTGCCCCCATATAAAGGAAGCAATAATGGCCGCTTCATTTGAAAGATACAGAAGCTGACAAGCCCATTTGTCCACTCACTTGAACACCTTGACCAAGGTTGCATAGCTAACGAAGTAACAGCCAAGATTCCCATCAAAATAGTCACTCAGGATGAATTTGGTTGTTGTCTTCATGTTTGACTGTGAGCACACACTTCAAGAGAAGTGTAGGCAGATTTTGAGGCAACGTCTTGGGGCTTGGCTCCTCCCTAGGACTGGATTTTGGATAAGGTCAATATTTGTGCACCAACTCACCCCACACAAGTGTTCCCCTAAGGGGCTGCCAAAATTTGAGAAGCGCTTGAACTAGGAGAGACTCAAAAGGTCCCACTATCTCCCCCAACTTGATACCCACAGGTAACAGTGGGTTCCTGCAGGTCAGGGACTCTCACACATCTTTTTTTTTTTTTTTTAATTTTTTTAATGCTTATATTTGAGAGAGAGAGAGAGAGAGAGAGAGACAGATCATGAGTAGCGGAGGGGCAGAGAGACAGAGACAGAATCCAAAGCAGGTTCCAGGCTCCTAGCTGTGAGCTGTCAGCACAGAGCCTGACATGGGGCTCGAACCCACAAGCAGTGAGATCATGACCTGAGCGGAAGTCGGATGCTCAACTGGCTGAGCCACCCAGGTGTCCCTCTCACATATCTTTATACCTGGCACAGTGCCTGACCCAACACATTTTTTTCACCCGTGGTATTATTCATACTGCTCTCTCCAGGTTGTACTAAGAATTTCATGAAATAATATTTGCTGAAGATGATAGGTGCTTTTCAGGTAAAATTTAGTGGTAGTAATAGTATTGTCTCTAAAAGAGTTCAAACTATCTGAGAGGCTATTGAAAGGGTTTTTATACCATTGGAAAAGCTAAAGAGACACAGTCATGCAGAATTTCTTTTGAAGGGATTGAATTGTGGTTTGAAGACCTCTGTATAGCCTACATTCTGCTTTTCTTGCACAAATTTCTTGCCCAGAGAGCAACCTGGGCACCCCACCTTTGTCCCCAACCTCCCCTCCTCCCCCATCTGTTGGTGACAGAGCCACCAGAAGCCCACCACCCTCTGGAGCGGATGCTTATTCCTTGACTTTGGTCGATAAACAAACCCAGAAGATTGAGTAGTGAGTATGGGTGTTTGTATAGAGCAGTTGAGGAAACATTCCCAGCCCAGAGGACACAGCTGGGGAGGCTGTCAGAACAATCCGGGCCTCTGAGAAAAGGCTAGACTTGGCCCAGCAAACATGGCCCTGGCCTGGGCTTGACCTTTAGATGCCACGTGTCACCTTCGGTGGGAAAATAAATAGTCCCCTTGTCTGGAATGTGCCCCCCCCTTCTCTTGTGAAACATGGGAAACAGGCAGCAATTGTGTGAGAGGAAAAGCCTGTCTGCAAGCTGTCCTTGGAGCATGTGGACAGGCCTGCCTCCCGCCAGCAGGTCAATACCACTATTGTCTCCCTTCATGGGCCGTGCTCGTCCCTCAGCCTCCCAAGATTCAGGCTCTAGTGTCAGGGGCAGGGCTGCTGTCTACACAGTTTTGTAAGGGGTGTGGAGGGGGAAGGCAAAGAGACATACTTCCCTTGGGCTAGCGGAAGCTTGGTGCTGCTTGGCTCATGTGAAGACCATGGACAGGGGGAAAGCCCAGGTCAGGAGGTACAATGCTCACCTTTACATCGGGGGTGCTGAGACCTGTGGCCTGGAACCCTCGGAGGTGCAGAGAAAAGATGGAGTCTCGAGGTAGGAGTGAGGAAACTGGCCTAGGTGGCAGTGAGTTTGCTAAGCAGACCCTGAGGGAGGGCCATGGCTTCCTTACCCATAAGTTGAGCTCCTAAACTTCCAGACCTGCAAGAGGAAGCAAACAGCTTTCAGCTTGCGAACTAAATTTAATTAATTGATAATAACTTCCAGGAGCCATTATATTACAAAGCGTCCTGACAGTTGGGTTCAAGCTCAGTAGGAAAGAGTGGCACATTGATTAATAATATCTGCCAAAAGGTCTGATTGTGAAGGGATGGAGCTGTCAGAAGGTGAGCCCCTCTCTGCCACCCCTGTCCCAATTCCACACATGGCTGTCCTGACAGCCTGTCTCTCCTTTCCCTGGATCCCCTTCCAGGGCTGGACTCCTGTCCACCTTTGTCCACCTCTATCCCCACCGGTGAAAATATATTCTGTGGCTCAAGTTGGAAACCTGGATCTTATCGTGAAGTTCTCCTTTTCCATTTCCTTCCAGAGAGGGGCAATTTACAAATCCTTCCAGTTTCACTTTCTCGAGATCTTTTTCATCCATCCTCCTCCCTCACCCACCACACAGCATTTGAGCTCATCTCTCACCTCGGTGAGTACAGCGCCCTTCCAACAGGTGTATATGACTTGGACACTTCCCATCCAGTCCATCATGCACCCATCACATCCACCACAAGAGTGGCCCAAGGAAAGCCTATGTCCAGAATTACAGGCAACAAGACTTCAACACAAGGTGGGGGGGTTGGGGTGGGGCTCTTGAAATGGCGGAAGAGCTATCTGAGACTGTTGCAGGCAAATTGTAACTCCTTGCACTCCCAGTGCCTCAAATTTGGGATAGTTCATTCCCTCTCTCCCAGTTACCTTGTTAACAGACCTCCTAAATGCTTTCCAAAGCATCCTTATTCAAGTATGTGCATTAACAAGTTCAAAGATCCTCATTTTCCAACCTCTGAAGTCTAGGAAAGCCAAGAATTTTCTTCTTTTCTTCCAGTGGCCTCCTTATCTGTTCTGGTCAGTTTGTTCACTCCTATCTCTGGAGGAGTTAGGTACCCCGAGGAAAGTTTGAGGACAAATACAGATGACTACTGGCCAATGCGTGGGAAGCAAGACATGGCAGCTGATAGGGCTCAGAAAATTCTTAGAGAGCCAGCTCTCGGCAGAGGGTCTGCCCTGACTAGGAGAGAGCAGTTGTAATTTGTTTTAACCAACTGCAAGGAGATGATTTATTCCCTGGAGCAGTAGGATGGGCTTCATAAGCATTATAGAGGAACATGGAATTTTGTAATAAACCCAGCAGATGCCCTTGCCTTGGAGGAAGGAAAGCTTAGTGACTCAGGTATTAAAGTGTCACAGAATGGCTGGACAGGTCAAATGAAGATAACACTTACATAGGACCAGGTTCCCCTATTCAGGGGAAGGCGTGCACCACCTACTGGTGATTGATGAACAAGACAGCTTCCAGAGAGCCTTGAAGGGAGAAAGCCAGGCAGCCAATACACCACTTTTAACCACAAAATCTAGGGTGTTGGTTTTTATTTTAATTAGCAAATTTGAGACATTATGCCTGTGTGTTGCACATTATTCCAGGGTTTCCAATGGAATTATTAGATGTTTTCATCATTTTGCGGGTTATCTCCAGAAGCATCCTGAGGCAAGAGGAGAGATTAAAAATATAGACACGAGATGCTTAGGAAGGGTGATATGCCCTGAATGGTGTGGGGGAAAGATTGGAAGTATTGAGATTTATTGGGCGATAACTGGCAGTGCTTTTTCTAGGTAAAAGTTTAGTGGATTCTTTTTTTTTTTTTTTTGATAATTAAAAATTAACACTTAAACTGCAGAAATAATTTTCCCCTTTTCAAAAAAGGAAATTCTTTTAGTATTTTTCAGAGAGGCTTTCCCTAGCCCCAGAGACTGGATTAGATGGTCCTATTATGCAAACTCATTGCCTCTTGTACTTTCCCTTCCAAGCACTTCTCATAATTTTTAATCACACATCTGTATGTTTCTTCACGTATTTAATATCTATTCTCCCACCAGGCTATAAATTCCAGGTGTAAAGAACTGGGTTGTCTTTTTTCCCCTGTTCTCACCCCAGCACCTAGCACTTGCCTGGGACATAATCTGAACTCAAAGGGACTGATAATGCTGGACTATACGGTGGATACGGAAGATGAGGACATGAGGAAGTAAAAAGAGTGAAAAATGGTAGAGTCTATAGATTGAAAGTCCAAACGAGAATGGAGAATTTTACAATGTGAGGTCTAGAAGGTTGGCCAAAGGTTATGGGAGGAATGAAATTGAGATTTTAAGAGGAAGTGTAGCTATTGGTGATGACAATATTGGTGATGACAATTGGTGATAACCTCTACTAAGGTATCACATAGGAGTTGGTAGGTAAGGTGGGGTGGAAAACTTAATGACAGGTGAGGAACTGAATGTCTAAGGCCAGCTGTTGACTGTGTCTTGTCCATAGATTACCATTAACAAGATGACTGTTCATGTCAGGAATAATATGGAGAACTGAAGCCCATAGTGAATGCTGGGGAGACAGAGAAGTTGATGGATGACAACCAGAAGGAGAGATAGCAGTGGCATAGTCTGATAGGCATATGTTTCCTCCATCCATTTTTTTAAACAAATATTTACTAAGTGCCTATGATATATTCTATGAGTGATATAAATAAGAGTAAAACGTTGTCTCTCCTTCAAGGAGTTTATAATTTACTGCCTATAGGTGTAAGTAACATTGAAAGGCATTTATTGTCAAGTGTTACTGATTATCTTCTTTAAAAAAATTTTTAATGTTTATTTATGTTTGAGAGCATGATTGGGGGAGGGGCAGAGAGAGAGGGAGACACAGAATCCGAAGCAGACTCCAGGCTCCAAGCTGTCAGCACAGAGCCTAACACGGGGCTTGAACCACGAACTTCAAGATCATGACCTGAGCTGAAGTCAGATGCTTAACCGACTGAGCCACCCAGTTGTCCCAAGTGTTATTGATTATCTCAATCTGTGCCAAGCATAATCCTTTAGGGATATGAAGACTCCTGGATCTTGCCTTCAAGGAGTTTATTATATGAGGCAGATACAAATAATGACATAAAAAAATTGTGACCCAAATGGATAAATGGTAATATTGAGGTTTACCCATAACATCAAGAGGGCATGAGGAGGTTTTTTAGTCCAGATTAAGGAAAGGGAATCAGAGAAAATTTCTTGCAAGAGAATATGTCTGATTTCAATGTTGAAGAAAGAATAAGAGGAAGTAGAGAGGAAGACTGGAGATTGTTCTAGAGAGAGTAAGCTGTACAATGCCTGATGGCATATGAACCTATAGCAAATTCTGAAACCCACAAGAAGCTCTGTGTGAAGGGAGCCTGAGGGGAGATGTGGGGAGTGGGAGAAGATGCAGCTGGAAAGGTGAACAGTTACTAGATCATAAAGATTTTTATGACAGGCTAGGAACTTTGAACTTCATCCTGAACACTACTACGAAACCATGAAGTAGAGTAATGACACGGGTCTGTCTGAATTATTAGTAGCAAATGACGAGGGAGGGAAAAAAACCCAGCTCAAACAAGCTTAAGCAAAAGCATGAATTTATTGGTCATATAACTTAAAAGTGCAAGGGTACATGTAGCTTCAATCAAATCTTGACACAGGGCTTAAATTAGCTCATCTGGAAGGTCCTTCTCCATCTTTTGGTTCTGCTCTTAAGTGTTGGTTTCATTCTCTGGCTCTTTGAGGCGGCAGTTCTGAGCCTATGTCTATCCACAATTAAATCTGGTAGAACCAAAGTTTTGTTCCTGGAAGTTCTCACTCAAGCAAGACCCTGGATCCTTTACCCTTCTCTTTAGACCAATTTGGTCACATGCCCTCTCTCAACCAATTACTGTGAACCACCCCCTTGAACCAGAGTCTGGCCCAGAGAAGATGGGGGAAGTGGGCTCCTTCACATAAGTATATTATCATGACAGTAGGGGGTAAATGGATACTGACCAGGTAAGAACAACAAATGTGTGCTCCAGTTTTAAGAAAGGTCACTCTTGGTGACTGTGTAGAAAATTTGACAAGGAAGCCCGGAGGCAAGGATGCTTGTCAGTCAGTTAGTACCATCAGATAAGAGGTGATGACGACCGGAACTAAGGCGATGGAAATATGAGCAACGTTTAGGTAAAAGCGATAGAATTTAGAGGATGGCTGGGAGTCAAGGAGAAGTGAGAAGCCAAGGTGCCTCCCAGGTTTCTCGCTTAGATATCTAGGTAACACCATTCAACAGAGTCAGAAACTGTTGGAAGAAGAGCAGTTTGGATGAGAGTCAAGACGAATAAATTGTTTTGACATTGTGAGTTTAAAAGTGCCCATGGTATGTTCCAACGGAGGGTTCCAGGAGGCCATCAAATTTAAGAGTCTGGAATGCGAGGAAGAAGTCTGAACTGGAAACATGAATTGGAGGGTCAGGTTATGGATGAAGACTGACTCCATGGAAGGAAAACTAGACAGTCCAGGAAAAGGGTGTAACGGAAATGGTCCCAGAACTCAAGGGGCAAGCAGAAGGAAAATGAACTGAATTAACAAAGATGACTTGGAAGGACTTATCAGAGAGCTATGTTGTAAACCAGAATACAACATCATCAAGGAAGGCAAGAAAGAAGCAGCAGCAGGTGGAAGCTGCTGTGTGTGGGGGGTGGGGGGTAGAGGATGCCCACTGTCACCTAATGCCTCAGGAGAGCAAGCCAGTAATGCTCAGGAGGAACGCAGCAAGGCAGCACCTGCAAGGACAATCTTGTTCTACGGTGAAGACAAAAAGGTGAAGGGAACAAATAATGAGGGTGGAATGTTGATTATGGAATGGGAGATTCTAGTAGACAGAGTGGACATATTTTGAAGGAACAGCGTGGGGTATTGGGAGATAAAGCCCCAGCAGAGGATGGGTGACTGCAGGGGTTCGAACTTCGGGGCTCAGCCAAGGTCGATAGGGAAGTGGATGTGGTCAGGATAGGTGATCCCAAGGTTCTAAATAAAATGCCGCAAAAAGTTACTTCAGTGCTGGTGTAGACTGGTGGTATATAAATCAGATAATAGGGACACCTGGGTGACTCGGTGGGCTCAGTGTCTGACTTCCGCTCAGGTCATGATCTCACAGTTTGTGGGTTCAAGCCCCGAGTCGGGCTCTGTGCTGACAGCTCAGAGCCTGAAGCCAGCTTCAGATCCTACTGATCTGAAACCATGAAGTAGAGTAATGACACGGGTCTGTCTGAATTATTAGTAGCAACTCTCTACTGTTTCCAACTCTCTCTGTCCCTCCCCTGTTCATGCTCTGTCCCTCTCTCTCTGTCTCAAAAATAATAAATAATAATAATAATAGACATTAAAAAATAAAATAAGACATAAAAATACATAACAAACAAACAAATAAATAAATACATAAATAATAGCATGCCCCTGAGGCAGTCCTCCTCCAATGGCTTCCCATTGTCCTTAGAATAAAATGCAGTACTGTACCCTAGCCTTCAAGACCCTACTTGGTCTGGTCTCTAACTTCATACCCAGCCACCCCCCTACCTTGTTCCATCTACAAGCAAACACATTCTTTCTGTACCTGGAAAGTCACATGCTCACTCCCATCTCAGGACTTTTGCACCTGCTGGTCCTTCTGTCTACAGTCTTCTCCCCTTACACAAGTCTAGTTTGTCTGGTTCATTCAGGTTTTGGTCCAGGCATCATCTCCTCAAAGAGGCCTCTCTTCTCCTGCCTCCATAAATCACCTTCTTTCTGCTAACCTGTTTTATTTCCTTCAAAGAATTTATGACACTCTGGGATGGTTCCATTTATTTAATTCCTGTTCCTTTCCGCCAAAGTGGAAGATCCAAAAGGTCATAGACCTTTTCTGTCTTTGTTCACCCGTTATCCCCAGCTTCATGAAAAGAGTCTGGCACAAAGTAGGTGCTCCATAAATATTTACTAACTGACTGACTGAATAAATGAATATTTAAAGTTGCAACTCCCTCTGTAGGCTCTGGATAGAGCTGTGGCCAAATTTCTTTGAGCTTTTAGGAATAGACAGGCTGACATATTTTGAAGTGAGAAGTCACTCAGGTTCTTCAAACAAGACATTTTTCTCTGATGTAAGTTATTCTGAATATCATACAGCATTTCCAAAGGAGCAAAGTTTGCTGATGGGAGAAAAAAAAATCTACTTAAAATATGGCAAACAGGTCCATGTTTGGTCCACGGCAGAATGGCCCACCTATAAATAGTTTTTCATAAGGAGCTATTGCACCAAATAAAAAGCCACCTACTCTTACCTGAAATATTTTTGGAGTTTTAGTTTTAAATGGAAATTTTAGAGTGCCACATTCTCCAGGAATGTTGAGGCTTAAGAAGACGGCTGCACCTGACAGAGACTTCCAGAGGCCATATCCTGACTATATTTTTGTTGTAAACTGTATTTCCTAAAATAGAACTTGTTTAGGGGAGGGTAGTACAATGAGATTTCCCAGGAAATTGAGAATGTGAGAAGGAAGGGCTAGAGCCATGAACCAGAAGGGGACATTAACGTTTTCTAAATGTGTTCCAAAGAAGGCTAATTCCCTTAAGTATAACAAGAGCAACATGGGTGGGTGTGGGGCAGGGTAGAATTTGTCAAAATAAATCTAGTCATGTAGGTATTAATTTTTTTAATGTTTATTTTTGAGAGAAAGAAAGAGAGAATGAGTGGGGGGGAGTGGGCCAGAGAGAGAGGGAGACACAGAATCCGAAGCAGGTTCCAGGCTCTGAGCTGTCAGCATGAAGCCTGATGCAGGGCTTGAATTCACAAACCATGAGATCATGACTTGAGCCGGAAGCAAGATGCTTAACCGACAGAGCCACCCAGGCACCCCTAGTCATGTAGGTATTAGAACAAATATAAGCCGGTTTCTTTACTGGCCAACTTCCATGCATTTGGAGATGTTCCTAAGCTTTGGGGTGACCTATCATATCCATTCTTTTGACCTTAACACTTCCCAAGAGATAGCTACTAACATGGGTCCTGGTATCAACGGTAGTCGTATGATTCTCTGATAATAAACTTGGCTTTGACATCTTGGAGCATCAGGACTGAATAGTGGTTTGCAGAAGTGATAAAAGATGGGTCAATATACACAGAAAAAAGGATGGTAAACAGCCAAGACATGGCTTTGATGTTCTGTCTCCTTGAAGGGCACAGGCTGAAATGCTGGAAGGAGAAATGAGGGAAGGGTTGGGATTTTAAGAAGATTGCATGCTAGCTAAGCCAATCCACCTGACAGAAGCTTTCGAGTCTTCCTCTGCTCCCTTTAATTCATTTGGCTAGAAGCCATCTCTGACACAAGTATTTCCTTATCTAAGGTCTGGAGTCATTTTTTGCTTTCTATTTTGGTTTGAGGCTTAATACTGCCTCTCTTTTGATTAGTGTAAATTTAGGTAGAAAAGATCATTTTTCTTTCCCTTCATGTAACTCTAGAACCAAGATGTTCAGAAAGGCAGGGTAAAGCACTGGCTTGGTGTTACAAAATATAAGCTACAAGCATAAGGTGCACATATAAATTACAGATTTATGCATCTGTGGAATATATCGTGTGTTGTTCTTTGTTACACAGAAGGATTTCCTAAAAATTCTTTCGAATGGCCCATAGTTCTTCTGGGTATTAACTGTGGTAATGGTAGGCTGGAAGTACACCAATTAAGAGGCCATAGAAGCTCTGGAAAGAGGTGTTATGAGTGGACTAGAACCCGGTCACTCATGTGACTTGGTCATGCTGCTGGTACTACTGACAGGTCCCCTTTTGAAGGGTTGACAAAGCCATATGTGCTGGTCCCATGGCCTCCCAACAGACTATGGGAAGAAACTATTTTCTTCCCGACAAACTATGGGAAGAAAATAGGACAACTCTATAATGCAAGCCAAATGGCATAATGAATGCCATAAGACAGGATAAAAAATGTATTTGATTATAAAGAAGCAACAAAATAATGAATGATTGGGGGAGGGTATGGTCAGGAAAGACTTCAAGGGCTTTAGTGGATGGAAAATCCACCTCTGAGGCCAGAGAAATGTGGAGTGACGAGTCATTGGGTCAGATGGTTCCTGGGTCAGGGCATCGGGTGAGGTGAGCTGATCAAGACAGAGTAGGGCAGATAAGGCCAACGAGAATAGAATCATTGTCAATGGTGCGGTACTTAATTGGAGAGTTCCCAGGACCTATTCTTCATTTGATTGCAGAGGGAGAAAACCACAGCTGAAGACTTCTTTGACCTCATGGACTTCAGAATCAGTCAAATTCATGTTTAGACTCTTACTGTCTATGTGACTGCAAACAAGTTATACAACTACTTGACCCTCCATTTCTCCAACTACAGAAAGAGTATAATGATACCTTTCAGCAGCATTGTAAAGAATAAATGAAATTGGCCGTTAGAGGGTACCAGCCCAATGCCTGGCACACAGTAGGTGCAAAATAATCTCCTTCCACTCTAGAAGGAAGTAACAGTAGAGTGGCTCATAGAAATCGAATGTCAAGATGTGCTTTGTCTTGAAGAACAATGTGTATTTAAAGCACCTCTTGGTGGTATCCCACATGCACACCCAGAAAAGGGTTTTTCAGTTACTGCTCAGTCATGAGAGGACGTATGTAAGCTGTACAGCATGGGGACAGGAGAAAGCCTTTTGATGGACCTGGTTTAAGTCTTTCTATTCAAGAACACCTGTTTACTTTTTAGTCATTTTCAGTGGAGAAAAAAAAATATTACAGTAGCCAAATAGGAAATGCAGATGGAGTTTTCTTTTTTGTATGACTCAAAATTACATTGCCAATCCTGAAGGCAATAAAGGTGTCAAAGAGGTCAAACACACAATTTGTGAAAAATCAATGTATCATGTGACAGTAAGCATAGCTGTTATTGGCCAAAACATTTCAGATAAAAAAAATTGTACTCAATGTTTTAAACTTAGACTCAAAGTTCGGTTATATTACTGAAAAGGGGAAATAGTGCATAATTATACAGATAAAGACAAGTAGAAATGTAAAAATGTGTGTTCTTTATTGTGGTGTTTCTTTTCCCCAAGCTGTTTGTAAATTGGTGGTATTTTGTAACTGAAGGTGTCTTAGGATTTGAGAAATCTGATATTTTCTGGTGGGGATCCAGACTCCCTTTGGTCATTACTCCTGCCTCTGTCCTATTCATTGACCCCCCATACTGATTCCACACCTTTTCAAGAACTCCAGTCACACCCTGTTACCACAGTCCGTTCACTGCTCACTTACTCTCTCTACAATTGGCCAAAGTTTGGTCTTCAGAGAATTAAAGTTGCCACCAACTGCAGATTAATTCTAGCTTTTGAGGTACCTCCTGGCTGTTTTACTCAACTGTATACTGTGTGAATAGCCAGCGTAAAATCTCCTACCATAAAATAACATTTTTCCCTTGCAGTACGGTGGCTATTGGCTTCAGTATTGGATTGAGGAATAAAAATGATAATTTCTATGTTAATTAGAATCAGGATGAGTTTCCCCCCGTTATTTAGAAGCCCCTTTTTGCTTATATTTACTTTTTCTGTCCTGCATTCAAATGTCTTTTTGTAGAATGTGGGGTTAAACATTCTTCCTATGTACCCCACAAAGAAACAGAAATATGGTTTGCTTCAGATACTTTCTCAGAAGTTCTGTGTATATATAATGTTTTCTGTTTTAATTAGGAAAAAAATGTACTAGGAAAAAATGTAAAAGTTTGTTTTTAAGGCTTGTACATTCATCTATGTCCACATGATTTCCTTTGTATTTATAATGCAACTGTTTGATTTAATATACCTATTATATTACATATATTAAATTATATGTATATATATATACACATATATATATACTGTGTTCATAGAAATATACATTATATATGAATCTGTAGCTACCTGACTTATAATCTGAACACTTTTCTAAAAAGGGTTATGTCCTATTAATTCTGTATATCTAATACCTAGTAGCATATGCCTATATAATGAGGCACTCAGTAAATATTTGCTTATTACGGCTGAAAAAAAAAAGAATTTATTTCCAGATCCGTATTTAAAGTTTTGGGGGGTTAAAAGGCTGTACTCAGCATAAGTCTGAATTTGTAACAGAAGATTTTTTTAAAGGTGCCAATTGAGGAGCTCAAGTTGTTCCCGAGAAGTACTATTCTTACACTGGTCAAGTCACATTTAGAACATTTGAAATACCTCTTGCTAAGGAACATGGTTCACTGTGCTTCAGGAGTCAAGGGGATAATCAGTTCCATTTATACAGGGAATTTGAGAGATTGGAAATCAGAGGGATCCTCCTACTTCTAGAAGCACCCCAACTCCACGTGATAGTTTAATTTTTCATCCCTGCCATGTACAGCCCAGGAAACTGTACAAAGGCAAACTCACACTTTCCATTGAAAACAGCTGAGAACAGGGTGTTCCCAGGGTGTACCTGGGTGGCTCAGTTGGTTAAGCATCTGACTTTGGCTCAGGCCATGATCTCACAGTTTGTGGGTTCGAGCCCTGTGGAGGGCTCTGTACTGACAGCTCAGACCTTGGGGCCTGCTTCAGATTCCTTGTTTCCCCCTCTCCCCTGTCTCACTCTGTCTCTCTCTCAGTTTATTTATTTTTGAGGGGGGGGGGAGAGACAGAGAGAGAGAGAGAGAGATCGTGTGAGGGGGGAGGGGCAGAGAGAGAGGGAGACACAGAATCCGAAGCCAGCTCCAGGCTCTGAGCTGTCAGCACAGAGCCGGATGCAGGGCTCGAACTCATGCATGAGATCATGACCTGAGCCAAAGTCAGACGCTCAACCGACTGAACCACCCAGATGCCCCAAATATAAATAAACTTTTTAAAAAAAGAAGAAGAAAGGAACTGAAACACCTACTGAATAATTAGATCAATTTCAAGGAAAAACAAAAAAAGACCTTCAGTGTTTTGATGCAGTGAAGTCAGCATCCTTGACAACCGCAGTAAAAGGAGAGCATACTTATTCTGTATATAAGAGTTAATGTTATTTTTCAAAAGCTGTCATAGTACAAGTGACATGTAGGAATAATGATTTGCTCACATCACTTGTTTCCCTGTTGCAATAAAACTTCTGTTTCTGGAAAATAAATGGAAAATTATGTTGGCAATTAAAGCATGAGATAAATCACATGCCTTGAAGTTTAAGTCCAAGGATCCTATCACCAGCCAGGGGTCAGGGGTCTCACTTGCAGGAAAAGTTCGCAAAGCAGAAGAGGAGGAGGAAGAGCAAAGAACAGCCTTTGAAATACTAAATTTGCAAATTTTAATTGCAGAGTCATAGAAAGCATCAAAATGTCAATGAACATATTGTCACAGGGCATCAGCCAATGTCCTATAAGTAGTTCATTTTTAAACACCCCACAAAGTTAAGTTCACAGCATCCATCCTGTTGACTTACTCTTGCCCCCTGCCTGGCCCTACCCCCTGGACACCTAGCATGTCCTCTTCTCCCACTAAACTCTGCACATCTTTTAAGACCAGTTCAAGTGGTCCTCCTCTGATTCTCCGCAGACCCTTGGACATCCCCTGTAATAATACTTGCCATGCATCTCCTCTTAGATGATAAGTTCTTTGAGGGCAGGCACTGTTTCCCCTTGTCCCTATGCTATCAGAACTCTCCCTGAGGCTTAGCATAGCATGGTCGCTCAACAAACATTTGCTGACCTGAGTTGAACTCTGGGAAACACAGAGGAGGAATAAAATAGGGAAGGGAAGAGAGGCTCCCCCCAGAGCTACATGACAAAGGGAAGAAATATGAATTCATACTTGCTTTCAGTAAATATTCACCGAGTGCCTCTTAATGTGAAAAACTATGTTCCAGCCATCTGAGCCAAACAGACAAAAACCTTCACCTTGGAGGAGCTTACATTCTAGTTGCATGAGACACACAATAAACAAGCAAATTGTGTAATATTTGGGAGGTGGTGATTGACTTGGAAAAAGAAAATAAGAACTGAGAAGCCAACCAGGTGCAGCTGTAGGTTGAACTTGCATAGAGAGAGGTCAGAAGAGACACTGAGCAAAGACTAGAAGGAGGTGGGGAATCTGCCATGTGGAGATGTGGGGGAAGAGCGTGCTAAGCAGAAGGAATGGCCATGCGGAGGCCCTACCGGAGAGATGTGCTTGGTACATCCAAGGAACCACAGAGGCTCTTGTGGCTGGAGTGCCGGAAAGGAAGAGAGAGTAGGAGGGGATGATGCCAGAGAATCAGGGGGTCCAGATCCCATAGGGGATTTTAGGCTGTTGTGACAACCTTGCCTTCACACTTCAACCTTGCCCTTGGCGCTGGGGGAGCAGAGAAGGGGCTGATGGCCTGAAGCCTCCATGGTAGTGAAGAAAGGTTGTGCTGAAAGACTGTGGCCATGCTCTGTGCCTCCCACAAAGCCGGCCCTTTTCCCTCTGACCTCACCTCTCCCTGGAGCCCAAGCTACTCTCATCTGCGCCCACTTTGTGCCTACTTCTCTCATGTATCCATCTGAGTTTTGCCTTGACATTTGATTTTATACAGGCCACAGACTTTGTCACAGGACCCCAACCAACCCATATTTCGTTGACTTGTCCAGTGTTCCAAACCAGGGATGTTTCAAGTAAAACTCAAGGTCTCATGCTTTTCTTTAAAAATGGTAAGATATGGTCATGATGGGCCTGCATTCCTTCATGGCCACAAGTCACTGGATCTGAGGAGAGCTAGCAACCTTCAGACAGAGGCACTTAGCTGCCACTTTGACACAGTCCCCACCACTCTCTGTTGTCTTACACCCTACCCTCTGACCTCAGTTCAGTTACCAGCTGGACCTTTAGCTGTACGATCTTGCTCTACAGGCCTGCTAATGCCCACCCCTGCCCCCCTTTCTGACAGCTCCCTGACTTCCATTCCTTCCTTGGATAGTTTCCTTCTGCCATTGGCCTAGGCACATCCTGACCCTGCCTTTCTCAACCTGGGTCAGCCCCTGGCTTCTAACCATACCAGGCTTTGCACTGAGACTCAGTCTTGCTGGCTCAGTCCTGTTGAGAATTTCTGTATTCAAGTACCTGGGCTGGAGGGTCTCCAGGAACTCTGCCAGCTGTGGGAACCCCAGATCTCCCGTTTGAGCACAAAAAAACTGAAGTGGAGAAAAACAGGTGTACAGCTTTCCTCTAATAAATGCAGGTTTTATTCCCTTGTCTTTTAAAGTTGCATCAGGATGAAAGTCTGCTATACTCTGTTCTCATTTGACTCCTAGAGTTCTACCTGGGGCTTCATTGGTTCCAGAAAGATATGTTGCAGAAAATGCAGTTTTTCTATTGTCTTTCTTTATAATTAAAATGTCCTTTTTGCCAGTAGTAAACCGACAGGAACTGAATGACTAATCACCAAGCAAGGTTGTTTCTGAAGTGGGGTGGGAGCCACCACTTTCTCCCCTGTTTCAATAAAACTGTTTCTGTAAAATAAATGGAAAATTATGTTGGCAATCAAAGTATGAGATAAATCACATGCCTTGCAGTTCAAGTCCAAGGATCCTATCACCAGCCAGGGGTCAGAGGTCTCACTTGCAGGAAAAGTTCTCAAGGCGGAAGAGAAGGAGAAAGAGCAAAGAACAGCCTTTGAAATATTAAATTTTCAAACTTTAGTTGCAAAGTCATGGAAAGCATACAAATTCATGTAGTTTCCTCTCACCTAATTAGACTTTTAGAAGTAAGGGCAAAGAAGAAAAGGGAAAAGGAAGGGAGGATGGAAAGGAGGGAGAGAACAGACGGTCAACTCTTGTCTTCCCTCTGCCCGCAAACTCCCATGCCCTACTCAGCCTCTGTGACCTGTCCCCCCAGAGATGTGTCATGGACAAACCTCAGGTGCAGTGTGGGGGGTGGGGTAGTTGTCTCCCACCCTACCCTGTTTTCACTTGCCCTACTCCTTGCCCTGTATGGTGCATTTCCAGTAGCTAGACCGGAGTTTGAAGATTCCCGGTGCACAGGAGATCCCTTTGGCTCTGGAGAGCTGATGAAGTTCCCAGAAGGCTCAACGGGCCTATTTCCTGGATTTAAAGCTGCCCCAGGCCTCAATGGGGATGCGAAGGAGGCCAAGCAGTTGGGAGCTCACCTTACAAAGGCAGAAATGTAGGGCAGTAATGGGCGCTGCATTTAAGGCCGCCTCCAAGTCAGGAACAAAGAGTGAGAATTTGGACCTGTGTCCCAAAGTGGGGCTTCCGGGGTGCCTGAGAAGGTTAAAAAAAAAAGTGACTAGAAGGAGGACATCCTAACATTAGGATATCCTCATGATTTCCAGTTCTAGGCTGGGTGTTGAGTGAAGAACGGGCTAATTCTCTGGTGACCCATTCAATAGCTAAAAGACAACCCAGGAGGCTTTATCTGTGATGTTCTTTTTAAAAGTGCTTTAACCACCAATCTGCACAACCTGAACCACAGAATTCAGCAGGTACGCGGCACGGAGAGGTGAATTTGGGGAGCAAGAAGCCGCTGAGGGTAGGGAACCGCTTTTGTGGGCGGAGAGAGGATGGAGACTGGGAAGGGGGGCAGAATACAGGAAAAGCACCCCTCCCCAAAAGCTGCTGAAGAGAAAGTGGAAAATTGGAAACAGCCGCAGGGACTAAACTAAAAAGGGAGAAAGGAGAGGATTTAAATTCCATTAAGACTGTAAACAAGGGGAGCGCAAAGGCTGGAACTCCTCAGCTCGATACCTGGCAGTGCACTGGTGGGAAGGACGAATCCCCAGGAGCAGAGTGGGGTCTGTGAGGTTCTCAGGCCACATGGGGAAAAGTGGTTCCACTGCTGGAAGGACATTTGGTAGAGACTGTTGAAGCCACCTGGTCCCAGCAGATCCCAGAGAATGGTCACATTCACTGGTGCTGGAACAAGGTTGTTAAGGGTGAAGCCTGGTGCCAGATGTGTGTTGTGATTTTCCATAATCCCTGAAATGCTGCTGCTACACTGCCTCAAGAACATTTTCTGGGGTGGGCTGGCACCTGGCCGCAGTCTCAGAGCACTGGCAGCAGCAGGGTCCAGCAAGCGTTCCTGGGTACAGCTGACATTGGGCCATTGCTCATTTGGCCATTGTTCAGTGAGACCCCCCTCCCCTCCCCCACCCCCACAGAGGAGCGGAACAGGTCAAAGCCGCAGTCCTTCGGAAGTAAGGGGCCAGGGAAAGCAGCCGCATCTGAGACAAAACTCAGGAAAGAGGTACTGCCTGGGGCCTGGTCACGGAGAGTGAAAAAGCAGGGAGTGGATGAGAGCTGAAGACAGAGGACAGGTGCGCGATTGCTGACCCGGGAGAACAGACTGGGTAGCTGGGTGGCGCCATTTTCACCGCTCCCGCGCATGTGCACATGCACCTACGAGCGCCGCAACAATCCACCCCAGTGGGCTAGCAGCGCCATCTAGTGGAGAGCGGAGCCATTACACTGAGCCCCGCCCAACTGGGCCAACTTCCCTCTTCAAGAACACAAGTCTCACCACCAGCTTAGTTTCTGGACTATAAAGAGCTACATGACTTCTAGGAGAAAACGAAGCAATTCCAGTCCTACTTCAATCTGTTAGCAGGTTCATCTATTCAATTTTCTTTCTTTCCTTTTTCTTATTTTTTCTTTTACACTTTTTTTCTTTTTCTTGAATACAGAAATAGAAAAATTCATTTTTATTTTCAATTTTTATTAAAAATATTTTTCTTTAATTTTTATTACTCTATTTTTTACTTCCGTGTAAATTTTTTCAAATTCTATTTTAACTTCCATCATTTTATTTTAGTCTACTTCAGTGTATTCACCTTTTCAAATTTTCAAACAATTTCCTTTTATTTATTTTCTTTCTTTTTTTCTCTTTTTTGTTTCTTTTCTTTTTCTTGAATGCAGAAAGAGAAAAACTTCATTTTTACTTTCAATTTCTATTAAAAATATTTTTATTTAATTTTTTACTATATTTTTTTGCTTTTATGTAAATGTTTTCAAATTCTATGTTACTTCCATCATTTTATTTTAGTCTACTACAGTGTATTCATTTTTTCAAATTTCAAACGATTTCCTTTTTTCTTTTTTTAATCTTTTTTCTTTTTCATTTCTTTTCTTTTTTCTTGAAAAGAAAAAGAAAAAATTCATATTTATTTTTAGTTTTATTAAAAATAGCTTTCTTTAATTTTTTCTACTATATTCATTACTTTTGTGTATATTTTTTCAAATTCTATTTTACCCCCACCATCTCATTTTAGTCTACTTCAGCATATTTATTTTTTCAAATTCTCAAATGATTTCCTCCCCCCTTTTTTTTCTCTAATATGTCAAAGCACTTTCAACACCCAGACCAAAGCACACCTAAAATCTAGCATCATCTATTCGAGTTGTGTGTGTGTGTGTTTAATTTTTAATTTTAATATTTTTTTGATTTTAATTGTTTTTATTTCAATTTTTCTACCTCATTAATTCCTTTTCTCCCTTCAAAATGACAAAGCGAAGGAATTCACCCCAAAAGAAAGAGCATGAAGAAACGACAGCCAGGGATGTAACTAACACAGATACAAACAAGACGTCTGAACCAGAATTTAGAATCACGATAATAAGAATACTAGCTGGAGTTGAAAATAGATTAGAATCCCTTTCTGCAGATATAAAAGAAGTAAAAAATAGCCAGAATGACATTTAAAATGCTATAACTGAGTTGCAATCACGGATGGATGCAGCAGCGGCAAGGATGGATGAGGCAGAACAGAGAATCAGCGATATAGAGGACAAACTTATAGAGAATAATGAAGCAGAAAAAAAAAAGGGAGATTAAGGCAAAAGAGCACGATTTAAGAGTTAGAGAAATCAGTGACTCAATAAAAAGGAACAACATCAGAATCATAGGGGTCCCAGAAGAGGAAAAGAGAGAAATAGGGGTAGAAGCGTTATGTGAGCAAATCATAGTGGAAAACTTTCCTAACCTGGGGAAAGACATGGACATCAAAATCCAGGAAGCACAGAGGACCCCCATTAGATTCAACAAAAACCGATCGTCCACAAGGCATATCATAGTCAAATTCACAAAATACTCAGGCAAGGAGAGAATCATGAAAGCAGCAAGGGAAAAAAAGTCCCTAACATACAAGGGAAGACAGATCAGGTTTGCAGCAGACCTATCCACAGAAACTTGGCAGGCCAGAAAGGAGTGGCAGGATATATTCAGTGTGCTGAATCAGAAAAATATGTAGCCAAGAATTCTTTATCCAGCAAGGCTGTCATTCAAAATAGAAGGAGAGATAAAAAGTTCCCAAACAAAAATTAAAGGAGTTTGTGACCATTAAACCAGCCCTGCAAGAAATTTTAAGGGGGACTCTCTGAGGGGAGAAAAGATGAAAATATATATATATATATATATATATATATATATATATATATATATATATATATATATATATATAAACACCAAAAGCAACAAAGATTAGAAAGGACCAGAGAACACCACCAGAAACTCCAACTCTACAAGCATCATAATGGCAATAAATTCATATCTTTCAGTACTCACTCTAAATGTCAATGGACTCAATGCTCCAATCAAAAGACACAGGGTAACAGAATAGATAAGAAAACAAGATCCATCTATATGGGTTTACAAGAGACCTACTTTAGACCTAAAGACACCTACAGATTGAACATAAGGGGATGGAGAACCATCATGCTAATGGTCGACAAAAGAAAGTCAGAGTAGCCATACTTATATCAGACAAACTAGACTTTAAAATAAAGACTGTAACAAGAGATGAAGAAAGGCATTATATCATAATTAAGGGGTCTATCCACCAAAAAGACCTAGCAATTGTAAACATTTATGCTCCAAATGTGGTAGCACCCAAATATATCAATCAATTAATCACAAACATAAAGAAACTCATTGATAATAATACCATAATACTAGGGGACTTCAACAGCCCACTTACAACAATGGACAGGTCATCTAAACAGAAAATCAACAAGGAAACAATGGCTTTGAATGACACACTGGACCAGATGGACTTAACAGATATATTCAGAATATTTCATCCTAAAGCAGTGGAATATACATTCTTCTGCAGTGCACAAGGAATGTTCTCCAGAATAGACCATATGCTGGGACACAAATCAGCCCTAAGTAAATACAAAAAGATAGAGATCATACCGTACATATTTTCAGACCACAGCGCTGTGAAACTCGAAATCAACCACAAGAAAAAATTTGGAAAGGTAACAAATACTTGGAGACTGAAGAACATCCTACTAAAGAATGAATGGGCTAACCAAGAAGTTAAAGAGGAAATTTAAAAGTATATGGAAGTCAATGAAAATGATAACACCACAACCCAAAACCTCTGGGACACAGCAAAGGCGGTCCTAAGAGGAAAGTATATAGCAATCCAGGCTTTCCTAAAGAAGGAAGAAAGGTCTCAGATACACAACCTAATCTTATGCCTTAGGGAGCTGGAAAAAGAACAGCAAATAAAACCCCAAACCAGCAGAAGACAGGAAATAATAAAGATTAGAGCAGAAATTAATGCTATAAAAACCAAAAAAACCAGTAGAACAAATCAATGAAACGAGGAGCTGGTTCTTTGAAAAAATTAACAAAATTGACATACCACTAGCCAGTTTGATCAAAAAGAAAAAGGAAAGGACCCAAATAAATAAAATCAAGAATGAAAGAGGAGAGATCACAACCAACACAGCAGAAATAAAAACAATAATAAGAGAATATTATGAGCAATTATATGCCAATAAAATGGGCAATCTGGAAGAAATGGACAAATTCCTAAAAACATATACACTACCAAAACTGAAACAGGAAGAAATAGAAAATTTGAACAGACCCATAACCAGTAAGGAAATCAAATTAGTAACCAAAAATCTGCCAAAAAACAGGAGTCCAGGGCCAGATGGCTTTCCAGGGGAATTCTACCAAACATTTAAGGAAGAGTTCACACCTATTGTCTTGAAGCTGTTACAAAAAAATAGAAATGGAAGGAAAACTTCCAAACTCTTTCTATGAAGCAAGTACTACCTTGATTCCAAAACCAGACAAAGACCCCACTAAAAAGGAGAACTATAGGCCAATTTCCCTCATGAACATGGATGCAAAAATACTCAACAAGATATTAGCCAACCGGCTCCAACAATACATTAAAAAAATTATTCACCATGACCAAGTGGGATTTATACCTGGGATGCAGGGCTGGCTCAATATCCACAAAACAATTAACGTGATTCATCACATCAATAAAAGAAAAAACAAGAACCACATGCTCCTCTCAATAGATGCAGAGAAAGCATTTGACAAAATAGAGCATCCTTTCTTGATAAAAACCCTCAAGAAAGTAGGGATAGAAGGAGCATACCTCAAGATCATAAAAGCCATATATGAACGACCCAATGCTAATATCATCCTCAATGGGGAAAAACTGAGAGCTTCCCCCTAAGGTCAGGAACAAGACAGGGATGTCCACTCTCGCCACTGTTTTTCAACATAGTATTGGAAGTCTTAGCTTCTGCAATCAGACAACACAAAGACATAAAAGGCATCCAAATCAGCCAGGAGGAGGTCACACTTTCACTCTTCTCAGATGACATGATACTCTATATGGAAAACCCAAAAGAGTCCCCCAAAAAACTGCTAGAATTGATTCATGAATTCAGCAAAATTGCAGGATATAAAATCAATGCACAGAAATTGGTTGCATTCCTATACACCAACAATGAAATGACAGAAAGAGAAATCAAGGAAGGAATCGATCCCATTTACAGTTGCACCAAAACCCATAAAATACCTAAGAATAAATCTAACCAAAGACGTGAAAAATCTATATGCTGAAAACTATAGAAAGCTTATGAAAGAAATTGAAGAAGACACACAAAAAATGGAAAAAGATTCCATGCTCCTGGATAGGAAGAACAAACATTGTTAAAGTGTCGATACTACCCAAGCAATCTACATATTCAATGTTATCCCTATCAAAATAACACCAGCATTCTTCACAGAGCTAGAACAAACAATCCTAAAATTTGTATGGAACAAGAAAAGACAACGAATAGCCAAAGCAATCTTGAAGAAAACCAAAGCAGGAGGCATCACAATCCCAGACTTCAAGCTATACCACAAAGCATCAAGACCACAAAACCATCAAGACAGTATGGTACTGGCACAAGAACAGACACTCAAATCAGTGGAACAGAATAGAGAACCCAGAAATGGACCCACAAACGTATGGCCAACTAATCTTTGACAAAGCAGGAAAGAATATCTCTTCAGCAAGTGGTGCTGGGAAAACTGGACAGCGACATGCAGAAGAATGAACCTGGACCACTTTCTTACACCATACACAAAAATAAACTCAAAATGGATGAAAGACATCAATGCAAGACAGGAAGCCATCAAAATCCTTGAGGAGAAAGCAGGCATAAACCTCTTTGATCTTGGCTGCAGCAACTTCTTCCTCAACACGTCTCCAGAGGCAAGGGAGACAAAAGCAAAATGAACTATTGCAACCTCACCAAAATAAAAAGTTTCTGCACAGCGAAGGAAACAATCAGCAAAACTAAAAGGCAACCGACAGAAGAAGATATTTGCAAATGGCATATCAGATAAAGGGTTAGTATCCAAAATCTATAAAGAAGTTATCAAACACAACACCCAAAAAAGAAATAATCCAGGGAAGAAATGGGCAAAAGATATGAATAGACACTTCTCCAAAGACATCCAGTTGGTCAACTGACACATGAAAAAAATGCTCAATATCACTCAACATCAGGGAAATACAAATCAAAACCACAATGAGATACCACCTCACACCTGTCAGAATGGCTAACATTAACAACTCCGGCAACAACAGATGTTGGTGAGGATGAAGAGAAAGAGGATCTCTTTTGCATTGTTGGTGGGAATGCAAGCTGGTGCAGCCACTCTGGAAAACACTATGGAGGTTCCTCAAAAAACTAAAAATAGAACACCCTATGACCCATCAATTGCACTACTAGGCATTTATCCACAGGTTACAGGTGTGCTGTTTTGAAGGAGCCCATGCACCCCCATGTTTATAGCAGCACTATCAACAATAGCCAAAGTATGGAAAGAGCCCAAATGTCCATGGAGGGTTGAACGGATAAAGAAGATGTGGTATATATATACAATGGAGTATTATTCGGCAATCAAAAAGAATGAAATCTTGCCATTTGCAACTATGTGGATGGAACTGGAGGGTATTATGCTAAGTGAAATTAGTCAGAGAAAGACAAATATCATCTGACTTCACTCATATGAGGATTTTAAGAGACAAAACAGATGAACATAAGAGAGCAAAACACAAATAATATAAAAACAGGGAGGGGGACAAAACAGAAGAGACTCATAAGTATGGAGGACAAACTGAGGGTTGCTGGAGGGGTTGTGGGAGGGGGGATGGGCTTAATGGGAAGGGGCACTAAGGAATCTACTCCTGAAATCATTGTTGCACTATATGCTAATTAATTCGATGTGAATTTTTAAAAATTAAAAAAATGAAAATAAAAATAAAATTGCTTTAACCGGTAGCCATTCTAAAACCCATAATGTTCATTGGGTATCCCTGGACTAGAGAGAACTGGTCTTCTTCAAAGAACCAAAGACAAAGAAAAAAAAAAAACAAAACCCTTTTCTCTCTTGATTTGTGAGCCCGTGGGTTGCTCGAATGCTTCTCTTCAAAGATTCTATTTCGCATTTCATGCCTGTCGTTTTATTTTCTGCTACCTGCTTAGAAATAACCTTGTCTTTCTGGTACTTAGTTATACCACATAAATCCTTCTGCCATTTCTAAGAAAGCACAGAACTGTGCTCTGACAGCCCTTCGTGGACAGCCAGGCTGCAGGGGCACAGCCCGGCACTGCCACCTAGGCTGGCATAGTGTGAAAACATCCCCCGGAATTTGTGAAATGGGATTTAATTGGTGCTGAATAAACTCTGTTTTAAAATTCCTCACACATCGGCCTCTGCTCCTGGGTGACAACAATCTGCATCTGCTCCGCTTTGTAACAGAATCCTGGTCCCGTAGCCCTGTGCCCGAGAAAGAGGCAGCGACAGGACACCCCCCCCACCCCATCCCCCTGCACCCCCTTTCCGAGCTGTCAATCATCTGCCAGCTCTGCTCCCTGCTGCCCCGGGAGAGGCTCCAGGCAGTGCGTCCTCACTCTCTCCTAACAAAGGAAGCCAGAACTACCCAGGAGCCCACACGGAACTTTGGGGCAGAATTACAAGCTTTCATCTGATGGAGAACTGTTCTCATTAATGGCAGCGTGGCGCTCACGTGCAACTTTAAGAAACGGGTGCAACCGCTTGATACTGATGGAGGAAGCACAATGAGACCCCTGGTTAGTGAAAGTCTGAGAGCTTAGCAGGAAAGCCTGTGCCCCACCCCAGGTTTGCCATTCCCGGGGCCACTGAGAAAGCCACAGATGCTGTTTTTAGTGGGTGTGGGTTTGTCCTTTGGGGTAGGACTGGGGGAGTGGGGGCGGGGCGGGATGCGTGACTAACCCATGGGTTGTTGGTATATAGACCCCTGGAACAAAGAGTAGAGGGGAGCCGGGAGGATGGATCGGGGTTACCTGGATGACAGAATCTTCCTCCACTTGTGGAAATGGGGGGCGAGCCTAGAATCAAGATGGCAGATAGATTTCATCCAGTGCAGTGGTAGTAACTACCCGGAAGACAGTAGTGAGAAGAATTTCAATTCTGTATCTGGGCTCCAGGGAGGAAAAGGTATTGTGATTAATTAGTAGTCACATAGCTTGATTCAGTTTGAAGAAGGCTTAACTTCCATACACTAGCTGGTGAGTTAGGAAGTTTGGGGCTGATATCCAGTGAGTTACTTGCGTTCGGAGACAGGGCAATTACTCAACACGGTACATAGAATTCTTCATGATAAGGGCCTAGTAGTCGCTCTGGTGTCGTGTCCCACCCCACCCCATCTCTTGCTTTATATACCCATCATGGTTCTCTGAACACAGTCTTGGGCAACCAGAAAACCCATGCCCAAGACCACTGAGCTCTACCCTTCAGAGACCATAGCAGAGGCCCCATCAGCACACTGCAGATCCAGGGGGCTAGGGGGATTTGAAGATGTGGGCCCCGGAAGGGGGTAGCAGCAGCAAAGGCGGAGGCTGCTATGGTGCCAGCCCCAGGCAGTGCTATGCGGTGAGCCCCATTCAGCCGGGGCCCAGCGAAGCCTTCAGACCAGAAGAACCTCAGGAAAGAAGGGTTACTGGGCAGTAAGGAGGCGCAGCTCTGATGGCCATCTGAGAAAAGCTACCATTTAGGGTTGGGGATGAATTGAGTCCCCTTGGTGAAGGAATCTAAGAAAGCAGGGATTTTCCAGAGCAGTGGCCCTGCCCGAGGGTATGGGGTCCATCGGCTTGTGATCTAGAACAGGGCAGGGAGAATTATGGGCCTCTCAGCCCCACTCATCATGGGTTTGAGCCAAAAGACAAAGATGGGGTGAGTCTCTGCAGCTCCCATCTTAGCTGTGTAACCCACAGACACAGCATTTAAACTCTGAGTTTCAGTTTCCTCATCTGTTAAATGGGAGCAGTCAGATCCATGCCACAGGGCCATGGTCCACTCACTTATTCACTTGTTGCACATTTATTATGTGCCCAGCAAGTGCCAAGTGCAGAGGTAGCTGCTGGATGAACAAGACATAGTCCCTGAGCTGGAACCAGGAATTTAGGCACAAAAACAGAGTCATAAAGCAAAGAGGAAATGCTTGGCTGCTTTTCCCATTTCTCATGGATAATGACCATGTAGGGGAACTAATGCCCAGCCTAGAATTAGAAGGTATTTGAGAAATACTGGTGTTGGGGGGCGTCATTGAGAAGATGCGACTGCTGTTGACCCACGTGCTGGACCCCGGCCATCAGAGGCTCCTCACCCTCTCCCCTGTCCTTGGAATGTGCATTTCACTTGCCTTCCCCACACCCAGAGGCTGCCCTCAGGACACAACCTTGAGATAGTGCTGAGACCATCTGGTTGGTATGCTCAACTGAACCCACTTAAGGCCTCCATATAAACTTTTAAGATTTTGCAGCAGGTGTGGAATCTACACATCTTGCTGCCGCTCAGGACAAGCCTTGTATATAAGTTCCCTTGACTATGTAACCTGCTGCCCACCCATCTGGTCGGCCCACCTCCTTCTTTAGACTCTTCTGATCCTCTGCCTCCAGAAGATGGAGGGTGGAGGTGGGGGGGGGGGGGGGAAGGAGAGGTTCAGATTACATTTGGGAAGCTCCCCAGGAGTTTAGAAACACCAAGTGGATGACAGAATCTGACAGGGCAGCCTGAGGGAGGCCTGGAAGTTAGTGGGGAGGGGGAGAAAGGGAAGGGAGACTTTGCTCGAGCTGCCTTAGGGCAAAAGCTTTGGAGCCCTGAGCTTATCTGTGAGCCCTGGCCACACTGAGAGTAACTTGTGAGCAATCTCCTCTTCCCCTAGCTGTCTTCCTGAGACCCCAGCAGTCTCTGGGGCCATCCCCCTGGCTCTCCCGCAAAAGGGGCAGCTCAGTTCTTGCCCACAACCCCCAAATTTGCCTATCTGTATCCATTTTGCTCTTTCTTCTCCTTTGACAATATTCTGCGGGTAGATGTCAGCTAAGTGTATACTCAGGTGTGATGGCTATGAGGTTAAGCTGAATCTACAAATGGCAAATCCCTCTTCTAACCACTGCTCTGCTAGCCATCATTATCCACCCAAGATGCAAAATAACCTGATGACCTGGAAATAGCTGGGAAAGCATTCAAATTAACAACCCAGACAAGACTGATCATTTAACTTTTTCACTCGCAGAAAGAGTAATACTTAGGGTCTCTAACACCTTCTAACTGCATATGAAACAACTTTAACAATAGGTGGATAATCAAATTGTTCTGAATAATCCAATCTAGTGTTTTCCAGCTTCTTCTTCATGCTAATTTATTCTGACATGGCTTTTCAATAATGAAAATCTGTTCTTGTAGAATCCATTTCATCGAGATTTTCCATATTAAAATGGAGATGGAAATGTCGTGGAGAATTAGATTACTTGTCCTCCTTCCAGCGCCTGGCATTCCTGGGGAGGGGCTTTGTGTCGCACTGGATAACCAGATGGCATTAATTGGAGAGGAGAGTGTACCTTCCATGGCAGGCCAGGCAATTATTTTTAAAGTGCTCTTTCCATCTAGCCATCTCGTCGAAGCCTCTTGCCTGCACAGACTTCATTGGTTCCTTTCCTCATAAAATTCATTAATTTTCAAAGCGTTTTCAGCCCTAATCATTACCACCATGGTGGAAAAGTAGTTCAAATAAATGCCTCAGTGACTAGAACACGTGTTGGTGTCTCATTCTGGAGAAACACTTTCTGGGCAAACCAAATCCTTAACATCAGAAACAAAAAGACAGATTGATAAATAAAGACAGATTTGGGGAGCACCTTCTGGGCACAGGTCCCGTGTGGGGGCTGGGGGTGGGGTAAAGGAGCAAAAAGGTACAGTTCCCACCCGCCAGGAGCCAAAGTCCTGCTGTGGGCTTCTCCATCTTCAGGGCACGTAAGAATCAGCTGGGCAAGGTGTTAAATATGTGAGTTTCTGGGACCCACTCTCAGAGATTCTGAATCAATCGGTGCTCAATAGTTGTTAGCTGCCAAAGCCAAACTATGTATAATACACTCTTCGTAAATCTCCTCTGGCAGTTTACTGTATGCGGTAGTGTTGGGCTGGCATCAGCTCCCCTTCTCGAGCACTCCTTGGAAGGTCGTAATCAAATATGGGACAGGCACTCTTTCCAAAAGCTATGTGAACAATAATTAATTCACATCAAATAATATTAATTTGGTTATTGCTATAGAGGCGAGGCATCTCCATGGCCCCATAGTTCTAATCTTTTTGTTTTATCTAGTAGCATTGGTTTTCCTTGGTTCTTCGGCACCACTTCCTAAAATCCCCTACAGGATTGTGCTAATTCAGCTCTTCTCAAATATGTCTCTAAATAATAACATTGAGAATAACAATAATGACAATAATAAATATTTACCAGCAACTTACTATATAGCGGTAAGCTCCCTGCATGTTCTGTCTCACTGAATTCTCACAGCCACCCGAGGTGACATGCACTGTTGTTATCCCTCGTCTTACAGATGAGCTGTGCATCACCAGAGGCTTCCCCAGTTGCACATGGCCATGGAGGTATTAGCCGGGCCATCTGGGTTTTTTGGAGTTCTCCTATGTAGGACAAAGTAGGATGGTTTGTCCAGGACTGAAAGGGTTTTCTGGGAATCGAGACGTCCTTTCTTAAAACTGGGAAAATCAGGATGAGTTGATCACCCTCTTCCTATATGAAGTGGGTTTTTTTGGCAGGGGGAGGGGGGACACCAAAATCCAAAGAAAGAACGGTTCCAAATTCTGAAAGGAAAGTTGAGTCCTATGATCCAAAGACGGAGTCCAAATGGTTTGTTTAAGAGACAAGAAGCAGGGGTGTGTGGGTAGCTCAGTCAGTTGAGTGTCTGACTCACGGTTATGGGATCAAGCCCCACATAGGTCTCCATGCTGAGTATGGGGCCTACTTAATATTCTCTCTCTCTCTCAAATGTCCATTGACTGAAGAATGGATAAAGAAGTTGTGATACACACACACACACACACACACACACACACACACTGGAATATTTCTCAGCCATGAAAAAGAATGAAATCTTGCCATTTGCAATGACGTGGATGGTACTAGAATGTATTATGCTGAGCAAAATAAGTCAGACAGAGAAAAACAAATTTCACTCATATTTGGCATTTAAGAAACAAACCAGATACACATATTGGGGGAGCGGGGAGAGGAGAGAGGGAAACAAACCACAGGAGACTCTTAATGATAGAGAACAAACTGAGGGTTGAAGGGAAGTGGATGAAGGATGGGCTAGATAGGTGATGGGTAGGTACCAAGGAAGGCACCTGTTGTGATGGGCACTGGGTATTGTATGTAAGTGAGTCACTGAATTCTACTCCTGAGACCAATCAATATTGAACTGTATGTTAATTAACTAGAATTTAAATAATAAAAAAATATCCTCTCTCTCTCTCTCTCTCTCTCTCTCTCTCTCTCTCTCCCTCTGCCCCTCTCCCTCACTGGAGCACTCTCTCTCTCTCTCAAAAAAAAAAGAAAAAGAAAGAAAGAAAGAAAGAAAGAAAGAAAGAAAGAAAGAAAGAAAGAAAGAAAGAAAGAAAGAAAGAAAGAAAGAAAGAAAGAAAGAAAGAAAGAAGAGACAAGAAGCAACCAAAAGCCGTGGCACAGCGTCAGGAAAATGAATGTGAAAACATCAGGTTTGAATACTTGAATACTTCATTGTGGTCTGTGACAATGAGATAAAGTGGCCTTGACTTGCCAGCTACAGCGTGGTACATGGTATGTCAGCCATATTTAAAGGGCCAGATAAAGGGGTGCCTGGGTGGCTCAGTCAGCTGAGCACCCAACTTTGGCTGAGGTCATGATCTTGCAGTTCCTGGGTTCAACCCCTGTGCCCAGCTCTGTGCTGACAGCTCAGAGCCTGAAGCCTGCTTCAGATTCGGTGTCTCCCTTTCTCTCTACCCCTTCCCCACTTGTGCTCTGTCTCTGTCTCTCAAAAATAAATAAATGTTAACAAGTTTTTAAATACATAAATAAAGAGCCAGATATGGGGGCGCCTGGGTGGCGCAGTGTGTTAAGCATCTTGACTTCCAGCTCAGGTCATGATTTCATGGTTTGTGAGTTCCAGCCCCGTGTTGGGCTCTGTGCTGACAGGTCAGAGCCTGGAGCCTGCTTGGGATTCTGTGTCTCCCCCTCTCTCTGCCCCTCCCCACTTGTGCTTTCTCTCTCTCAAAAATAAATAAACTTTACAATAAACAAAGGGCTAGATATGAAGGGCACATCTCTGCTCTTTCTAAGGTCCTGAGGCTCGTCCAGAAATGCCTGTTGTGCATTGTGTTCTAGAACAATCTAATGCCATCCCCAGTCCTATGACTCAATCTCAACTCTCAGGACCTCTTAGGAAAAGCAGTGGCAAGAGCGGCAGCTCCATTCCTGCTTCCCAGGAGCATATGCACAACAGCTCCCTTCACACCTCTCCAGCAGAGAAAGTCAGGTAGCTCCTGGGTTTGTGCCACTGTGCTGCACCCACCAAGTGTTAGGTACAGAGAGGATATCGCCCTCCCACCCCCACCACCCGGGATAACAGGAGGCTGCAGGAATCCTAAGTTTCAAAAAAACAATGTCTGAAGTCTTTACTCTGGATTAGAGGATTTCCTCCAGAAGCAGCCTGAAGCCACGGGGAACGCGGAACCAAAGAGCTAGCAGAGCTTAGAACAGACGGTCGAGTCCGAAAAGTTAAGGAAGAGACTCCAAGAAGTTTTGAGAACCAAAGGAACCAGAAGCAGCAAAGAGCAACGACGTATGACATCCGAGGACCAAGGAATCAAAAGCTGGAGTTTGAAGTCCAAAGCAACCTAGGACAATTGTCTAGAGCAAGTATAATTGTCGGCAGCTGGCTTTTGTGGCCCAGTGCTGCCGGGGTGTTTGTGGGCAGGTGTTTTTAAAGAGACAGTTAAATATTATAGAAGACACACAATTTCATAAGGGGAGGAGGATGAGTTTTCTTTCCTTGGTAGCTGCCATTATGTCTCTCCTACCTCCCTCTGGCTCCCATTCTTCCATCGGCTGACTCAGACTTTACTTCTGTTCTCCAGTGCAGGCTTTTCTCCCCAACCAACATGCAGACACTTTTGCCTACATTTACTCTCTATTTACTGACTGCCTACCGTTCCAGTTATCTGCTGCTGGGTAACAAAGCACTGCAGAACTCAGCAGTTTCAAACAACAACCATTTATTTGCTCATGATTCAGCGAGTCAGCTGGGCAATTCTTCTGGACTGTTTGGCAGGTGGGGCTGTGGGAAATCTCTGCAGCCAGCTGGGCCCAGCTGGGACTGTAGGTCTGGCATGGCCTTCACTCACATGGCCAGTAGTTGGCAGACTGGTTAAGGTCTAGGAAACCCTGGCTGGGACAGCTCATCGTCTGTGCTTCATTGGGTCTGTCAGCCTCCAGGAGGCTAACCTGGGATTTTTCACATGGTGATGGAAGGATTTCCAGTCCTAGACAAGGGTAAGCCTCAGTGCTCTAGTACTTTTAAAGCTGTACTTGGATCATGTATGTTAATGTCCCTTTGGCCAAATCAAGTCATGTGGCCAAGCTCAGAGTCAGAGGAGGAGAGGTAGACTCTACCTTTTGATGAGAGGAACTACAAAGAATTTGCACCCACTTTCTGCAATTTACCACACCTACCATATACCAGGCACCGTTCTAGACTCTAAGGAGAACACCATGCAGAAAACAGACACAAGTCCCTGCCTTTTCTGTCCCAGCATGATTATAGCAATATATGGTAACTGTATAGACAGTCTATTATTAATAACATAGTAACTATAATTAGAGTAAATCTAGGGAAAGGTAATATAGTGGGCTTTCTGTTTATTCCATGTTGTAATGTTACCCTTTTCTGGATTTTTTTTCCTTCTAAATCTTTTCTTAAGCCACTTTATTTAGACATAATTCACATACCATATAATCCACCAATTTAAAGTGTACAATTCACTGCTTCTTAGTCTATCCACAGAGTTGTGCAGTCATCACCTAATCTAATTTTAGAACATTTGCTTCTCTAAACACTGCTGCAAATATTAGTGGTCCCCCTTCCCATCGGCGCATCCCTACTTCTCCCCCACCCCCTACTCCCGCCAACTCTTGATTGGAGATCAAGGAAGGAAGAGATCTGTCAAAAGTCACCAGAGAACAAAGGCAAACAGTGCTAGAATTAAAAACTAAGTGGAAGGATACACAAAGAGAAACTTCCTCTCGGATCTGCTCTTCCTGCCTCCCCTCACCGCCAGCAGTGAACTTGGCCGGTCCAGACTTGAAGAGGACCAGCAGGTTGTATTCATTCATCTTTCATCTATTTAGTGATCATTGGGCCAGGCCCTGGGAATATAGATGGAGGTATGGGCCGTGCTCTAAAGAAGCTCAGACAGAGACCAGAGGTTGGGGAATGGGGGTGCAACATAGTAAGAGTCATGAGGACAATGTAGCTTACGGATGTAGAGATGGCCACCAGGTAGAGACAGTCTACCTCATGATAAAACCAACATAGATGAGGAGGGGAGGAACACCTAGGCAGAGACAGGAGAAGGGCCACCTGCTAATGACATTGTTGGGGCTCCATACCCAAACAACCCACAAACGTGCCTCAGATTTCCTGGGCACTTGACACACAGTGTTCTCTCTCTCTCTCTCTCTCTCTCTCTCTCTCTCTCTCTCTCTCTCTCTCTCTCTCTCTTTGAAGTTGGGCACCTGTCACTGGCAATCAAAATCCAATGTGTTCAAACTAATACGTGGCTCAGCCCCCTCCTGCCTCCTTTGCCAAGTATCATCAGAGAGTTTGAAAGTTTGGGGGATGTCTTCATCTCGCTGTTGTCTGCAGAGGCCAACTCGAATGGTACCTCCTCCCAAGGAATTTCCATGGACACCAACTGCTCGTAAGCTCCCTGGGTTATTAGGGAACTTGAGGAGGTAACCGTGGAAGGGCAGGTGGGAAGTCAGATAGCAAAAGCACAGAAAAGAGCATAAGCAGCAGAGTTAGGTGAGCCTGGACCACTTACTTTTCTGTACCTGTAAAGCAGAAATAATGTTATCTACCCCTCAGACTTGGGTGAGGATTACATGAGATGATGTAGGTAGCTGTGCTGATCACAGGGCTTAGAAAAATCATTTAGTGCCCAATTTAACTTCATCTCCCTCCCTTCTCCTTGATTTTGATTCTCAGGAGAGAGGACTCAGTTTGTGAGGACCTAGGTTAAGCTGTTTTATCCTGTTTGCTCATTGATATCACTTACTCAACATATGACCACAAATGTGAACAAAACCTGGACCCTACCTTTGAGAAGCTCTGAATCATTAATTCCAAAGAAGTGTGCTGTAAGAACTGGAGGTAGGGAGAGAGGAAAGGAATGATCACTGACCTCAGGGCCAGGCGGAGAGCTTCAGGCCAGTCCCCGAGGCGTGTGACTGTGATGGAGAATCACCCAGCGATGATTGCTTCCTACTGGGTTGTGTTGAGAACGCTGCTAAATGTAGCTCGAAATGCAATGTCTGTGACACCATTTGGCGTAATTGTGCAGTTTCTCTCCAGGAAGGCTGAGCTGCTCATGGGCAGAGGCAGGGAAGCTGATTGGCTAGGTGGGTGGGGTGGCCCACAAGGGGCTGAGGACCTAGGGGATGTTAGGGAGTCTACAGAGTGAGCGCTGGGAGCCCAACGGGGGATGCTGGGCTGTGGATAGAGATAAGAATGTCGTTCACAATAGGACCCTTTCTCCAGAGGCTGTCACGAGGCATCACATGGAGGGCACCTGCTGTTCTGTGGAGGCAGTGGGTGACCAGGCATCCGCCTCTCCGTAATGGGCCAGGGACACAGTTACAGTTTTGGTTGCTTACAAACAGGGCATCTTGATTGTGGAAAAGGCTTGAGACTGTTCTCTGCTGTGAAACAGATACCATCTAAGGCTGCTGCATAGACAGCCTTGAACTCGGGACAGCTGCAGAGAAAAATTGCTCTCTGGTTTCTTCCCAAGAGCACCAATCAGTGCCTCGGGTCCAAACAGAGAGCTGTAAAGAGTTAGCAGGGCCCTTCAGACGGTCGCCAGCCAAGGAGACTGTAAGTTGACTTTCTGCAAAGGGTAGAGAGACTGGGTTTCTGGTTGAAAGGCATTTCTTCTGACTTTGATAACTATTTGGAGGTTAGGGAAGGGGGACCAACTGCCACACACCTAGGGAATAACGATGTCATCCAGACAGGAATGCATCGCTTCAGAACGAGTTGAGATGAGAGCTTCCCACACCCTCACGAGGGCTATATGGGGACACATGGCCTGAGCCACTCGTGGCAACTCCCACTCACAAGCCAGACGGTCACACAGAGAGTGAACAGCTCGCTGTGACTTCTGGACAGTCTGTGAGTGGAGTGAAGGAGCCATCTTTAGGAACTGGCAATAGGCAGAACTCTCCATTCTCCACTCTGGAGACACTTGAAAGGCTCCAGTTGCTTGAGGCATCATTTTCTTGGTCCCTTTGATTGCCTTTTGAGGGGTGTCATGGAGGAATCCAAGAAGCGTTTGGAGTTCGACTGAGCTGGATTCAGACCTGGCCTCACACTGTCTAGCTGTGTCAGCCTGCCAGAGTTTCACAGGCTCTCTGAGCTTTGTTTTCCTCCACTAGAAAGTGAAGATAACAAAACCCTCTTGGGATTGTTAGGATCACGGAGCATGGATCACAGTAGGCACGTGAGAGGTGCTGATTCCCTCCCCTTCTTCTGGGCTTCCTGGGTGCCTACCCCTTTAAGGGAGAAAGAGCGGTACTTCCCAAACCCCAGGCACAGACAGAACAGTGTTAATCAACACAGTAAACAGAAGGAGGGGATTGATTTGTTCCCCTTCTCACACAAAGCTGAGCACATGACAGGTTATGGTTTTGAATATTAATGCATTTGAAGTGAGAAGAACCACTTATAACAGAAACTGTCTTGCTTGCAAAGATTTATTCCCCATGTAGTTTTCCATGGCTCATAAAAGGTGATGGATGAACGTAATTTTTAGTTTAATTTCTTGCCGTGCAGTTCAGTAATTTTTGAGATAAACTCAAATTACTAAGGTTCTGGAACTGTTCAAAGCAACGAGGAGCCATGCACATCTGGTTGTACATAGGACACGGCATGTTTAATTTTTCAAGCCAGCCAAGGAAGGGGTGATTAGAAATCCCAGCACATATGTAAACCGTGTTATCTTTAAAGTTCGCTTCTGCCGTCTCCAAATGCAATCCAAACCTCCCTTTAAGAAAATTTCTGTTGGCTCCTTGGGGGAAGGAGGCAGGGACATGGATAGGTGGGAGGGACATACAGCTTTTTTTGTTTTAGATATTTTATAGCTGTTACCAAAATACATATTAGAATGTTTACAAAATGGAAAAGTATACTTAAGATTATGAAAAATATCTGTTTGGATTTTAAAATTGATTTGATTTTTTCCTATAGATTTTATTTATTTTATTTAAATTTTTTAATGTTTATTTATTTTTTAGAGAGAGAGCGAGACAGAGTGTGAGCAGGAGAGAAGCAGAGAGAGAGAAAGGGAGATACAGAATCAGAAGCAGGCTCCAGGCTCCAAGCTGTGAGCACAGAGCCGGACACGGGGCTCGAACTCATGAACTGCAAGATCATGACCTGAACCAAAGTCAGACATTTAACCGACTGAGTCACCCAGGCGCCCCATATTTTATTTTATTTTTCAATGGTTATTTATTTATGAGAGAGAAAGACAACACAAGCAGGGAGGGGCAGAGAGAGAGGGAGACGCAGAATCCAAAGCAGGCTCCAGGCTCCAGCTGTCAGCATGGAACCTGACGCAGGGCTCAAACTCATGAACTGTGAGATCATGACCTGAGCCTCATGACCTGAGCCAAAGTAAGATGCTTAACCAACTAAGCCACCCAGGTGCCCCTTCCTATAGATTTTAAATGGTTATAAGGCAAGATAAGAATGGATCCTTTAAAAAAAAAATTAGCCATATGTTGTATAGTAAGGGAAAATCTGAATTCCAGAGTTAATCTGAGCTAAGCATGCACAAGGACAAGTGACCATGACATAAACTGACACCGGCAGTGACAACCTGATTGTTAGAGGCTGTAATGGGCCAAACGGCAAATCTTTATAGACTGGTTTACTCTGCAAGTAGTAAACAAATAAACAGATAAATAAACAATGAAATAAATGAGTGTGGCCAAGTAGTGACTGAAGGTAATTAACAGTGTGACAAAGGTTAATCATTTTTTAGTAAGGATTTATGTTTCCATTTCAAAAAAACAAGTCTTGCTCTGTGTTGTAACTTGGATGTGTTCCTATTTATTAAGCAGCGTTAGGTTAAATAAAATATGCTACTACCCTTCTAATGAAGGTCTTTTCATGCTTACAATCTTCCTGCAAACAAAGGGGGAAAAGAGAAATGTTCAAACAGACATGTGTTTTGTGCTCTATCGCCGACAATAGCCTAAAAAGAATTCTTCTATATCAGCAATTTAACAGGGGTGACACTGTCCACACCCAGAATTACACTCTCAGTCTGGACGGCCAGATATGTTTGCAGCATGCCAGGCACAGCCGAAGTTTTGAAAATAGTGGGCCAAAAAACCCACTCAGTCCTGGGATGATTCTGGTTCTACGGCTGGAACAGTCTTCAGAGGTCAGAAAATTATGCCTGCATTACCAGAAGGTAATGATTTAATACAAACTGTTATGACAGTTTAAATATCTGTGAATCCCCAGTACCGTCATCATTGGGCATGTTGGATGCTCTGTAAAACTTCTACTGATAGGAAAAAACAACAGCCTATAAACTTGCCAAAGGGGTGGCATAAACAAGAGGATAAGGCACAAAATAAAATAAAATGAGCTATAGCCTTACCAATCTCCATTTACTTATCTGTCACTTGCAACACCACTGGTTTCGGAAAAGAATTCAAAGTGGCTTTTCACGAAAGGTTCAAAAGTAGTATCACCCAGAAATAGAATAACAAAGCGGTAGCACGTAGGAAAAGATGTTTGGTCCTTCATGGCTACTTTAACCGCTCGGATTTGCCCTCACACTGAGCAGCAGAGTCACCTAAAACCAGGTCTTCCACACCTTCAGTCTTTGCCGGGAAGGCCCTGCACCTGAATGATTGTCCGGGCTCCAATGCTATTCACGCTTAGGCCCTTGTGTTCGGCCTCACTCCTTTGGTTTGACCTTCAGTGCCTCTCTCTGATTATCCCTCTGGTTTATTATGCAGGAGGAAATTGATCCAAGATCAAGGAGAGGGATTTAATACAAATTGCTACTGACATGGTATACCAATTTAAGCATTTATTGACTCTAACAAACTATGTTCAGCCATGCTAGCGCACACCCATTTACATCTCTTGTCTGCAGGCTTGGGAAGCCCCGGTTCACTCAAAAGTCAGTGGTAACCACCACTGGCATTAGCTTTCGAAGGAGCTCTTTCCTCAGCAATGACCAGTTTTTGGCCATCTTTTGATATCACCACTTTGGGTCTCTCGGGGCTGTGCCGGTCTGCCTCTGTCCTCAGAGAACAAATGTAGGCTCCCGGTAGGCTCTAGACTAGTGGCTTGTAAATCGTTTTGACCCAGGGGCACATGGGTGGCTCAGTCAGCTGAGCGTCTGACTCTTGGCTTCGGCTCAAGTCACGATCTCACGGTCTTGTGAGTTCGAGCCCTACATCAGACTCTGTGCTGACGGCATGGAGCCTGTTTGGGATTCTCTCTCTCCCTCTCTCTGCCCCTCCCCTGCTCATGCTCTCTCTCAACAATAAATGAATAAACTTAAAAAAAATATTTTTGACCCAGAACCCACGGTAACAAATACATTCTTGATCACAACCTGGGACACACACACACATACACACATACATACACACACAGAGACTGCAACCAAAGTTTTATTTAAAAATAAACAAAAACAAAACCTAAACTTTACTACACAAGCTGCATGCTGATTTTTCTATTCCATATGTTCTTTTTCAAAAATTTGGGTCAGGAGGCTCTAAATCAATTTCACAATCCCCTAAAAGCATGTGACTTGCAGTTTCAAAAACTCTCATCTTGTGTAGTAGACAGTTCTGGGCTTATCTGCTGGGAACCAGGCCCTTATCAACATTGTTTTCTACATTCAGACTGTCTAACTACAGCTGAACGATTCTCAGGATACCGCTGGATTTTACTAGTTATCTGACCACTGGTTTAAGGGCCATCCTCAGTAAAGTCGGTACGCATGCATGTGGACACACACACACCTCCCTCTATTCTGTTGTTCCCATATAATTTCTGATGGATCTCTTCTAGTTATGGAATATGCCAAGTTGTCGTGGCCACAGTCAATAACAACCTTCACTGCATTCACCACCCTGAGTTGTCTAGCCCTCCAGATTTTCCAGCACAACCCCATGCCTGATGCTTCTCTGCCCCACAAGCTAGCCCCTGAGGGCAGACAGGGCATCAAACCATTGAGGTAAAGGATGGTCTTTCAACCCCTTGAAAGTAAAGATAAGAAAAGAGCAAGGACAAGCATTTTGTAGGGATGTTGACATGATTCTCATTAACTAATAAAAGGAAATGTATTTCAGCCAGCGACACAAATTTTTTCCTAGAAGTAAACACAGAGGAATTTATTGTGGGATATTCTTATAGCTTCAGTAAACTTAAGATGCATAAAAGCTGCTGGAGTCTTAATCTATATATAAAGAATTCTACAGTATATGTCTTGGGTTTTGTCATTATTTATGCAGTTAATGTTTCTAGGTTTATTTTAAAAGTGTTCTTCTAGATTTATTCCTAGATTTCCCCAAAGAGCATCTATTTAACCAACTGGCAGAACTGGGTTCAGATAGCCCTGAAGCAACCTTGAAAGGAATTCAACACTTGCTACTTAGGCTGCCTGACTACACACCCCCTCTTTAACCCCCTGAGCTACAATCTGATTACTTTTTACCCCCTTGAGACCAGACTTCAGTATTTCTCAGCTGAACCTTTTCTCTAGGTATCAGACAGGATAGGCTAAGTTATGCTGTAGTAACAAACAACCCTAAAACCTTAGTAGCATAAAGTAACTGGGTTTATATCTCACCTATGCCACATGTGTCCATCCCACATTGGTCCGCCATATGTCCTCACTCAGGGACTCTGGTTTATAGAGTCTCCATATCTAGAATTGTACCAGTCACTGTGATAGGGAAAAAGAGGCATAGGATATTGAGCATCGCCCCTCAAAGTCTTCTATCTCATAGTGTCAGATGTCACTTCGGCTCTCATTTTACTCACTAAAACAAGTCACATAGTAATGCCTAACATCAAAAGAATGGAAGGAGTATCATATTACCTTGTTCCGAGGAAAGATACATATGAAGTTTTGTGAACAGTCTTTCTCCTCATCAATAAAAAGGATGCTATTTCTCTACCTCTCAGCAACATTTAACTCTGTTGACCATCTACCTTCCTTGAAATTCTCTTCCTCTTTGGCCCTGCTCACTTCTTCTCTGACTCCTCCTATTACTCTTCGTTAACTTTTTTTAAAGTTGATTTATTTTGGAGACAGAGAGACAGTGGGGGAGGGGCAGAGAGAGACGGGGAGAGAGGATGTGAAGCAGGCTCTGTGCTGACAGCAGATCGCCCAATGTGCAGGGCTTGAACTCACGGACCACAAGATCATGACCTGAGACCAATTCAGAACCAACTGAGCCACCCACATGCCCACCTATTACGCTTCTTTTCTCCCTCAAAAAGCATGCGTCCCCATCTTCTGAGCTAAGATTTCATCCAGAATGGACCAAGATGGGGCCTAGAGGAAGCCAAATTCAAACTTTTATCTTTAGCCCTACAAAGAATGATCATCTTGGAAAACTAGGGCAAAAGTAAATATGCATGAATTTACAAAAACACATTTTTCTCCAAGTTCTTTCTTTTTAAATAGACAATACAACCAACTGTCTAGAAATCCCACTTTGGAAAATCTACCTAACAGAAATAAAAGCTCCAATATATAAGGATATATCTAACAAAATATTTATTGCATCATTGTTTAGAGAAGTAAAAATCTGGGAAGAACATAAATGCCCAGGAATAAGGGATGTGCTCGATTCAACTGTAATATATTCATATCATAAATTATTATGCAACTCTTTAAAAGATTGAAATAAATCTGTCTCTACTTGCCCATGGTGTACTGTTAAGTACAAAAAGTGATTTGCAGAGTTACATTTATAGTACAATTCCATTTCTATGAAAACAAACACCAACACCAACCATAAAGGTCCTAAATACGTGTTTCTGTTTGAGCATAAAGGAAATTGTAAAAAACATACAACAGCTTATTAATATTGATCATCTCAGGAGGATTGGAACGGAGAGCAGTGGGAAGAGATTTTTGACCTTCTAAAAACATATCTCAGGAGGGTCTCATAGATGATGAACATTGATACTGTGATTTTTTATTTAATGTATGAAAAGGTAAATATAAAAACAAAAACTGAGAAGAGTTTCAATTAAGCAAAATAGTACCAAAAATAAATTCTGTAATTTCAACACCTTCACCCTGCCACATGGCCCTCCCCTGTCCAGCTTTATTTTACCGCTGCAATCCCAATCTACTTATCAGCTTTTTACTTAACTCCACACCTTAAATGCTTTTTCTCATCACACCTCAGTCCTTACAAAGATCATTCCCTTTACCTTCACCACCTTCCAAAGGGCCAATAAACTGTAACTTATCAAACCACTATTTCAAAGCAGATAGCGCGATACCATCACAATACTAGGTCTGTCATCCTAGTTCATGCTTTTAAACATTATTTTTCCTTGAGGTCCCTTTTATGTAATGAATTTTTGATGTACAAGCAATATTAGCTTTTCTTTATTCTAGAATGATTTAGAAGGTAAACACTCTGTTTTTACATTGCTCATCATGAACTTCAGACCTTCTATAAATATTCCGTGTACCGTCACCATCAATTTAAATCTATCTATTCCAGCATAACTTCAGACTTTCTTTTATGGCAGATAAGGAATTAGATTCTTTTTGGATTTTCTTACTTCTTTCATGCCTCCTCATTGACCATTAGCATAATCTGAGAGCTAATATACCTCCTTCTGTGTCTTCTATACCCTGCGTTCATCCAAGCAAATTAAAATAATTATCTTCACTCCATCTCCCTCTTCCTATTGGTAAAAAGAGGAAAACAATATATATGTTTATGTTTCCTTGTTGGCGCATAAGAAATTTCTTCTGGTGTTATGTCGATTAAGTAGGTATTATAATAGTCATTCCCTGTGATGAGATGAAGGTAGGAATCAGGTGGATGGGACATAAAATTGGGAGGGCACAGATATTTCACAATATCTAGCTACCATCTCTCAGTTATGCGTTTATCTTGTCAAGATGCACTACCTATAGAAAAAATTCCAATGGGCCCCAATTAGGATAATTTCTTACTCCTCTAGTACAACTTACACCTGTGTCCAAAGACCATGAATTCTAGTTTCAGAATTTTTAAAGAAAAAGAGAGTGATACCAGATGGCTGTGGCCATACAACTTATTATTTTTTCATGGAAGATATTCTAAGACCTGAAAATTTGTAGGAACTATATAACTCAAATAGCTATTCTGTTGAAATAACTGGAGGGCCTTATCTAGAGTAATGAGTGTTAGGAGGAGAAATTTTGGCTATAGAAATAACATAAATAATGAGCGGTGAAACCAATTATTGCATCTAAACTCTAACTATTATCTCAACCACCTATTTGAAGGTAAGTAAAAACGGTCATAAGTGGAAAAGGGTGGTTCCTAAGAGAACCAAGAGTAAATAATAGAAGAGTGGAAGGGTGTGACTGAACACTATCTGTGTTTATTTCTTGTTTATATAGATTCCATCAGGCGACAGTGGAGCAGGTAGGATATTTCTTTGTTCTCTTCGTTTTCAGCTACTATGTATTTTTGGATTGTATCTACCTTGTGTTTCACCATTACAATCTTGTAGAGTACCCACTGTACTTTTTTTTACAGTTTTCTATGATTCTTATCATTGTAGGACAGAATTTTAAGCTGTTCTGTTTGTATTCATAACTGCCAATTCCTTGAGATTGACCTGTGGATTGTGTTTTGTTTTAATTTCCATGCAGGGCATGGAATACAAAGAGAAGCAGAAACATGGTCTCGGAAAAGAAAATCATCCCTGTCATCACTGAAGGATTCACAATCTAGAAAAAGAGACAGGCATATAAGCAAATAATTGTAGCAATATAAAAAGCAGCACTGGAAAAGGGTGTGTCAAATTATGTGGGAACAAAAAAGAGGGAGCAACTCGAAAGATGACATTTGATCTTAGCAGAAGATGGCCTTGTCCCTATAAGTACATGGATGGGAAGCATTCCAAGCAGAGAGAACATATCTGCAAAGATATAGGGGCTCCACTAGTGAGGGCCTGATAGGAATTCGGCAAGAATAATATGTGTAAGGAACAAGACTGTGGGTTTTCTTGCAACTCAACTTGAAATGATCTCTAGTTGACTGTGCAGTCCTTCCAGAAATGTCACTTTGTAAGTAAATCAATTAAAATAAGTATGTTTTATATTCCAACTAGACTCTGAAAATCCTCAGTTCTCTGAGGGTAGCTTCAGGATGTTGTCAGGACACCCCAACGTAACATCAACATCCAGTGTGATGAGAGGCAGAAGATGGGTTTTTCACTGTCAGAACTGTGGTGCACCTGTCAAAGCACATGAAATCAGCTATGTAAATATCACAGGCCTACCTGCTCTGTGACAGCATAAACCTCAAACTTTTTACTGAGTTAACTAAAAATAAGGGAGGACTCTGTATGTGTCTTCTCATGGAAAATCCAGCTACATCCACATCCAGATTTTCTATACTTCCTTTCCACAGACATTTTTTATGCCAACTATATGTCTTCTTTTACTAAACAATTTCACTCCTCTGGGTCTGCACTTAGTGCTAGAGTTCTGCTTTTCAGAAATACGAAGGATGTGAGAGAGCAAATGATATATTTTGAGCTGGAGTTGCATTGAAAGGCCGATATTCTTGCCAGAACTTCTGTGGTTGGGTGACTGGCAATGCTGAGCTAAGCTCACTGGGGCTGGAACACGCTGATGGGGAGAGAGATCACATCTTCTGAAATGCAAATGTGTCCAGCCTCCTCCTCTGATGCAGGACCAAGAAACCAGAGCACTGAAGGCGACTTTCGCATGAATAATGCATGATAGCCTGGGATGGTTGTGGCTCCTAAGACTGATGTTTGCCAGAATAACAATGGGATCAGGTTGTTTCGGACATTTCAATTAAGTGCAACAAATGTTTATTAAATACTACGAGCATGGCTGCCAGTCACTGCACCGGTTTTGTAATACCTTCCGCGGAGGCTGCTAAGAAAAAGATATTTAGGCTTTGTCCTCAAGAGTATAAATCTAAAGAGGGAGATGGAACAATCTTTTTTTTTTTTTGTCTTCATTTTTAAATTTTATTTTGAGAGGGAAAGAGTGCGCGGGAGGGGCAGAGAGAAAGGGAGAAAGAGAATCCCAAGCAGACTCCACACTGTCAGTGCAGAGCCCGATGCAGGGTTCAAACCCAAGCACCGTGAGATCATGACCCAAGCAAAAACCAAGAGTCAGACACACGACTGACTGAGCCACCCAGGCGCCACCAGACAATCTTAATAAAATATAGGAAACGCAAATGCCATAGAGAGTTAACAATCATGTCTGTGAGGGTTGAGGGGAAACAAGGTCATGTGTGGTTGAGGGGCGCCTGAAGGAGATGTCAGCTGAAATGGTTTTGAGAAATGGGACAGCAACAGTTTTGAGCACCAGCTATGTGCCAGGAACTAGCATGAGACATCACACTTAATCCTCCCAGCAGCCCTACCAAACAGGAACCACCATCCCCATTAAACTGATAAGTAAAGTGGGGAGTTGGACAGCATACACCAAAACAGCAACTATTAGAGGAGAGAACCCAAGTTGAAGCCCAGATGTGTCTTTTCCTGCAGCACCGAGCTGACTTGCCCAGGAGTAAAAATGGGGAAGGTCTTCAAGAATAAGGAAACCGCCAAATCGAAAGCAGGAAGGCAGCAAAGGACAACATATATTATGGAAACAGAATGATCTGCTTAAACTGGGGAGAAAGAGTACAGATTGATTGGGCTTTGAATGCCAAGGTGAGTTTCTACTTTTGCTGTCAATAGGGAGCTATGGAAAGTCTAGCAACAATGCCATGATTCCATCAGAGCTTTAGCAAGTGGATCAAGATGAATTGTGCACGTGGGATGAGAGTGGGGAGAAATTAAAATTGTTTTACTAGTCCGCAGTTGAGGAGGTATGAAACTTTGAGGTAGGATGAATCTACCTGGCTGTCTCCTTCACATCATACATCCCAATTTCATAGCTGGAAACGCTTGGTGACTTCTCTGCAAGCTCAGAGACCCATCTTGTTCTTACAAGAGTCAATGACTCAGGGGACCACTTCTTGTGACAAGGCTGCTATTCTGTGTGGCCACCACCCTCTCTCTCTCTCTCTCTCTCTCTCTCTCTCTGATTCTATTCTTTTTCCCTGTGTAGGTGAGTGTGAGTGCACACACACACACACACACACACACACACACACATTTCATCCCCAAGCCTCAAGTCCTCCAGACACGTGCCTCCTCTTCAATATCTCATAGGTCCCAACACCTGCCCACACACCTGGCTGTTCCCTCCGTACAGCTGTATAACAGCACAAGGCCCACTCCCTGCTTGGACCAGGAGCTCCAGGCACTGGACTCCATCTTCCCACTTGATGCCTCATGGTTCGTTTTTGCCTGAAGTGGGGTTTATCGCCAGGAGCTGCTCCATTCTGGTGGGCATGTCCACTCACCATGGTCTGGCCTATTTCATTATCCTCTGCACCCCTTTACACAGAAGCAGCGGGTATGGACAAGAGGAGGTGAATGTCAGAGAGGAACAAAGGAAAAACCGACTGGGACTTAGAGACAGGCTGAACAATGAAATAAAGGAGAATAGGCCACAGTTTGCTCATTCATTCATTTGACAAACACGATGTACTTCTCTGTACACCAGGTTCAAGGTTAGGTCCTGGCTATGTAGTGATTTAAAAAAAAGAAAAAAAGCATACACGCTTTTGTTGACTTAACAGTCTGGTTGAAGAGATGGGTGTAAAAGTAAATAAACAAATAAAAATTGGATCTATCTTGGAGCTTCAAGGAATTTAGAGAAGATGGTGTCTGGATTTCAAAGGGAGGAGAGAGTACTCAAAGGGTTGGAGAGGTGGCGCCATGTATATATAGAATATATATAGTATATATATGTATATGGTATATAGTATATATACATAGTATATTACATATATAATATATATTTTATATATATAATAATGCAAGCTCTTGTACAGCAATCCAGATTTATTGAACTACTGATACTAAGTCATATAAAATTGCATCACCTTAATTAAGGCTTTTAGTTTACATTTGGCCACTTCAAAGTAGTTGAAACATTAGGCTGGTCGATTTAAATACTGTGGCTCCCTGTTGGATGGACGCCCAATCTTTACCCCCAAAGGGTAATGCATACAAAGCAACAAAGCATTGTTAAATAAAACAGCAATAGTTACTGCAACTTAGGCCTTGTGACCAATTGCACATAATTAAAATTACTTCCCACCTCCACGTCCACAGTACTCGTTCACCATTGAGCATCCCAACCAAAACATTACACATGCGAAACAATCACTAACAGGCAAAAATTCTAAACCTGTACATTTGCTATTGCAAATACACTTATGCATGAACAAGCAAGGGATTCGGGGTGAGACTCTACAGCTGCAGAAGCCTGAACGTGATACACGAAAATTGTTAAATTGTTAAAAATATTGTTTGAAAATATACACTACTTGTTGTAGACCCTCACTGTACACACAACTATAAACATTGTTTCCTATATAAACAAAAGAGGAAACAGTCTGGACACTTCCTTCCCAACAGATATTAAAGGCCATGTCTTTATTAATCTAAGACATTATACTGAAAGGACTATCATGTTTTAAAGACAAGATCACTGTCTCCACAGTTTTTTTTTAATTAAAACAATAATATATTTATGTTAGTCTAAGCAATTATTTGTACAACAAAATGATAATGACCTTGAATTTCTTAAAACTTGGAGTCTGGACAGGGGGGTTGGTACAAAATATAATGGGAGGCAGTACAGTTAACTTCTATGTCACTTGCAACCAAATGTAGCTGTCCTCTTATCCCTGATCCATCAGACTCCTTGGTTCTCTTGTCCTGAAACCCTATTTCTATCAGGAATCACCTCTGGTGTAGAACTCAGCATGTTTTCTCATCTCCTCCCCACTCCTGCTCCCCCATGGCATGAGTAAGCAATGTGGACTTGAATGGAGATCCTAAAAAGAAGGAGGTGGCTCTCATATCCTGCAGGTCCATTGTCCATTCTGGCTAGCAGTTTTGTCTTTTGTTTCTTTTATTTAGTTTATTTGGTTATTTTCTTTCCCTCTCTCTTCCTTTCCCACCACTACTCAATTCCTGGATCCTTTAATCTTCGATTTACCTTGGAGGATCTCAATTTCCTATCTCTTCTACTAAGTAGCTCTGCTTTATTCCTACTCTCCAGTTTACATGCCGACGTCACTACCCAGTCCTGGAAGCAAAGGGTCCTCAGGTTAACAGGCTCCACCTACCTCCTTGGAACACACTATAGTGACCTTCTCTTGTTACCAGTCTTGCTTCTCTACCCAGCCCCCACCTGCCTTCTGTGCCCCGCCACGCTCCACACTCCTCATTGCCTTATTTCTTCCCAACAAATATAACTCTCTTCCCATGAAGAATTCCAGCAACAAAAAATGTCTCCATTTTATTGCAAGTTATTCATACACGTACTTAAAACAAACCACTGTTTTAAAGTTACCAAAAGGGGTGGCCGGGTGGCTCAGTCAGTTAAGCATCCAACTTTTCACAGTTTGTGAGTTCAGGCCCCTCTGAACTCTGAACTGTCAGCACAGAGCCTGGAACCTTCTTCAGATTCCATCTCTCTCTCTCTCTCTCTCTCTCTCTCTCTCTGCCCCTCCCCCCTTTCTCTCTTTCTCTCTCTCTCTCAAAAATAAATAAACATTAAAAAAAAATTAAAGTTACCAAAAGGTATTTTTCCTCTCTATATGTTGAAACCTTTAAGTTTTGTCGAAATGTAGAACTTGAGCTTAGCCATGTCCTAGAGAAAGAGGAGGGAAAATCTGGAAAAAAGTTATAAGGTGGCAAAGGGTGGCCCGAGGTGACAAGCAATGGTCAGAACCCAGTCCTGACTCATGCAAATATTCGTGGAGAAAACTCAAAAATACTTCTATGGGATGGGTGAGATCTTCTTGAGAAAACCCTACGGAAGACCAGAATTCCTGGAATCACCAAGGAGGGAATCTTGACCAATTGTGGCTTGATATTTAAAGGGTGATTCCATAGGGCAGAGAGTTGGGGGGAACCTGGGAGATATATGTCTACATAGTCTTGTACGACTTTTAAAACAAGCATGAGTGGGGCACCTGGCTGGCTCAGTCAGTTGAACGTCCAGCTCTCCACATCAGCTCAGGTCATGATCTCACACTCACGGGTTTGAGCCCCGTGTCAGGCTCTGCGCTGACTGTGGAGTCTGCTTGGGATTCTCTCTCTCCCCCCAGACCCCCTCTCAAAACAAATAAGCATTAAAAAAAAAAAAACCTTAAAGCAAGCACGGGTGAGAGGGATTTTCATTTGGATAACTCCGTATCTCAGTTAAAGGCACTGAAGTGATCCTAGGCCAGACTATGTCTAGTCCTTCATTCCTTCAGCACATTTGCTAATATTATAAGAGAATTAAAACAGACACACCAGGGCCCCCAGGTCTCCTTGCTTCGGCCCTTGCCCCTTTCCTCTTTCCTCTTTTTTTCCTGCTCTCCTCCCCACCTGGACCTTGGCTAGCAGACAGGCTGCAAAGTTTATTTATATTTGTTTATTTGTTTGTTTATTATTAATATGAAATTTGTCAAATTGGTTTCCATACAACACCCAGTGCTCATCCCAACAGGTGACCTCCTCAGTGCCCATCACCCACCCCCCCCTCCCTCCCACCCTCCATCAACCCACATTATTCTCAGTTTTTAAGAGTTTCTTATGGTTTGGCTCCCTCCCTCTCTAACCTTTTTTTTTTTCCTTCCCCTCCCCCATGGGTTTCTGTTAAGTTTCTCAGGATGCACATAAGAGTGAAAACATATGGTATCTGTCTTTCTCTGACATATTTCACTTAGCATAACACTCTCCAGCTCCATCCACGTTGCTACAAAAGGCCATATTTCATTCTTTCTCATTGCCAAGTAGTATTCCATTGCATATATAAACCACAATTTCTTTATCCATTCATCAGTTCATGGACATTTAGGCTCTTTCCACAATTTGGCTATTGTGGAAAGTGCTGCTATAAACACTGGGGTACAAGTGCCCCTATGCATCAGCACTCCTGTATCCCTTGGGTAAATTCCTAGCAGTGCTATTGCTGGGTCATAGGGTAGATCTATTTTTAATTTTTTGAGGAACCTCCACCCTGTTTTCCAGAGTGGCTGCACCAGTTTGCATTCCCACCAACAGTGCAAGAGGGTTCCCGTTTCCCCACATCCTCTCCAACATCTATAGTCTCTTGATTTGTTCATTTTAGCCACTCTGGCATGAAGAGATATCTCAGTGTGGTTTTGATTTGTATTTCCCTGATGAGGAGCAACGATGAGCATCTTTTCACATGCTTTTTGGCCATCTGGATGTCTTCTTCGGGGAAGTGTTTATTCATGTCTTCTGCCCATTTCTTCACTGGATTATTTGTTTTTTGGGTGTGGAGTTTGGTGAGTTCTTTACAGATTTTGGATACTAGCCCTTTGTCCGATATGTCATTTGCAAATATCCTTTCCCATTCCGTCGGTTGCCTTTTAGAGTTGTTGATTGTTTCCTTGGCAGTGCAGAAGCTTTTTATCTTGAGGAGGTCCCAATAGTTCATTTTTGCTTTTAATTCCCTTGGCTTTGGAGATGTGTCAAGTAAGAAATTGCTGCGGCTGAGGACAGAGAGATTTTTTCCTGCTTTCTCCTCTAGGGTTTTGATTGTTTCCTGTCTCACATTCAGGTCCTTCATCCATTTTGAGTTTATTTTTGTGAATGGTGTAAGAAAGTGGTCTAGTTTCATTCTTCTGCATGTTGCTGTCCAGTTCTCCCAGACCATTTGTTAAAGAGACTGTCTTTTTTCCATTGGATACTTTTTCCTGCTTTGTCAAAGATTAGTTGGCCATACTTTTGTGGGTCCAATTCTGGAGTCTCTATTCTATTCCATTGGTCTATGCATCTGTTTTTGTGCCAATACCATGCTGTCTTGCTGACTACAGCTCTGTAGTAGAGGCTAAAGTCTGGGTTTGGGATGCCTCCTGCTTTAGTCTTCTTCTTCAAAATTACTTTGGCTATTCGGGGTCTTTTGTGGTTCCATACAAATTTTAGGATTGCTTGTTCTAGCTTTGAGAAGAATGCTGGTGCAATTTTGATTGGGATTGCATTGAATGTGTAGATAGCTTTGGGTAATATTGATATTTTAACAATATTTATTCTTCCAATCCATGAGCATGGAATGTTTTTCCATTTCTTTGTATCTTCTTCAATTTCCTTCATAAGCTTTCTATAGTTTTCAGCATACAGATCTTTTACATCTTTGGTTAGGTTTATTCCTAGGTATTTTATGATTCTTGGTGCAATTGTGAATGGGATCAGTTTATTTGTCTTTCTGTTGCTTCATTATTAGTGTATAAGAATGCAACTGATTTCTGTACATTAATTTTGTATCCTGCGACTTTGCTGAATTCATGTATCAGTTCTAGTAGACTTTTGGTGGAGCCTATCAGGTTTTCCATGTATAATATCATGTCATTTGCAAAAGTGAAAGCTTGACTTCATCTTTGCCAATTTTGATGTCTTTGATTTCCCTTTGTTGTCTGATTGCTGATGCTAGAACTTCCAACACTATGTTAAACAACAGTGGTGAGACTGGACATCCCTGTTGTGCTCCTGATCTCAGGGGGAAAGCTCTCAGTTTTTCCCCATTGAGGATGATGTTAGCTGTGGGCTTTTCATAAATAGCTTTTATGATGTTTAAGTATGTTCCTTCTCTCCCGACTTTCTCGAGGGTTTTTATTAAGAAAGGTTGCTGAATTTTGTCAAATGCTTTTTCTGCATCGATTGACAGGATCATATGGTTCTTATCTTTTCTTTTGTTAATGTGATGTATCATATTGATTGATTTGTGAATGTTGAACCAGCCCTGCAGCCCAGGAATGAATCCCACTTGATCATGGTGAATAATTCTTTTTATATGCTGTTGAACTCGATTTGCTAGTATCTTGTTGAGAATTTTTGCATCCATATTCATCAGGGATATTGGCCTGTAGTTCTCTTTTTATACTGGGTCTCTGTCTGGTTTAGGAATCAAAGTAATGCTGGCTTCATAGAATGAGTCTGGAAGTTTTCCTTCCCTTTCTATTTTTTGGAACAGCTTGAGAAGTATAGGTATTATCTCTGCTTTAAACGTCTGGTAGAACTCCCCTGGGAAGCCATCTGGTCCTGGACTCTTATTTGTTGGGAGATTTTTGATAACTGATTCAATTTCTTCTCTGGTTATGGGTCTGTTCAAGTTTTCTGTTTCTTCCTGTTTGAGTTTTGGAAGTGTGTGGGTGTTTAGGAATTTGTCCATTTCTTCCAGGTTGTCCAGTTTGTTGGCATATAATTTTTCATAGTATTCCCTGATAATTGCTTGTATCTCTGAGGGATTGGTTGTAATAATTCCATTTTCATTCATGATTTTATCTATTTGGGTCATCTCTCTTTTCTTTTTGAGAAGCCTGGCTAGAGGTTTATCAGTTTTGTTTATTTTTTCAAAAAAACCAGCTCTTGGTTTCATTGATCTTCTCTATAGTTTTTTTAGATTCTATATTGTTTACTTCTGCTCTGCTCTTTATTATTTCTCTTCTTCTGCTGGGTTTAGGCTGCCTTTGCTGTTCTGCTTCTAGTTCCTTTAGGTGTACTGTTAGATTTTGTATTTGGGATTTTTCTTGTTTCTTGAGATAGGCCTGGATTGCAATGTATTTTCCTCTCAGGACTGCCTTCGCTGCGTCCCAAAGCGTTTGGATTGTTGTATTTTCATTTTCATTTGTTTCCATGTATTTTTTCATTTCTTCTCTGACTGCCTGGTTGACCCATTCATTCTTTAGTAAGGTGTTCTTTAACCTCCATGCTTTTGGAGGTTTTCCAGACTTTTTCCTGTGGTTGATTTCAAGTTTCATAGCATTGTGGTCTGAAAGTGTGCATGGTATCATCTCAATTCTTTTATACTTATGAAGGGCTGTTTTGTGACCCGGTATGTGATCTATCTTGGAGAATGTTCCATGTGCACTCAAGAAGAAAGTATATTCTGGTGCTTTAGGATGCAGAGTTCTAAGTATTTCTGTCAAGTCCATCTGATTCAATGTATCATTCAGGGCCCTAATTTCTTCATTGATTCTGTGTCTAGATAATCTATCCATTGTTGTAAGTGGGATATTAAAGTCCCCTGCAATTACCACATTCTTATCAATAAGGTTGCTTATGTTTGTGAATAATTGTTTTATATATTTGGGGGCTTCCATATTCGGTGCATAGATATTTATAATTGTTAGTTCTTCTTGATGGATAGACCCTGTAATTATTATATAATGCCCTTCTTCATCTCTTGTTACAGGCTTTAATTTAAAATCTAGTTTTTCTGATATAAGTATGGCTACTCCAGCTTTCTTTTGACTTCCAGTAGCATGATAAATAGTTCTCCATCCCCTCACTTTCAATCTGAAGGTGTCCTCAGGTCTAAAATGAGTCTCTTTTAGACAGCAAATAGATGGGTCTTGTTTTTTTTTATCCATTCTGACACCCTATGTCTTTTGGTTGGAGCATTTAGTCCATTTACATTCAGTATTATTATAGAAAGATACGGGTTTAGAGTCATTGTGATGTCTGTAGATTTCATGCTTGTAGTGATGTCTCTGGTACTTTGTGGTCCTTGCAACATTTCACTCACAGAATCCCCCTTAGGATCTCTTGTATGGCTGGTTTAGTGGTGATGAATCCCTTCAGTTTTTGTTTGTTTGGGAAAACCTTTATCTCTCCTTCTGAGTGACAGACTTGCTGAATAAAGGATTCTCGGCTGCATATTTTTTTCTGTTCAGCACATTGAAGATTTCCTGCCATTCCTTTCTGGTCTGCCAAGTTTCAGTAGATAGGTCTGCTACTATTCTTATGTGTCTACCTTTGTAAGTTAGAGTCTGTTTATCCCTAGCTGCTTTCAGAATTTTCTCTTCATCCTTGTATTTTGCCAGTTTCACTATGATATGTTGTGCAGAAGATCGATTCAAGTTACGTCTGAATGGAGTTCTCTGTGCCTCTTGGATTTCGATGCCTTTTTCTTTCCCCAGATCAGGGAAGTTCTCAGCTATGATTTGTTCAAGTACACCTTCAGCCCCTGTCTCTCTCTTCTTCTTCTTCTGGAATTCTTATGATATGGATATTGTTCTGTTTGATTGCATCACTTAGTTCTCTAATTCTCCCCCTCATACTCCTGGATGTTTTTATCTCTCTTTTTCTCAGCTTCCTCTTTTTCCATAATTTTATCTTCTAAATTTTATCTTTACATATTCTCTCCTCTGCCTCTTCAATCCGTGCTATGGCCATCTCCATTTTATTTTGCACCTCATTTATAGCATTGTTTAGCACCTGACTATTTCTTAGTCCCTTGATCTCTGTAGTAATAGATTCTCTGCTGTCCTCTATGCTTTTTTCAAGCCCAGAGATTAATTTTATGACTATTATTCTAGATTCTTGTTCTGTTATATTGCTGAAATCAGTTTTGATCAATTTGTTAGCTGTCGCTACTTCCTGGAGTTTCTTTTGAGGAGAATTCTTTTGTTTTGTCATTTTGGGTAGTCCCTGTGGTAGCTCCAAACTGCAGGGCCCTTCCCCTGTGCTGTCCAGAGAAACTTGTGTTGGTGGGCAGAGCCACAGTCAGACCCGATGTCTGCCCCCAACCCACCACTGGGGCTACAGTCAGACTGGTATGTACCTTATCTTCCCCTCTCCCAGGGGCAGGACTCACTGTGGAGTGGTGTGGCCCCTGTCTGGGTGCTTGCACACTGCCAGGCTTGTGGTGCTGCTTCAATGGAATCTGGTGTATTAGCTGGGGTGGATCCACAAGGTGCACAGGGGTAGGAGGGGCAGGCTTAGCTCGCTTTGCCATGGGTGGTCCCCTGCGGGAGGGGCCCTGCAGCACGGGGAGGGAGGCAGACCCGTGGGAGGGAGGGATCCACAGAAGCACAGCGTTGGGTGTTTGCATGGTGCAAGCAAGTTCGGTGATGGGAACTGGTTCCCTTTGGGATTTTGGCTGGGGGATGGGAGAGGTAGATGGAGCTTCCCAGCGCCTTTGTTCCCCGCTGAGCTGAGCTCTGTCTCCTGGGGCTCCAACACCTCTCCCTCACGGTGTCCTCTCGCCCTCCCGCTCTCTGAGCAAAGCTGTTGACTTTTAACATTGCAGATGTTAAGTCCTGCTGGCTGTCAGAACACACTCCGTCCAGCCCCTCTGCTTTTGCAAGCCAGGGGGGCTCTGCCTTGCTGGGCGGGCTGCCACTCCACCGCCCCGGCTCCCTCCCACCAGTCTGTGGAGCAGGCACTGCCTCTCTGCCCTTCCTACCCTATTCCAAGGGCCTCTTGTCTACACTTGGCTCCAGAGAGTCCTTTCCGTTAGTCTTCTGGTGGTTTTCTGGGTTATTTAGGCAGATGTGGGTGGAATCTAAGCGATCAGCAGGACGAGGTGAGCCCAGTGTCCTCCTATGCCACTATCTTCCTAACTGATTCCTCCAACAGGCTGCAAGATTTAAAAAAACAGCTCTTGAAAGAACCGCTCCAGGATTATAGCAACAATGCTGAACGAGAGGCACAGCTCCAAGCACAGGCTTCCCCGTACTTGGTGCTGAAAATGACTACGCTAAAACCACAAGGACACATACCCCTCTCTTCTCTACATCCCATAAAACCACAGTCCTGCTTTGATTTGGAGAGACACCTGGTTGTCACATACTCCCCAATGCACATCAGTTGAATAAAAATCTTTAGCCTCTACTGAGTCACTTAAACTATGTTTTTCTTAACCAAATCTTCTGTAAGTTAGGCACTTCATTAATGCTTTATATATACTGTCTCATTTCACCTCCACAAGGTAGAAATGTTATTCCCATTTTACAGATGTCAGTACTGAGGCTTGGGTAGACGGTATAACCTGCCCAAAGTCAAACAGCCAATACAGGTAGAGCCATGGTTGAAACCCTGATCTACCTGACTGTGCCCACAGGTGCAGACGAAAGTATGGAAACCAGGAGACAGAGGGTGGTGTCAAGAAGCTGAGAGAGGAGGGGAGGGAGGAGTAACTGACCTCTGTACCAGGCTCTGTGCTACCTGCCTTAACACAATCCATCTCTTTTAATCCTTACAACCCTGGGGAACGGGCAATAACCTGATGTCCAGGTTATAAGTGAGGGCATGGAGGCTCAAGAGGGTAAGTTACTTGTCTGAGTTCACAGAGCTGGGCAGTGCCCTTGGCTCCTTCCCCACCCACTTCTTGGGAATGATGTGCAAACAGTTGCCTTTTCCACACATACTTCCTATGACTCCTTTTCAACTTGTGGACAACTTCCTCTCTACCCTCAAGGTCAAGAATTCTCAATGGAAATTCTCTCTAAACCTTTGTCCCCCCACCCCAAGCTACTTCCTTACATCCATTCTAGAAAAAATCAGTTTATGTTTACCACCTCTACCTCCTCACTTCCCATTAACTCATTTCAGCCTGGTTTCTACACCCACCTCTCTTCTGAAGCTGACCTAAGGCCATGCATTAATCAAGGTTCTCCAGGGCAATAGGATCAATAGGATATATAAAGAAAGAAAGAGATTTATTATAAGGAATTGGCTCATGTGATTATGGAAGCTGAGAAGTTCCATAATTTGCCATCTGCAAAATGAAGGCCCAAGAAAGCTGGCAGTGTAGTTCTGGCTCAAGTTCTAAGGCCTGACAACAAAAGGAGCCAATAGTCATGGGCTCCCAAGGGCGGGAGAAGACTGATGGCCCAGCCTAACAATTGGGCAGAGACCAAACTCTTCCTTCCTCCTCCTTTTTGTTTTATTCAGGCCCCTGGTGTACTGGGTGATGCCCACCCAAATTGGGAAGGGCAATATGCTTTACCTAGTCTACCAAGTCAAATGCTTATCTCATCCAGAAACACCCTCACAGACACACACAGATAATATTTAACTGAATATCTGGGCACCTGTGACCTAGTCAAGCTAACACATCAAATTAGCCATTACATAGAGATACCTTAGTGGTCAAATCCTTTGTTGTTTCTCAGGCTCCAAACTCACTGAGCCTCATTTGGATTTGAGAGTGTTTATGTAGAGTTTATACATAAAACAAATGAAAGTAGAGCTCTACTGTAGCCACTACTGTGGCAGCGTAGGGGCCTGGCCTGACCTCTCAGCCTCCCTTCTTCCTCCCTCCTCCCTGCAGCACTGACCAAGAACCTCAGGGGGACCCAGGAATTCTGACAAGTAGAGACTGAGTGGCACTGTACAGAGAAAAGAGCTCAGGATTTGACAGTGATCTGACATGGGTTAGATACTTAATGCCCCCAAATCCACTCCTATAACCCTGTGGAGTAAAGGAAGCCAGTGATTGGTTTGATCCTTCCCTGGAAAGGAAAGGGGGGGAGTTCAACATAGTTGACTGACGGACAAACAAAAAAGAGCCTGAAGGAGCCAATACCGCCATAAACTTAGTACTAGGATCATGGTGAAGAAATATCTTTAGGCAGAATGAACAAAGAGCGTTAGGATTTACTCTCAACTCGAACTCTTAAAAGAAAACCAACATGTCAGTGTAACTTACATCTCCTACAGACTGTGAGCTCTTTGAAGGCAGGGACCAGGTCATAGACTTTTCCGCCTCTCCACCAAACCCAGTCCTGACATGGAATCTCAGAGGAAGCTCCATCAACACTTAGTGAGTTGCATAAAATTGAAATCCACCCCACACGCCACACACACACTTTTTTTCCCCTTAGAAATCACCCTCATCCCTGAGCCCATGGCCCTCCATGGGTCCAGGGAGCCACTAGTGCTGATATTTCTATATTTATATTAACCATTTCCAGCCAGTTGCCACGGATATCAAGAAGGTAAGTAAGGTACCAAAGTGAAATGAAATTCACTTTGAAAAATCTTACACAACCCTCGGAAAGTTTGCTGGTTTGTCGCCTAGTTGTTAAAGCATTAAAGTTTTTCACAGTCCGTTTTGCTGTCAGAGGAAGGCATAAATGAAGGGAGCTGTGGTTGGCCTGGGAATTCAGAAAAGACGGCCGTGTGGTTTTGCTTTTTTCCTCTTGCAGATCAGCACCTGACAACTTAACTCACACAAATTCAGAGTGAGGCACTTTCTCTCCCTTTTACAAATTTTATGACAGTGCTATCTATTTTCTGTCAAATCAGTGCAGTTCTTGCTTTTTACTAGCCTTTGTTATGTAGATCTATAGATAATTTTAATTCTATTGTCCTTGTCTTTATTAAACCGATACCCTCTACTGCATTAAATTGGGTCATAAAAAATTGTATCACGTTATTTTATGTAGCATAAATATAATGTCGTGTGTTCACTTCACTGTCAAGTGTTGGTGGTAATGAATAACTGACTTTCATTGCCCGCTGAGAATGCTGACTGTCCCTCCCACACCACAGCTGTGGCTGATACTAGACTATTTTCAAGCCACACCGTCTCTGCTCTCCCCTAAGAATCACCTGGTGAGACAATCACCCAGTCTATTCCAACCTAATTGTATCATATCCCCATTGAAAAAAAAAGAAAGGAAAATAAATCCACAGCAGTCCTGTCTTTGTTCATGACTCAGACTCCCTTATGAGATTTTTCTTAGGCAGTAAGAAATTGAATGCTTTAAATTTTGAGAAAATATGTAGTCTCCTGGTGACCTGGCTGATGGGACCAACTTTTTCAATCTTCAGTGTCCTGCGATGCCTTCTGATACCAGTGTCTTAATCTACTAGGGGCAGCTAGCTGCCCATTCACTTAGGGTTCTCTGTTGGCCTCAAAGGATTGGGGCCAAGGCACAAAGAAACAGTGCCCCCAGAGGAAAAGTTGGGAATGGCAGATCCAGGAAATTGAGTGATTCCTAGTCTGGAAGACTCCAGACAGGCAAACTGCCTAGGAAATCTCCAATAGCTACTCAGGCAGGAGGGAGTCTTTTGGCTGGAGAAAAGCTTCTTATGGGACAGAAGCATCCCCATTTTCATCCCTAAGCTGGGGAACAAAGGGAAGTGGTGGTGTCCACTTTCTGACATAAATTTGATGTTTGATGGTCACCAAGGCTGTCGTTACCTATCTCACAAGAGGGTCATGTACTCTATACCCAAGACCAGGAGTGTAAAGAGTATGCAGAGTTCTTAGTTCTGTCACCCCCTCTCTGTGTCCCTAAAGAGACCTGCAGTGAAACCCTTAAAACACAAAAGGAGTAAGTGCTTGCCTTGGAGAGCAGGGAGGAAGTAGGGAATTGGATAAAACACAGGCCATTGTGCCTCTGAGATTGGGGGCAGAAAACCAGGGAGGAGAGAATGATGGAAACTCCAGAAGAAAGAAAAGCAGACCAAGTCACTGGGGTTTGTGTCAGGAAAAGAAAAAGGAGAGAACAGGGAGCTGGGCAGGCCCAAGGAAGCACCCTGGGCAGAGCAGCAGGCAGGCCCTACTTAGAGTTCCTGCTAGCTTACCTGTGGCTGGTAGGCTCCTAATCAGGGAGAGGAGGCCATCTAGGGCCAAAGAGTCCTAGATTCAAATCTCTGACACAGACCAGTGTCTTCATCTTCCAGTGCCTTTGTAAAATATGTATGGTAGTAATTTCCACCTCTTAAAGTTATCATGATTCTTTTTTTTTTCTTTTCATTTTTCTCCCAGCCTCGACATAAACATTTCTCAGAAATTTTTAGCTCTCAAAACACATTGAGAGCTAAAATAACATTTGGAACCTCTAGATGTGGAAAGTCAGCTTGGTCCTGTCAGTGATGTCTGGCCCAACTTGGACCCCTGGCAGGGAGGAATCCTTTGGGGCTCATAGTTCATGCTGTTCATTTCCAAGTTAACCTCTGTTTCATTAAGGGCAACAAACCGTGTCATCTCATTTGTCTTTAGATTGGATACAGTGGCATCTGGATTTTGAAGTTGCAATGTGTTCCCAGGTGCACCCCAGTCCAACTTAGGAGGGACTGTTTCAAATGGTGATAGTAGAAGGCAGCTCCCAGGCTGAGGGTTACTCCCAGGAAGATTGTCAGTGCTCTGAAGATGTGCAGGGATCCAGAATAATGGGCAAACAAGCAACTGTGCAAACAAAGCAGAAACTCTGAGCTGCCTTTGCCCAGGACAAGGAGGTCCAAGTGTCTGCGTGCAAAGCGGAGCGTAGGCATGGACAAAGATGACTGACCATTCCTCACCAATGCACTGCCTTAGTTCAAACCCACTTGGACTTTAGCAACAGTCTCCTGTAAAGAAATGAAACTAAGATGCAGAACTTCCCAGTTGGGGAAGAATAGGAGGAGACTCTGGCAAAGAGTGGTGGCTGGATGTGTCTGGCCAAGGAGCCCTCACCAAACTCTCTTATCTCCCACTTAGGGCACTCCCCCTGCTTTTCCTGCCACTACCACCATGCATACCCTGAAAGTCAGGTGGAGAGGGGGACTACAGCTTCTGCTGTATGGTTCTGACCGAAGTATGGGCTTAAATCTCTACCCTTAGCCCCATTTAGCACAGCTGAGAAAGATGGAAATTCCAAGGACATTTCACTAAATCTGGAGAGAGAACAGTAAATAAATAATTCCCCAGAATGCACATTTCATAGAAACAACATGATTTCCAGAGTTTTTGAGGCTCCAGAAATGAACCTCCAGTCCCATAGGAAAAGAGAGAGTCAAGTTTCCAGAGTCCATGTTTCTATGTTGCTGTCTGAGAGACATGCTTCTTCTTCAGGCTATGGATACATTTGGTATTGACTGGGGTATGTTGCAAAGTATTTTTTAAAAATGCCAGGAATGTAGACAGACAAATTGAGGGTCAGGACAATCAAAATAAGGTCCTATTATGGACAATGGACTCTTTACCACATCTAAAATAGCTAGTCTGCATGTATTATTTTTATGCCAGAAGTGAACCATCCTAGGTTCTCTGAGCAATGGGAAGAGGAGTTGATAAAAGTGAGAAAAGTGGGATGGGGACAAGAAGTCCTCATTCATAGAAGCCAAAAAGAATAAGGAGTTTATGCTTGGGCAATTTTTCCTTGGCCAGGTTAATCACTTTCCCGGACCTTTTCTCTGTAGTTTTTTGGAAGATGACTACCACAAATACCTTCCCACCGCGCAAATGCAGGGCTTTCCACTTATCAAGAGGTAAAATCTCTTAGGGCGCCTGGGTGGCTCAGTTGGTTAAGTGTCCAGCCGTGGCTCAGGTCATGATTTCATAGTTCGCGAGTTCAAGCCCCACATCAGGCTCTGTGCTGACAGCTCAGAGCCTGGAGCCTGCTTCAGATTTTGTGTCTCCCTCTCTCTCTCTCTGCCCTCCTCTGTTCACGTTCTCTCTCTCTCTCTCTCTCTCTCTCTCTCTCTCTCTCTCTCTCTCTCTCTCAAAAATAAATAAACATTAAAAAAAGAAGAAGAAGTAAAATCTCTGTCTCCTCCCCTTAAATCTGGTCTGGACTTGTGACCTGTTTTGACAATACAATATAGTGAAAGTGACGTTCTAGGACTTCCAAGCCCAGGCCTAAATAAAACTAACAGTTCTATGTTCCCCCTCTTAGAAGCTATCTGTCAAAAGAAGGCCAACCGCCCTGAGACAGTGATGCCATGAGGAAGTCCAGACAAGCCAAGTGGAGATGCCACTTGGAGGGTGAGAGATATCTGGCCAGCAGGCAGCTATTCCAGTCCTCTCAGATGAATAAATAGACATGCAAGTAAAGGAGCCATCATGGACTTTCTGCTCTAGCAGACAACGCATAGAACAGGACAGTCTCCCAGCTAAGCCAAGCACAGATTATAGAATTATAAGAAATCATAAATTCTTGTTTTAAGCCACAAAAGTTTAAGCCACAAAAGTGGCTTGTTACACAGTAATAAAAAAATGAAATGCCACCCTATGTCACAGTAAGTCATCATCCCCTCTGTGCTATCATGGTATTTTTGTACACACTTTTGTAATTGTTGGATTTCTAATTCATCAGTCTTCATTTTGAGACCTTAAAGACAAGGACAGTATCTTAAGCACCTCTGATTTCTCAGATAGCAGGTGCTCAGTAATTAGTTATTGGGTGGATGACTGGCTAAGATGGATGGATGCATGAGAGGTGATAAATATAGGAACAATTTTCCCTCAAGGAGCCAAAAAGAATGATTTAGCTTAAGAGAGGAGTCCTTCCCCAAAACCCCTTCCTCTGACACTTGAAGGAAAATGAGAGAATTTAACACAGAAATACAGAGAATTTAGAACCTGAGGGTGAATGAGGGCACTCCTTGATATCACTCACATCTATGAGGTAATAGAAAATATATATTGGTCTCTGCCCCCAGTTCCTGACACAGAGCTCCTGAAATCCTTGTGACTTCCTAAGTGATAAGAGCACTGGAGCATCTTTTGTTCTATTGAGGCAGCTCAGGGTGGGCTCCTGGATGGCTCCTGGTCACCAGAAAAATCAAGCCATGATTAGAAGTTTGGAATTTTCAGCCCCCCCAACCCCACCCCACTCCGTTCTCTAGAGAAGGGAGAGGGACTAAGATGGAGTTAATAATTGATCATGCCTATGTGAAGAAGCCTCCATAAAATTCCAATAGAATGAGGTTCAGGGAACTTCCAGGCTGGCAAACACATCCGTACCAGGAGGGTGACACACCCCAACTCCATGGCGACAGACGCTCCTGTGCTCAGGACCCTCCCAGACCTTGCCCTGTATCTCTTCATCTGGCTGTTCATCTGTAGACTTTATCATATCCTTTTATAAACTGATAAATGTAAGAAAATGTTTCTCTGAGTTTTGTGAGCCACTCTAGCAAATTAATTGAAGGGGGTCTGTGATCCTCCGATTTGTAGCCAAGTCAGACAGAAGTTTTCAATAACCTGGAAATCTACTAATTGTGATGGGCATCTGAAGTGGGGTAGAAATTGTCTTGTGGGGCTGAGTCCCTAACCTGTGGTATCTGATACTATCTCCAGGCAAATAGTGCTAGAATTGAGTTAAATCATAGAATACCCCACTGGTGTCTGGAGAATTGCTTGGTATGGGTATAAACCTCCACACCTTTGGTGACCAAAAGTGTCAAAAGTATTTTCTGTGAAAGCAGAGGAAGCACACACATAAGAACTGGGTTTTTCCCCACACATAGAAAGTAAAAAACTGGGTTTTCCATTTATAGCTTCCATCTCATTGGTGATGAAGGACATATAGTCACTTATTGAAGACAATGATCAGACAGATTTGAGATAAGGACTCAGATAGAGAAAGGACTGAGATAGATAATGCAAAAAAAAAAAAGGGGGGGGGGAGAGGGGCATTAGAATGACTACAAAGGAGAAAACATTACTGGAATGTCAGTCTTAGGCAAAGGCTATTGGTTAAAGCTTCTTAAAAGGGGGATCACCTTTCTTTCCAGGAAGAAATAAATAGATACAAATTTAAAAAATGAAAACCTTGTACCTACTAGAGATGCTTGAGATTTGAATTTTAGAGAAATTCCATAGGTTGCCAGAAAGGCCAAATTGAAATGACCATGAAGTAAATTCATGATTAAATTTATAAAAATAATTGTACATTTGTTTTCAAGTAATAAGATTTAACATACTTTGGCAAATTTCGTAGACGAGGTGAGGCGTTCACCATCTGTGTAACAAAAATTGTCACCAAATGCTTTCACACATCCCAGTGCTTAAATGTGTAGTAAGGTCAAAAGGTGGAGACGGCAGGGGCTAGAGATTTTTAAAAATAAATCTTTATAAATTACTTTGAAAATTAAAATCAACATAGAAATGGTAATAACTGCTTATTAGGCTTATCACAGATTCTTCAAAAAGCAAAACTTATATATAGCAAGTATTAATTTTGTAATCACCATGCTCAGGTTAAAAAGCATTATGTTATCTATTTTCTTAAAATTATATTAAATCTGACTCTACCCAGCCTCTGACTGGCCAGCCCCTGTTCCTCATATTCCCCTAGAGTCTTAAATAGTCCAAAACATTCAGGAAGGTATACAATATTGGTCGTAGCTGATATACCCCCTGGTTATTTCCACATGATCCTTTGAAGGTAGGAAGTTTTATGTATTATGTACTTGATTTAAAATATAATGTATTAGTAGAAAATTTGAGGTTTAGTAAGGCCAAGAGATCAAGAGATGATTACCATTGAAGAGATAGTTTGTAACTCACAGATCCCAATAGAGGAGGTCATGCCATGCCATGTAGGGGCCACACAGGGAAGCACCAGGGTTGGTTGGGAGGCTAAGGAGAAGGGCCATACTGTGTGCAAGTCTTTACCGTATTTTCCTCAGAAAGGAGCAGATGAGGCATAGTAAGCAGGTTTAGGATTGGCTAGTTTGGATTATTTTGGTGGGGTCTAGAGCATAGGGACTGTCCCTGGTTGTCTGGGAGATGGCCCTAGGGTGACTAGTGCAGGTGGATAGTGGTTCAGAGGGTGAGAGTCAGATAAAGGAGTTAGTTGGGATTTGGACTCTGGGTTGGTTGGTTTGCATTTGAAAAACACCCTCCAGGGTGAGTTGCTTACTATCTCTAGAAATTGGCTAACCATGGGAGGGGCAGTCTCTCCAGAGAGAGCAGGGCCTCAGATGTCAAAGCCTCAGAATAGAGATAATGAAAGACATGGGTAATGCAGTGCCAGGATGTTTGTGCAGGGCTGATGGTTTTTTGTGTAGACTGGGAGCCCCATTGTGGAAGATCCAGTCTCCCTAGGGCTGCCATTTCCCTTACCTTTTGGAGACCCTCTCAGTTCCCAAGAAACTAGCTCTCCCTCAGCTTTAGGAACTGCTATCCTCTCCCAGACCAGCTACTTCAATTTACACCCTCTGCATTAATTATGATAGTTTCAGCTCTGGGGTACCTGGGTATCTCAGTCAGTTAAATGTCTGACTTGATTGCAGCTCAGGTCATGATCTCACGGTTGTGAGATCAAGCCCCTTGTCAGGCTTAGTACTGAGCTCCCACTGCTTGGGATTCTCTCTCTCCCTCTCTCTCAAGAAATAAATACACATTAAAAACCCCATGTCTTTAAAAAAAAAAAAAAAAGGATAGTTTCAGCTACAAGTAATTAAAAAACTCAACTTGGCTTTAAAAATAAAGGGAAGGGATGCCTGGGTGGCTCAGTTGGTTAAGCATCTGACTTCAGCTCACGCCATGAATTCACGGTTCACAAGTTCGAGCCCTGCATCAGGGTCTGTGCTGACAGCTCAGAGTCTGGAGCCTGCTTCAGATTCTATGTCTCCCTCTCTCTCTCTGCTGCTCCCCACTCTCTCTCTCTCTCTCTCTCTCTCTCAAAAATAAACATTAAATTTTTTTTTAAATAAAGGAGATTTTGGCTTACTTACTGGTAGGAAAGTCTTCAGGTGTGGTTCTAAGATCTCTAGCACTATGTGTGGTGGTCTTAAAATACGCCTACAAATTCTTTGATGCTTCTCTTTTCAAAAAGTGAAGCTTAATTCCCCACACACTGAGTATGGGCTGGACTTAGTGGCTTGCCTCTAGTGAGTAGAACATGGCAGAAGTTACAATGTGTGACTTTTGAGACAATAACATAAAAGGCATTAAAGTTTCCTTACTCTAGGGGCACGTGAGTGTCTCAGTCAGTTAAGCATCTGACTCTTGACCTCAGTTCAGGTCTGATCTCAGGGTCGTGAATTCAAGCCCTATGTTAGGCTCTGCACTGGGCACGAAGCCTACTTAAGAAAAAAAAATTCTATGAAAAAGTTTCCTTACTCTGGGGGAAGTTATCTACCATGTTGTGAAGATACTTCAGACAGCCCTACAGGGAGGGTCCTACTTTAAAAAAAATTTTTTTTAATGTTTATTTATTTTTGAGAGAGACAGAGACAGAATGTGAGTAGGTTAGGGGCAGAGAGAGAGACACACACAGAATCCTAAGCAGGCTCCAGGCTCTGAGCTGTCAGCCCAGAGCCTGACATGGGGCTCGAACTCACAAGCTATGAGATCATGACCTGAGCTGAAGTCGGACACTCAACCGACTGAGCCACCCAGGCACCCCAGGGGGGGTCCTACTTACAGCAATCACAAACCTGCCACCTATGCAAAAGGGCCATTCTAGAATCAGCTCCTCCAGCTCCAGACAAGCCTTCAGATGAGCACAGCTCCACCTGACATCTTGACTGCAACCTCCTGAAAGACCCTGAGAACCAGAACCACCTACCCAAGCCGCTCCCAAACCCCTTGTCCAAAGAGACTGCATGAAATAATAATCTTGTTTTCTTTAACTATTTCATTTTAGGATAATTTGTTACATAGCAATAGATAATCATTGTGCCTATTTCTTCTACTTTCCCACTATGCCCTTTTCCACATGGCACCTTAATTCTTAAGCTTACTTCCCTCATGAGGATAAAATAGCTGTATTAGTTCCAGGTCTGATGAACATACACCTCACTGTCCAAAAGAGAGTCTGTATGGTATCTTAGAATCCCTAGCAATTGTCTTAAGCTTCTGACAAATTGGGCCACCCCTGAACCAACCCCCAAATTAGGGAAATGACATAGGCTGACTGCGAAAGCCCTGGGTTACCTGAACTGTGACAAGGGGAATGAACTTTACCTAAACCTCCTGCCTGCTACACACACCTTCCTGGGGAGCCCCAACCAGAAACTCTAAGCTTTTGACAACAAAAGCAATAAAAATGGGTTGCCTTCACTCAATTGACATTTCTATTGCTAAACCAACTTCCCCAGAGACCAAAGAAACCAAAAGCCTGCTCCCTCTTTTGTCACAGGAGTAGTGATGTGGAGGGGAAAATATAATGACAGCCAAAGACAAATGACTGTATCAGTAAATTAACCTGATGCATATTGTAGTGGGTTCTCTGATGACCCCCTGTAAGGTAACAGGAAAAAAAAAAAATATATATATATATATATAATATATTTATATATCTGTAATATATTTATTTAATATATTTATTTATTTAAACATATATATTTATATTAAAATAGGTATTTATTATATATAATTATGTATTTATTATAATTATATATATAATATATATATAATAAAATATAATAAAATAAATAATAAATAAATATAATATTTATAAATAATAAATAAATAATACATAAATAAAATAAAATAAAATAAAATAAAAATATATATATTATAATATAATATATTATAATATATTATAATAATATAAAATATAAATTATATATATAATATATATATAATATATATATATTGGTCTCTGCCCCCCAGTGCCTGGCATGAAACTCCTAAAACTCTTGTCATTTCCTAAGTGACAAGAGTGCTAAAAACATCTTTTGTTCTAAAACGTGGTCTTTGACCCCAGTTCCTGACACAGAGTTCCTAAATCCTTTGGGATTGCCCAGGTGATAGCAGTGTCTTTTGTTCTAAGGAGGCAAGGGTGGGTGGGGGTCACCAGAAAGACCAAACCTTGATCCAAAGCTTGAAGTTTTGAGTCCTACACATCACTCTCCAGAGAAGGGAGAGGGACTGGAAATGGAGGGAATTATGGATCATGCATACATGATGAAGCCTCCATACAAATCCTACAGGTGTAGGGCTTGGAGAGCTTTCAGATGGGCAAATATGTGGAGGAGCAGGGAGAGAGTCATGCCTGCACAAGGGGTGGAAGCTTCTCACCCCTTCCCACACACACCTTTTCCTAGGCATCTCTTCCATCTGGATGTTCACCCATATCCTTTATCATATCCTTTTATAATAAACAGTAAGTAAACTGTTTTCCTGAGTTCTGGGAACCACTCTAGCAAATTAATGGAACATAAAGAGGGGGTCATGGGAACCTCCTGTTTATAGCTAATCAGTCAGAAGCATAGGTGACAGCTAGAGTTGGAACTGGCATCTGAATTGCGTGGGGGGGGGTGGTCTTCTAAGACTGAACACTTAATTTGTGGGATCTGATGCAATGTCCAGGTACACAGTATCAGAATGGAGTTAAATTGTAGGACACCCAGCTGGGGTTGCAGAGAACTGCTTGTTGTAAGAAAACCGACACATTTCTATCGTCAGAATGTTCTGAGTGTAACAGCACTATGAGAGTAAGAGAGAAACACAGGAGAAGGACTGAGTCTTTGTAAACACTCCTGAATGTATATCTCCATCCAAGAACCCCTCCTCAAACCCCAGAGTCACATCCAACTGCCTCTTGACTTGTCTACGTTGATGCCTAGAAGACATCTTAAATTAAACATATCCAATCTGAGATCCTGATTCCCTTCCACAGACATGCTCATGATTCCTATCCAACCCATCAGAAATCATGCTGGCCCTTCTCCAGAATTTATCTGGAATCCCATCACTTTTCACCACTTTCTGTTATCCCTGGGTTACCATCATCCCTCACCTCCATTACTGCCTCCTAGCCAGTTCCCCTTGCTTCCTAGACATCTATTTTCAACACAGTAGCCAGGAAACCCTCCTATGCTCAAAACAAATTTTCAAAATCCTGTAGTTCTCCATTTTGCTCAGAGGAAAACCCTAAATCCTTATAGAAACCTACAAGGCGTTATGGGATCCTGTGACACCCCAGACTACCACTCCTCCCAGTTTTTTGTTTTGTTTTTACTTGGTTTCAGATACCCTGGCCTCTTCCTCCCGAAAACATGCCAGGAAAATTCCTACCTTGGGGCCTTTGCACCAGCTGTTTCTTCTTCCTTTGAGGGTCTTCTCCTGGCCACCCACTTAGGTAATTCTGTTACTTCCTTCAGGTCTCAGCTTACACCTCCTCTTCCCAGCAAGGCTCACCTGCACCATTCTATTTAACCATGGGATCTATGCAGCCCTATCTGCCCTCCCAAGCCCCTCTTGCCCATATCATATTTTCATGTTTTCTGGCCCTTATCATCTTCTGTATAATGCATTTGGGAATTATACTCATCGTCTACCATCATCCCCTGAGCCACATACATTCCACAAGAGCAGGGCTCTGTGCACATCTTTTTCACTGCTGTATCCTAGTCCTGAGATGTTGGAACCTCAGAGTAGGTGCTGGGTAAATATCTGTCAAGTGAATGAATGGCTGGCTCACATCAATCCCATGACATGGGGACTGTTCATGCACATTTGTGGAGTGCTTCAGGAACTTGCAGGACAAGAGGGCGAATAATTGGGATTAAAGTCTGGCCCTCATTCCTCCCCACAAGAAATCTCTATGATTAGACCCACCCCCTCCCCTCTGTCATAATTTAGGGCATAATTGTGGAGATCTTGTTTTTTAATGAGAGCAGATTTCATTAAGTTAAGGAAAACATAAAAATGATGAAGATAGCCTGAGGCTAGGAATGCTATCAGTGAAATGAGGCTCTTAACTTATGTGATTTGACATCTGGGGACTATATTTAGTAATCACTTTTGTCTTCATATATGTAACAGTGTCCTAACAAAATGGCTTCCTCCTGGTGGTTTCCATCTCTACTTAGTCACATTGGATCTGTGCCTGTGTGCACGTGTACCCACAGGATTAGGAAACTGATGAATCCCTGTATATGTGTGTGTGTGCGTGTGTATGTATATATATATATATATATATATATATATATATATATATATATATATTTGAAATATTTGTGCTTAATGTTTCTGACCTTGTTCCATTGAATAATCAATGGGCAAAAACAGTGCTCCTGCTGTTATCATCATAGGCCCAGGAACTTGTGTCATTCTGAGAAGTAATCTTTCCCACTAGGGAAAGACGAGTGAGTCTGGAATTTGACAGCCGTAAAAAATACACCCAGGGCCAAGGCCCACCTCCCTACTCCTCCACCCCTGCCAACCGCTTATCCTATCTGTGACTGCTTAAAGCTGGGTTTGCCCTATCCATAGGCTTCACCACTACGGATAATCTGTATATGAATGCTTGATAGAATGTGGAGCAAACACAGATTTATCCAAGGTGAGTGAAGTTTACATTCAGGTCTAAAATATACTCTAAAAAAAAACAGCCATTTGATTTCTGGCATTATAATTCAAATTAGATTAGGTGGCCCAGTGTGAACTCCAATATATTCTAATAAATCCCATAACACAGCACTTGTCTTACTCTGGAATTAAAGCCTGTTTCCTTGACTCTATTCCTATAGCCAACAAAGTCTTAGAGAGTGGAACTTTATCTGACTCACCAATGTGGCTGTAACATCTGTGCCTGACACACAGTAGGCACTCTGTAATTTATTTAATGCTTGTTGGATTGCATAAAACAAAGAATAACGTAATAAGAGAATTAAATTAGAAGAAAATTTATAAGTAATGCATACAGAAAAAGAAATTGATTAGTAAGACTGCACCGGGGTTGAATCAGCTGTTTCCATTTCAGAGACTGAATTCTGGTCACTAGAAAGACACCCTATGGCATATAATCCTATGACCACTGATCTTATTAAACTGATTACAAAATCTTGGCAGGAATACTGTTAAAGAAGCTATGGGGATTTCAGTTCAATGAGCCTGAACATTCTATTTATTGAAAAGGACCAAAATGGAATGGGCTGCCTCTGGGTGGTAAATGCTGTGTCACTTTGAAGTGGAATGCCATTTTCTGAAGGCCCTCTGCAATCAGGTAGGGAATTACACTAAAAACTCTTTAAGATCCCTTTAATCTGTTACTTTATGAGTGTGGCCTTCAGGGGTCTATAACTGGAAAGCAGAATATGAATTCTTCCAGAAGCTGCTACAGAGAACACACCTGGAGCAAGCCTAAACCCAGAAGCCAAGAAGTACTCTTGATGGCTTTCCCAGTGCAGTCACCCAGGTCCCAGGAAATGGCTCCTGATGGCCATTGCAAGGAGAGACCTAGGAAATGCTGCGTGATCCCACAAGGTCGCTACTGAAGAAAGGTGAAATAACTAATTTTCTTTTATTTTTAGCATTTGGGTACCAGGAACCCCAACTTCACCCCAGGCTGCTATGACTTAGGGGAAATACCTGTTACACTTGCCCCTCTAGCCTGTGCTGGCTCTTAATTCAAACCAATGTTCAAGACTTATCATATTCTTTCTTTGACCACCATCCCCCCCACTACCCAAAAAGTTTACCTCTTTTCTTTTCCTTTATTCTATAATCACCTGTTCTTTGTCCTATGCAGTCTGGATCTTTAAATGATTAGATGTTGAAAACTATAATTTTATTTTACTTAAAAATTTTTTTTCACGTTTTTATTTATTTCTGAGAGAGACATAGCACAATGGAGCAGAGAGAGAGGGAGACACAGAATCTGAAGCAGGCTCCAGGCTCGGAGCTGTCAGCACAGAGCCTGACGCAGGGCTTGAACTTGTGAACCGTGAGATCATGACCTGAGCTGAAGTCTGACACTCAACTGACTGAGCCAGCTAGGCACCCCAAAAACTATAATTTTACAATGTGTAAGAATTTTCTTCATTCTGGGGGCAGGAATTTGCTCTTAGGGCAGGCTCTAATTTTTTATTTGTTTTTCTTTTAATTGTGTATCTACCCAAGAAGTGATTCTAATGTAGATGCTTTAGGCTGTGAATGTTAAATATTCCAGTTACTAAAGACAATACATTCATTCATTCAACAAATATTTAAGTGCCTGTGTATCAGGCTTGGCAGGACTTCTGAGGCAGCTATGGCAGTCTTTATGGGGCCACCTTTACGTCAACATGGGAAACTTTCCCATTTGTAAGACTCCCTCTCACACCCCCCACACCCCCAACCTTGGGGTCTTAACAGAACCTCACATGCTCAGTGGACAACTTATCTTCCACAGGCCTCCACACCTCCAGGAGGAGTCTGGAAGAAGCCCTAGAGCTCAGAATCCTCCTTGACAAGACCCTCACCTCTCCCTTCCCCGACACTGACAACTTCACCACAACCATCCATCTGTATGTCCTTTGTCTCCATTTGTATTGGTCGCTGCAGGAAGCCCACACCCCTCACTTCATCCCCAAGATCTCCAAAATGTTCTGCATATTCTGACCCCATCTCATAACCGTCTCCAACTTCTAAAACAGTCAATGTCTGAAATTCATGGTCATAATAAGCAATATTCCCTAAACATTCAAGCCTTCTCTACAGTCTGGCTCTAACCAAAACCTGGCTCTTCCCTGAGAGCAGCATTTACGTTGCAGCAGTTCCCACATCCCTCCTGTCACTGGGGCTTGTGGTGGGGGGGGGAGGGGTTCTTTCAATTCCTCACTGTTGCTTCCCCACTATTCTCCTCTTACCTCTGAAAGAGCCATAGCTCTGACTCCCATGTCATCAGACTTTATCACACACCATCCCTCATTGCTGCCATCACCCATGAACCCTGGGTGATTCCCACAATTTCTTCAATATTTGGGTTCCTCTCTCACATGACCAATGTCTGTCCTTCCAACCCTCTTCCTGTCATAATTCTAGGTGTCTTTAACATCCACATATTTGATCCTTCTACTATCCTGACCTCCAGTTTGTTGACCTTCTCCCCTCCATTGGTTTTGTCCTTGTGGAAATGAACCAAAGCTTGAGCAGCTATAGAGCAAGTGAGTCAGCAAATGAGTCAGCGGCAGGCAGGGGAACGAGAAACCTTTCCAGTGAAAGGAAAGGAAGGCTTCAGGTGCACTCTGACTGAGATTGTTGGTGTGGGAAAGCTGGAGGCCGGCTAACTAGAACGCAGGCCGTCATGTGCGATTGATTTGGAAAGGAGATGCAAAATTGGCCATGTTAAAGAAAATTTTCCACAGACAACTGACTGTTCCAGCAGGCTTTTATTCAGTGATTCATGAATCGGGCAGCATCAATCCAGCAGATAGAAAGGATCTCCAAAAAGCTATATAAGGCAAGAGATTTTTATAGACCAAAGTGAGCAGGAACAAGGAAGTTATACTGGCATTTGCCAATTACTTTCCTTATTTGGAGCCAGGTCAGGTAAGGTGCTGAGCAGGCATCTGCTGATTGGTTAAGCTTCTTCCTTTTCTGGGAGCGCCAAGCATAGAAATTTAGTAAAGTTTTGGTTTGCTGATACGGGGTTTAACATGGGGACTCCACCTTGGGCCTAATCTGGTTACTTTAACAATTATGTGACACTTTTAGATGCCCATGAACATATTTTATTTTAAAATTAGAAGAAAAAGTGAATATGATAATACATTCAGCCTAGTTGTCCACTGAGCATGTGAGGTTCTGCTAAGACCCCAAGGTTGGGGGTGTGGGGGGTGTGAGAGGGAGTCTTACAAATGGGAAAGTTTCCCATGTTGACGTAAAGGTGGCCCCATAAAGTAGCCTTAATATATGCTACTATATTTTATATATATATATATATATATATATATATAAAATCATAATGAAACCTTAATGCAATATTGGTTTCAGGAGTAGAATTCAGGGATTCATCACTTTCATACAACACCCAGTGCTCATCATAGCAAGTGTCTTCTTAATACCCATCACCCATCTAGCCCATCCCCCACCCACCTCCCCCCATCACCCCCCAGTTTGTTCTCTTTTGTTGTTGTTGTTTATTTATTTATTTTTAAGGCGGGGAGGGGCAGAGAGAGAGGGAGAGAAAGAATTCCAAACAGGCTCCACACTGTCAGTGCAGAGCCTCGAACCCACGAACCCTGAGATCATGACCTGAGCCCAAATCAAGAGTCAGATGCTTAATGGACTGAGCCACCCAGGCGCACCTGTTTTCTATCTGTAAGAGTCTCTCATGGATAGTTTCTCTCTCTCTCTTCTCCCCTCACATATGTTCATCTGTTTTGTGCACAACTCAATTTTAAAGTAACCTTTTTCCTCTTTTCCCCACACCTCCCCTCCTCGCTTCTCAGCCTTCTGTTTCGAAAGCCGGTACCCCCCTAATGACAAGACAAAGGAGGTGTGCAGCACATACACAATCCCTGTCAAAACCAGCTAGGTCCTGTATTTCCCTATAAAGCCCCCAGCCCCTTCCTCAGGCAGGCTTGCAGTTTTTGAAGGCCATAACCTGCTACAGCCTCCTTTGCCTGGCAAAACAGTAAAACTATTGTTCATCTTTATCCCAAACTCTGTCTCTGTGTTACACTTTTGGCTTCAAAGTATGGAAGTCAGTTTTTGACAACAATAATATACAAATATATAAAAATGTAATTACTTATTATTTTGTTATGTTAATTTATAAATTATCACATATGAATTATATTCAGTATTAATTACATTGACTATTGATTTTTTTAAATTTTTTTACATTTAACCTATTTTTTTAATTTACATCCAAGTTAGTTAACATATAGTGCAACAATGATTTCAGGAGTAGATTCCTTAATGACCCTTACCCATTTAGCCCTCCCACAACCCCTCCAGCAACCCTCAGTTTGTTCTCCATATTTAAGAGTCTCTTATGTTTTGTCTCCCTCCCTGTTTTTATATTATTTTTGCTTCCCTTCCCTTATGTTCATCTGTTTTGTATCTTAAAGTCCTCATATGAGTGAAGTCATATGATATTTGTCTTTCTCTAATTTCCCTTAGCATAATACCCTCTAGTTCCATCCACATGGTTGCAAATGTCAAGATTTTATCCTTTTTGATTGCCGAGTAATACTTCATTGTATAGATATACCACATCTTCTTTATCTCTTCATCCATCAATGGACATTTGGGCTCTTTCCATACTTTGGCTATTGTTGATAGTGCTGCTATAAACATGGGGGTGCATGTATCCCTTCAAAACAGCACACCTGTATCCCGTGGATAAATGCCTAGTAGTGCAATTGCTAGGTCATAAGGTCCTTCTATTTTTAATTTTTTGAGGAACCTCCGTACTGTTTTCCAGAGTAGCTGCACCAACTTGCATTCCCACCAGCAGTGCAAAAGAGATCCTCTTTCTCTGCACCCTCACCAACATCTGTTGTTGCCTGAGTCGTTAATGTTAGCCATTCTGACAGGTGTGAGGTGCTATCTCATTGTGGTTTTGATTTGTATTTCCCTGATGATGAGTGATGTTGAGCATTTTTTCATGTGTCAGCCATCTGGGTGTCTTCTTTCGAGAACTGTCTATTCATGTGTTTTGCTCATTTCTTCACTGGATTATTTGTTTTTGGGTGTTGAGTTTGGTGAGTTCTTTATAGGTTTTGGATACTAACCCTTTATCTGATATGTTGTTTGCAAATATCTTCTCCCATTCTTTTGGTTGCCTTTTAGTTTTGCTGATTGTTTCCTTCACTGTGCAGAGGCTTTTAATTTTGATGAGGTCCCAATAGTTCATTTTTGCTTTTGTTTCCCTTGCCTCCAGAGATGTGTTGAGTAAGAAGTTGCTGCGGCCAAGATGAAAGAGGTTTTTGCCTGCTTTCTGCTCGAGGATTTTGATGGCTTCCTGTCTTACATTTAGGTCTTCCATCCGTTTTGAGTTTATTTTTGTGTATGGTGTAAGAAAGTGGTCCAGGTTCATTCTTCTGCATGTCGCTGTCCAGTTTTCCCAGCACTACTTGCTAAAGAGACCGTCTTTATTCCATTGGATATTCTTTCCTGCTTTGTCAAAGATTAGTTGGCTATACATTTGTGGATCCATTTCTGGGTTCTCTATTTCGTTCCATTGATCTATGTGTCTTTTTATGCCAGTACCATACCGTCTTGATAATTACAGCTTTGTAATACAGCTTAAAGTCCAGGATTGTGATGCCTCCTGCTTTGGTTTTCTTTTTCAAGATTGCTTTGGCATCAGGGTCTTTTCTGGTTCCATACAAATTTTAGGATTGTTTGTTCTAGCTCTGTGAAGAATGCTGGTGTTATTTTGATAGGGATTGCATTGAATACGTAGATTGCTTTGGGTAGTGTTGACATTTTAACAGTATTTGTTCTTCCTATTATATTAATTATTAATAATTATATAATTTTATGTGGATAACTATTAATAATTATACAATTTTATATGCCTTTTTAGTGGAGGAAGAGGCTCACAAAGGCAAAATTGCCTAGAACTCACAAAAGTCATAATGTGGCCCTGAGTCTTAAGTTTTTAAATACCATTTAGATATGTGTACTATTGTGATTTTATAATAAGAAATACATGCAGGCCTACCTTGGAGATATCACAGGTTGGGTTCCAGTCCCCTGCAATAAGGCAAATATCACAATAAAGCAAAATCAAATAAATGTTTTGGTTTCCAGTGCCTATAAATTTGTGTTTACACTAGACTGCAGTCTATTAAGTGTACAATATTATACACTAAAAAAATACAAACCTTAATTTAAAAATACTTTATTGCTAAAAAATGTCAACCATCATCTGAGCTTTTATCGAATTGTAGTCACTGATCACAGATCACCACAACAAATAACAATAATAACGAAAAAGTTTTAAATATTGTAAGAATTACCAAAGTGTGACACTGAGACATGAAGTGAGCAAATGCTGTTGGAAAAATGACACTGATAAACTTACTTAAAGCACGGTTTCCACAAATCTTCAATTTGTTAAAAAAAAAGAAAATGCAACATCTGTGAATCACAATAAAGCAAAGTGCAATAAAACAAGGTTTGCCTATATTTGGTCTTTGTTCTCTTTCTGGCACAGAGCTCTTAAGACCCTTGGAATTTCCTAAGAAATGAGAGCTATAAATATGTCTTTGTTACCTTAATGAGGTGAGTTTTGGAACGTACCTAAGGATGGAAGCTGGTTGCCAGGAGAATCAACCTGGTTGATTTCAGTCCCACCCCTGTACCTCTAGGGCAAGGAGTGGAACTAGAGGTTGAATCCATGGCCACTAGCCAGTGACTTGATCAATCATGCCTATGTAATGAAGCCTCCACAAAAAATATATTCAGAGAGCTTCTATGTTAATGAACCAGAAACACATCCATGTTCCAGGCACCAAACTCCACTGGACAGAAACTCCTGTGTTAGGGACCTCTCCCTGTGTATCTCTTCATCTGGTAGTTCATTTGTATCCTTTAATTTTCTTTGCAATAAACCAGTAATCCAGTAAGTAAGCTAGTTTCCTGAGTTCTGGGAGTCATTCTAGCAAATCAGTGGAACCCGAGGAGGGGTTCATGGTAACCTCTGATTTACAGCCATTTGATCAGAAGCACAGGTAACCACCTGGATTTGAGATTGGCATCCGCATGGGCGGGGGGTGGGAAACTGGTTATGGGACTCAGCCCTTAACCCATGGAATCTGACACTATTTCCAGGTAGTGTCACAGCCGAGTTAAATCTGTGGGACACCCCATCTGCAGAGGATCCAGTTAATTGCTTTAGTGGCATGGTAAAGAGCCACGCATTAGAATATGGCCAACATAACATTCACAAATGTACTTCTCCAACTTGAACCTTGATCCTGAACTCCAAATTTGTATATCTTTCTATCATTAGGAACATCTAATTTCTCTTATAGTCTTAAAACACGCTAAGTGACCTATTGATCAGAGTGAATCCAGATTTTGGGAGCCTGAAGCTTATATAATTTGGGGGTCCCTCTTTTAAAAAATGCATTAAAAAATTTAGGCATATGGGGCTCCTGGACGGCTCAGTCGGTTGAGTGTCCAACTTCCGCTCAGGTCATAATCTCACAGCTCATGAGTTCAAGCCCCGCGTGTGGCTCTGTGCTGACAGCTCAGAGCCTGGAGCCTGCTTTGGATTCTGTGTCTCCCTCTCTCTGCCCCTAACCCACTCACATTCTGTCTTTGTCTCTCTCAAAAATAAATAAACATTAAAATTTTTTTTTAATTCAGGCATAAAGTAAATATTCACTTAAAATGTTAGAAGATAACAGAAGCAGATTTTAAGAGTTTATTTGAGTAAAAAAATCAATTTGATTGGGCAGGGCCAAACCAGAAATAGTTAGAGGCACCCAGCTGACAGGAGCTAGAAGACATATAGACAAGAGGTGGAAGCAAAGAAAGGAGATTATTTGATTGGCTATAGCTTAAAACCTGGCTATTTTTGATCAGTTGTCCTTAGGTTTCAATTTCATCACCTTGAGGCATTTTTTACATATAGGCTTAGACTTTGATTTGCTACCTAGGCTGCCACCTTATTAGAGTTACCTCAGTCTAATGGCTTCCTCATTTGATTAATTTAACAAGAGTGAGAAAAAAAAAAACAACTATAACTAGATCCAAATTCTAAAAAGCCAACAAAACCTATGAATACCACAAAATCCAGAAGCAATATTTTGATTAACTAACTACCTGACAGACCTTTATACTATTTTCTCCTACCAATTTTGGGGTACTTATTCTTTGATCAACTCTTCGTTTTCGACACCAACAAGAGAAAGACAATTAGGTTTTTCTCTGGCATGGTTGGTGAGAAGTCAATTTTGAATACTGATATTTTAGAAAGTTCCTTTCAGCTTTACAACTTGTCATGGGTAGTGTCATATAGATTTTTGGGTTGTTTTCAAATTTGGGAAAATCTCCATCAAGTTCCTTTTATATATGAGCTTTAGAGTTCAGAACATTTCGAGCTTGTCTTTCCAGTGATTGAATCTAAATGTTTTTTTGAATTGACAATATTCTTTAACCAGTCTTTGTTGGTATCTTCTTGTGTTAGCATATTTTGACTTTTCTATTATCTTCATTAATGTCACTGGTTTTGTGGGGTTTTTTGTTTTTGCCAAATTAGCAATGTGGCTACTTAATCACTTCTCTGTATTAATTGGATTCTTTATTTTATGGGATGATCAGGTTTATCACTTCTATTTTAAATTTATCTTTCTCTTAGTGAATTGCTGCTTTCAGAATAATCTGAAAATTTTATTACGATTCACTTCTCAGTATCAAAATAACTTCTATTGATTTCACTATTCATCTCTACTGTTTTTGCTTCATATTCCATTAATTTTAATCTAAATATCTTGTCAGTTCTTTAAAAAAATGCATTTACAGATGCCAAATGGTACTCTTCAAAAACACTCAAAACAGTAGTCTATAATTTCTCATTTTGTTTAAACATTCTAAAACCCCTTTCCACATTGCAGTTATGGTAGAATACTCATGCACTACCAAACATATACTTCCATCAAAAAGAAGAAAACAGGGGCACCTGGGTGGCTCAGTTGGTTAGGAGTCCAACTTCAGCTCAGGTCATGATCTCACGGTCCGGTCCGTGAGTTCGAGCACCGCCTTGTGCTCTGTGCTGACCGCTCAGCTTCAGATTCTGTGTCTCCCTCTGTCTCTCTCTGCACCTCCCCCACTTGAACTCTGTCTCTGTCTCTGTCTCTCTCTCTCTCAAAAGTAAATAAACATTTAAAAAAATTTTTTAAAGAAGAAGAAAACATCTATTGTGTAATGATAGTATCTACTCTATCATCAAATATATTCTTGAAAGGAGGGAACTATTTTGACCTGGTCTTGGTGAAAAACAAATCCTCTGCTTACAATTGTGTATATGTGATGGAATTAGAATTTTCCATAGATTAAACTAGCCCTGCCTCCAAATGTTTCTGCTCTTGATCTTTATATGTATTTCCAATGAAATCATCAAAGTGATCCTGTTTAAAAGCAAGTCAGGTCATGGCAATCATTTGCCCAAGATCATCCAATAGATTCCTATCTCACTGTTAGTAAAAACCAAGGGCTTATGAGACCCTACACAGTCTGGACCAGGTACCGCTTTGACCTCACCTCCCATTCTTCTCCCCTTTTCACTTTGTTCCAGCTACACAGCTTCTTGCTTTCCCTTGAATTCTCCCAGGATTTTCTGCCTCAGGGCCATTGTACATGCTATTCTCTTTGCCTAAAATTCACTTCACCTCTCACTCGCTCACTTCCTTCAGATCTTACTCAAACACCAACCCAGTGAAACCTTACTTGGTCTATTTAAAATCGGCCCCTAATATTTCCTACTACTTAAAAAAATTCCCCCCTACCTCTTATCATCAAAAGTACCTCATGTCCCTAATGTCTACATAAGGATTCAATAAAATCAGTTGATTGAGTGAATGAAAGTCCAAGTCAGGGCCCTTTTTGGTAATGGCAAGGGTTAAATACAACTTAAGAGGAATGATTCTGGAATATCATTGTTCATTGTAGAACAACATATGCTTTGTCATGTATTTATTCATTTCTTGTCTCAATCAGTAAATCAATAAATATTTAGTGTTTGCTGCATGCTTAATACTGCCCTAGGTACTAAGCACACGTTGGTAAGGGAAGAAAACATGGTCCCTGCCTTCCTGAAGCTCATGGCTTCTCGAAAGAGAGAAAGCCTATGAAGACAAGTTGACTGTAGTCTTGGCACATCACTACCTGAACATGGTTGACTTATGAGTGGGCAAACCAGATTCCTGGAAATTCACTTGCAGCATATTCTACACAGCCATTAGTCTTAAACACATGATTAAATAAGACAGCAACATCATGTGCAATGAATTTTAAGCCAGGCATGGAAGATCATAAAAGTTTAAGAAACAATAAATGTCTTCTTAAATTTCTTTTTCATCTCATGTGCTGTGTTAATAGCTGTCATTATTGAGATTTGATGACATCTGTATTCCTAAAGGAGGAGCCAGTGAGGCTGGCACTTTGGGTTTTAGATAGCTTTCAAGCAATAAGATTTAGAATCATTATCTAACTTAAATATTCAGAGAACATGCACATCAACTCCCCAACTCAGGCTGCCACAGATTTTCAACAGACTTTCTCACCCTGATCTCAGATGGCCATGGTATTTTTTGAATATGCGCATCCTGTCTGCTTTAATACATAGTATTTCGCAAGTTTTAGTCATTGCAACTAAAGCGTGGGCAAAGGTGGGGGTGGTGTGAGGGAAGAGCTTCTCATCGTGAGGAAATTTGAGACTAGTAGCTGTTCAGACCAAAATTGTCCATGTTTCCTCTGAGTTCCATAAAATTCAACTCAGAGGAAAAGTGTACCCCAGTGTCCAGCACACTGAGTGTTCTCAAAGACGTATTATTGCATGAATTAAACATTTTCAAAACTATTCAGGAGATATTGCAGGCAAAGCCACACACATCCAAGTTAGTGAACAGAATTGAGGCCAATGTGTTCTTTCTAATAAACTTAATTATACTGCTTTAGTTTGCCTCATTTGATTGTAAATATAACCCAGATGGCCTCAAATTCACTAAATTTCTGGATTCACTTTTTTTTCTTCCTTCGTTCCTTCCATTCTCCCTAACTTCCTTCCTTTCCTCCCCCCCTTTCCTTCCTTACTCCCTCCCATCCTAACTTCCCTGCTTCCCTCCCTTCTTTCCTTTCTTCCTCTCTGTAAATATGTGTGCGTACATATGAGAAAACCCATATACAGAAAAATAAATAAGGGTGTATGATCAAATGATCTATCACAAAGTAAACACATTGCAACCAGCATCCCGGTCAAGAGATAGAACACTGCCTACATCCACAAACCCTCCTCATGCCCCTTCCCCATTGTATCCTCTTCCCTACCTCCAAAGATAACCACTATCCTGACTTTTACACTAATCATCTTCTTGAATTTCTTTTGGGTTCAACCATCTCACGTATATCCTCAAATAGTAGTGCAGCAACTTTCAATAAATGGATTCCATACAATAAATATTCTGCATGTCTAGCTTCTCTAACTTAATATTATGTTTGTGAGACACACATTGGTGTAAATAGCTATAACTTATCCATTTTAATTATCATATAGTATTTTATAGCATTACTATGCCACTATGATTTATGGATAACATAAAAGATGTCTCTGGTTTGGGATTATGACAAATACTCCTGTTATCTATATTCTTACACACCTCAAGGTGCCCATGTGCATGTTTTTGTATTGGGTATCATTGTGGGTTGAACTGTGTCCCCCATAAAGACATGTTGAAACCCTAATCCCTGGTACCTGTGAATGTGACCTCAATCCTTTCTTGTTTTCTATACTCTTAGGTTTTATGAATACTTCATCTAAAGCGTGAATTGAGTTTGTAATCAACACTAGTAATCTTTCATTTTTAATCAGAGTGTTTAGTCCATTTGTTTTCCTATCACTGACATTGGGATGTTTTAATTTACCATTTTATTATTTATTTTTTCTTTGTCCCACATATTCTTTCTCCCTTTCTCTTGAAATATTTTTAATTGCTTCATTTTTCTTTTCTATTAGCTAGGAAGCCAAATGCTGTTTTATAATTCTTTTAGTGGCTGCCTTAGAGATTACATTACGGCTTGTGAATTTATCCAATCCAATATTAACTGGTACTTTTACCTTCTTCTTGGACATGTCAAACTCTTACAACATTTCAACTCTAATTTATGTGCTCTTCATCTTATAATTTATTTATAAATTTAAAGTGTTTAATGGTAAATATTTTAAATGGTTTTATACAGTAAATATTATTTATATTGACTTATTTTTTATTGACCTTTATTTCTTCCTACACAGCAAATTGGTATTATTCCCTTCTGCCCTTTAGTACTCTCTGTAGTTCAGTCTACTGGTTATGAATTTTCTCCATTTAGATGAGTTTGAAAGTATCTTTAGTTTCTACTCTTTCTTGAATGACATTTTTGATGGATGTAAAATTCTAAGGTTGACAGTTTTCTTTTAGCACTTACAAGTTCTTAGCCCACTGTCCCAAGGCTTCCATTCTTCCTGTTGATGTGTTAGTTGTTGATCTTACTGTGACTATGAAGAGAAAATCAGCAGCAGGACAAAGTCATATTAAGATTTTTATCTTGTCTTTGATTTTTGTCATTTTTACTATGATGTGTTTAGATGCGGAATTCTTTTTTATTTACCCTGCAAGATATTTGGAGAGAATCTTAAAAGACTGGACTCATATTGCTCTTTGGGTTTGGAAATTCTTAGCCACTATCTCTTCAAGTATTGCTTCTTCCCCATTCCTTCTGTCTGTCTCTCTCTCCCTCTCTCATACCTTCTATCCCTCCCTCTCTCCATTGCTCTCTCCATCCTCAGCCTACTGGAATGCTAATAACACAAATATTAAACCTATCTAGCATATTCCTATATCCTTCTGTCTCTTATCTTCTACTCTGTGTTTTTCCTACCTCTGCCTCTCTGTGTTTCATTCTGGGTGCTTTTTTTCTATTTATTTTCTAGTGCATTAATTCTCTCATTAGCTAGTAAACCCTTTAATTGTATGCTTAATTTTGGTTTTTAAATCTAGGATACTCACTTGACTCTTTTTTAAAACTAGCTTTCATGTCCAACTCTTGGTTTCAGCTCAGGTCATGATCTCATGGTTTCGTGAGTTCAAGCCCCACTTCAGGCTCTGCACTGCCAGCACAGAGCCTGCTTGGGGTTCTCTCTCTCTCTCTCTCTCTCTCTCTCTCTCTCTCTGTCTTTCTCCCTCCCTCTCTCCCTCCCTCCCTCTCTGCCCCTCCCCCACTCGCACTGTCTCTGACTCTCTCAAAATAAGTAAATTAATTAAAAAATAATTATAAAATAAAAACAGCTTTCAGTTCTCTCCTAAAATCCTAGACCTTGTATTTTATCCCCTTGAATACTCTGATCCCCACTACTTCAAAGTCTGGATCTGATCATTCCAATATATTAAGCCCTATTGCTTCTGCCTCTGATGGTTTTCATTCTTACTGGTTTGCCTCCTTGTGTTGCTGGCTAGTTTTTTTTCTGGTCCAGGATGCTATCTTTATAAAATGGTGGAAATAATTTGTGACCTACCTGATCATATCTTCTTCCTGAGACGACGGACAATTGCTATTGCCTGGTGTTTGGCACTGTGGGTTCATCTTAATTGTTAAGGATTGGGATAAAGCAAAGCTGAGTTACAGTCCCTGCGGTAGGTCTTCGAACTCCATTTCATGCTTACTCCTAGGGTCCAAAATTTAAGGCCCTAAGCCAAAAGCAAGTAGGGTTCACCAAGTTTCCCCCATGCCCAGCAAGTTAGCTGGTTATTATTAAGCTATTGTTACCCAGCTTCAAAGCCACCCTTCTATTCTCTGCTTTGTGCTGCTAGGGCTGGAATTCTGTGAAGAACCACATTGCAAATTGAATTAAACCGTCATTCTGTGATTTTTCAGCTATAAACTGTTGTATGTTAAAATATCTTAAATGCAGTTGTAATCACTGGACTAATAAATGGTTGTATGTGTATATTTAATATTATTTAATATCCTTCCCTGACAAAATAAAATTTGCTAACCCTATGTTTGTCCCTATTGGTTTTTCTTTTTCTCTTATTGGGCTCTGAAAGAAAGCCCAATAAAAGTCTTGGATCGAAACTGCAGTAGACACTGTGGGTCTGGATTTCTGTTGGGTATTTGGCAAGTTCTTCAGGATGTGCTCGTGGCCAAAATGGAGACAGGAGTTGGAGGCAAAGCCTGTGGAGTTAGGGCAGTGTTTTATAACATGTCACCCTGTCCTGAGAGCAGTGTTTTATAACATGTCACGCTGACAACCAAGCCTCACACATTCTCTGCTGCTTGTCATAACTCCTCCTCGTGTGGCTCTCCCCCCTCCACCTCATGTCCTGTCCTCCTTCTGACCCTTGGCTTCATTACCTATTCACAATCCTGCACCTGGTCTTTCCTTGGTGTTTACATTTGGAAATCTGAACATAATTGAACTAAGCATTCCATTTAAAAGATTGGAACAAAGTAAAAGAAATATGAGCGAATTAATAAAGATAAAGTGCTGAAATAATGAATCACAAAACAAATACCAGCAGAAATGATAGATAAACCCAGTACTCTAGGAAGTTTGACTAAGAAAAAGTGCAAGACAAACAAATACATCAGGAATGAGAAAGAAGATAAAACCATAGTTGCAAAAAATAGTAAAAATCATTATAAAATATCATATAAAATGTTGTCAATAAATTTTCAAATCTAGATGAAATGGCTGATTTTCCTAGCACAATATAAATTATCAAAAATTGATTCACGAAAAACTAGACTCTCCAAACACATTAACAACCACACAATCTACTAGCAAGGTTTCTCATAAATCTACCACTTTAAAGAGTAAAAATAAATAAGAACATTAGACCTTGCTTGTTTTACAGGCAAGATCTAACTAACCTAGCTATCAAGGAACACATAATCCTACCTAAATTACTGAAACTCTTTCAGAATATATAAGTGGAAAGTTTCCCAAACCATTTTATAAGTCTGTCATAAGCTTAATACCAAAACCTAATAAATAACATAGCAAAAAAAAAAAGTCAATCTCACTTAAAAATAAATATGGAAAAGTTCTAAAGAAAATATTTGCAGCTGGTATATTAAAACAACAATACCCATATTCAAGGATGACGTATACCTCAATGAAGCACTGTTAGCATTAGTATTGGTATAATGTATATTTACTGTCCTCTGCTGGCTATGCCCCCACCCTTACAGATGACAATCTGGGTGTCTCAGACCTTGGGATTCCCTGCCAAGATGTCCCTAAACCCAGTTAACTGGCCTGCACATGACTCTTCCCCTGTCTGTTCTTCCAAGGGTGGTCTCTGCTATTAGAATATCCATGCCTATGCCCAAAGTGTGGCCAAGGGTGGTTCTTTGCAGAGGGTAAATGATGCTTGAATGCATGAATTAGTGTGTATCCCAGTCTAGGGTAGAAAGATAGGGGGAGAAGGCCATGGGTCAAGGAATAGCTTTTCCCATACTACTTTTTTTTCTCATACTACTTTTCCCATGCTACTTTTTTTTGGGGGAGGGGGGATGTGGAGCAGAGAGAGAGAGGGAGAATCCCAAGCAGGCTCCACTATCAGCAAGGAGTCCTACTCAGGGCTGTGAGATCATGACTTGAGCCCAAATCAAGAGTTGGAGGTTTAACCGACTGAGCCATCCAGGCGCCCCACCCACCCATACCACTACTTCTGATACAGAACTCTGAGGGATACAAGAGTTCTAAATTTGAACCTGGTATTCTAGGTTATTATGAAGATATAAGTGTCAAGGTAGGAGGACAGGACGTATTCTGTTAAACAATTTATTAGCTTGATTCATAGCTAAATATCCTGACATATGGTAAATAAGCTTTTATTTGTACTCTTGTCTCAGGCCCCAAAAAGAGTGAGCCAGCCCACCTCTTCCAGATTTAGCACAGGTGAAAACCAATAGCAGACTAATAAATACAGCATGAATAAATATTAGTGGAATATATATATATATATATATATATATATATATATATATATATGGCATGTATGGGTATGTATACCTATGTGTACACATATGTGCATAGTTATGTATGTGTATATATACATCTACCAATAGGCAAAAAAGAATGTATATGTATACCTGTGCATACATAGACACACAAATAGTTCTACATTGCACACACTCACAAATACACGTACACCAGCAGCAACACAGAAAAGTTGGAGCTTCCAATTCTAGGCAAGATGAAAAACTAACAGCTGCTGTTGGCCCCCTTTCTCCCTACCAAACTAGAGATGCCAGAATAGATACAGGGAAACTGACCAAATGCAGAGCCAGAACCAGAAGCCTCATCCTTACCAGATTGAAAGTAGCCAAGTTTTAATGTAGGAAGAGAATGATATCCTGAAGTCAATGGAGTCCAAAAGCATGGGTGAATGTTGGGAGCCAATATAAAGGAGTTGCAGGCCAGCAGAGGTTTTTAATTGTGCCCTCAACTCCACATTCCTCTGCTGGTGGAGGAGACTGAGACTGGTCAGGCTCAGTCCCACCACCCCTGTTAGGCTGTCCCTCTGGCCAGATATGCACCCAGGATGCCTGAGCTTTTTCAATAGGGACTTTGTCAGGGCAACTCTATGAGCAAACTCATCAGGCTGATGTCCTAACCAATGTTCACTGTCATTGTTCCAAGGGAAGAAAAGTAATGGCAGCAGCTGGAAGGACAGGAACATAGGCCTGGTAGTGCTTTAGCTCAAAAGAGCAGGGAAGTCTATTGGAATGGGTACAGACCAGCTGGCTAGGCCTTGAGCATCCATTCAATCACTTGTCATGGAGAATGGCTATATCAGTTAGCTCTTTTTACATAACAAATCATTCAAAACTCTCAGTGGCTTAAAATGACAATTATTTATTTTTGATCATAGATCTGGAGGTTGACCTCTTAGACTGATTGAGGCCAGGCTCTGCTCCCTGTGTCTCTCATCCTCCTCCGGAGCCAGCAGGCTAGCCCAGACATGTTCTTTTTATGGAGATAGCTAAACCCCCCAAAAGCAATGGGAAATACAGAAGGCCTCTTTTGCCTAGGCTTGGAATTAATGTGCCATTACTTCCACCTCATTATATTGTGTCACCCAAGTCACATAGTCAAATTCAAAGTCAAACGGTAAGAAAATACATCATACAGCTTTTGCAGGAGAAATGGCAAAGTCACAAGGCAGAACATAAAATAATTTGCCATAAACTTTAAGAGATTGGAATCTTACAGAGTATGGGCTCTGCCCACAACAGACAACAAAACCAAGTAGAAAGTATTAATAATAAGATACCTAGAAAAGCCCTTAAATATTTAGAAATTAAACAACAAATTTGTAAATTTGTAAATAATCCATTGGTCGAAGAAGTCACAAGAGAAATTGGGAAATTGTTTCAAATGAATAATAATGGAAACAAAACATACTAAAATGTATAGTATGCAGCAAAAACAGTGCTGAGAGTGAAATTTATAGCTTTCACAGCTAAAGTAGAAAAAAAGGCTTAAAATAAAAAAAGCATAATTTTTACTTAGAGAAGCTAGAGGAAATATTAAAAATAAATACATAAACAAACACAAAGGAAGAAGGGGAGAAATAATAAAAATAAAAGCAGAAATAAATGATATAGAGAACAAACATTAGGAAAAATTGACACAGCCAAGAGAGGATTCTGTGAAATATCAAAACTGATCAATCTCTGGTAAGAAAGAAAAAGAAGGAGAGAATTCAAATTGTTAACATAAAATGCTGGAGGTGGGGAAAGCTTACTGACAATCAAAATATATTAGGGACATAGTAAGAACATATTTATGCCAATAAGTTTGATAGCATAGATGAAATGGATAAAAAAGCACAACATACTAAAACTGACTCAAGAAGAAAAAGAACTTAATGACCACATATCTATTAATGAAATCGAATCTGTAATTAAAAGGTTTCTAACATGGAAAATTCTAAGCTCAGAGCCTTCACTGGTGAATCCTATCGAATGCTAAGGAACATAAGATATCAAGCTTACCCAAATTCTTCGAGAAAATAGAAGAGAACACTTTTCAACTTATTTTATGTGGACAGCATTGCTCTGATACAAAACCAAGAAAGATACTGTAAGAAAACAACACACTATAACTCACGAACACAGATATAAAATCTTCAACTCAACATTAGCAAATCACAGCCAAGAGGAGCCTAAGGAGACATGATGACTTAATGTACATAGTATCATAGATGGGATGCTGAACAGTAAAAGGACATTAGGCAAAAATGAAACAAATCTAAATAAAGTATGGACTTTGGTTGATAATAATGTATCAATATTGGTTCATTAAATGTGACAAGTACATGATTCTAATATAAGTTGTTAATAATAGGGGAAACCGGATGTGTGATATACAAGAACTCTCTGTATTAGCTGTGCACCTTTCCTAGAAATCTAAAACTACTCTAAAATTAAAAGTTTATTTTTAAAAAGCTGTACGTGAATATTCTTATCAGATTTATTCATATTAGCAAAAGTAGATAACCCAAATGTCCATCAACAAGCAAATGCACAAATATATTATGGCATGTTTCTACCACAGCATGTTGTTCAACAATAAAAATGACTGAACTAAAGAAGAAGAAGAAGAAGAAAGATTGAACTACTGACACACAAAACATGGAAAATAGAAAGTGATGTTTGAAAAGACATAGAAGTCTCCAGAAACCTACCTTAGGAAGGAATACACTGAAAGCCAAGCAGGACCTTTACTCGGTTTCTATTATTTCCCTGCCCTGTCCTAAGATGTCAACCCATGGACTGGGGAACAAAACAAGATCCTTCTCAGACACCCCCACCAGCAATTAACCCAGCCCATATAGTTTTAGCTCCCTGGTGTGGAGGGGAAGCAAACTTACTGCGTAAATATTTTTCTAAACTCATTGCTAAAGTCCAGACTCAGTTTTTTTTTTATTTTTTTTTTTTTAAAAATTTTTTTTCCAACTTTTTTTTTTTTATTTATTTTTGGGAGAGAGACAGAGCATGAACGGGGGAGGGGCAGAGAGAGAGGGAGACACAGAATCGGAAACAGGCTCCAGGCTCCGAGCCGTCGGCCCAGAGCCTGACGCGGGGCTCGAACTCACGGACCGCGAGATCGTGACCTGGCTGAAGTCGGACGCTTAACCGACTGCGCCACCCAGGCGCCCCCAGACTCAGTTTTTTAAAGTTCCAAAGCCAAAAAAAAAACCCCAAACAAACAAAAAAAACCCCACAAACTTTTCATTATCATTCTTTTTGCAACAACCCAACACTAAGAGGTGAAAATGCTGAGGTTTAATTTCAAATGTGGTTGGAAATAACGGGGGTTAGGACTGCAGGGGGAAAACATTTAACTCTTGGAATAAAATATTGTTTGTTTTTTTTAAACCAGAGTTTACAATATAAATATTCTATGTTAGAGAAGGGAAATGAATCTTCCTTAAGGCTTTCCACTTTCTGGGCAGATAACATCAGCGGGAGATTCCTGGCTAGACTTCTTTGGGTCCCTTTACAAAGTTGTCAGCACTTTTCATAAGCTACATTTGCTTCTCTATCCCCAAAGAAATGCTAAGGCTCTGAAAACATTCTCAATGAGCAGATCTCCTGGTAATAGAAGGAGACAACAATGAGCTGTTGTGAATTGCTTCCTGTAAACATCCCGCTGACCCCCAATATGGCAGACTTCTTAGGTATCCTGAGCTGTAAGCCCCTGGTGGAGAAAAGGGTGATGATATTTCAAATATTCCTCATTAAAAGTATAGAAATTACCCTAGAACTAAACAATCTAACACCTGAAACTAATTTTCTTGACATAGTCATGGACTTTAATGACAGCTTCATTAATTGAATGGAATCACATGGGGATGAAAATCATGTTTTCCTTAATGACTTGCCAGATGATGGATTTGTTTGGTTACTTACTTTACTATGAAGAATTTCCAAGGAAGGAAAAAGAAAGAAGGATGAGCCCCGTGTGTCATATTACAACCGAGCCTGACCAAGAGGTCCTCCTGGGGTCTTGGTGACGAGCCAATGTGAAAATAGCAAGTTGGATTTGGCAGGATGGGGAAGCGGTGTGATGTCATCATTAGGAACCTTATTAATCAAGGTGAAGTTCGTGAACCAGTAGCATCAACATCACTGGGAAGCTTATTAGAAATTCAACTTTTCAGGCCCCATCCCTGTGCTACTGAATTGCAATCTGCATTAAATATGATCCCCAGGTGATTTTCAGGCACTTTAGAGTCTAAGGAGCACTGGTTGGGAGCCCAAGATTTGGAGTCCAATGGACTTGGGTATTCCAGCTCCACTTACTGCTGACTGTGAATAGGCCATATTATTTAGCCTCTCAGCCTCAGTTTTTCTTTCTGTGAAATAGGCAAATAGTATCTACCTCATGAAATTATGAGGATTAAGCAATATAAGCACTTAGCGTATTTTCAGGTATATACTCTATGTTGAATAAATGGCCTATAATAGTGCTATTGTGGCTTCTTTGTCCCTTCCACTGCAGAGAGGAAGTATCTTGGGAATCAGAACTGAGTTCAAATTCACGTTTTACAATTTAACAGCTATGTGATCTCGGTCGTGTTACCTAAGATTTTTCAGCCTCAAATTCTCTATCTATAAAATGGGTGTAATTTAAATGCCAGAGCCTCCCAAGTCTTAAGATATAGACCAATTACACAGCCTAGTGAAGTCATAATTCTTCACGAGATTTAGGCTGCCGGCAAGATTCCTGCTTAGTCTGTGTTGCATCTCCACATGCTGTCCTTGTCCCTCTGCGAGTCTCTCACAGGGCAAAGTTCAGACCTTTCCACGGTTGCCACAAGAAATCCATTTCCTGCAAGCATTTCATGAGGTGTGTAGAAATTTCTAAAGATGTAGAGCGTGGGTCACAAGGAAGAATCACAGGACACGTGGCCCAGTCTTATGCCACCTCCCCGGCTCCTTCCTTCCTTTCCTCCTATGTCTGCCATCACAGCCCCCTTGTCATCCCAAAGACAGCCTACCTTCAGCAGACGTCGTGGAACCAGCCGTGAACACAGAGTGAGAAGGGTGCGTTCTCAGGCTAGTAGCTCCTCTCTCCAGGCCTCCGGGTCCTCAGCGACATGTCAGCAGGAATTCCTCAGGCACAAGAGCGTCCCAAGAACTAAGGGAGGCCTCATGATTGATAATCCTTATGCAGCCTGGTACCTGATGGGTGGCTCGTTACGAAGCCACTATTGTCTGCCCCAATCTTCCCCTCCTCCATAAGTCCACTTCTGAGGCTGGGGCTCACTTTCTACAAACGACATTCTCCTTTTCCAGCTGGCTCCTTGTTCGGCTCTGTCTGTCAAGGAGGCCACAGGGAGCATGAGGGGTGGAAGGAGGATGAAGACTTTCTCCTTGGTTTGCTTCCCGTTCCTATCAGGTCTTCACCGCGCAGCAGCTGTTGGTTCCAGCTGCACAGGTGGCTCTAGTTTGCGGTTGTTCCTCACCCAGAACCAAGCCCATGAGCTCTCTCTGAAATAAGGCCCCAGCCACTGGCACCTCCCTCTGCAGAGTCAGAATCCCAGCTCCAAAGAGCCACTTCTCCAGACTCCAAGCTCCGAGCAGAGTTGCATTTGAGCATGCCTTCTCCCTAGAGGCTGAGTCCCAGCTCTGCGGGCTCCTCCTAGAAACTTCCAAGTTTTAGTAATCTCGACATATCCCCATCTCTAAGGGAGACAGCTGCTTCCTGCAGCTACTACCTTTGTGATACCTCAGTGTCCCCTTTTTGCCTGCCCAGCTCTCTTCTGTCTGGGAAATAGTTTCGTTATATCTCCCTGCTGAAATAATGGCATGGCTTTTGGCCTCTGACAGGATCCGTCTGATTTGGAAAGTTATGTAAAAGATACTAGTTTCCTTCCAAAACAAATTTTAAAAATCTACCTTCTAAATACCAAGTTTTGCCACTAATAAGGATATTCAAAAGAACATGCCAATGGCTTTGACAACAATTTCCAAAGAAAATTTTCCAAACTATTTTGGGCTCTGCCAGCATTGTGGGAATAGAACAGTAGTCCTGAGCATTTGGAACAAAGAGTCAAAACATGTTTCTAGAGAAAGAAATGCAGTTAGACATAACTCATAAGGCAGAACAGATGCACAATCTAGAGAGATGCTGACCTGTGTAGACACCAGCATAGACAAGAATAGGGAGAAGGTGAGGGGAGCCAGGGAAGGGCACCTATGAAGCAGGTGCAGGTTGTCACGTTTCTAGATGTTAATGAAGTCTATAACCAAAGTCAAACCAAAGTTGATTTAAAAGAACCTGGAAATAGCAGTTTAGTTAGTGGTGCTTAAAATGTCTGCGTTGACCACGGAGGAGTGGTACTTCAAAGGTGGTGGCCATGACTCAAATAGAAATTGAAACGGAACTGAAAATAATATTTTATGCTTATTTAATTAGTAAAGATAAACTGAAAATCGTAGCCCTCATTGTGGGTGATCTTGGTCTAAAGTACACACCTACACAGAGTTGTCACAGTATATATAAAGCAAGAGAGTAATAGCTTAAAAGAGTTAAAATGATATTCACCCCATTTAACCCAGCCATTCCATTACTAAAAATTAATCCTGGGCCACCTGAGTATCTGTCGTTTGTGCATCCAGCTCTTGATTTGGGCTCAGGTCATGATTCAGGGGTCATGGTATTGAGCCCCATGTCAGGATCCACGATCAGCGTGGAACCTGCTTAAGATTCTCTCTCTCTCGGGAAGCAAACCATAAAAAGACTCTTAAATAAATATAGAGAACAAACTGAGGGTTGCTGGTGGGGTGCTGGGTGGGTGGATGGGCTAAATGGGTGATGGGCATTAAGGAAGGCATTTGTTGGATTGAGCACTGGGTGTTATATGTAAGTGATGAAGCACTAAATTCTACTCCTGAAATCATTATTATGCTATATGTTAATTAACTTGGACTTAAATTAAAAAAAAATAATGATAAAAAAAGAAATAGAAGTGAACACATAGATTTATGCAGGAGTCAATGATAAGGACATAGCATGGGCTGAGGAAGGTGGTCAGTGGTCCTGTGTGTACTTAGGATCTTAATTAAATGAATAATACATAGAAAACCTGTTTTTAAAAAGATTCTCTCTCTCTCTCTCCCTCTGCCCATCTCCCCTGCTCACACACTCTCTTTCTCTAAAATAAAAAAATAAAATAAAAAATTTAAAAATTAAAAAAAAGAGTATTTAAATGCACTTGGTGAAATATTAATTTATAAAAATCCTATAAAGGGGCGCCTGGGTGGTTCAGTCAGTTGAGCATCCGACTTCAGCTCAGGTCATGATCTCACAATTTGTGGGTTCGAGCCCCGCCCCGCATCAGGCTCTGTGCTGACAACTTGCTCAGAGCCTGCAGCCTGCTTCAGATTCTGTGTCTCCTTCTCTCTCTCTGCCCCTCCCCGCTCATGCTCTGTCTCTCTCTGTCTCTCAAAAATAAATAAATGTTAAAAACTTTTTTAAAAACCCTATAAAAACATGAAAAATGTTTGTGGTGTGACAGTTAAGTAGAATAAAATCAGGATATAAGATGTGGAAGAGAGTGTAGGAAAGAGAACAAGAAGGAATGTTCAGCAATGTTACTCTTTGTTACCACGGGGATGAGCATAGGGTGCATTCTGAGAGTATTACAAAGGCATCATGCCAGTGAAAAATGGGGCCAGTGAGACAGAACTGAGAAGCCAGGCATGAACCGTCACCCCCTGTGGACTCTGCAAAGACTTTTGATCCTAAAATGAAGAGCCATCCTAAGAATCTCCAAGATTGCATGTGTGCTTGACTAAAGATAAGACAATTTTGTTACAAACTACAATCCTTCCCTTATTCTATGATAAACAGCCAAGTTTTAAAGTTACACCAAGTTCTTTCTCTTCTTGGGTTGGCATTGAAGGTGGTTGTGCTCCAGCAAAAGGAGACAGAGAGAGAATGAAGAGTAGAATCTGAGTTAGGCAGATAAATCTCTTGGGGAAGATTCTGTATATCTCAAGTAGGGAAGGAAGTGATAGACCACTGAGTTAAGCAGCTGGTCAGTGAAAAAAAGCCCCAACAGTTGGCCAAGCAATTAGTTCAAGAGATAATTGGCTGCAGGTGGTGAGTTAAGAGCCAAGTCTGGACTCTGACTAAAGGGATTTGCCAGGGTTTTGTATTTGACCGTCTAGGAGCCTTGGCTGACTGTAGAAAAGCTTGAAGAACTGATTTCTTAAGAGCCTCAGAGACCTCCAGAGTTCTAAAATTGATGCAGAACTGGGCTGCCATATTGGGCATAGAAGGAATTATTCTAAATAGAAGAGGAGATGAAATACTGGTTACTTAGAGTAAAGAGAAATTCTATTTTCCTGATGGTATTTTCTACTACTAGAGAAAACCCATAGGAGTCGATTTCTTCCTTGAGATTGTCCATTAGCCTTTTTAGAGAATAGCCAAGGCTACAGGTCTGCATAAGAATAGGCGGGCTTTCTTGCTTGCTGGGGAATGAAGAAGAGGAAGAGACCCATTTGGGTGAGGGAACTGCCACCAGAAACACTTAATTGCTTTGGAAATACTCCCGGAACCATGTTCTATGTGAGGCCCACATTCCATTAGGGCAGATAAAAAATGGAGACAATTCTGATAGAAGGTAACTGCTTTGCATAACCAAATGATAATGCTTCAGAAAGAAAAGCATGGCTAGGTTTCTTTAGGAGGGACTTCTGGAGGAGATTCCTAAAAGAGATGCTCTCTGAGCTGAGTTTTGAAATAAGAATAGACATTTTCTCAAACAGTGTATTGGGGAGAACAAAAGGGAGTTCTGGGTAGCTGGAATATTCAATATGAGGAGAGTGGTGGCAGGAGATGATGTCAGAGATGTGGTTCTGGCCAAGGTGGTGATGGCTCTTAAATACAGAGTTAAGGAATTGGACATTATGTAGATGTTGAGAAACACTGAACAGTTTTGTTTTCTTTTGTTTTTTAAGATCTTATTCTTAAGTAATCTCTATACCCAACGTGGGGCTCAAACTCACAACTCCGAAATCAAGAGTCACACACTCTACTATCTGAATCAGCCAGGTGCCCCCACACTGAACAGTTTTAAACACAGTAAAGAGGTGCATTTTAGGAAAAGGACCCGTGTCTGTGGGGGGATGGAATAGAGTGGGCCAAGGCTGGAGGCAGAGGAGGTAAGCAGGGAACTCCTCCAATGTTCAAGGCAGGAGAAAATGAACACCTGAATGACAGTCATGACCACAGCAATGGGAAGCTTGCATTTCCGCCTGCCCTTCCTCTCCCTGATGCCAAGGATGCAGGCCTTCCTCCTACCTCTGGCACTCACCCCAGGCCAGCGGCTGCCTGCCTGCACTAGGCTTGCCACCACGGTCTGACGCTGGCTCAGGGCATGGATGCTGGCATGTGGAGGGATCATGTGATGGGGCCCAGAAAGAGAGGTTTGGGAGTCAGAGGAGAGGAATACAGTTCCCAATGCCACCATGTTATGGACCAAGGTGTACCCGCCCCCCACCCAATTCTCCGTTCACCCCCTAACACCCAATGGGACTCTATTTGGAGAAAGGACCTTTAGTAAGGTAATTAAGCTTAAATGAGGTCATAAGGGTAGAATCCTAATCTGAGAGGTTGCTGAGCCTATAAAGAGAGGGAGAGACACCAGAGGTATTTTTCTCTCCCTTCACGTGCATAAAAGAACGTCCCTATAAGGATGCAGCAGGAAGGTGGCCATGTGTAAGCCAGGAAGAGAGGTCTCACCGGACCCTGGTACCTTGCTCTCGGACTTGTAGCCTCCAGAACTGAGAAAGTAAGTTCCTGTTGCTTAAGCCACTGTATGCCACCTAAGCATAAGGATTGTTTTGAGCTGAAGGAAATTGAGAAGAAGCAGATAACGAGAAAAGCTTTCTTTACCTAAAAATAGGACATAAATCTCCTACCCTCTCTAGCAGGAAAAACAAAAGTTAATCACTGGAGACAACTTTAGACCTTTATCAGCCTGGTGCTGGAGAGGAATCTACATAACAAATTTTCCTAACCAGCTTTGACCTACCACTAGTTTGCTGCCCCTAGAAACTCAAGGTTCTTTTCCTCTGTCTTGACACACTCTAAAAATGTATTGTTATTTTGCTAAGAAGCTATGTAAGCCCAATTTCTGTTTTTGTTTTTGTTTTCTTTTTTCTTTTCTTTTTGTAAGCCCCAATTCTAATGAACCCTTTGAGTTACTCATCTCTGAGTGCTCCCATGTGTCAGGGTGAGGCACATGCTAATAAAGCTCTGTTTCTCTCTTGTGGCTATTCTTTTTCTCAGCCCAATGTATAGGACCCCAATCAGAGAACTCATGAGGATAGTAGGAAAAAGAGTTCTTTCTCCTGACACTACCCAGTGTACGGCATTTTATTATGGTAGCCTGAGTTGACCCATATGCACCATTGGCAGCTAAATCTCTTGAAGAAATTATTTAAGCTGACTGAGCCTCGTTTTCCTTATCTCTAAAATCAAATGGTAAAATAATAATAATCCCTACTTCACAGGGCTCTTGGGAGTGGTCAGATGAGGTACACAACCAGCAAATGGAGCTTACATGAAAGCTCTTTGTAAATTGTACATATGAAATTAAATAATAAATATTCCTTCCATGAGTGCCCTGGACTGATGAAAGATGAAAATATTTTCAATCATGGGGCGCCTGGGTGGCTCACTTGATGAAGCATCCGATATCAGCTCAAGTCATGATCTCACAGTCTGTGAGTCTGAGCCCCGTGTCGGGCTCTGTGTTGACAGCTCAGAGCCTGGAGCCTGCTTCTGATTCTGTGTCTCCCTCTCTCTCTGCCCCTCCCCCACTTGCGCTCTTTGTCTCTCTCAAAAATAAACATTTTTAAAAAAATTTTTAATTTTTTCAATCATAATATTAGCTGAATTATTATACTTAACTGTAATATCCATCTCTTGGATATATTTTGAATGTACTTAATTAGCCAATAATCAAAAGCTAATTGATCACAGATGTCTAAAGGGCTTTCAGCCCAAATTCCATGAGGGTAACCCGTGCCAATAAAACTATTTGGGGAATTTCTATGTTTCATAAAAAAGAACACAGGCTTCCAAATATATGAAATACCCCAAATATAGCCTATAGAAGAGGACACGTCCTTCTGTAGACACATTCTAAAACCGTTTTTAATAGTCTTCAACATTCGTTTTGTTTTACTAATGTTTGTCACATAGAAATCTGTTAATAAGCTTGAACAGAAAGATAATCACATATAAAGTGTATTTGTAATTGACATAAATATTCCTATTATCTTAGGGTCTTAAGAGTGTTTCTCTATCTTTTTTCTCTACTGCCCCCAAGTAGCCTTGCAGGCATTTTTTCCCTAATATCATCCCGTGAAATTTTATTGCCACTGACATACTGTCTACCTGTTCATATGTATGTCTGTGCTTTATATACAACCAAGAACCAATTTTCACCTCTTTGGGGTGATATTGCCCCTATTGAGAACGCCACGGCCTTAAGATGATTCATACAATAAATAAATAAAGCTGATTCATACAATAAATCTAATTGGTCTTCACGATGCAGCTGATGGAAAATGCACTCAATGTGAGAGATGAACCCATTTCTCAGAAGGCGTATCCAGACGTAAAGATAGACATAGCTGGAAGGGCCTGGCTTGAAGCCAAGCTGTGGTCATTCTAGGAGCTAGGTATGGCTAGGTATGTCTACTGAGAACCTGTTTGCATGAGAAGCCCAGGAATCTTCTGAGAAGGAATTTACCCTAAAGGGAAAGAGCACAAATTTGAGTCAGAGAGAGTAAACCAGTGGGAAAGATGAGCAGGTATCTAAGCCCCGCATGAGGTGTGTTCCATGGATCGTCCCTCGTCCCAGTGGACTCATCCTAGGTCCTAATGCAAAGATGGTGCAATACAAGATCAATGGAAACTAAAACATCCCACGGGCCTCCCTGCCATTGTTCCCAGGGCAAACAGAAGCAAGGGGCCAGCGGCGGCACCAGCGCAAGGACCGCGTGTGTGCACTGATAGGAGGGCTCCAGTGGCTGCTGCACGTGGGCAAATGTGACCTGTAACTGCTGTCCTCATGCCGGTCTCACCTCCCTGAGCTGTGTGGCCTGGGAGCCATAGATCATACCCATATTACTATGGAGGTTGAGGGGCGTCTGAGTGGCTCAGCCGGTGAAGCGCTGGACTCTTGGTTTTGGCTCAGGTCAGGATCTCAGGTTCGTGGGTTCGAGCCCCACATCAGGCCCTCTGTTGCCAGCACAGAGCCTGCTTCATATCCCCTATCTCCCTCTCTCTCGCCCTTCCCCACCTCTCAAAAATAAGCATTTAAAAAAAAAAACCCAAATGAACAATGGAGCTTGATATGTCCACCCAATGGCATCCAAAATCTTAGCACCACATTCAGGGGCTTTACAAGGGAGTCTGGGCCTGTTTTTTAAGCTCTGGCATTGAAGCCCATTGAACTCAGGTTTGACACCTGTTTCTTCCATCAACGAGCTGTGTGATTGCAGGCACGTCCCTTACCCTTTCTAAGCTTCCCATTTTCACCTCTGTAAAATGGGATAATAATCGCACCGAGTAGATTCAATTAGACAATGCATGCAAAGTGCCCTTTGCACCATCCCAACACAAGGCAAGTGCTCAAAAACTGTTGGCTGTTTTCAGCCCTTGACCATGATCATTCCACTCAATATTCCAGCCACATGAAATCGAGGAAAATTCTCAGATATGCTTCTGACCTTTGTAATGTTTCCTGTCTGGAGTGTTTTTTTAATGACATTTATCTGTCTGGATAACACATAGCCACCCTTTAAAATTCGATTCACATGTCATCTCTGAGAAGGAGATTCCAGAAGAATTAGTGAAGTTCTCTGCAACTCTTTGCTAATCCCCCGTTAGAGCTCTGCTCGCACTCCCTTCCTCCCCCCTCCCACTGGACCGTGAGCCCTTTGACAGAGAAAGCTGACCTCAACTCACTTCCACATCTCCAGGGGCCTAACACCGAGTCTGGACCAAGAAATGAGGCACTGGCGCAGGGCCTATTAATAATATTTCTAGAGCAATGCCCAATTCCAGGTGCCCCCACCTTGCATAGCCCACTTTGGCTTCTCTCTGAAGCTTCATAAAGCCTGAGTCACTGGATTTTCTACGACCTCGGGAATGCCTACTGCTGCTACCTAATCTGCCCAACCCAGCAGGCTTCTCTTCTTCCAGCCCAGGATGATATGCAGGTGTTTGCTGCAAGGATACTCTGTGAATGTTAGCATCTTATGATAAACAGGTGGTAAACACCGCATTTGATATCCCAAACACGTATTAAGTGCCTCCTGTATGCCAGACATCTCCCTTTCAGGACCCAGTTCAGAGCACGGAGGCTCAGCGATTGAGCCACTTCTCAGAGATCACTCGGCGGCAGAGCTGGGATTCACACCCACGCTTTCTGACTCCTAGTCCCTTGCTCTTTTATTATATCATGTTGTCTGTCTCTGTCACTGAAGCAGACCTGAGGCTTGAGGGACAGCTGACTCTGTGGGAGGAAGGCCGTTGAGGGGAGGATGCAGACGCGTTATGCTCACAGGGTTGCTGTGGGGACTTCCCTTCTATGCACCTAGAGGGCTGCCACCCTGTCGACGAGTGGCCTCCGATCTCTGCTCACCTCTGTGCTCATCCTTCCCAATTCCAGGGCCACACACACACACACACACACACACACACACACGTGCACACAGACACACACATTCATTTTAAATTTTAAAAGTATACTTTTTTAAAAGTTTATTTACTTATTTTGAGAGAGAGAGAGAGAGCAGGGAAGGGGCAGAGAGAGAGAGGAAGAGAGAGAGAAAATCCCAACTCGGGGCTCCATCCCATGAACCGTGAGATGATAACCCCCACCAAGGTTGGGTGCTTAACCCCTTTGACGATTAACCGACTGAGCCACCCAGGCACCCCTGCTGTTTGTCTTTTTTTTTTTTTTTAATCTTTATTTTTGAGAGGAAGAGAGAGACAGAGCGTGAGCAGGGGAGGGGCAGAGAGAGAGGGAGACACAGAATCTGAAGCAGGTTCCAGGCTCCAAGCTGTCAGCACAGAGCCCGCCGGGGCGGGGGCTCGAACTCACGAACCGCGAGATCATGACCTGAGCTGAAGTCGGATGCCCAACCCAACCGACTGAGTCACCCAGGTGCCCCCTTGCTGTTTGTCTTTCTAAACCTGTGAAGTGCTTCTGAGCCAGCCTCCCAGCTTATGATGCACAACTCTAGCCAGGTATCTACTCTGGGATGGGTGGACATTACTTCCTTTTTTTAAATTGTGGTGAAACAGACCTAACATAAAATTTACCATTGTAGCCATTTCTAAGTGTACAGACCAGGGGCATTAAGTACATTCACACTGTTGTGCAGCCATCCCCACCACCCACCTCCAGAACCCTTTTCATCTTATAAAATTGAAAGTGTGCCCATTAAACACTATCTGTCCATCCCCCCTCTTCTCAGCCCCTGGGAGCCACTGTCTGCTTCCAGTGTCTACGAATTGACTGCTCTAAGTACCTCATCCAAGTGAATCATACCATATATGTCCTTTTGTGACTGGCTTATCCCACTAAGCACAGTGTCTTCAGGGCTCGTCCATGGCATAGCACGTTTCAGAGTTTCCTTCCTTTTTAAGGCTGAATAGCTTTCTATTGCATGTATATACCACGTTTCATGTATCCAGTCGTCCATCAAAGGACACTTGGTGCACTTCCTCCTTTGGGCTCCCGTGAATAATGCTGCTGTGGGTGCTGGTGCACAAATATCTGTTTAAAATCCCCTGCTTTCCATTCTTTGGGGTATATGCCCAGAAGTGGAGTTGCTGGATCAAACGACAATTCTTTTTTTTTTTTTTTTTTTTTTTCAACGTTTTTTAATTTATTTTTGGGACAGAGAGAGACAGAGCATGAACGGGGGAGGGGCAGAGAGAGAGGGAGACACAGAATCGGAAACAGGCTCCAGGCTCCGAGCCATCAGCCCAGAGCCTGACGCGGGGCTCGAACTCACGGACCGCGAGATCGTGACCTGGCTGAAGTCGGACGCTTAACCGACTGCGCCACCCAGGCGCCCCTCAAACGACAATTCTATGCTTAATTTTTTCAGGAACCACCGTACCATTTTCTGATGTTGCTCATTTTTTTTTCTTAATTTAGAAATTGTTCCCTTAATATTGCTGTTCTCTGTGCCTCCTTCCCACCCTGACTGGGCTTTGGGGGCCATATCTATCAGTATGTACAGGCTCATGTTTGCTGCTCGTGACCCATACCCTTCCATTTCAAGGGCTCCAGCCTCTAAACCTCTGTATCTTTCCTGCCCTTGGAACACTCCACCCGCCTCATATAGGTGAGGCCCAGAACCCACCCCCAGACTTTCTGTGGAAGCTAACACCCCAGAACCTTCGGATTGTGGTAGACACAGATCGGAGGAGGTGTTGCTTAAATCTGTTGTACAAAACGAGGGCCCCATAAGGGCAGCTCTCAAAAAGCAGCCATTGCGTTTGTCTCATTTGGGGAAGGAGGGACAATGACCTTGGAACTTCCCAAAGACTTAAAAAAAACCCTGAATTTAAAGTAAATAACCTTGGGGCACCTGGGTAGCTCAGTCAGTTGAGCGTCCGACTTCGGCTCAGGTCATGATCTCTCAGTCCGTGGGTTCGAGCCCCGCGTCGAGCTCTGTGCTGACAGCTCAGAGCCTGGAGCCTGTTTCAGATTCTGTGTCTCCCTCTCTCTCTGACCCTCCCCCATTCAAGCTCTGTCTCTCTCTGTCTCAAAAATAAATAAACATTAAAAAAATTAAAAAAAAATAAAAATAAAGTAAATAACCTTTGTCTCCATTTCTGGTAAAATAGCTAAGTTTATGTACATTTGTTCTTTGTTGTGATTCTTTAACTCATTTTAGATTTTCAAATGCCTTGTCTGGTCCCATGGGCAGCATCCTTACAACCAGAACGTGCCTGCCTTTGGGAGAAGCGATTATTAAAAATTGGCGTGAGGGGCACCTGGGTGGTTCAGTCGGTTAAGCATCCGGCTTCGGCTCAGATCATGATCTCACGGTTTGTGGCTTTGAGCCCCATGTCCGGCTCTGTGCTGACAGGGTCTGGAGCCTGCTTCGGATTCTGTTTCTCCCTCTCCCTCTGCCCCTCCCCTGATCATTCTCTGTCTCTCTCTCTCAAATATAAATAAACATTAAAAAAATTAAAAAAAAATTGGTGTGAGCTTGGGGCACCTGGGTAGCTCAGTAGATTAAGTGTCCAGCTTTGACTCAAATCGTGATCTCTCAGTCTGTGAGTTCAACCCCCACATCGGGTTCTGTGCTGACAGCTCAGAGCCTGGAGCCTGTTTCAACTTCTGTGTCTCCCTCCCTCTCTGCCCCTCCCCTGCTTGTGCTCAGTCTTTTGCTCTCAAAAAAAAAGAAAAAAATCTAAAAAAAAAATTTTTTTAAATTGGCGTGAGTTTAACGTCCAATAAACTCAGCCTGAATCCTCCCAAGAGAGACTGAGACAAACCAAGGAGAGAAACACACTTGGGGAGGAGGGGGAAGAAGCTTCCAACTATGAAAAAGAACACATGTTTCTTAGCAAGCATCACCTATTTGCTGAATCGGTGACTGATAAAGTTTCATTAAGGAGAGCAACCCAGTCTCTGTGTAGAGTCACAATCCTGGTTGGGGATAGTCCCTGGAGTTTATGTGAAAGGGGATGACCCCCTCCCCCCGCCGCCCCCTGTGGGCCCACCAGGATTGTGACTCTACACAGAGACTGGGTTGCTCTGCTTAATGAAACTTTATCAGTCACTGATTCAGCAAGCACCTACTGGTCCACTCTATGCCAGGTACTGAGATAATAATAATGGCCCAGCTAACATGTTTATCAAGTTCAAGGGCCTCTGCCAACTGCCTTACAGGCATTGCTCAGTTGATCCTCAGGACAATGCTAATTGCTTACCATTGTCCCCACCTTGCAACTGAGGGCTCTGAAGCTCAAGGTCACAGTGATAGAGGGGATTTTCACCCAGGCACCCAGATGCGGAGCCCATGTCCTTAACCACTTTGCTAAAATGCAGACAACCACTAGGCACTTTTAAGAATACAAATTTAAGGGGCGCCTGGGTGGCGCAGTCGGTTAAGCGTCCGACTTCAGCCAGGTCACGATCTCGCGGTCCGTGAGTTCGAGCCCCGCGTCAGGCTCTGGGCTGATGGCTCGGAGCCTGGAGCCTGTTTCCGATTCTGTGTCTCCCTCTCTCTCTGCCCCTCCCCCGTTCATGCTCTGTCTCTCTCTGTCCCAAAAATAAATTAAAAATGTTGAAAAAAAAATTAAAAAAAAAAGAATACAAATTTAATAAAGCTTTATTGTTCCCCATTCCCTGCCCCCTACCAGGGAGCTCAGAGTCCCATCGGGAAGAATCAAGCAATACTATTTCAATACTCCCTCATAAGAGCTAGTGTAGTATGCTGGTCCAGATACACAGGTGACATCAAAAACACAACTAACAAAAGAAAAAGTGGTCTTGGGAGCTCCTGGGAGGGGCATACCCTGTCTGAGAGGTCACCTTCCAGGACTAAAACGGGAAGTAGACCTATCATGGAGGAGAGCACAGAGACGCAAAGTCTCCAGGAGCAGAGTGAGTCCCTGACCCCAGCGCGCAGCTGGAGTTCACTGCGCCATGTTGCTCTATCCAAAGCAGTGGTTCTAGAAGGGGGTGAATTTGCACCCCAGGGGACTTTTGGGAATGTCTGGAGACATTTTTGACTGTAACAACTCAGGGAGGGCTGGAGTGCTACCGGCATCTCGTGACAGTGCACGAGGCAGCCTACCAACAACAAAGAATTATCTGGTCTGAAATGTCAGTAGCACCAAGAAGTTCAGAAACCCTGACGTAAAGCAAGTAAACATTGATCATCAGGGGAGCGGTCAGTCATAGAAAAGCTTAGACAAGGGGGAATTATAGAAGCCAGCTTTTAGCAGAGGACGTCTGTTACGGTTGAATTTTATTCCCCCCCCCAAAGAGATGTTGAAATCCTAATCCCCAATCTCCCAGAATATGATCTCATTTGGAAATAGAATGGTCGCAGATGTAATTAGTTAAGATGAAGTCATACGAGAGTAGGATGGGCCCCGACCCAACATGGCTGACATCCTCGTAAAAAGAACACCAGTGACGGAGGCATGCACCAAAAAAAAAACACTGCCACGTGAAAATGAAGGCAGATATAAGGGGGAAGCCTCTACAAGCCAAGATACACCAAAGATTGGCAGCAAACCACCAGAAGCTAGAAAAGAGACCTGCAACGAGACCTCTTTTATGCCTTCAGAAAGAAACAACCCCGTCCACACCTTGGTCAGACTTCTAGCCTCCAGAACTGTGAGAGAATAAATTTCTCAGGTCTCAGGCAGCCAGTCTGTGGTGCTCTGTCGTGGCAACCCTGACTAACCGACACACCATTTGACAATGCCTTGGCAAATGGACTTTGCACACCCTGGACCCCCAGGCATGGGCATCGTTCAGTCCCTATAATTTCCCTTTGTTTCAGCCTCACCAAGTTAGAGATCATTTTGATACTCATTCCCTCCCCAGCCCAGGGAAAGGATAGGCTGGCTCTTCAGCACACGTATACCAGCCCTGATACCGCTGAAGACCTGAGCTCTCCTGAACGCTGACAGAAAAGAATCTCTGTCTCAGAGCAGAGAGCCAGAACTGGCCGGTCTCACCTTAAGCTGGCGGTTTCCAAAGTGTGCAGGGGGAATGGGCTGCAAGGGACGAACAAGACCTTCCATCAGAGTACAGGAAGGAAATATGAGGCATTATTTAGAATTTCTTTAAAATTAGAAATAGGCGCACCGGGGCGGTTCAGTCAGTTAAGCGTCCGACCTCAGCTCAGGGCATGATCTCATGATTCGTGAGTTCGAGCCCCACCTTGGGCTCTGTGCTGACAGCTCAGAGCCTGGAGCCTCCTTCGGATTCTGTGTCTCCCTCTCTCTGCCCTTCCCCCACTCATACTCTGTCTCTCTCTCAAAAAAAAAAAAAAAAAAACATTAAAAATAAGAAAGTCAAGAAAGTCTTAAGTAGGAAAGAAACTGTAGCCGTTCTGGGGGGATATCAACAGCACAGTAATGAGTGTGGATTCTGGAACCAGCTGAACAATTTCCTAGTGGTAATAGTTGTTACCTGCTTAATCTTGGGCAAGTTATTTAGCTTCTTTAAGCCTCTGTGAGGCTCATCTGTGAACAAAGATCATCAAGAGGAAACACCTCTTGATGTTGTAAGGATTAAAAGAGATACTGCATTCAGAGCGCTTCATACAGGGCACCCGGGAAGCCACGTTATGATTCTATTTTAGGACATCACTCTCTTGGACCCACATCTCAGTGCAAACTAAGATTCAGACCTCAAGCCACCACATTCTAGAACTTGCTCTTCAAATATTGGTGGGCGCTGCCTAAAAAGCAATGTTTGAAGAGACGCAAATTGGCTCCAAAACCTCCTGGTTTACTCAGTACTGGGAATAATGGCTTTGAAGTCATCTGGTAGCATGCAAAGGCAAGTCTGGAAGATACAGGCCAGTATATGCGGCATTTGTATAGAAGATAGAAAGCCAGGTCTACCAGACTCCAGTGCACCAAGCTGTCTTTATTCTAATGTGGTCAAATCAAAAACGAGTTCTTCCTCAAATGCCTTATTTTTTTCCTTCAAAGTATTATTACTTCCTGGTTTAACATCACAGCACTAGGGGCTATTCCTGCCCCCCCCCCCCGCCCCCCAACACTAATCAGCATTAATTCAATTTTTAAATTCAAATGAAAACATGACAGGTGGTGTTATTATGTTCTTAGCCACTCAGGCTTCTAGCTGGTTTTACAACTGCATTCCTCTCCCCATCGGAAAATCCAAGTCATTTGCTTAGTTTAAGAAGGAAGTATTTGCAGGTGCTGAATTGGCCTGGTAGAGCCAACGCGGAGGAGCCCTCTGCCAAATTACGTTCAAGAGCGCCATCTCCTGGTCAAAGTTGAAACTAGCAAATGAAAGAATAAGCAGGTGCCTAAATGGTCTTGTGCCTTTAATCAGCAGCTTAACTACTTAACCATGAAAATGAGCTTCCCAGGGCTAATGAGAGTTGCCCAATTTGCAGAAAGTGGGTGTTTATTTTTGTAGCACAATTTTCCAGCTGCCTGAATCTCACGTCCTTTACAGCATATAGCATCTGCTTATGCTGTGTTGTTGGTGCATATGGTTTTGCTTAAAGGCCCTTCCTGGATGCTGAGGGGGCACAGCGAGGCCTTCCTGGTTTGACAATTAAATTCAGAGATCCACAAAAATCTTTCAGGTTCACCCTATTAGGACCTGAGATTCAGGTGTAAGTCTCTTTATATTTCAATACTAAAGAAATAAACAAACAAAAGATTAAAAGACAGGTTGAACCTTGATAATACCTTATAAAAGCAAGGAAATGAATGAGAACTGAAGCAACATGGTCCAAGGTCAGCATACCGATGCCCATCTATCATTCTGCTCTTTTGTAAAAAATGCCGTTGTTTCTGCAATAACAAGATACGTGCGTTCCTGGGGGAGGGAGAAAACACTTTCTGTAAAATTGCACACTAAAAATAATAAGACTTATGGGAAAATAGGATTGAGGCAGACAATTCAAAACATACACAAGTTTGCAACCAGAGCAGTAACCAAAGCAATAACAATCTGAATTTTTTTTTAAATGCCAGCAGAGTTTTAAAAAGAATGCTCAGCTCCTAATACATTAAAAAAAAAAAATTCTACAGAAAATGAAGGACTTTGACTTGAAAAGGAAGAAAGAAGGAAAGGACTGATAGAAGGCAATGTAAGAGAAGCTGTAATGGAGTCATGGAGATAAGGAACTGATGCCCAGGATCAGGGACCACTGAGTAGGAAGCACTCCTGAGACAGAGACTGTGGCTCAACTAAAGTGACACGAAGCAAGGGACAACTGTGTGTTACTTCCTCCTGCCTCCCCACTCTGCTTGCTGCAGCGAGCTGTGTTCCTGCGCTGCGCCCTCAGCTCCTGGCCGGCTGGCAGCGTCACACATGAACCAGTGCCACCTTCCACATTTCATGGACATCGTTCCCACCGCTCATCCAACACATCTGAGCTAATTTGTGTTAAAATCACTCACAACACACAAGTGTTATAGCAAAACAGACTGAACGTGGGATGCTTCCCTAGCACACATTTGACTCTAACCCCTGCAGAAAGGGTGGATCTGTCGGCCCCACTTCTTCTGGCCTTCTCCCTACAATTTCAATGTTGGATTCACAGATATCCCCATCTCCCAGGCACGGGGGCCCAGCCAAGGCTCTGGGCTTCAGTTATGTCTGAAGTGCTATCAGGAAGTAACACACTATTATTTGACGAGCTTATTTTGATTACTAGTGGCAGCATGTAAGCTAAAACTGTCTTAAGGAGGAAATTGTGCTAAGCTACTCAAACTCCAGATGTAGATATGGCTTCAGGTGTAGCTGGATCCAGAAGCTCACATTTGGTCCCTGTATACTTCTCTTTCCTACCTTCACCCTCCTTATTTGCTGCTTTCTTGGTGATAGGGCAGTTCTTTTCCAGGCCTCGCCCATGGATGGTACATGAACCCTCCAGATGCATAATCCTTGTAGCTAGCTAGCAATCTCAGAGGAAACAGAGCTTCTCTTTCCCAATAATTTTTTAAAAAGAAATCCAGGAATTGCCTTATTGCCCTAGTCCACCATGGCAGGAGGATGAGATTTCTGGCCAGGACAGGGTTGTGGGCTGCTAACACTCAGAGGTTGAGTCAGCCTCACCTAAACCACACAGACATGGAGGGAGAGAAGCACCCACCAAAGGAGAGCCAGATCCAGTACCTGGAAAAGGGGGAACAGGTCAACTCAGACACCACGCATGGTGGTCCAAGCCAGGAACCCATCTAGTAGCTTGTGACATTTGGAGAATCTGGTTTCTGATGATATCTGAGGGGCTATTTATCTTGGACTTAAACAAAGAAACAGAAAAGTGTGGATCTTGCCAGCTTATGTATTTTGTTTGGCTGGATAGTGCTGTTTGCCTTTTTTTTTTTTTTAATTTATTTCTTTAATTAGCTGCCAACATTTAGAAATTGCAAAACTTAGGGCTTCTCTTAAACCGGAGCCACACTGCCCATTTTCCCACATGGTGACAACAGGCTGAGCTGAGTATCGGTTGCCTCTTTATTGAACAGTCCTCCCCTGTTCTGGGTGGTCCCCACTGCTGCCTGTGCTCCTCCACCCTCCCCCAGATCACTAGTTTTGTTACCCACCTGGCCCTGGAGGCATCTAAATTTGTAATTTGCCATGTAAGTGCAGCTCTGGTCACCTAGTCAGTTGGCCAGAATTCTCTAGTCAGGGAGCACCGGGTCAGGTGCCTCGTGTCTTGCTCTGCTGTCTTGTCCTTACTGTGTTTCAAACAAGCCTGAAAGTGAGTGGTCAGGTGCTCTATTACTAGGACTTTGCTGTCTTAGCATTAGACCTTTAAAGTTAACTAGCAGGTAAGTTATTGAGATATCTATTCTAGCTTATTCTCCCATCTATAAGCAAATGAAAAGGTAGATTTTCCCTCCCCCCCCCCCTTCTATAAGATCAGCCAAGCATTTGTGTCCAGGAGATCTAAGTAACCTTTGCCTTGTGGGAGAATTAACAGGTTTTGTTTGTTTATTTTCAAGGGCCTAGTCATATAGAACCTTGAGCTGGATTGCTCCAGAACGGAAAGTCTTCCAGGGGCTGAAAATAGGGAAAACACCCAAACCAGAAAAGAACTATATTCTTGGAGACTTGAAGGATAGAGGGGAGATGCTGGATTCATAAATAGCCATGACCTTTGCCTCACTTAAAGTTCCCAGGAGCAGGACTCAGTATCTGTTGGGATACCTTCTATTGCAAATGATGGAAAACACAGGTAAACCAGGCTTAAGGGGGGAAAAAGACAATGGAAGTTGGGCGATTTATTGGTTGGTTACTAAATAGTGCGTGGGTAACTAACGTCAGGTATGGCTTGATCCAGGGATCTAAAATATATCATGAGAACTGTTTTTATCCATCTCTCAATATTGTATTTCCCTCTCTCTGCTGATTTCATTGGCAGGATCCATGTAATGTTCTCCAGAAGCTGTCTCCAAAAAATCATATTGGCTTTTCAATAGAATATATGTCAGTTACTCGGCCAATCACTAAATCGATGAGACATAGTACTCGAATTAGCCAGTCACATGCTTCTTCTGTGAAACTTAGAAAATTGGGTATTATAACTGAAGGAAGCAGGGGTTGGATGCTGAGTAGCAAAAAACTACGAGAGACTCCGAACAGAAATGGCTAAGGACCCTGGCCACCGGGCACAAGGGCTTAGGAATCTTAGCCAAGATCTCTGTGTTAAAGCGTGTTATAACATGCAAGGGGGTCACTGCTTCTGAATGGATCCAACAGAACATGGGCAAGCAGAACGAAGAGGTGTATCCACCTGCAAGGAGCCTTCTTTGGGGGTTGCCCATAAGCCCCCAGGGCTCTTGCACAATTAGCAGGCAGGAAAGTTGTGCCATGTAGGCATGCACATGTACACACACACACACACACACACACACACACACACACACAGGCACACGTAGTGATAGACTTTGCTTTGCCACTAATTCCGACAGATAAAGGACTAAGCCAAATCCGTTTTGGAGTGTGATGTTTCTAACACCCAAATAACCATAATAAATTCATTTACATTCATCATGTAAACTTTTTGTCTCTGATCTACTGTCTCGTTCCTGCAGTTTCTGAGTGAGCACAACTGTATTCCACTCCATTCTCCTCTTGCTTCTTCTGTCTGCTCTAAGTCAACTCTCTCTAGGGTCCCTTGGTCACCAGGCACCACATGTCACTGGCCACAGCTGGCATTAAAGCTGTGTACCACACAGCCCTGGCTAGTTACAATCTCATTCTAATCTGCCCAAAGGAGATGGTTACATCCCTTCAAAAAGCACCTTCATTTTTGTTAGAGAGAATTGGCTCCCTAACCAACACTATCTATCTCCAGTCAAAAAAATTTAAAGGGCGACTGGGTGGCTTGGTTGGTTAAACATATGACTTCAGTTCAGGTCATGATCTCACGATTCGGGAGTTCGAGTCTTGTGTTGGGCTCTCTGCTGTCAGCACAGAGCCTACTTCAGATCCTCTGTCTCTGCCCATCCCCTACTTATTCCCTCTCTCTCTCAAAATAAATAAACTTAAAAAATTTTAAATTAAAAAAAAAGGACTTCATATCGCAGCACACAGAGGTTTTATGAGTTTTAGCACCTTTTTACGTCCTTACCATGCTTCAATAAAATTCTACTGGCTAATGTTGCATTTGAAAAACAAGTGTGAACACTGAGCACCTGAAGCCTCAACCTTGTGTGTATCAATATGTGCACACATACATATACACTTACATGCCCCATGTGTGTTTGTAAATATCCACCTGCACATAAACATATACTTGGTTCATTTTTTGAATAGCAGGTATGTATTGAGCACTTACCATGTGTCTGACACTGCTGAATTGACAGCAAAAACTAGCCCCTGCCTGTCCTCACAGAGCTTATAGTCTAGCCAGGGAGATAAATATTAACCAAACAGTCTCACAAGTGTGATGATGGAGCTGTGTTGCACTGCTGCCCCAGCTCAGTGGCAATTACAAACTGGTTCTATCCAGCTCTCCCTTGGACAGGGAAAAGGTTCCCTCCTTGATTCTTGCATCCCTCGTCATCAAGACCCCCACCTTACATCCTAGGTATTCATGAGGGTGCTGAGGCATAGAACAGGGGCATGTCCGTAGTGGATGACAGGTGTTTTAAATCCCTTCTCGCCCCTTATCGTCTCTCCCGGAAGGAAAAGAACAGTCACCCTGCAAGTTTGCGCTGGAATATTCAGTCTTGTGCTTAGAAAAGCAACACTCTCTTCTTTGCTTACAGTTAAATATCTGCAGGGTTTTGCAACTCATTCCACAGTAGGGGACTTCTATCTGCCTGTTGCGGGGGAAGTCAAGGAGGTCAGTGAGCTCGGTGGGGGGGGGGGTGGGGGGTGGGAAGGAGATGGGGGGAGAAACACGCACGTGAACTATTTTGAAATATGATCAACAAACACAAGGAAGACTAGCGTGGTGGAGGAGACCCAGCAATGAGGGATCTATTTATGGAGAATTGAGTGGAATCGTTTAATGGAGAAATAAGTGGGCTGAGCCTGGAAGCGATGAGACCAGGTTGGAGGTCACTGACTTGGAGGATAACATAATGGTTTGGACCAGGGTGAGGACAGGGGCAATGTGGTGACTGTGAGCTCCGTCTTGCAAGTAGCACTACTCGCACTTTCTGAGCAGGCTAGATGCGGTGTGATGCCATTTATTGAGCGAAGGAATGCCTGGAGAGGGACAAATCCGGGGAGAGGAGAACTAAAGAGTTTTGACTTGCAACAGATAATCTCTGCATTTCATTTTTATCTTAGGGTCTCAGTGTGTGCTTTTAGGGGAGAGTGAGTGCAAGGGTGGACGAGGGTTTCAATCCTGGCTCTACCCCCCACTCCTTATTTGGCCATGATGAGGACCAAGGTGACCACCCGGAAATGCTGACAGATCCCTGGCCCAGCCTGAGGAACCAGTTTTGAGCCATCCCCACCAGGGGTGGAGGATGGAGGGCAGGAAGTGGTAGGGGTGGGGAGGGTGAGAATAGAGTCAGCTTAGGGTGGGGAGTAGGGTGAAGGTGAAGAGGAAAGAGGACAAAGTCAGAAACGGAGGACACTCTGTTCTTGAAGGACTTGCGAGCTGTTTTAAGGTGACTCAGAGTTGGGGAGGAGATGGTCACACCACACCTGACTCCCCACTGAAGGCTTGGGGCACCACCAACAGAGGCCAGCATGCCGGACAGGGCTGTGTAATAACCCAGGGGCACCATTAGCAGGGACAGAATGGTTTGCAGACACTGACCTGCATCAAGGAGTGGAAGAGCATGAATGGACTCAGCCTGAGTCCACGGAAGCAGAAATACCTGGGGGTGACTTTGAGACCACCTGGAGCCTTTTGTAAGCAGATGGGCCCCACCGCGATTAAGATGTGAAATTCAAAGTTCATTCAACCATGTCTTATACTCTCAGGCTGGCAAAGCCAGGTAGATTTACACAGGTGAGGCTGGCAGTGGCCAGCAAAGAGTGGATATGGCCTACGTGGTTCCCCACCCGTGCCTTGTCCTCTTTCCAATAAAAGTCCCCCCAGATTCTACTGTTTTTGTGCTAGAGTCAGAACCCTCAGTATTTCACCTCATTGGTATGATCTTGTAGCTCAGCCCTTCCATGCTACATCTTGCTTAAAGTGAACATATGTTCTCTGTTGCCCGGCAACACGACAAAAGCTGGGATACGAGGCTAGGTGAATAAGATGACGATACTCCTGCATCCACTCAAAAAAAAAGGAGCCCAATATGTGCCAGGTATTGTGTTGGTTCCCTACTGAACCGTATGCTTACTTCAGAATAAACCCTGATGGTAGAACTGGCACATCTAGAAGCGACATTTGTCCTTCTGTATGGATTTTACTTTTTACATGAGATTTTGCTATTGTAAGAACTAGCATTTACCATTGACGTTGAAATACACACACACCTGCACACACACCTCTTAGCAACTGCTGGCTAAATAGCATAACACCCAGCACACCTGTTTTCAAATATCATTCACTCTTCTTTTTTTTAAGTTTTTTTTTTTTTTTTAATTTGAGAGAGAGAGCAAGTGGGGGAGAGGCAGGGAGACAGAGAGACAGAATCCCAAGCAAGCTCTGTGCTGTCAGTGCAGAGCCTGAAGCTGGGCTCAAACTCATGAACCGTGAGATCATGAGCTGAGCTGAAGTCGAGAGTCAGACACTTAACCGACTGAGGCACCCAGGTGCCCCTCAAATGTCATTCACCCTTAAAATCATGGTCGGACAAGCCAAGTGGGTAATCACTGAGTGTGATCGTGGTCCAGACATATGCTAGAAAGAAGCAGTGCAAAACAACTCTGTCCCGAGAGGTATTATGCCCCAACTGGACAGATAAGAGATATATCTGAAACCATTAAATGCCCTCCAAAAGGGACAGGCACCTTCCAGGCAAACAGTAGGACTGCCTTCCTGGCCCTTTTGGAGGCATGTGGAGGTATGAGGCCTTGTGACAAGTTTGGTCTCATGTTCAGGGCAAACATTTAATTGTCCATGCAAGACACTCCAGAACTCTCTTTCCCCCGGCACAATGATCGACACCATCTGTTGGTGTCATTTTGGGTCCCTAAGTGTTCACTATGAGCAGAGCCCTATGCCAACCCATGATGGACACTTAGCAGGAACAAGAAATCAACCTGTTTTTACTTAAGCCAGTGAGTGTTGGAGGTTGTTTGTTACCAGGGCATGGCCCGGGTTATTCTGACTGAAACACTAAAAGAGTGAAGTGGCCAAACGTCCAGAGTATGCTAGAGCATAGGGGAAGGTATTAAAGAACTCATAACCAGCAAAGGCAGCGATACTTTTTCAAGAGAGCGTTCCAAAAACCAACAGGCCGCCAAACTTGACACTGACTCTCTACAAGAGTCTAGAAGGAATAGGCACAAAGAATGGTGTGCGAACGCTTCGAAAAGAAAGCAGAGACCGTAAGGAGTCGATATGGCTTAAAGACAATCACAAGCAACCAATTTTCATTTACTTTGCAGAGAGGGGTTTTGTCAGGTAACTGATAGTGTACTCAAATTAGGATGGCCTTAGAATTTTATAAAGGAATTATATACAAAGATGAACAGGATGTAGGAAAACCCAAGGGGTAGTACAGTACCCCGGGCCACAACAGGGGGGATGTCACCCCCCTGAGCCTGAAGGTGGGTGCGAACCTGAAGACAGAGCTACTACAGCAGAGCCACACCCCCTTTGGTGGAGGAACCTGGGCGGCCTGAAGTAATCTGACATTAAGGGAGCTTGGAAAATAAATATCTCGATTTGTCTTTCTCCTTCTGTCCAATTCCCTGTCTCTATTGGCCAACCTCAACTGAAAATCCAACCAGAGGGCAAAGGAACTGTTGATATAGTCCAGATAAGTCAACCTCCTGGGGCAAAGAGCAGGTGGAAAGCAGGGTAGAGGAGAAGGGTGGAGAGCAGATCTGGAGGGGCAGATAGGAGATATCCGGCCAAGATTATTAGGAAAATTAATATGTAACATATCTGGACTTGAGCGAGGTATTTGACAAAGGTTGTTAGGAATTCCTTAAGGAAGCAATACTGGTCACACCCTCTTCTCTGCTGCATAGCTCTTTGCACATATGCCCCAGAGTTGGCAGTGGTAACTATGGTTTCATCTCCTTGGCATGCTTCCCCATCTCATTTCTGCCAACATTCTCAAAGAAACTTGCCCCCAGTCCTTGTGTTTGAGATGTAATCAACTGCCACGCTTTATCTTTCCCTAATCCCCAGCTCCAAATGGTGGGCATCTGCGTCCGTCAGACCAGAGTCCTAGGGACATCACGGCTGGAACTAGTGAGAATGATGCTATCTTGCCTTTGGGCTACAGTGCTGGAAAGACGCAGGTTTGGATCACTGGACAGCCATCTTCCCTAGCTTGGCAGAAGAAGCTGTTTATAGTATGAGAGTTTGTGATTCTCACACAAAGAAAAGCAGGGAAGAAATTCTAAAAGATGAACAAATATTCTCTGAGTTTCTTCACACTTGTTTTTATTTTTTGAGAGAGAGAGAGAGAGAGAGAGAGAGAGAGAGAGAGAGAGAGAGAGAGACAGAGTACGAGCAGGGGAGGGGCAGAGAGAGGGGGAGACACAGAATCCGAAGCAGGCTCCAGGCTCTGAGCTGTCAGCACAGAGCCTGACACGGGGCTTGAACCTGTGAACTACGAGATCATGACCTGAGCCAAAGTCGGACGCTTAACCAACTGAACTACCCAGGCGCCCCTCTCTGAGTTTTTTAGTTAAACATTCCTGAGGTCAATCACCTTCTAAATTTCTGACTTACATGATCCACTCCACTACTTTTTTTCATTTTTGCTACTCTGAGCTGGATTTATTTTGCATATAACAGAGATCTCTGATTACCTGTATTGTAAAGCCTTCAACATTAACCTCATAATTAATCATAGCTGATAGTGTCATCACCAATTATTAGAAACAATTTTAATCCAAATACGAAAGGCTAGTATAGTAATAATAACAACTACTATTGAGTGCTCAGTAAATATTCGTGGGATGAATGATTGTCACAGAAGTAAGCAAAAGCCTTGCCAAAAAGCAAGACATGGGGGCCCAGCCTGTGCCCTTCTCTAGGAACTTCAGTTCCTGCCCGCCCTATCCCACCATAATGCCTGCCACTACTGGAGAAGCCACAGAAGGAAAAGAAGCTCATGGTCAGTTTCTTCCCTCTTCCTTACTCCATTGCCTTCCACTCACCAAGCTGCCATTTTGGGGCATCTTCCAGGTCATACGCAGAGATGCGCAGAAGATTTGAGGAAAAGGGCAAGGCCCTCCATAGGTAATGTTGTGATGTAGCCTCAGGGCCCTCTGGGTGGCAGGTCCCAAGGTACAGGCTCTTTCTCTCATGGAATAGCTTGTGTGGTTTCCCAAGCCCTTCCCATTGCACCATCCTCTGCTGTGAGTGACGAATAGGCTCTGGCTGACTGCTCACAAGTGGCCCCTCAGTCCCTGCAGCCTCTCGGTACTGGCAGGACTACATTGCGGTGGCTCTCTCAAGGTGACAAATGTCCCAGGGAGAACATGCCCCTTGCCCTACCATATGCGCAACCCACCTATTCACTCCACAGCCCTCTCTCCTTGCTCTGACATCAGGGTCAACTCCAGCCAGGTGCATCCCTTGGCTTCTCCAGGCACTACTCAGCCATCAGCCTGTGAACTGTACAGAAGCTTCCCTTACATGGCTTAAATTGAAGAGGGGGTCTAACCTCCTCTCCTCCACAGACAGGGGACGGGAATCACACAGCATGCCAACAACTCTTTCAAAGAAATGCTCAATCCTCACTTCTACCTACCCTCCAACCCCCTACCTCCTCTTATAAATGATCCAGGACATTGATGGTAGGATAAGGGTCAGAAAGCTGGTAAGAGACTTCTAGTCAGCTGAGCCTTTCTTAGCCAAATTCCTTTGTTTACAACCACACTATCCAATATGGCAGCCACTGGCCACATACAGCTACTGAGCACTTGAAATATGGCTGGTCCAATCTGAGATGTCCTGGAAGTATAATGGACACACCAGCTTTCAAAGACTCAGTGGGAATAAAGCAATATGAAAATACCTCACTAATATTCTTTATATTGAATTACATGTTGGAATAAATATTTTGATATATTGGGTGAGTTAATTAATATCTCATTAAAATTTATTTCACCTCTTTTCCTTCTTTTTTTAAAATGTGGCTCCTAGAAAATTAAAATACATATGTGACTCTATTTCTGGGAACAGCGCTGCTTTGAAATGTGTGGGCACATGGCTTAGGACCTTGCCCAAGCTCTGAGACAGGAAAAGCCACTCTCAGGAGTCTGTTATGCGAGGTTGGTAGAATTCCTTAGGCCGCTGCCTGGCACGTGTGAACACTCAATAATTAGGGCAGGGAAAAGACTGGAGGTGGGAGAAGGTGATGCTGTTAGCTGATGGTGTTATCGATATTACTCACCTCCCTTTACCCACCTGTAAAATAAACAATTGCGGCTCTGCCGACCTCACAGGGTTGCCGTGTGGTTTGAGTGGCAGAGTGTGGGTGAAATGAAAGCTCCTTAAACTGTAAATAGCTGCACAAACACAGACTGTCGCAGTGATGATAATCACGATAGTTGCTGGAATACCCGGGCCCCCGCCAGGAGCGCTGCCCTAAGCGGCCCCAGGGGCCCAGGGCACTGGCAGGCTGCCCCCCACCCCCCACCCCCACCCCCACCCCCACCTCCCCACCCCGGGCCCGGCTCATCGCGGGGCGCGGGATCGCCGCCAGGTGGCAGGGGAAGCCGAGCTGCGTCCCTGCCCGGTCCCCCTTAGTGCCGCCCCGCCCCGCCCAGGACCACGCCGCTTTCCCCCAGGACCCCTGCGTGAGGCACCTTTTGCTTCTCCTGCTCAGATGAGGGCGAGGGATGTGAGAAGCCCACAGCTGCTTCTAAGATGTGCTCCTGCCCTTGGGGAGCTGCTGCGGGGGAAGGAAGGAAATCGACCTCCGTACAGCCCTCCAAGAGCGGAGATCTGCTGCGGAATGGGGAGGGACCGCAGCTGTGACTGGGCCTCGGGGAATAAGGGGGCGCTTCTTCACATGTGGGATCTGACTCGGGTGTGTTCCGGAGGGCTAGGTGGAGAGGCGGCGGGGTGGGCGGGGTGCGGAGGGACGTTCCTAGCGCGTGCCCAGGGCCGGGTGCACTTGGAAAAGGGGGGAAGGCATATGGAAATGAATCTTGGGGGGGAGGGGGTGGTGAGGGCTACAGGCACTCAGTGAGTGGAGGCCGGCGAAGTCAAACGTCCAGGAATGTTCAAGATAGTCCTGTGTCAGAAGAATTGTACTGCCCCAGCGGACAGTAGCAGCTGTGTTGAGAAACTGATCGGCGGGGCTGGAAAGGGGAAGCGTTGAGTCAGAGCGCATGGTGGGTGGAACGATAAAGTGGGGCCAAGCTCAGAAGGGGCCTCATGGCTAGACTCTGTGTGGGGGCCTCTGGCAGGTGAGGCAGAGCTACTGAATCAGGCAGGCTACTGAGCAGCCTTCCCATCTGCAGGGACACTCTCTCCCGTTTTCTAAACCCCAGCAGACGTCCCTGCAGGGCTCTGGAAGGAGAAGCCTAAGTGGGGGTACTCAGACCTCCAACCCACCTGTGCCCCCCCCCCCCAGGCTGCTTCCCCACCCCACCCCACCCCTGCCCCATCCCTCACCCTGGGCCTCCTGCTCAGATTTCCCAGTGGTCCTGTCCCCGGCGGCCTCCCTTTGAAACTCCAGACTAAGTATGGACACAAACAGGTCCTTAAAACCGTATTTGCCGAATTGAATTCACTGCCCAGACCTGGTGTACCAGCTCAGTGAAAGAAAACCCATGTTCCTTGCTGTTCCTTGTCGTTTGTGCATATTTAGGTTGAGTAAAAGGTGGCACCACTGGGTTGTCAGAATCTCTGCTCTGAGCCTGTAGGAAGGTCTTCATTCCAGGAGCAGGCCAAAGAGCTGGCTTGCCTGTTAATGATTGTGGCTAGCATTTACGAAGCCCGTTAACTGTGGGCCGGGCATTGCCCAGGGTACATTACATACCTGATCACATTTCATCCACAGTGGCCCATTTCACAGGTGAGAAAACTGAGACTCAGACACTAAATGAGTTGCCTAGGGTGCTCAGGTGTGAGAGCCAGGCCTTGAGCCTAGGTCTGCTTGACTCTAAAGGTCTTGGTTCCTTTCCTTACATCAGCCTGTTCCTCTGTCATGAGAAAATGGTGGTTTGTTGGAAGGGAGGAAAAGGGACCTAAATCCAGATAACCCACAGGCAATGAAGACAGGCATCTTCTTTAAGCCACGCGGCAGAACATGGTCCACAGAGGGCTCTCTTGGCCCTCGCTCAATTCAGAATGGGGCCCAGGAGAGCTATGGAACGGAAGCAGGAAGGGGAACAGAGCTTGCGTGGGGCATCACCTTCCAGGGCTGCCCAAGGTGGACTCTACCAATTTCTCGCTTTGGGCTGGCATCGTGGCTGCACAAGATGGTGGCTGCTCGTGGAGGAAGAGAAGCCTGTGCCTGTGGACACAGCACCTCACAGAGCCACCCCTCGCTCCCCAGAGCACCATAAAGGCCCACTGCTCACAGCCACTAGAACCAGAGCACAAGCCACATCCACCACTGTTTCCTTTTCTTTGCATCTTCCTGGGTGAGGGTCAAGCCTCATTGTCAGAGCGCTACTATCCTGCATGAAGAAACGAGAGATATTAATTGCTTTTAGGACTGACCCGTGCAGGGTTGCTGTGCCCCTCACCAAATTCCTTCAACTTGGAACAAGGAATCGACAGAACAGTCTTTTCATCCATCTGTCCATCCACGGAGCACCAGGCACTGTGCTTAGGCCCAGAGAGCAAAAAAGGAATAAGAATAGTCCAATCATCAGCTTTTGGGGGCCATTGTGGGGAAACTGAAAATATAAACTCAATTTTCCCACTCCACAATAACTTGCGAGTACAAACGGGGGCCCATTCATTCAAATAAACTCACTCAGAGTTAATTCCCTGTGAAGGGTCCCTCAAATATTTCTCAAAGTTCCCAAAGAATGTTTGACACGTAATCATGAACCAATCCATCAGTTTAACCAACACTTAACCCTCACTCTACAGCCCGCCCAAGTTTCTTCCTTGTCAATGTCCTCTAGCCTCACAGCTACAAAGGGGAGCTTCTGCACACCAAGAAATGACAGTGCCCTTTCTGAAAAAGCCATAGCTACTCCAATATGGTTGCTACAAGAACACAAAGCCTCTGTGCAAAGTAGAGGAAGCTCTTCCTTGCTTTGGGTGGACTTGAGTCCCATTCCCAACCCTTTGTCTGGGTGTGCATGTGCAAGGCACAACCTGTGCCAGCCACACATGGTAGGGCTGGGAGCCAAGGCTGCCCGACCCCCCCCCCCCCCCAAACCTCTAGGCCTGAAGGTGCTAAAGTGATACTGGGCTCCTTGCCAAGAAGGAGAGGATGGCCTCTCCTCACATTTGCATTGGTCCTTGTCACCAGGGGACCCTGAATTTGTGTTGTCTGAGCCCAGACTATGTGACTCACCACCCCCCCTCCCAAGATTCACCAACATTTCCAGGGGCTTGGCAGAGAATAAACGCCTCCTGTGAACAGCCCTAATGTGTTTCTATCTGCCATCTTTCTGAGTTCCGATCCCACACTCAGTGCTTCTCCCCAAACAACCCTCATGCTTATCCGCTCATGCAAACAGAATCCAAGAAGGCATCCTGTCCACCAATTCTGACCCCCATTCTAGGCTCAGCTAGAACACTCTTTGTGCATAACTACAAGGCATTTATGCCAAAAGCTATCATAGATCTGTCTGTGGACCAGACAAGGGTGTCTCAAAGAAGGAACACTTGAATCAAGCCTTAAACAATGAGTAGGGAAAGTTAAAGTTAGGGATGACATTGCAGACAGAAGGAACAGCCTGGGCAAAGCAGCAGAGGCTTCAGCTTGGTGTTGTTGGAGGATAAGTGCCAGGCAGGGAGGGAGTGGGGAAGCCAACTGGAGGAGCCAACAGGAGCCAGATCAAGGATGGTTTTATAGACTCTATTGAGGGGACTGGACCATACTTTGCTTTAAGGCAAGGGAAGGGTATCAAAGGTATCTAGCAGAGAGCGAAATGATCAGTTGTGTGCTTTAAAAAGATGGCTCTCGTTACCTAGAATGAATTTGAGGAGTACCAGAGGGGAGGGGGTGGATCTACCAGAGAGTGGGGGTGTTGAAGTCCTTGGGCTAAGAGGTGATGAGGACCAGAGTTGAGCAGAGGAACAGGAGGAGGAGGAGGATAGGGAAGAGCAGGAGAGGGAAGAGGGGGAAGGAAGGAGGGTAAGGAGGAAGAGGAGGAGGATCGAGGCAAGTTCATGAGTCGTAGAACAGGGAGGACTCCCAAGTTACAGGCAGGGCAAGCACACTGAGGCCGTTGGCTAAGACGGACGACACAGGAGAGGGAAGAATTGGACGTTGGGAAGATGACCGTGAAGGTGTCTGTGTACATCCTTGAGGGGTGACCGGAAGACTCTGGAAACAGGGGTCTGAAGCTCAAGAGAGGGGTCTGCAGCTTAGTCCCCAGCGACATCCATAAAGAAGATTGGGGAAACGCGGGATATAACTGTTAGGGAAAGCCGGGGAGGGGAGAGAGTCAAGGATGATAGGGTGGCCAGTGGTGTCAGCTGGTGCAGACAGGAGGGCACATGAGATAACCACCTGCTGATAAGCGCCCGCTGGGTGTGACCAGCTAGAGTGCAAGGTGCTGAAGTGCTGGTGGTAAGGGAGAGAGCCAAGCGAAGAAAATGGGCCACTCTGCCAAGATTGGAGGGGACAGGGAGAAGTAAGAAGGCACCAGTGTGAGAAGCCAGTGGAGCGAGTGCCTGCCGGTCAGTGGGGTCCATTTGAGCAGGAGAAGGAAGCGGGGTGGGGGGGGGATAGTGATTGATAACTAGGTATTCTGGAACAGTCGTGGGGAGAAGGGCACCTGAAGTGGGGGGCTCCTCACTTGAACAAGGGGTGCAGCTCCTGAGACCCAGGGGAGGGTGGCCACACTGAGAGGTAAGCCTGGGAGCAGAGGGGCCCCTGCCTGAGGCTCTGACCTTTGCGGGGAGGAATCTGGACTGATGTGGGAACTTGGGAAGAGTGAAGAAGCCACTCCATGATCACATGAGCAGTGGGCAAAGCATCCCACCAGCAATGCCCAGAACATGTGTGTATTGATTTTCCCTGCAGCCTAGGAGCGAGATTATTTGCCCTGGTAGAAAAACAACAGCCTGAGCATCCATGCTATTCCTTTCTTTCCATTTTCTTTTCTCCAAAAAGCAAGTTATCTTGTGCAACATTAAGCTGCCTTTTTCATGTCATCGATTCAGCTAGTGCCACAGCTTTGGTGGAAGGTCAGAAATTGCCCTGAAATAATGTTACTGTTCGAGTTTCCCAAAGGCCTCCCCAGGCCTTCTGCGGGTCTGCCTCCTCAGGCCCCTGTCAGCCATGCCTATTGGGATACTGGCTAGACCTCCTGGAGGGGTCTCTCTCCTCATAGCTTGGCTGGACCTGCCTGGATGAGAATAATTGTGTATGTTTCCGGTGTGGGAGCTGTGTCTCTGTAGCAGACAGAGACAATATTTCAGGTTGAAGAGTCCTGGGCTTGTCTCAAGCTCTCCAAATAGCAGAGGCCTGAGAAATGAGGTCTATCTGGGGAGAGTGAGAGTTGGCCAAGCGAGAGGCTCCAGGCAGGTGCCCTCTTCAGAGCTGATCTCCCTTTCTTTCTCGCACTGTGACTTTCTCTCTTTGAAGATGCTGATGCACAGGCTCCCTGGTCAACCCTTAACCCAGCCTCCTAGGTCAGCCCTGGGTCAGGGAGAAGGCAACAGAGCAACAGGGAGAGAGTAGGGAAGCACCAAGTAAGCACATCCGAGAAAGAACATTGAGCAACAGTACCCTCCCACCCCAGCGGAAGTTGACCTTCTCTCTGCACTTGAATCTGTTCCCCTCCTGCTGGTCACAGACACCGCTGGTGCCTCATCCCTACTCCACTCCTACATCTGCCCAGCCTGTTTCTTCACTCCTCCATTTCTGGATCCGCTGCACTTTCGCTGGTCCCTCAAAGCTCAGCTGTGTCCTGTGCCCACATGCCTTTGAGTCTCCCCTAAAGCCCATTGCCTGTGCCCACCTCATGCAGCCCAGGCCCAGGCCTGACTCTTCCTTTGGCAGCTATTGCCAGCTCAGTCCTGCCCATGGCCTCATGCTGGTACTTCTCCCCATGGGCTGACTTCTCAGTGCCTCCCACTCGCCTGACATTGGCTTCTGAGCCCAGAAGCAGTGGGAATGACCGACCCACTGCTGAGGCCCTCTTACTGTAGGTCCAATCATCTGCCTGGGTCACAGTGATGACTGCTGTGCCCCTGTGATGTCACCCCCACTGCCTCTGAGTTCCTTGAGGGCAGGGAAGGGGTTGTAGCCACAGGTCCCTTCCCAACACCTGACCAAGAGCCTAACACAGGGAACATTTGTGGGCGGACACATGGAGAGATGGACAGATGGATGGATGTGTGGATCAATGCATGTTCGAGGCTGCCGGGTGGCCCCTGCCCCAACTTTACCCCAGTGAGGCTCCATGACAGTCCAGTCCTCACTACTTCCTGGTATCTCAAAAGATGAGACTAGCTGGCTCCAGATTTTCTGACCAGATGGAGTTTAGGAGTGACAATCGGGTTGGGAAGATCAGCAAGAGTATTTGTCCTAAAGCTGCATTTCCACAGCAAGCACCTTTTTTTGTGGTAGCCCTGAGAGATGTACCACCACATTCTCCTTCCAGGGAGGACATGCTGCTCAAATGCAGAGCGTGGTCAGCAGACAGCCTCTGAGACAGCTCCTGCAGGGTCTGTCTTGCTCTGAGAGTTGCCATACCCAAAGTTCGCCCTAACTGGAGCAACACAGATCCGGTGACTGAGTGAGAGGGGTGGGGTATCTAGGTTCAGTCATTCAGCTTGATGCAAAGCACCTAACAGGCAATAGTGACTCCCAAGCTCCCTGCTTGAGGGCTGAAGCCTCAGCAGGCCTCCAACAGAGTTTAATTTCCTCCTCTGCCAACCTGTTTTCAGTTCCTTCTTCTCACAGGTGTCAATCCCTAGTAAACAGCTTGATTCTGAAACCCCAACTCAGAGTCTGTTCCCAAGAACCCAAGTGGCCTCATTAATTTTTTAAATCTACAGATAAAGACAGCAATATTTTATTTATTTAATGTTTCTTTATTTATGTTGAGAGAGCGAGTGCACGCAAGTGAGCAGGGGAGGGGCAGAGAGGGAGAAAGAGGGAGGGAGAGAATCCCAACCAGGCTCTGCACTGTCAGCACACAGCCCGACATGGGGCCCAATCTCACAAACTGTGAGGTCATTACCTGAGCCGAAATCAAGAGCTGGACGCTTAACCGACGGAGCCACCCAGGCTCAGAATTGAAAGATTCTTATATTCAAGCTTTCCATAGCTTTGAGACAAATTATCCCTATCAAAGAATACCATGCAATGGCTAGGGGGTATTGGTGGGGATGATGGAGGAACTAAATCCCCCCCACTGACACTGACACTGACCTCTGACTTTCCTTTCCACGGACACTAACCTCTGGTGTTCGGTGGTTTGGAAGGCATGAGAGTGCAGATGGATTTAGCAAGGGGTGGGGGGGTGGACAGGGAGCTGGTTGCCTCCGCTGGATCTAGTGGGACAAAGGGAGCTGCAGGCTTCTTCCTGAATATCAGGCACATCCCTAATCAGACAGCCAGAAATACCAAGGTCACCTGGCTCTCTCAGGAGGGGTTTCCAGAACCTTGGGGAACCTAGGATTGAGTGTAGCCTTGCTATATGAAAGAAATAAAGATCAGAGTCTGGAGCTGCTGAGGTGCTTGGAAATTGAAATTCAGGATACCAGAGGGGGGGAGGTTCTTCAGGGCAGTAGCTCCTGAAATTGCATATGGACCCCCTTGGGTCTTTGACCAAATACTAATCAGGAAAAGAGTTATCCTTCGGGGTCTGTGTAAGCCAAATGGAGATTCTGAATGTTACACAATCCGAAGTGTTTCTATTCTAATTGGACACAATAAAGTGGCCCCCAGGCACTGAGTGGAAGAGCTCAGAAGGGCTGTACGTAGAAGCAGATCTGTTCTAGCCTTAGAATAAGGGCTACATGAAAGCCCTACTCCTTTAAGCTGATCTACCAACAAATTAACTCCTACAAAACCAAAACTCAATGTTCTTTAAAGGAAGAAAACAAAGTCCAGACTCTCAATACTGTCATATCCACATGGCTCAGCAAGCAATAAAAATTACTAGATAGGAGACAGAGGAACAGGAAAATGTGACCTACAACCAGGAACAGCAGCAGCAACAACAACATAATGGCTCCCTAAAAAACCACACTCTGAGAGGACACAGACATTGGAATTAATAGCTAAGGACTTGAAAAGAGCTATTATGAGTGTATGGAAGATTTAAAGGAAAAGATTGATGTAAGAAATGTCGGTAGAGAAACGAAAACTATAAAAAGACAGCTAAATGGAAATTGTAGAACTAAAAATGGTCATATCTGACATGAAATTTTACTAGATGGGTTTAACAGTAAATTAGACATTACAAAAAGAAAAAAAAAAATCAGTATACTTGGAAACAAGTCAATATAAATGATCCAAACCGAAATACAGAGTGAAAAAGGGACTGAAAAATTAAATATAGCCTCAGTGTCTATAAGACAATATTAAGCAGTCTAATACATATATATGTGGAGTCTTAGAGGAAAAGAACGTGCGAGTGACACAGAAAAAATTTTGAAGTAATAATGGCCAACATTTTCTAAATTTGATGAAAACTATTATTAACCCACAGACCCCAGACAAAACTCAGTAAAACATAAGCAGAATAAACATAAAAAAAAAAAACAACACCAAACAACTCCAACTCAACATATCTATGATAGTCAAACTGCTGAAAACAAAATAAAAGTAGCCAGAAGAAAACGTGCATGTTTACCTAAAAGGGGGCAATATAAGAATAATCACCGACTTCCCATGAGAAGCAATGGAGAGCAAAAGACAATGATGTACTTAAAATGATATATTTGAAATGCTAAAGAAGAAAAGCTGCCAACATAGACTTCTTTTTCCAGGGAAAATATCCTACAAAATGAAGATAAAAAAAGACATTTCCAGATAAACAAAAGCTGAAGAATTCACCACCAGCAGACCTACACTACCAGAAATGTTCATGTTTTCAGGCCAAGGGGAAATGGTACCAGTTGGAAATATGGATCTACATGAAGGAATAAAGAACTCCATAAATGCTAACTACGTTTTGTTTTCTTAAGTTCATTGGCACGAAAAACAGTTGACTATTTGAAGCAAAAATGTTTCTGCAGTTTGTAATACTTGGAAAAGTTGAAAAAAAAGAATATTTGACAACAAAGGCATGAAAAATGGGAAAGAGATAAATGTAACTACTGCTGTAAGGTTCTTATGTGTTAAGTGTTGTAACAATTCAAAGTTAACTGATGAGTAGAAATACTAGCAAGCTGAGCTGAGTAATGTACACAAAAAATAACAACTATACTACAACTAAATTGGGTTTAATCCTAGAAAAGTGAGGCTGTTTTATCATTTAAAGTGGAACAAAGCACCAGATATGCAAATTAGAGAAAAAGTAATCATAATGCTTTTCCTCGTCTAGAATTGTGCTTTTTCATCCCAACAAGCTAACTGTGAAACCGTTTTTATTCCAAGCCGTTTAGAGATGCACAAGTTTGGCAAAAGACGGCAGACACATTGCACACATGCCACGCTTGTTTTCTGCACCCATGACAGATCACACAAGGCATTCTCTTCTGCTGAGTGTCTCTTGAGTCTCAAAATTTTTTCAACACAGGTATCAGTTATTAACCAACTGGCAACAATAGCTAAGATAAAACCTGTTTGTGATCCCCGGTTTGGAACCAGGGGAATGGGAATGGGAATGTGGAATGGAGTTTTATCACAGCCACTGGATCACTTAAGAATAGGTTGGAAGACTGAACTTATGATTATAAATAATACCAATAATGCTGATGGTGACAGTAAATCAATGCTCACAAAAAACTAGCTGCCATCTGGCTTTCTTGGCTATTTGCAGTTGAAGGCATCCCTGATGTGGACTTGATGTCTAAACTGAAATGAGAAAGTTGGAGAGAGTAGACACAATTTTGCAGGTAGAGGGATGTCGTGATCAAGGCAAGAGAGACTAGAGAGATTTGGTAAAACACCAAGTGGTTTGGACATGAGGAATAGGAAGAATGTGAGAGCCAAGAAGTTGTCCAGATCATGATGAGCTATTGAAACCGTGTCATGAAGTATGGGCTTGGTCCTGGGGACAGTGTGCAAAAGGGGAGCCCCTTAGGGTTTTAAGTATATAGGGGTAAATATGAACAGATTTGTGATTTAGGAAGATCACTCAGCTGCTGGAAGAGCATGCTTTGAAGAGGAACCAGACAAGGCATGGAAATCAGTTGCAAAGAGTAGGTCTGCAGGGGTGAAGGAAGAACACTGCACATAGGAACCTTCGTCTTAGGGGCAAATGGGGGACTGTGCATCAGAATTAGAAACTCAACTCAAATGGAATAACTAGAAAGTTCTTGCCAAGGGAAAAATGGTAAAATGATGGGGATGGTTTTGTGTACGTGTCTTTTTGAGAAGACGCTAAAATGTCTGCCCTTATGCCAAGGAGGAGGGTCTCTGGATATGATCATGCTAAAGGGAAGGGTCCAGGACCCCAGTATTGACATTTCTTCAAGAAACAGTCCATTTGCTCTGGGATGGTCACAGATAGGTAGAATTTGATGGTCTGTGAAGCCAACCAAGTGTGGATATACAAAGTGTACTTGCAGGTAAAGTGCATCTGACAATACAGGAGAGGTAGGAGGATGGTCCTAACATGACAGGAGTTAGGACAATACTGATATTATACGAATGAAGGAATTGAGGGTTGAAGACATCAGAGCAGGGTGGGCAATTCTCACAGTGCATTGTGTACTATGAACTGGAAAACAATTCAAAAATTGGCCCAGGCCTGTAAGATGGATTCTGGCATAGTGGGGAAGGCAGATGATGTAGTCAGGTAAAAGTGTTCCATTAGGTCATTCTACAGTGCTGTTAGATGTTACACACAGCCCACCCTCCCAATGGCTTTAGCACTGCTAAGCATTCATAAAGCTCACCTCGAGTTTTTTCTAATCTAAAGCACACACCATTAGGAATCACCACGTTCCAGAAATCAACTCGCCCTTCAACTAGGCTTCTTTGAATAGATATCTTTATCAAGAAAGACTCTGGAGGTAATACAGTCATCAGAGTTATTATTTTGATTATAACCTGCTAAGAGTTTAGAAGATAGAATTTAAGCATGATTTTACATTAGTGGATAAAAAGTCTTGTTGAATAAAAGACTTGGTAAAATTTGTCAGTTGTGGAGTTTCTAACTTGGGGCAAGTGCACTGTCTGTTTTGTTAGCATCTCTAGCTTTATTAAAAAGATAAATAAATGGTTAACAGTGTAAACCACTTTCACATCCTTTTCGGCAAAGTCTCCTCAATTGCAAAATCTTGTACGTGAGGAGGGAGCTTAAAATCTTGTGACTCACAGAAGGAAGAACAAAACAAACTTCACGTTATCAGTAAGTTGGAAGGCTTACTGAGTAACTTCTATGTGCCAGGTGCTTTAACAGGCCCTGCTCTAAGGGAGAGCTCACAATCAAATGCAGAAATCAAAGTGAAGAGGTATTTTCAATCTAATGGGGGAGGTGGGGCAAGTCCTGTTTTCATAAAGCTTAAGGCCACAGAACTCTGATCATTTCAGATTTTCTCAAAGATGACATTCTCAAATTAGCAACACTTTCAACTGCCTGCACCATGTTATGGTAGTTAAGAGAGATCGCCACGGCGCTGGTTCCAGAACTCTGCTTGAAGAAAGAGGAACACCTTCTCAGTCTACCAAGAGCTGAATGGGAGCAGATTCTCTGTCAAATCACAATTAACCAATGTAGAATATGAACAAAGACCTGGTTTCAAGGGTCATTGGTGCCTAGTACGTTGTCATTCCTTAATTGTGAGACTGAATTCCACCTCAAGATTTGGAGTTAAAAATCCAGAATGAATGGACCTTGACTCTTTATTGGAGAAAAGACACATTTTTACATTTTTGTTACTTTTCCAAATTCCATGCACCCACATCTGTAAAGTTATTTTAAAATAAAAACTCTTTGGTTAAAAAAAAAAAGAAAGAAAGAAAAAGAAAACTCAGGCTCACGGCAGAAAACTTAGAAAATATGAGAATAAAGGACAAAAAGCCAAACCAACCATAACTCCACCACACAAGGCTAACTTGAACATTTTGGCATTATCCCTGCCAGGCCAGACCCTTTTCTATGTATTACTATGTGTTTTGTATGGTGTTTTCTATAGTGATTTTTAGTTTCAAGTAGAACTTTCCAGACCTTGTCCCAGATCCTAGAACAGCACTCTGCCTGGACCTTACTGGTACCTCACAAAGACTGACTATAGAGCCCAGAGCTTCTCCACCTTCAGTGCACTTTACAGTCACTTGGGAGTTTGTGAAACAGACTGCCGGGCCCACCCATTTCTGACTAAGTCTGGGATGGTTTGGAAAGCTGCATTTCTATGGAGTTCCCAGGAGACGCAGATGCTGCTGGTCTAGGGATCCTACTTGGAGAATCAAAAAACTGAAGACCAGAAACTAGTTGTTTAAATACTCTTGTGGTTTGTATTCTCAAAAGTACTTAGGGACACGGTAGGAGTAGACTTTTTTCTCTCAAACTAATTTCATTTATAAATGTAATGGGTCAGTACATTTAAAGTCACAAATCTATTGATATTTAATAGGTGGGCTTTGGCTGGGGAAACGGAGTGTTTTAGACAAGAGGTATTCCACAGCCTAGAGTGCACTGACCATGCACAGGCCTTCGTTGGCCCCTAACTTCTTCATCTTCCCTTCGCCGTCTTCCCCTGTAGCACCAAAATATTTCCTCATTGCACCGCACTGCCCAGCCTTAACATGTGCTCTGCTCTATACATGGAATGCATCTCGATCCCAGCCTTGTCCCAATCAGACTTATAACCACGACTTAAATGTCAGGTGTTTGTATAAGCTCTTCCCTGAAACACCAAGGAGTGTTTTTAGTGCTTTTAGTATCTCGTCTTTTTCTTTCCTTGTATGTTGTATTAAAATTATGTTTACTTGGGGCACCTGGATGGCTCAGTTGGTTAAGCATCCAACTTCTGCTCAGGTCATGATCTCGCAGTTTGTGAGTTTGAGCCCCCACGTCAGGCTCTGCACTGACAGCTCAGAGCCTGGAGCCTGCTTCGGATTCTGTGTCTTCCTCTCTCTCTGTCCCTCCCCTGCTTGCTCTCTCTCTCTCTCTCTCTCTCTGTCAAAAATAAATAAATAAACAAAAAGCCTGTTTAAAATTGTGTACTTATGTATGTTAAATCACCAAATCCTAAAGGGTAGGCAGTGTGTTATATTCATGTCTGGACCACTGAGAAGCTTATAGTGTGGTAAGTGATACGAATGGATAAACAGATAACTGCAGAATAAAACATAGCACCAGACCCATAGTAAGTTCTCAATATTTTGATGAGTGCTGGGTTTTAAAATGAAGAAGCCAATAAAGGGGCGTGTGGGTAGCTCAGTCGACTGAGGGTCTGACTCTTGATTTCGACTCGGGTCATAATCTCACGGTTCGCGAGTTCAAGCCCTGCATCCGACTCTGCTCCAAACAATGCGGGCCTGCTTGGGGTTCTCTCTCTTCCCCTCTCTGCCCACCTCTTCCCCCACCCCCACTCACATACATGCTCTCTCTCAAAATAATAAACTTTAAAAATAAAATAAAAGGAAGAAGCCAATAAAGACATTTAGAACAACAGCATGTCAGGCAACTTCTCTGAATAGTCCAGAAACATTTATGTTCCTACAGTATTGTCTTGGGCATTGTGGAGCAGGGCTTTACCTAAGTTCACACCTACGCTCTGCCACTAGAACTGGTAACATGGGTAAACAGTTATACCATTTGCCTCAGTTACCCACCTATAAATCACAGGTGATAGAGGGACCCTCCTCAAAGGGTTGCTAAAAGGCCTAAGTGGGTTGATATATGTAAAATGTTTACAGTACTGGCTGATACACAGCATAAATGCTCAACAAATGTTCGCTAGTGTTACTTCTACTACATGAAGGGTACAAGGCTGGTTTGCCTTTCAAGAAACCAACAACCAGGTGGGGAGAAATGACAAGAATCTATGAAAGATACAACATAAAGCAGAAAATTAGGTATTAAATGTCAAAAAAATTAAGTACTGATCTACAATCTCCCAGGATGACTATTTTAAATGAAACCACATTCTTCTGTATGTTTAGGTTCAGATGTTTTAAAAAAATAAAACCAAAACAGCTCTAATACTAGGTTGAGTCATATGAAAGCCTTAGACCTTTATAGGTCTAAGATGATCAAATATTAGCATTTTTACACGGTTCAGACTAAAACGTTCTAGTTATACTTGGTCACCAAATCTCAAGATCAAACAGATTTACGCATGAGAGAGATACAGACAGCGAGAATGTATTAGGTTTTCTGTACAACCAGCGGAAAATAAAGCAATTTTGTCTCCAAAGCATCTTTGGAGGACACCTACTTCAACCCCATGAAGCTGTAATATGAAAATGAAGTTAAACATCTAGTAGAGAATCTTAAGGTAAATATTTCGAAGACAGTAACTATGAATATTTGTATATTTTAATGAATTCAGAAAAATCTCCAGTGCCTCTTTTCTTCTTGTATAAAATTAAAGGCAGTGTCTGTGATCTGTGACAAAGAAAGAAAGAAAGAAAGAAAGAAAGAAAGAAAGAAAGAAAGAAAGAAAAACAATTATAGCCTTATTCCTTTCATTTCAGGCCTACAGTAAAGATATTAAATTCATACTTCTCACTTTGTGTTTTTCTACATAAATGTATTTTACAGCCATCAACTTGCAAAAGGAGCACGTCAAACTTAATGTTACTCAAACTTGTCTTTAATAAAGAAAAATCAAGGAATTATTTAACAATTAGACACAACTATGCTCAATTGACAAAGATGATTTGCTTAGGAATCTTAAGAGTAACAGAAATAGAAGAACATACCACCATAAAAAAAAAAGATAAATTCATTCTATGACTAGAAAATGCTGTAAGATAAAAACATTAATTATTCAATAAGAAAATATTTCATATTTCTTTTATCACAGAGACTGCAAGTTTAACGAACTCATTTCTCTATCAAGTTATGCAGCATACCTTCCTGTCTCTAGTTTCTCATGCAAATGGTTAGAGAGTTTTTCTCCGAGTAGAGCAAATCGGTGCTAATGGTTTCGAGTCAGGGCTTGGAGGTGGCCTGGAAAAAGGCCATTTACACTCACCCGAACCCAGCCCAACACCTTTTTTACAGTTAGTCTCTATTACCAGTGAGTGATCCCTCATCCTCCCTCAACAGATAAATTACTACAAATGTACCCATAAATTAAAACGGTATCATTCAACATGGAGGAGAGTGGCTGGAGCGCAATGAGACGCTGACAGTCTCCTGGTAAAAACTACCTCATTCCAGACAAATACATGAAAATAATACTTTAATGAAAGGCATTCATCCTGTCCATATGCTTCCCCTAAAATGCTTGTAAAAAACTCAGAATTAAATAACATTAAGATACAAGAGGTAATAAGTGCACCTAAAAAAAGGTAAGTAGCATACGTGAGGCCTGCTTCCTGGAGTTCTAACCACGTCATCTCACGGGTAATTTTCAGGATAATTATCGTAAAAATACAATAAATACTATAATGGAAATATAGGGATTCATTTATTACTTTTTGGTTTACAAACAAAGGCACCCAATAATGCTTCTATTTACTTCTTATAAAAGATTATCAATTTACATTTAAAACAAAAAGCAAAAAAACCCTGAACCAGTTCCTATAGACACACACAAAAAAAGGGGAGAAATAAGATTATTTTCCTCCCTACTTCCAATCTTTATTACCATTTTTATACCGTGTTTATACCATTCTTAAGTCAAAGAACACATTGCCATGCTTCTTTGTTGACTTTTAAAACATATTAATGTTGCCAAGTCAAATTTAAATATAGCCACAAATGATGTCACAATTGACAAACGCACAGAATTATAAGAATCAAGAGTGAAGAGAGGGGAAAGGCCCAAATGTTTTACAATATAGCTTTTTATCAAATGAATTACATGAAATGTCAAATTTATTAGGCTATCATGTTAAAAATGGAGCTCGTGTGAAAATATAATCATCAAACAAAACTAAAACTCTGTCTGACAAACGACATCAACAAAAATGATTTCCAAAATCTTTGAGTTAAGCTTAAGTCTAGCTGGTGGGGATTAACAACCTATGTATTCTTCACACTAATTTCAGAACTAAGTTCTACAATGATTTATTAATTCATTCATGAGTTTCTTCTGACAACAGAATTCTAAACACACAAAATTAATGCAGTGGCCTCAGCACCCGCCTAGCTAGCATTTCCCTACACTGGATTACAAGAACAATGCCATGGTTCAGAAGACATACCCCCCTCTGTACTTCACATGCCTGTCAAAGTTGGACCTGATTCTTTTGCAAGATACAAAGACACTTCATCTGATTCTAAGTATATCTGGCAGAGCACAAACATCATACAAATGTTAGCATGTTTTCAACCCATTACGGAAATGTATTTGGAGAGATGGAGTACTCAATGTATAGAGCATCTAGAGTTAATTATGGGCCACTTTAAATTAAAGGCATCATCATTTATTCCATTTTTAGACACTGTCATGGTCTCTCACGCCTTACACAAGGTATGGTCCTAGACCAGAGACTTAGTATCGTTTCAAAGAATATGAACATATATATATATATATATATATATATATATATATATATATACACATACATACATATTTCTTTTAAAATAATGTTTAAAAGTTTTACTACAGAAAATCTGGCTTCACCATGGAAGCATTTTTCCTTCTCAAGATTACACACCTGCATGGAAGAAGGTGGTTTCCTTTACATTTAGGTTTTCACAATAACAAAATAAACTTCTTGCATTTAAATTGACAGAGAAAGTAAGATGTAAAGTTCTACGTAACGTTTTGTATTGTGAACTGACCTCATTAAACACATTCAAGATATACTGTTGATTTAAATATACTACAACTTGATCAGCTAAATTCGAACATGTTATGCTGATCAATCTGTTAAACCAAACGTATGTTAAAACAGTAAGGACAGTTTACTACTATTAAGGTTTAAAGGTTTAAAGGGAATAATAATGTATCATTAAAATACACATTAATTTTCTTGCTATTACTTGTTTCTATAATGCATCTCTTTAAAACTACATGCAGAAAAAATAAATGATATCTCATTCAACAGTTTGCTACTTTAGGTGGTATGTAAATAAAGTCCTTTATTTAATTTTATACACATTATTTTATGCACTATTTTATTTTTCTTGAAGGAATTCAGCTCTCAAGGTCAAAAGTTAGTATGTGTTTACACACATGTGAGAACATTTTCTTAATGTTAGGACTATCTGCAAATATATTCTTCCATAATAAAGCATTATCAGTTTTCACTGGAAAGACTGTATAAGCCTTAAAAGTCCTATTAATATAATGTACACAGGGAAGAGAGCACAAATATGGTGAATCCCTCCCCACCTGCACCCTTCTTTGCCAGTCTCAAGAAATCCTCCAGCTTCAAAACATGAACACAATTTCACAGGACTGATTTTTATTTGGTCACAATGTGGAGAAGAAAACTGTATTCGTCTTCTTTTTGACACTAATAGTCTTATTGAATTCGTTCTCATTTTCCTTCAAAAAAATACATAGCATATGGTGATATGGATTCTCAAACTCATTAGATCCAGTAGGGCCTTTAGAATAACATATAGCCTTCTGATAATGGAAGCAACTGATTGCTTACAAAAAAATGATGTGCATCAGACCACTAATCAGAGAAAGGAAAATGAGAACATGTCTTTCACGTTGGAGACCACTTAATAACTTACGAAATGATGTAAAAATAGTTTGGCTATAATTTTAACAAAACTAAAACCCACTTCAACTGATGAAAAAAACCAAACACCGAAGAATTAAATATCTACCAACTTAGCTATGTATTCCTGTCCAAATAAATGCTTTCCACTGCACTATATATTAGAATTAGAAACTCACTATATGTTAAGGCATATTTTAATCAATATGTTCCAGAATTGCACAGTTATACTGGTCAGTGTTCCTATTTTCCCATTCCTACCCTCACCCCACCCCTTGTCCCCAGGGATCAAAATGTTAAGTCATGGTTTTGGTGGCTATTGTAGATTTGAGCTGGCATAACCACAGTGTGTTCACTAGATTTTTGTAAGCATAAACATTAAAATGTTACATAAAATGTACCATACTGTACTCCACACTCTGATCTAAGATGGTTTAATGTCTTGACAAAAGGTGAGATGACTTAAGTACATTTTACATTTTGTGCATTTAGACCACCATATGCATAGATGTTCTAATGCTAAATTCTCGTCTTCAGTATCTCATAGTGCTGGATGCCCGGAAGTATGACAGAAACTTGTAACACAGACTAACCACAAAGTACCAGATGTTTCTTGCCATTTGTGATCTTGCAATAAAAATGCGCCAAATCAGGATCACAAGGATAGTATTGAAACCATACCGTATGTTCCTCAACCTGAAAAGCAAATCAAGAGACATATCAGACAATGTTTTCTAGAATAAAATATTGTTGGATGGCAGATAATCAATGCCCCATTGCTGATCTCATCAAAGCTCAAATCCATTACGGTATAATGACTGCAGAGCAAGTCATTTTGAAATGTAGCAAGAAGAAACAAGTTTTCTTCCTCCACTCTACTGTCCAACTATTTGGTTCGGGAAGTTGCTATGACATATAGATCTCTTTGTGCTAGGCTAAGATTGGCCAATTGAAAAAGAGTTCTCAAAGAGTTTAAATATACAGATTGTGTATGAGCACCTATTCGTTTCTCCTTTTCTTTACTACCTTAATGCCCTTTCTACTTGTGGAACAATTCATCCATTTTGCTTTATGACCAGCTTTAATTCCAGTCTGAAAATAATAGCAACCCTAGAGATTGATACAAAACAGCATTGAAATACTTTTTTCAAATGATGACACCTAAAATCATCCACCCAGTTTAGAACTGAACTGAATTTCTATGAAAGAAAGTTATTATTTTAAATGCTAATTATGTTAAAACTATTTAATTCTAAAAACTATGTCTTTTAAAAAAAAATTTTTTTTTAACGTTTATTTATTTTTGAGACAGAGAGAGACAGAGCACGAACAGGGGAGGGGCAGAGAGCGAGGGAGACACAGAATCGGAAGCAGGCTCCAGGCTCCGAGCCATCAGCCCAGAGCCTGACACGGGGCTCGAACTCACAGACCGCGAGATCGTGGCCTGAGCTGAAGTCGGACGCTTAACTGACTGAGCCACCCAAGCGCCCCTAAAAACTATGTCTTTAAACATATTCCAAAAGTTTCACTTTCAGAGGATATTCCTTAAAAAAGGCATACTGAACATAGATGGGAAAGTGTAAAATATTCTGATAGAATTCTTCATTATTCCATATTTAACTTCATGTTTGTTATTGTACCACAAGTATAGATAGTGTCATTCTAGGATTAAAATGTCGGATTTTTTGTTAATATACTTAAAACTGTAACCAGTGATATTAGTATTTTTTATGATAGGTTATATTTTATTTCAATAAACTTTGATATTTAGACCAAAGAAAAAAAGAGTTCAAATCCATTACTAATGTGAAACTTATTTAAAATTAACTAGAAGCCCTTAAATTAGAAAGTCTGCAAAAGTCAAACAAACCTGACCATGCAGTCCATCAAACACCACCTTACCTCTATCAACCACGAATAAAACAAAGATTTTTTATAACAAAAAAATTTGGGACACAAATTTATTCATTCAACAAGTATTACTGAGCATCTTTCTGTATGACCAGGACGAGGTATACTGTAGGTAAAACAGACATGCCCCTTCTGGAGCTTCCCATCTAATCTAAAAAGGTTTGGGCATTATATACATCATCCTACAGATAAAAAAATAAAATATTTTTAAACATCTTTAGGTACTTCTAAGCTGTCAGACATACAAATTCACTCCTTCACTTACAGCTGACAGTCACACTATCAAAGGCCAACTGGACAAATCCTCATCTATGAAAGAAGCATGGCATGGGTCCATATAGAAGGGCCCTCCCAGTCTCAAAGAGTAACGTTAATGTTACTGTACTCATATTTCAAAACATTTTTTATATTTTCAGTGGTGTTAGAAAGGAATACAAATGTTCAGGTACATAACAATTTACATAAATTCCATTACCTTCAATAGGCAATCCAAGATAGGACTATAATATACAAATGATGGTATAGACAAAAGAGCTCATGGGGCACCTGGGTGACTCAGTCAGTTAAGTGTCTGACCTGGGCTCAGGTCATGATCTCGCCAGTCTGTGAGTTCAAGTCGCTGCATTGGGTTCTCTGCTGACAGCTCAGAACCTGGAGCCTGCTTTGGATTCTATGTCTCCCTCTCTCTCTCTGCCCCTCCCCCAATCACACTCTGCATGTCTCTTTCTCTCAAAAATAAAAGAGCTTTGAATTAGGAGTCAAAAATCAGTATTCTAGTTTGCTCTGCTGCCTAATGCATATGACCTGCAAACACAACTTCCCTAAACCTCCATTTCCTCAACTATTTAACTAGCTGCCCTGCAAAGCCTCATAAAGTCAGAAGACCAAGAGGAATAATGTGAGTCTTGAAAGCTGTTTTATAAAAACACTGCAAATAAAAGAGGTTACTATTGAAATTAACTACATCTCTGAATTATGGGTAACAGTGATTTTTCCTGTGTTTTGAGTTTTTTTAAACAATCAGTATATATTACTTTTATAATGAGACTAAAGGAATAATTATAACTCTTGTTTTAAAAACAAAGAAAAAATTCTATGCTGAATGATGTATTATTATATCGCTTTTCCTCTTCCAAAGATGTATTTGACAAAGGGAAAAAAAACAAAAGAAAAAACACAACACTTCAAATAAACTACCTCTAGTTTAAAATACATTTTTATTTTCTCCTAATATCTTTACTTCTTCAGTAGCAATACAAAGGAAGGAAATACAAAGGAAAATAGTGATTTTCAAAACTAAATTCCACCTGAACTTAGTGCTAAGGAACAGGATAAAGACAGTAAGTTTGAACAACCTTAGGCTAAATACTACCATAGTTCCAGTGCTAATGTAAGCACTTTTCCTAAATAAAATATTACACTAGCAATATACCAGCTCACCAAAAAATAAAATAAAATAAAATAAAATAAAAAACTGTGTGATAATTCATAAGGAAGACACGATGCAATCAAGCCCATGTAAAAAACTTACTTGTTCAGATGTTTTCTAGCTGCAGGGAGGCCAGACATTTCTTCATTCAATACATATTTCTTAGTTCCCATGCAGTAGTTCTCTATATATTCTGCCCAATGTAACTGCCGTACATCAATATTAAAGGTCTATAGAAACAAAACAACTATCAGTTTTTCTCTTGAATAACTTTTTCACAACTCGTCAAAAATTCATACTTTTTTTAAAGGCTAATTCCACATGACAAGATTACAAAATGTTTATAGTATTAACTTTTAAAATCTTACTGCTGTTCACAAAGAAGTTCTTAATCCCTATTTTATACCTCCCATGAAACACAGAAACATTTCAGGAGATAATCTGAAAGCTCATGTCAACATTCAAAGAGAAGTACATATGAAGTGTAAGGAAAAAGCAACCTTCTTTTTACACTAAAAAAAATTAAATCCCATTGTCCAAATAATCTATGTGTTCCTCACCACTTTATACACATATTAATATATTTCCAGTATTTCTTCCTGAACATCCTGCAAACCACATGTATTACCTTTCCTATAGAACAGTAATGACATCAAGAGAAAAAAAGACTTTATGAAAGCTAGCTTAGGAGTTTAGGTAACAGTAAGGAGCCCATCTGATGAAAAGGATAGATGAATCTAGAAAATAAAGCTTTACAAAAATGTTATTTTGTGACAAAATAAGAAGGCTATGCACTGCTCAGTGCTTCTCCATACACGATCAGATTATTTTTCAGAGTGAGAAACAGATTATTCACTATTTATCATCACTTATCTGAAAATATCAAGTTGCAGACCAAAAACAACTACCATAAATAAATCACTAAAGTAACACTGCACTAAATGGAGGCTCGATTTGGGGCGCCTGGGTGGCTTGGTCGGTTAAGCCTCTGACTTCGGCTCAGGTCATGATCTCACGGTCCGTGAGTTCAAGCCCCGCGTCGGGCTCTGTGCTGACAGCTCAGAGCCTGGAGCCTGTTTCAGATTCTGTGTCTCCCTCTCTCTCTGCCCCTCCCCTGTTCATGCTCTGTCTCTCTCTGTCTCAAAAATAAATAAATGTTAAAAAAAAAAATTAAAAAAAAAATAAATGGAGGCTCGATTTAAGATGGGAGAGATTATGAGACTATGTTAACTGGACTCCCACAGGAAGAGTGAAAAAGAATGGAACAGAGACACCATCTGAGAAGACAACAGCTGGGAATTTTTATTTCCAAAATGATGATACATTAAGCCACAGATTCAAAACACACATACACCATACACATGCAAGTACCTGAACATATCAAGAATAAAACTGGTGAAAGTCAAAGATGAAAATTTTGAAGACATCAGAAAAAGATGTTATGGGTTACCTCCGAAGGGACAACTATTAAACTGACACTTGACTTCCCAAAAGAAACAATAGAAGCCAAGAGACTATGAGAAGATGTCTTCCAGTGCTCAGAGAAAACTGCTAACACACAGTTCTATACAGTATAAACATCTTTGAAAAATAAAGATGTTTGCAGAAGAATAAAAACTGAGACAATGTGATATCAGCAGATAACTCACACTAGAGGAAGAAGCACACCAGAGGGTATTCTTTAAGCCAAATGAATAGGATTCTGGATTGGAAGTCTGGAGACGGAAGAAGAAATGAAGAGCCACAAAAGGCCAATTATGCTGGTAAATCTATGTGAATACTTAGTAGAGTGCAATTAAGAATAATGGTGGTGAGGCATACAACACACATACAGAATTAAAATATGTAACAACAGCAGAAAAGTATTAGGCCTTGCATTCTCCAAAACAAAAGAAGTATCAATATTATATGTCTTTAATGAAGTGAGGAAGGATGCTGTAATCTTTAGAGAAACCTAGTAATACAACTGAAAAAGAGTATATTTTATGTAACTGATACAGATGGGGAAAATACAAAACTGTAAAAAATAACCTCAAAGAAAACAAAAACTTAAGACAAGTAAGACAAATAGAATGCACTAAGCGTTAGATTTAAATCTGTTATCAAAAATTAAATTATGGATTAAATCCTCCAAATAAGGGCCCAAAATTCTCAAACTGAAAAATGTAAAATACAGCAAAACTATATGCTGCTCATAAGAGGAATATCTGATAGCTAAGGATACAGCAAGTTGGAAATACAAGGACAGAGAAAGATATATTTCTACCAACAATGTATATAGGAACTCCCACTGGCCAACGCCTTACCAGAAGGGTAGGCTGTCAAGTTTTGCATTTTTGCAAACTGTTAAGGAGTAAATATCTCAGTCTAATTTCAGTTGGCATCTCCATTTTTATGAGTGAGGTTGAGTATCTTTTCCAATGGTTAATCATTTGCATTTACTTCTCTGTAAACTGTTCATCTCTAGCCCATTTTCAGTAGGACTGATGTTTTTTGCAATTTCCACACAAACTTTTTATGTAATACGAAATGCACGCTAACATCACATTGAGATACCACCATATACCCACCAAAGTGTCTAAAATTAAAAATTAAAATGAAAAAGTCAACTGTTGGGAGGATGCATATTAACAGGAACTCTTGTACACTGCCACACAAAATGTCAATCAGTACAACTACTTTGGAAAACTGTTTAGCATTATCAACTACGTTGAACATACAAATACCCTTTGACTGAGCTATTCTATTTCTAGATATATATCCTATATAAATGTGTGCACATGGCTCAAAGAAGAATTATTCCCAACAGCCAAAAACTGGAAATAACCCAAATGTTATCAATAAAAGAAATGAAAAAAATACTGTATGATACCATTTGTATAAAGTCAAAAATGAGTATACTATTTAATGTCAGAATTCAAGATAGTTGTTACTTTTGGAAGGTAGTTATTGGGAGGGGGCACAAGGGGATCTTCTGGGGACAAAAATATTCTATTTCTTCACCTGGATGGTCACTTTCTAATAATCCACTGGGCAGTATGTGTTGTGCACTGGGATGGGGACAAGGAAGATGGGAAGGGAGAACATAAGCAATCAGTAGAAGCCACAAATCTTTTAACCTGGGATTCTCTGCAGAACCCTGGTAACTGGGACCTTCTGTTTTGATGCTGCAGGCAAGGATGAAGATTGGCTATTAAGCCTATGGCCCCATCAGTTAAGGTGTCTTACAGAATATTGCTGCAAAAAGATAAAAATTCCCAAAGCTGTATCCTCAGAGCAAGGGTGAAAAAAAGAAGTAAACCCACCGCACACAGAAGTGGGCAAAAAAAAAGTGCACACTCAATGCCTTTATCACGCACGACCAGTAACATGTACTAAATCTGCACTATCGAACATGGTAGCCACAAGCCACATGCATGTCTGGGAACTTTGAAAGTGATTGGTCTGAACTGAGATTTGCTGTGGAGTATAAAATGCACACAGGGTTTCAAAAGCTCAGTATAAAAAAATTGAAAGTATAATATCATATAAACAGTTGTTTAAATTTTCAGTGATTTTTAAATTTCTGTTTAAATTATATATTATTTTGGATATATTAAATAAAACATTAAAATTTTTTAATGTTTATTTTTGAGAGAGAGAGAGACAGACAGAGCAGACACAGGCGGAAACACAGAATCCAAAGCAGGCTCCAAGCTCTGAGCTGTCAGCCCAGAGCCCGACGTGGGGCCTGAACTCATGAGATAAGAGATCATGACCTGAGCTGAAGTCAGACACTTAACCGACTAAGCCAGCCAGGTGCCCCAAAGTACTAAAATTTTTAAAGAAAGACGTGGAAAGAGAAAGGAAACTGTCCCTGGGAAGATGAAAAAGAAATCTCCTTTGAGAAACTATAAGCATGAACCAGCCTATTTAAGGCCCACATTCACTTGAGTTAGGCTAAAAACTTAATCAGATATCTGAAAGTGGTCCTGGCCTGTTAATGCCACCTGGCTAGTTAATGCTAATAATCACTCACTGGGCTACTGGCAGAAGCAAAGGCGAATCCTTATTGGAAAAGTGCAATTTCAACATATGCTTCAAAATATTTCCACAGAAATCCTCAAGGAATATGAATATACAGTCAAACAATAAGAAAAAAAAACAAGGTGCCATGAGTGAGACCCAGCATAAACAACAGACGATCAGGTGTTACCACTGCACAGCCTTTAGAAGTTTGAATTATCAGACACAGAATTTAAAACAATATGTTCACCATGTTTCAAGAAATGTCTGTAAGAGGGGTGTCTGGGTGGCTCAGTCAGTTGAGTGTCCGACTCTTGATTTTGGCTCAGGTCATGATTCCAGGGTTGTGGGATCAAGCCCTGCATCAGGCTCTGTACTGAGTGTGGAGCCTGCTTAGGATTCTCTCTCTCTCTCTCTCTCTCTCTCTCTCTCTCTGTCTCTCTCTCTCTATGGCACCTCGGTTGCTCAGTTGGTAAAGCATACAACTTCAGCTCTGGTCATGATCTCATGGTTCACAAATTTGAGCCCTACATCAGGCTTTCTGCTGTCAGCACGGAGCCCACTTCAGATCTGCTGTCTGCCCCCCTCTTTCTACCCCTCCCCAGCTTACATGAGCTCTCCCTCTAAAATAAACATTTTTTTAAAATTAAAAAAAAAAAGATTCTGCCCCTCTCCCCCGCTTGCTCTAAAATAAAAATCAAAAAATAAAAAAGAGAAATAAAGGAACATCTGTAAGATCTGAAAAACAAATTGAATTTCTAAACATGAAAATCACTGAACCCCCTTATTCAACTGGGTGGCGCAGACAGGGCTGAAAGAGTGCCACAGACCTTTTATTAACCATTAGCTTTCCAGCCAGAAACAAAGAGATAAAATATGAGATAAAACTTAAAAGAGGAAAGAATGATGTAAAATATATTAAAATTTCACAAGAAGAGAATGGTGAAGAGGTGTATATATATATATATATATATATATATATATATATATATATTTTTTTTTTTTTTTTTAAGTTTATTTATTTTTGAGAGAGAGAGAGAGAGAGAGAGAAAGAGATCATGCATGCGTGAGCAGGCGAGGAACAGAGAGAGAAGGAGAGAACCCAAGCGGACTCTTCTCTGACAGCACTGAACTCGATGCGGGGCTCGAACTCAGGAACCGTGAGTTGATCACCTGAGCTGAAATCAAGAGTTGGATGTTTAACTGGCTGAGCTACCCAGGCATCCCAAAGAGGCCATATTTGCAGAAACAATAGCTAAGTATTGTCCTGAACTGCTAACACACTTCAAACTTCAGATCCGGGAAGCCCACTTGTGAAACAGGATACATTTTTAAAAATTATACCTAGACACATTCACAGTGAAACTGCAGGACACGAAAGAAAAACTCTGAAAAACAGACAGGAATAAGAGAGCACCTGTAATGCAGCAGCAAATTAGACTGATTTTTCAACAGCAACAACATAAGTGAAATATTAAAGGAATATAAAAAGAAAGTTATCCTTCATGTACTGAAATCATGTTACAGAAACAGTGAAATAAAGACATGCCAGGCAATCACAAACTGAGAGCTCACTACTAACAGACCGCCTACTAAATCATATTCTGGGATTCTGGATACATTTCAAACTGAAAGAAAAGGGTCCTAAAGAGAAGATCGAATAGCAAAGCTACTGGTAAATATTTAGTTAAATCTAAATACAACTAAACAAAGTCATATCTAATTACAGGGTTTCAATAGAGAACTAAAGTAATGTATAACTATGTAAATTAGTGGGGTGGTAATCACAGTTTAAACATTTTAAGGTCCTAAATATCATTAAAAAGAGGCTATAGAAATTGCTTAATTTAGACTTTGTTAGATATGTATGTTAAAATACCTAAGGTAACCTCAAAAAGAACACACACAAAGAGTTTAAGTTTCAAACGAACAGAGGGCGAAATGTAGAATGATAAGAAATTAAAGAATATATGAGGTAAAACAATTTCAGAGGGAAGGTTTTTTTCTCAAAATTCAAAGAAAACAAACTGAAGGAAAAATGCATAAAGAATTCTAGTTTCTCTCTGAATCTCACTAAAGGGAAAAAAAGAACCAACATTTCTTTTTTTTTTTTTTTTCAACGTTTTTTATTTATTTTTTTTGGGACAGAGAGAGACAGAGCATGAACGGGGGAGGGGCAGAGAGAGAGGGAGACACAGAATCGGAAACAGGCTCCAGGCTCCGAGCCATCAGCCCAGAGCCTGACGCGGGGCTCCAACTCACGGACCGCGAGATCGTGACCTGGCTGAAGTCGGACGCTTAACCGACTGCGCCACCCAGGCGCCCCAAGAACCAACATTTCAATCATACTTTGAAAACATCTCTGCCACTCTCAAGTACTTATGTTATAAATTCTAAGATAAAGCAATTTTATTTTACCACCAACAATTATGATTGAAGCTTTAATGAAACACATATAAATAGGTCAAATGTCTTTCTTTTTGCATTAGTGACTGGAAAATATCCAATTATTTCTCAGGTTGCTAACGGCTGTCCAATTAATATGCTATGTTTTCTAAAATAAAACAGAAAATACTTGCCTTTTTATCTTCAGGGTTTAGTTGATTCATCAACATATTGACATTGTCAGTATTCCAAACCCAAGAATTACTTGTGAAATATTCAAGAAACACCATAGCTTTGTGAAGACGAGTTATTGTTTTCATCATCCTGTATTATGAGAAAAATTGACAGATTCATAATTCGCATAGATTAGGAAAAATCTCATCACCACCCAAGATGCAGTTTCTATATTGAGATAGTAGCAATAAAATTATAATTCTGTAATTCATTCAGTAAGTGACCAAACCACCAGAGAATATTTCTGCATCTTGGAAGAACATTTTATAAATCCAAAATGAAAAAAAAAATTTTAAGCAGCAGCAAATGAATTTAATACTGCCTAAACAGAGTTCTACTGATATATAAAATTTTCATAGGAAATACAATACGTTAAGGTCAAATTTTCTTCTATAATCCTAAGCAAATAAATGGATTCAATTAGTATTCCCTTGTTCTTCGTTCCTTAAATCACATTTTAGTTTGGCTAAAATTACTAAGATTTCCTGTGAATTTATAACATAAGGAGTTATATTGTGATCTCCACTCTTCAGCATCATGGAGGCAAAGTACACAGAAATATTCGTTTGCCATTTGATCATCTCTCCTACATACATTTTTAGAGTAATTTTCTCTTTAACACAGACAGGTATCACTCTTGATTGTCTGAATGTGCTGTGAAATCAATGACTGATGCTGAAAACTTTCTGAAATAGATATTCAAGATATTCACTTACCTCCCCAAGTCCCCCATTATTCATCCTTACAGAAATATTTTTGTTTGATATTTCTTGCTTGTTCCTTTTTAAAAAGGATGAGGGACCTTAATCTTTAAATCTGTCATTTTATAGATCATGGCTCACTGTCAGTCACTGATATCACAACACTACCCAGAGCAGTAACATCTATACAGTAATAATTACCTATGGTAAGTAGGAAAAGGGAAGAAAGAACTTTTTGAAACAAAACACACACCAAAAATTCCTGACCTCTGATAAACAGAAAAATAGTTTGTGGAAAAATAAAAGAATTGTTTATATTCCCACAATAAGGATTAGCATTTACATAGTTTAGAAAGTCCCAAAATTAGGGGTTTTAGAAATGGAGAAAGTGGGAGAAAACTAGACCACCAGAAATGGAGGGAAAGTCAAAACAGCAATATTAGCTAAGCAATTCTGATGACATATTCGATACATTTAGAAAGAAACCCTGAATCCAGAATACCAAGAGAAATTGAGACAACATGGACTATGCAGAGAAAAACTGGTTCATGCAAGAAAAGAATTCCAAAATAAAACCTCCATCAAACACAAAAAGAATTATTGGGCAATGAAGGTTGTATTTGGACAGGGATAGCTCAGACAGATAGAAAGCACATGGCGGGGGAAAAAACAAGACATGCTGCTTTTAGGAAAGATTAGACCTTTTCTTTTTTCCCTAAAAAACAAAACAAAACAAAAAGATGTAACAGATCTGTAATTAAATCAATATCTACCATTACAACCAGTGTAGTATACTTGAATAACACGCATACACATATTTACTTAACATCATTTTCCAACATACATCTTATTAACAAGTTTTTCTTCCTAATTTCTTTGTCACTGACAATTCTCACCTAGTCTTACCTTCAGTTTCACTCAAGTGACAAATTACCCTGCAACCATTCAGCCATTCAAAACATAATTATGATAAAAAATTGGGAGAGGGAGAAGGAAATCTGAAAGGCCATATATGTGTAAAGTTCACAGAATATTTATCAAGCAATAAAAGTACTGGATTGAATACTATGGGGATAAAAAGAAACTTGAAACCTTGCATAGTCACTCTTTGGTTAAAATGCCCTATGAGCAGATAGATGCCTGGGACTACATCGCCATGTATGTTCTGAGTATGTATTCTTTATGATGGCAACCTGCAAAAAATAGTCACAGTCCTTTAGGGTAGGGATAGCTCTTCATGGTCATCTAGTCCAGGATTTCTCAACTTCACCATTACACACATCTTGGGCCAAATAATTCTTTGTGGGGGGCTGTCCTGTTCAGCATCTAATGGCCTCTACCCTTTAGATACCAGTAGCATCCCTCCCCTAGGTATAGTAACAAAAAACGTCTCCAAATATTTTCAAATGTTCCTTGATGGAGATACTGCCCTCTATTAAGAATCACAAAGCTGTGGGGCACCTGGGTACCTCAGTCGGTTGAGCATCTGACTTTGGCTCAGGTCATGATCTCATGGTTCACGAGTTTGAGCCCCGCATCAGGCTCTGTGCTGACAGCTCTGAGCCTGGAGCCTGCTTCAGATTCTGTGTCTGCCTCTCTCTCTGCCCCTCCCCCACTCATGCTCGCTCTCTCTCTCTCTCTCTCTCTCTCTCTCTCAAAAATAAATAAACATTAAAAAAATTAAAAAAAGAATCACAAAGATGAAAAATATCAGACTCAATGAAGTTAAGCTAGAGAGAGTTAAAATAAATAACCAAAAAAATAAGGCTATGGAACCATATTTTTAATATCATTTCTAAGAGTGATGAAATATCTACTGCATTTCAAGAGCTACAGTGAATAATTTATACTGCTTCTATTTGCAATAATGTCATGCATCCTACTCCCCAATGACTATTAACCAGGAAGCCTTAAGATGCATGTTTGATTTGTACTTTTTATAATTATGTTAAGATATATATGTAAGTTAGATTTTTATCTAGCTGACATGCAGAATAATGTAAACAAGTAGACACCACGAATGACATGATTAACATTACTGTAATAAAGAAGGAGGCACTATATTAAGGCCCCAATATAAGATATAAAGCCCACTGCCTTGCTCAGTAAATATCTGAACAAATTACATACTATGAATTATAAGACTTTGTACTTAACATTTATAAAATTGCCTAAATAAAAAACCTTTCTGGCTCTTGTTACTTTTAGACTATAAGCTCCTAGAGGTCAAGGATCATTCCTGCTTTGATACTTAGTCTTGCACGGGACAAACCTCAGTTAAGGAGATTCTTCACTTGATGTTTTCTATTTGGAGCAGACTTTAACTTCCAAAGGTGATTATATTACCTCCTATCCTACACGCTCACCTACAGTATCACCTTGACTATCGCTCCATCAAGAGGTAAAGGTAACGTATAACCAACAGAATGAGGTAGGAATGACACTATGTAACCTCCAAGGGGGGGTAAGAAAAAGTGAGAGAGCTTTCTGCCTTGTTCACTGGAATACTCACGCTTGAGGACTTCAGTTGCCATATATACCATTCAACTCCCTCTAAGGGTGCTGTGTTGTAGGAAGTCCAAATTAGTGCATGTGGAAAGACTGCACAGAAAGGCTCTGAAACCACATGATGTGAGAAAGATGCCCAGCCACTCTAGCTGCTCTGAACAATCCCTTTTCTTTACTACTCCCACAGTGTACCTGAGCCAGCCTCTATCTCTTGAAAGACCCTGAGCTAGAACCACCTACATAAAGCCTTCTAGAATTTCTGACCCACAGAAATCATGAGATAAATAAAATGATTGTTGTTTTAAGACACTAAGTCTGATGTCAGTTATACTTCAAATGAAAAAAAAAAAAAAAGATTCGAAGTTTGAGGTGATTTGTCATGCAGCACAGGTAACAGAATAGGTATGAGTACCAGGAAAGTATCAATACAATCAGTACTGGGAATGAGGGGCTACTATAATAAACATCTAAAACATGTAGTATTGGCTTTAGGATCAAGTCGTAACAGAATCCTAAGGCCCTTGAGGAGACCACTAATGAAACCTGGAAGGACCAAGAAAAGAATGTTGGTGGGAACTTCAAAGAGCTTAAAGGAAGATGCTGGTGAGGGCTTAAAGGAAAGTGAGGAAAATATTGTTGGAAGTTAGAAGAACGAAAGTGTCACTTGTGGTAACATGAAAAATAAAAACCGTACCTAATAAACCTGATCTAGCTGAGAAGGTTTCCTCAAAAAGAACAAAGATGATCATTTAAAAAAATGAACTGAGTAGAATCTGGGAAGGAATGTAAAATGTCAGCCAGGAATCAGTTAAGAAAGAGCTTCCGAGGGGCGCCTGGGTAGGTCAGTCAGTTAAGCCTCCGACTCTTGATTTCGGCTCAGGTCACGATTTCACTGTTTATGAGTTTGAGCCCTGCATCAGGCCCTGCACTGTCAGTGCAGAGCGTGCTTGGGATTCTCTCTCTGCCCCTCCCCTGCTTGCACTCACTCTCAAAAACAAAAAAAAGAAAAAGAAAAAGAAAAAGGCTTCTGAGCATAGATCAAATCCAGAAAGTAGATGTAAGACTCTTTAAGATCTCAGAAAGATCTAAAATAGTACCTCACAGAACCTTTCAGATAAACAAAAACTCACTCCAAATCTTAAAGACATGTCTCAGAAACTCTACTGTTGAGGAGGCAGAATCTAAGAGTATTATTCCATAGCAACCTCATAAGGAACTCAAGATAGAAAAAGGCATGTCCTAAAGAGTTCTGTGGGTATGGCTTTGATATAATGGAGTAGACTGCTTTAAAATTAGATATACAGGAAATGTGTACAGTTTGAAAAAGAATCCTATCAGTTTATACTTAAAGGGACAGAGACCGTACTAAGTGAATAGAGGCCTCTGGATCAAGACTCAGCAAACCAGAGCTTAGGGGCCAAAGCCATCTGTTTTTATAAATAAAGTTTTATTGGAATATAGTCATGCTTATTCATTTACATACTGTTTATGGCTGCAGAGTTGAGTAGTTGCAAGCTGGAAGCTACAATTAACAGCAGAAGCGAGTAACAGCAACAGAAACTACATGGCCCTTTACAGAAAAAGTTTGCTGATCCCAGCCCTAGGGACTCACAACCTTTTATGGGCAAGGAAGTAGGGTAAGAAGATGATTCAGTTGCAAACACAGGCCTTTTTTTTTTTTTTTTTTTTAAATGAAAAAAGAAGGATGACTCAGAGGGCAGAGCCAAGAGCCTCAGAGAACAACCAGAGAGTAGGACTGAACCCTAATTAAGAAACCATCAAACATGCCTAGCTGGAATTCAAAACTGTTACAGACCAGTGATTGCGCAAAATCGTCCAGTCATTTTCCTATGCTTATCCATGTTGGGTGTGCAGGCAGCAGGTAACTTATCACTTTCATTCATAGGTTTTCAGACCAACACTTGAGGAACTGTACCTGCAAAACCACTCCTAAACAGCCTCATCTGCAACTGTGCCAGATTCAGCAGACCCAACAGTGGCTTCAAGCTGATGCAACGAAGGTCTTGGTAGGGGGGAAGAAATAAGTGTATCCTCCACAAGGGAGGAACATGAACTGTCGTGGCCAGGAGGCTGACCACAGCCAATTGCACTTTCCAAAATGGCTTCAACAATACCTTTCAACTCACTTGCTCAATTTTACATGATCTTGAACATTCTCTACATTCCCTTTCCTTGAGTCTCAGAGGACATGTGACTGGCTTGTGACTGAAAGAATAAGTTGGTAGGTAGTGGTGCTGTATCATTTCCATAGGTAGGTCAGAAGCACACAGCTTCGCCAGCCTGCTGAAATGCTTCTCCTTGAAGCCTTCGGTCACCAGATAAGCAGTTCATTTCCCCTAAGGCTACCACCAGTCCTTGAAAAGACACTATAGGAAGAGATCCTGCCGCCACTTTAAGAAGAGACAGTGATACAAGGTGCTCTGCTGCCTGCCCCCTTTCAGCCCCATCTGAATCTGACAATCCCGTGAAAGTCTCCCAAGCCAAAACTGTCCTGCGGATTCCCTCCTGAATTCCTGATCCTGAGAGAAACAATGAACTGAAAGAAATGATAAAATAACTTCTGCTGTTCTGGGGCGCCTGGGTGGCCCAGTCGGTTGAGTGTCCGACTTCGGCTCAGGTCATGATCTTGCAGACCGTGAGTTCGAGCCCCGTGTGGGGCTCTGTGCTGACAGCTCAGAGCCTGGAGCCTGTTTCAGATTCTGTGTCTCCCTCTCTCTCAGACCCTCCCCCATTCATACTCTGTCTCTCTGTCTCATAAATAAACGTCAAAAAAAAATTTAAAAATAAAAAATAACTTCTGCTGTTCTGAGCCACTAAGTTTGAGATAATATGTTATGTAGCAACACCTACTATAAAGGATTTAATAAATTTTGGCTATTCATTCATTTTTCAAGTTTACTAAGCCCCTTTTACTGTATCAGGCAGGCTTTGTTTTTACCCTGTTTTACTTTTGTGGACATAGTTTTGGCTTTTCTGCTCTAACGCGCAATAACCTTATTAATATCAAGCAAGCATGCAATGCCATCTCTCATAAATTTTACATTTGCTTTTTAGCCAGGAAAGAATGATGCCAATCATAAATACTGCATTTCGCAGATCATTCTAGAAAAACGTGAAAATAATTTTGATACACTTTGGATCTTTTTTCCATGAAATATTTCTTTAGTCTAAAGTTGTTCAACACCTCTCACATATTTCAATACTTAACATACTGGGTTAGGAACGTAACGGACAACTGAATCCACAGAAAAGCCCTGCAAGTAACTCAGATCCTGATACACTATAACTGGCAGATACCTCACTTTTATTTTTTGACAGTTGATGGAAGATCTGGAATCAGCATCTTCTTTATACATAAATACTCAAATCCTGAACTCTCCAATCAAAGGCTCCACTGTAATGCCAATGTAGTTAAAAAAAATAAATATATTTGTGGTACATTTCACTATAATTCTGGTAAAGACAGTGGGAGGGGAGGACTTTAAGTCTGTGGGGTTTCAATAAGAAAGAAAAGAAGAAAGAAAGGCTATATAACAACCATAAGAACATAGAAAGTTTTTCATTTGTTAACTTTTGTTTTAAACTATGACATTCTCAACCTGGAAAATTAGTCAAAAACTGTAATTACCATATTATAAGCTGAATGGGCAGCTGAGATATTTCGAGCAATTAAATTTTTAGAAGCATTCTACGTTTTTTTCATATAAAACTCCACAATCCACTCAGAGCAAAATATTTCACCCTTAATCCCCTATAGACTCACCTCTAAGTTTTTAAGGGGGAGAGACGGGCTCAATTTCAGCTTATAATAACAATGACAACCTTGATGCTGGACATTTCCTCTATTATGGGATTTTGGAGGATCAATGGCCCAATAAAATGAGATCCACAGTCTCCCCAAATATCCTCAATTTCTAAGAAATGTCCTAGCGTCCTGATTGTGATTGTGATTATTCAGGTTAGTAATTCTAAAGGTAAAGCTCATGCTAGCAGACTTTTCGTCTCTCCAGCAAGCTTCCACCACCTTACCAATACATAGGTGTATTCACTGCTACTCCTCTTACCACGGTTTCTGACCTGTCAACCTGAGTGCAAGATCGAGCAATAATGCAGGTACTGTATGTCTGACACCCTTCCAATAATGAAGCAATAAGTTGTTGGAATACAACTTAATATTGGGGCGCCTGAATACTTGGTTTAAAGGATTCATCTTGAAGAAATGATTTAGATAATATCCTGTAGGAAAAATAAGCGTCAGAGCATTTTGAATGTTATTTGCTATTCAGAAAAAAAGACCTAAAGTTAGACCTAAAATTCAGCACACGACAATAATTTATTATCCAAACTTTAGAATAAATTAGAGTGACAACACTACCTTCGCTTTTCTGACAAAGTCTTAAATTCAAGAGTCTTCTCATTCACAAAAGGCCATTAAGCCTTATCATAAGCATAAACAAATACAGAGTTAATTCATATGCATTTTAGTGTAAGCATGGGTTGTTTAACAGTCAGAGGAACAGATAAGACAGAGCCAGTCACCATTACCTTGGGCTTCTTCCAGTCATCCTGAGGTAGATATCATACAGGAATGCTGGGGCCTTATGGCTTACAGCAATCCAGTAATGATATAAAAGGTGATTGGAGGTTAGATTTACATTGGGCCGTCTGAAGGCCTGTTCGAGAGGATTCCTCTTGAAAGTGGAAATTACATGGTATTCTGAGGAAGAAAAGTTGTGTAACAGCTTTGATAATAACCATGTAATGAAGTTTTGAAAAACAAAAACCATGTTTTTACAAAGCAAAATATTTTACCAAAGATGTCAGAGTTCGCTCAATTAAAAAACAAACTTTTCTACTCTCGATAATAACTAAGAGAATATGGGTATCAGACTGCTGAGCTCGGGTGGTTTTAGGACTGCCGCTATTTATGAATTTTAATTAGATGAATGAATTTTTGCTAAAATTCACTCTTAAAAATCCTTTTAATGTTTTACCTATGTCAGTTTACAATGTCACTTTCTATATTTCACCTCTCACGATAGCTTCTTTCTTTCTGTTCCTCTTTCCAGATTCTTATTACTGTACTTACTTAAAAAAGAAAAGGAAAATCATCATCCTTTGCTTATGAATAATTAAGTTGCTCAAATTAACATACATCAACAAGCTTAAAACAACCCAAAATTAACTTCTGCTGTAATTTATTTAGTTAATACATTATCAACACAATCAAATCTATGATCTATGTTAATACTTTAATAGAAGTGTATATTGAGATATCCACTTAAAAATAACGTTCAACTTGATTTTTACTAAACTTTTACAACACAATGAGAGATTACCAAATAAACCTAACTCATTTCAGTGTTTTAAAATTCTTAAAAGAATACTATTTAAATAATTATCCAAAAATTAAAATCGCCCTAGATTTTTTTTTTTTTCCTCATATGCCCTAATGGTCAATCTTTACATTGAAATAAAAATGCCACGGAAAAACCCTAGGACAAATGACATAAAGACTTACTTTAAAATCAAAATTGTTCTGCAAGGGTAACAAAAATCGTTCAATGAGAGGTAAAATAAGACCTATTACTAAATCAATGTCAAAAATATATTTTACTTTAAATTTGAAAACATAAACAACTAAAACATTATTCAATTTCAATAGGCTTTAAGTTATATTATTCCTAATTTAGAACAAGCAACACAGCATACATACTCCGTGGATTTGTGAATTTAAACAGATTAATAAATGTCATAGAAAATATTCTGACAAAACGTATCCTTCTTGCTAACTCCTTAATTCATTACTCTTGGGGCAGCCAGCTAGCTCCTTTGACATAAGAACTCTTGTAGTTGGAAGGGATATTGCCTTTGGATCAACAACATCAGGATTGAGAGCACCCACAAGGGAGGAAAAGAAGCCCTGTTTCATTGCCATGGGCATCTGTGAGGGTTGCCACAGACAGCAGCAGAAAAACAGACAAGGGTGGGCCAAGGAGGGAATATACTGCAGGATATTTTTTAATTTGTGAAGTACTGCTAAGGATCACAAAGCAGTACTGGCTAATGTGGCAACTAAAATAAGAATAAATTGGTAACTCAGTGGCTTTAATGCCTCACGGGTATATTCTAACATAACAACTCAGTGAACATTTGAAGTTCTTTAAGATTTATTCTAACATTCAAAAACACAGGTAAAATCATACCAACTTCACCCCAGTGGAAAGGATTAGTGCTGCCTGTTGTGCAGTTATACACCATGATGTTTCTTGGTCTGCAAAGACAAAGATCAAAGCAATGAAACATAAAAAGAGGCTGGACTTATCCAATCTAAATCTTATACAATATTCAATTAGGAGGAAATAAGGATGCTGGGTACCTTTTCTACATTGATTATTTTAAAAATTAACCTTAAAGGATTAATTTTTATGTCTGAAGGACTATATAAAACTACCCTTTTTTCCCTCCCCTACCAAAAAAAAATTATTAAAAAAAATTGTTTTTCTTTTCATGTTTTTCTTGCTTATACTAGCAGGACTATCTGTTTTAAAAATTTTTTTTTTTCAACGTTTTTTATTTATTTTTGGGACAGAGAGAGACAAAGCATGAACGGGGCAGGGGCAGAGAGAGAGGGAGACACAGAATCGGAAACAGGCTCCAGGCTCCGAGCCATCAGCCCAGAGCCTGACGCGGGGCTCGAACTCACGGACCGCGAGATCGTGACCTGGCTGAAGTCGGACACTTAACCGACTGCGCCACCCAGGCGCCCCAAGACTATCTGTTTTTAAATGTAACAAAAATGACAAACAACTACAGCTCGTCCTGTCTCAGAGGCTCTAATTTAAAAAACTTATGGGCTGAGTTCTCTTTTACCAGAAACAATATACACATATAATTGTATCTCTCCTTTTCTGGGATATAAAATACGGGCTTAAAAAAAATAAGGCAGTTTATTTTATTTATTTTTATTTTTTTTAATTTTTTTAATGTTTGTTTATTTTTGAGACAGAGACAGAGCATGAACGGGGGAGGGGCAGAGAGAGAGGGAGACACAGAATCGGAAGCAGGCTCCAGGCTCTGAGCCATCAGCCCAGAGCCCAACGTGGGGCTCGAACTCCCGGACCGTGAGATCATGACCTGAGCTGAAGTCGGACGCTTAACTGACTGAGCCACCCAGGCGCCCCAAGGCAGTTTATTGATTAGGGAAAAAATATATTAAGAGTTACCTGTAAATGCTACTACTCCCTTTTAAAAAGAGGCCTGAGTTGATTCAAGCTGCTCTAGTGTGCCATCTCCGAGAGTTTCAGATTTTTTATACATTGAGTTTACACCAAGTTTTAGTTTGGATTTAAAAAGCAACAGGGGGTGGTAGGGTTTGGGGGTTTTCTCATTTTTAATCCTGAATGAACTTGTCCCATCCTGTAGGTAATATATGAAAATTAACATTAATTCTTAATTATAGCTAATGGAACTACTTGCTATATTACCTGTGATTAAACCAGTTCTTGCAATTGGAAGTGGTAATACCTATACATATCAGTAAGGATTAATTAACATTAGTCATTAGCTCCATTTTCCCAGTGCAGTTACTACATATTTAACAAGTGACATTGTCACCTCATATACCTATTAACTCCGGAATACCAGGCTGCCGCAAGACTCGTGTTGACAACTACATCTACAGGAACAAGATCTGCAAGGGCATTGTTGGAGGCGCGCATTGTTCGAAGAATTCCTTTCCCTGCCTTTGTTGAAATTAAAAAAACACCTTAAGATATATAAGCCAGAATGCATATATAAGACATACAGAAAACAGAAAAATATGTAGAATATTAAATCAATCAAAAGATTTACTTACCGCAATAAAGAGACCACTTGGTCCATTAAAGTTATCAATCCATCCCTAATACAAAAGTTAAAAATAGAGTGAGCTTAGAAATATTATAAAACTAGAGATTTATTATTTGAAATCTACAACCCCATATGTATACTTAGCAGTTTTCTTCTAAAAACTAAAAGACTAGATTCAGGCCAGAATCTCTCTCTCCTTCCTAAACAAAAGCAGTCTGCCCTGAAGTCATTTTCAGAGAGTTACCTCCTCTTCCATTAATTAACTCTCTACAAAGAGAATTTTATAAAAAGGAGTTTATACCTGTCAAACATTTTAGCTAAATTAAACTTGCACAAGTTTGATTCTGTGCTATTTACTGAGGCAGCATCGCGAGATTAGGGGGAAAAGGGAAATCCTCCTCAGAATAAAACAGAGGAAAAGAGAACACTTGTCAAAGCAACAAAAGAGACTATACTTCCTATAATTATAGAGACCCAGATTTTTCCTAAATCAATTCATCTGTTAGTTTATATCATCTTACTCCAGGAATTCATAAATACCGTAATGTCCTGCTTTTCCACAGCAAATTATCATAGAAATGTCTTATACCTTTCTTAGCTTGTGATCTATACAGGGAGAAGCCTACACATTGGAAGGCTTTCCTCTTTTTGGTACTAAAAAGCAAATGAAATAAAATAAGGTCCTGAATATTTTCAGTTCTATTCCCTTCACCTCCACAAGGGAAACTAATCAGTAAATAATTTTAAAAGCCAACAAATGTTGATGTGTCAGAGGCCAGTATCTTGTCAGTCACAAAGAAAACGCGTAAGGCAAGGTATGCTTTGACTCCAGACAATATCACAGCCTTTGATTTAATTTTTAGTTAAGATTTTTAAAATGTTTACCTGCATTTCTATATCCGTGGCATTACATTACAAATAAAAGTACCAAGAGAAGTGTCTCTATGAGAACAATTTTGCCACAGTAAGCCACGCACAGTAAATAACACCTGCTCTTATATCAAACAACTGCCAATTCTTTTTAAACAGAGACAAAACTTATAATTCTCAATTCCATTATTTACAAAGATTTCTAACAACTTACTGGAAAAGGTTCTTTCCAACTGGCACCAACAATCGATGGCCTTACAATCGCCACATTTAGCTTTGCTCCTTCTTGTTGTACAACATATTCTGCCAATGCTTTCGTGTATATGTATGTATTAGGTCTGTCTCCTATCAATTTTGGTGTGATATCATTTACCAGGCCATCATCCATCCACCTGGTTAACAAGGAAATTGCATGCAAAAATATTTTCAGATGTTTTACTATAAAATCAAAACCACTTAACTTTGCATATTCAAATGTATCTGTTGCTCTAACTCAATTGATTTGACAACTTTTACTAAAAAAAAATAAATGGAAGTTAATCTTACTTTCATTAAACATCAACTACAAGTCCACATCTCCTATATACAATTTCTATATCCAAAAAGGTCTGAAAGCCACGAGTTCTTTCATAAATAATATGGTAGGTAGCAATAACTGATCTCAACTGATCTCAACTGATCTATGGCCTTGTAAAAAATACCACTTAGGGTAAATATTCATACACTTCAAATATGTTTAATCAGGGGTACTATCCCAGATCTCATTATTTCATATTGCATAATACACAGAGATTATATTTCCTTTCTGAAGTCCAAATAAATTCCAAAATTTAGATTTCATATTAAGAATTATAGACCTGTATATAATGACCAAAACAGCATAATATGTTGCAATAAACAGTTACAATGAACATACATTTACAATTAATATAAAAGATCTAGTGGTCTAAGTAGTTCATGTAAAGCACTAAAAACTATTATGTTCTCACCAGCGAGACTAACAAATACTAAAGTAAATGATCAAAATAAACTGAACCATGCTATAAAAATTCAACTAGCAACCTACTATGAAGTCACAAAATTCCTCCAATTCTCTCAATATCTCTGAAGAAAAGGTCCACTCTGATCCTATATAAAAGGAGGGTGATACACTAGGTGATACCCATGGTCTTTCCAATTCTCCATTTCCAATTCCATTATGTATGTACCTGTCTGCAAATACTCTTCCTTACTGTTTATAATGTTACACAGACTTGTACACTTAGTGTATTATCACACTCAAAAGATACCCTACTAACTGATGAGGAAGCACAAAACAGAAATTATTAAGGTAAGCTTTCTTCTGTATGTGGAAGTACTTTTTGTGTGTGGAAGAAAAAGAACCTAACAAAATTGAAGGGAGGCTGCTACTCAACTTAGGAACAATTCCACAGTGGAGAGGAGCCTTGAAAAATGGAACAGTTGCTACATTACAACAACAACAATAACAACAACAAACTGGCTAAACCAAGGAGACATTAGGCAGGAAGACTTATCACTGGGAGTTGAGTTCATAAAGCCAATCCATGAGTTACTCTAAAATTATCTGTTAGCTACATTTCTTTGTAAACAAAGAAAGGAGGTGCAGAATTAGAAGGTTACAAGCTCTTTCTCAGAAACTTAGATGTTTGGATACACCAATTGCTAAAAAGAGAAAAAGTAAAAAGCTTCATTAACTTCTACATTCAACTTCTCCCAGAGATATTAAACACTTCTGACTACTGACCTGTTGAGACCATGAGGTAAACATCTGGGACCATCTAAGAAATGGAGTTAGAAAACAGAAACCAGGGAATTACAAGAATGTCTTGGTAAGCTCCCATTCTTATTTTACTTATTTTCTTACAATCTATCTGTTTCCTCACACTGATCAGCAGGAAAGCCTTAAAGAAAAAGACTTATTATGTGCTTATTTTAGGAGAAAACTTGGAGAAGCAATGAATACTCTATAGTGCCCTTTGGAAGAAGATAATATGAGAAAGCAGGGGACAATAACTGAAAGTGGATAGGATTTGGGGAACGAAAGAAGGCCTAAGGGAAACAGACAAGAAAAAAAAAGAAGCCCACAGGGCTATTATATGAGGATTAACAATTATGTTTAGATATGATGTACACAGGAATTTTCTATAATTCTAGTCCATTAAAGAAGAAAAGACCCTACTTTTTGTTTTTGCTCTGATTCTGTTTGTTTGTTTCACTTTATGAGAAAGCGCAGCCTGAAACAAATGAAATCCTGGCCATGCAGACTTTATTGTGGATGAGCTGTTCAGAGACCTTCCTCCAACCATCACACCTGGTCAAAAGTTCAAGCTCAACACTGACTTCACCATCATTCATGCAGATATAAATCTACACAATAAGCAGCACAGAGTAGGTATGTAATAATTTGTTGAATAAGAAAGAGATAAATGTACACATACGTGTAGGTGGAGAGAGAGAAGAGAAGTGGAAAGAAAGAGAGAGAAACTGAAATAGACCAAGAGACACATATAAATAGATAAAACTTTGGCTCCAAAGTTTGGGGATCAAAGCAAGTGTGTATAAATTTAAAACAAACATACTCTAAAGAATCAATCAGTTTCTTGGGATCCACAGGAGGTGGATAGACTACTTCATCAATATGCTTTCGATTGCAGTAGGCATATGCTGTTGATACATGCATGAATACTTCCAGATTCTTCATTTGTTGTGCAAGGAGAATAAGCTGACGTGTAGCAATCACATTTAACTGAACAGCATCTCTGTAAAAGAAAAAGTGACAATGAAAAATTGGGAAGCTTTCCCAGTGAAAAATTCGAAAGGAACTGATTTCACCTGCTAAAAAAAAATTAATTTCCATTAGGAAGACAGAGATTTTTGTTTCTTTTTTTTTTTTTTTTCAACATTTTTTATTTATTTTTGGGACAGAGAGAGACAGAGCATGAACGGGGGAGGGGCAGAGAGAGAGGGAGACACAGAATCGGAAACAGGCTCCAGGCTCCGAGCCATCAGCCCAGAGCCTGACGCGGGGCTCGAACTCACGGACCGCGAGATCGTGACCTGGCTGAAGTCGGACGCTTAACCGACTGCGCCACCCAGGCGCCCCAAGAGATTTTTGTTTCTTTACAACTGATCCCTTAGGTCTGATTTTGTGTATTTTATTTCAATATAAAGAGCATCCATTCTATCCGCTGTGTTTAAAAAGAAAGATTTTCTGATTATAAAATAAATCTTATAGTAGTATTTAAAAAATAAAAGTACAAATTAAAATTTTTAAATAACCCAGAAATAAAAACAGAAAGCTTCAGTCTTTGGCTTTTATACATACATTTTGATGCCATGTTAGACTTCTCTTGCACTTTGATTTTTAGAAGTATACTGTTTCAGGATGTGGAATTACAAAAGAGAAGAAAGCAGAATGGTTAAGTAATTTTAAAATTCTAAGGCAGAGTCACCAGTAAGGCTAAAACAGTCAAAGAAAACTCAGACACATGAAGTTATATTATAACATATAATCCAGAATACGTTTGTTTCCCTGTGTAGTAATTAATCCAAACACTTTAAAGACTAGCTTATAAAATTCAAAGGGGTATTATAATAAAATGGGTACATTTTGTCACAAGATTCAAAAATGATCCATGTATTATTCTATTCTTGAAATTTATTCGAAGTAAATAATTTCACAAATGCAAAAGTAAATATGTAGAAAACTAATCAATGAAGCATCATCTAGTAATAGTGAAAGCCTAGAGAGCCCGGATATTCACTATGAATGAAATGAATAAACTTCAACAAAGTAGTATTTTATCACAATCAAAGAAAAGACTCATTTAAAATAATTATATGACAACTATAAAAACATGGGATATCTGCATGAATATTTTTTAAATATACACATTATAAAAAGTAAAGCAGGATTAAGAACAAGACTCTAGAGTAAGACCTGGCTTCAAATTCTGACTTGGCCTACCTATCAGCTAGCACTGGGTGACCTTGCATCATCAGTCAAGCACTCAGGCCTCAGTTTCCTCACCAGTAAATGGGAACTATAAGAGTCTACCTACTAAGATTTGCATAAAATTAAATGAAATGAAAAGCTTGCAAGTATTTAGCATTATTCCTCAATAGGCACTGAAACAGGCATTCAGTAAATATTACTAAAGGTAATGAGATGGTGGATAGTTTTGCTTTCTATTAACCTTTTCTATTAAAATTTATAGCTTGTTACTTGAAAGGGGGGAAAAAGTTGATATAATACCAGTAATACTGTGCTAAAACTGGCAAAGTAATACATTGTTGATAACTACACTGATAAAACTGATCCAAAAGAGATTAAGACAAAGTAGTAGCAGGAAGTATAAAAAGGATATAATTACTCATCTAGTTAACCTACTGAAATTATCTTGGAGGAAAATCTTGACCTAACACTAATTTTTCAAAGAAAGAAATAAAAATTCCCTAAATTTTCTATATCTAGGGAACAATACATAAATTATGGCATATCAACGTGGTGGAATACCAGCACATCACAAAAATTTTAACAATGAAAGAAATTAGAAATGTGGAAATTGTTTCCCTAAATCAGAAATCCTACGTTTACGTTTTATGTTCAAAGAGAGACAACAAAAGAATTTGTTTTAAAATAACAATCGGTGGTTTTAAGTACTTTCCAGAATTCTTACATTTTTAGTACTTAAGAAGAAAAAAAAAATCCAATTATTCTTTTAAAAGGCCAGGATAGGTCACTGATAGAATCTGGTCCACTTGACTCTAAAGCAGGGCTTTGATGTCTATCGCCTTTGCACAACAGTGGGGATGGGGAGGGTACTGATTTGGAAGAGGTGTACAGAGAATATTCTGTTACGGGTTCCTGAGGACGGGACAACAAGTTCTGGGTCACCAAGAACAAGAAATAATTCATGAGAGAAAAACTCCTGTGCATTATTTTTTCTTTAAATTTAATAGAATCCGAGGGTTCATGAAAACATACTAGAAGGATTTTTTTTTTTTTTAATGAAATAATTGGTTTGAGATTTACAACCAGGAGTATAGCTTTTTTCTTCCTTACCTCAAGTGAGGTGGGAGGGAATCTGTTCAAATGGAATTCCAGCAAAAAAGACATTTCACAGAGAAGATACAGTCCACTGGACTGTAAGGCAATAAGCTATTTTCTTTTGCATTTGCAAAACAATGAAGCTGGGGAGAATAGTGTTTTGGGAGCAGTACACAAAGGATATTCTGTTACAGGTTTCTGAGGACGGTGACAGAATTTCTGGGTCACTGAAAATAAGGAATAACTTCAGAGAGAACACTTGTGTACCTGTCTACTACTCCTGTACCTGAGAGCCCAAACCTGAAGGCATATTATGCCCCCATAAATAACTTTTAGTATCTCTGCAACGCTAATAATCTCGCTCTATTTTACCACCATTCAATTTCTACTCCATTGAACTTCAGGCTGAGACCCTGACATGTTAGATCAGAAAGCATTTAATACTAAAAATATATATGTGTGTGTGTGTGTGTTTGTGTGTGTGTATAAAATATTCTCACGGTTTGATTATATGGAGTCATAAATGCATCTTAAATAACATTAGCTTTTGGAAGATGGGGCAAAATGAACAAATCTTTATAATTATGATCCCTGTCATTAACATGGAAGCCGTTCCAAAAAAAAAAGGAAGAATTCAACTTTAACTGCCAATAAATTTTCTTGTTCATCTATCTTGTACAGACATTCTGGACTGTTCAAAATTTGCATTGACAGGGGCGCCTGAGTGGCTCATCTGCTAAGCGTCCGACTTCAGCTGGTCATGATATCATGGTTCATGAGTTTGAGTCCCAAGTCAGGCTCTGTACTGACAGCTCAGAGCCTGAAGCCTGCTTTGGATCTGTGAGTGTGTCTCTCTCTGCCCCTTCCCCGCGGCATTCTGTCTGTCTCTCTCTCAAAACATTAAAAAAAATTATACAAAATATGTGTTGATAATACTAAGACCTTATACCAGAGATCTCATGCTTGCCATGACAGACACCTGAGAGCTTATTAAAAATGTAGACTGGGGCACCTGGGTAGTTAAGTCGGTTAAGAGTCTTGATTGGCTCAGGTCCATGACCTCACAGTTCCATGAGATCACACCCCACATTGGGTTCTGTGCCGACAGCACAGAGCCTGCTTGGGATTCTCCCTCTCTCTCTGCCCCTTCCCTGCTCATGCTCACTCACACTCTCTCTCAAAATAAATAAACATTTAAAAAAGAAAAGAAAAAATGTAGATTGTTGGACCTCACCCTCAGACACCTTGTAATGTCTGAATTGAAGCCTAGAAAACTATATTTTAAATAAGCTCCCCAGGCCATTCTGATATCTCTTTCCTCCTTCCCCACTTCTGAGAAAATGCTTCCTAAGTGAGATCTCACCACTACTACTGCTGATTTTTTTTTAATTTAATGAAGATGCAGACACAGATGTCTAGGGACCAATTAATCAATCTTAAGGTAAGAGACCCAGACGTCTATAATTTAAAATCATACCCAGAGGTCTTGCTACAAATTAAGATTCCCGGGTACTATCCCAAACCAGAGGGTCTGAATTTTGCAAGTATAGTCTAAGATTCTGCATTTTTAACACATTTTCCAGGAATTCCTAAGATTCATAATGCATTCTTAAGTGGAGAGTTGATGCCCTTAGACTCAACTTAGCTTCTTGATCTCTTCTCATCATCCATCTTCACTTCTACTCCTTTCTTGACACCTACTCTCCTATTCATAAAGTTCATAGTCACATATTCTCATGTTCCAATTGCTACATCTCTGACATCTCACACTAGTTTCTTGATACTCTCCTACTCTCAACTCCACAGGCCCTGTCCGACCTTCACTTTCCTTATTACCTTAGGGGCACCAAAACCCAGGATCAACTATTTAAGAAACTCCCTTCATTATCCTCAAAATCACTCTCTCCTCATCTTTCTCAGGTCACTATTTCTTTATAATGCATAATCTTGATACCCACTTTTTCCCACCTCAAGGTTTATAAACCACCATATCTAAAACTAAATGAGCTCTACTGCCTCTCAATTCTCACAGCACTTAATGTATGCTCTTCAGTAACTCCTTATTTTCTACGCTTTATTATGGTTAAGCAATCTATCTCCCTTATTAGACTATATGGACTTTGCAAACAGGATCTCTGTGCAATTTATCTTGGTTTCTCCCAAAATACTGGGTATAATATTGGAAGTATAATCTGGGTTATTTTTTGCCCTGGCAATAAAGGCTTTGTGCCATTTTTTATTTGTGGGTTAACTTAAAAAATGATTATAAAGAGTAACTGTTTTTTAAGCAGTTATTATATACCAACCTACGGTATCTAAAAAAAAAAAAAAATTAATCTTTATTTATTTTTGAGAGAGAGACAACGTGTGAGGCAGGGAAGGAGCAGAGAGAGAGGGAGACACAGGATGCGAAGCAGGCTCCAGGCTCCGAGCCATCAGCACAGAGCCTGACACGGGGCTCAAGCTCATGAACTGTGAGATCATGACCTGAGCCAAAGTCGGATGCTCAACCAACTGAGTCACCTAAGCGCCCCCCTAAACTATGGTATTTTAGAATGTATGGCCCAAATCTAATGTTGCAATATTCCCACTTACATGTTAATATCCATTAAAACTGCTTACCAGAAAACAATAATTTCAATGTAATGACTAAGATTAGGTCAGTAAATATAGATGCCTTGACAAGGCAACAGAGTTTATAATTCATCTATAATGCCCATTCCACTATGAGATCGCTAGTAAAAGAGAGAATAATGAAAAGATTTCCCTTTCGTTAACGGTAGCCCCGTGTACCCTGAGGAGGATAGACAGAGGGAGAAGGTTCCTTGAAAATTTGGTTCGTAAGTCACTTTGAGGAGTTTCATCCTAATTAATGTTGCCAGTCTGCAAATCAATTTCCCATTTAAAAGCACCTACAGCACAATTATCCAATAAACATATACCTGTTTTTCTTGAAAACAGTTTCATAAGGCTGTGTGAATTTTCTGTTGGTTATGAAAAATAATGAAAGCTAGAACTATGAGGGGAAATATCTGTTAGGTTGACTATTTAATACTAAAAACCTACCTGTAATCACACTGTCCAAAGATAAGTGGCAAGTATCGAAAGATGTTATCTAAATACACATATATGTACACACATCTTTCATGAAAGTGAGATTCTACCATACCTCTACTAAGATTCTTTTGTCACTTTTGAATCATGAACACATAACGGCTGCAGAGAAATAACTAAAAATAAATAAATTATTATCACCAGATAATAAAAGATAAAGTCAAAGTTAAAACTAAGGTATGTAATTCCAAAGCTCATGTCCTTTCTGGTACACTCAAGTATAAAATGGACTTGCCCACGATATCACAGTGGTAACATTAGCACAGAATAAAATAATGCATGAGAAAATACCCTGAAAACTATAAAGTACAATTAAAGAAATGTAAGTGACTACTACAGTGCCCTCACCTGGAACATAGGCAAAACATATTTTAACGCTTTGGCACTGAACTGTCACATTATATATATATATAGTATCAATTAAGGTTTATACTTCTATATAGAAGACGATGAGAAATAATCTCAAAACCCTTTATAATCAAAATTTAACTTAAAAACATTCTAGGAAGGCCTTCAAGTAATTGTGAAACCTAAAATAATCTGCCCCACTTTAACTGGCATACAATCGACCATACAATTAGATTAACATTATAAAATGGTATTTTTGAACATACCATCAAAAAGAATCCTTTGAATAAGCACCGTTTTTCGAAGTACATATTTGTTAGACTTTTTTTTTAAAAAAGTAAACATTTAAAAAGCTTTTTTCTTGAAAAGGCATCTGAACAGGGGCGCCTGGGTGGCTCAGTCGGTTGAGCACCCGAGTCGGTCATGATCTCGCAGTCCGTGAGTTTGAGCCCCGCATCGGGCTCTGTGCTGACAGCTCAGAGCCTGGAGCCTGTTTCAGATTCTGTGTCTCCCTCTCTCTGCCCCTTCTCTGCTCATGCTCTGTCTCTCTCTGTCTCTCAAAAATGAATAAATGTTAAAAAAAAAATTTTTTTTTTTTTTAAAAAAGAAAAGGCATCTGGACAGAAGTCCAGGTTATTTTTCTAATTAAACTCATGTCCAATGTAGCCTATCCCTAACACTGCTACCAAGTTTTTTAAAAAAACACAAGGTATGACTTAAGTTTATAAGCCATTTTATCTTATGCTACAAAACCTGAGCCTAATTCATTCTAATTTTCAGATGGGTATGTGTGGAGTGGAAAAATAAATCTGCTGGGATAAAGGTTTCTGAAAGAGTGGAGGAAGAGGAAACAAACACTATTAGTTGTTAAAACTAACACTCCTACTGAAGGTAAATTTCTCTTTCTTCTACTCTGTGCTTCCCTGCCCTACACTTAAATTCATGGCAACTTCTTCTAATACACAGACACTAGCTATCCAATGTTTTTAAATTGATAACAAGGAGAAAAACTCCTTTAACACTCTTTAGGTCACCAAAAGCTACAATTGACACAGGGCAAACAGTTTCAAATCACTTTCAAAACAATTTGACTAAAAAGAATTCAAATAGATCTTTTAACTATGTTGAAGTTCACATATCATATAATATCTTTACTTACCTTAAATTTTCATTAAACCTTACTGTAGCTGCACAGTGGAATATAATATTGATAGAATCTATGATGATCTCTTTATCTTCTTCACTAAGAGCCAGTTTAGGTTGGGTGAGTTCACTGTTGATCGCTATAACTTTCTCTCTAAAATCTGGATTTTCATCTCTCAATCTGTCAAAGAGCTATCCAAGGGGAAAAAGTATTTTAAGGCAGTATTTTTCAACTTTCTAAAACCCATTAGCACCCCACCAAGGATCGCTATTCTTAAAATGCCAACTAAGTTCATCCTAAAATTTCTATTCTTAATTGCCATCATTCTGTATATAAAACACCCTATGAAGCCCACATTATTATCCCCATTTTACAGATGAGGGATCTGAGATATACAGAGGTTAAGTAACTTGCCAAGGACACAGAGCTGGTAGTTTGCAGAGTTAAATCTGAACTGTTCACGCCTTTGCTGACTAGATTATATTGTCCCTCAGACTTAAACAGTACAGACATTAGGGCAATGTTTAAAATGACCATTCAAATTTCTAAAATCCAGATCTTAATATATCACTTCATTTTATTTTTGGTTTTATTCCATTTCAGTTGATTACAGTACAATACCATTATTCGTAGTCTACATAAAATCTGAGACCAAATTTTAAGGGGAAAAAAAGTACATTGAAGGAAAAAAAATACTGGTAAGCAAATATGCAGATCAGACTCCGGGACGAACTTGAGAAATAGCATATATACAGGATTCTAACCCAAAAATTCAATATTATTTAAGTATTCCAGAAGGAATGAATTAACTAAAGATTCAGTTAGATCCCAAAATGATTACAGTGTAAAGGCACATTCAGTTGTGAGTCAAATTTAATTTTTCATCCCAGATTTCACAGAAGAGCACTGATGCTATCTCCAGATCCCTCCTCTATTACACTTTGACTCTCCATTTCATTTCAAGTCCATACTTGCAGTTTAAGCAGAGATTCTCGATCTGGAAAGAAAGTCTATAGACAGCACATATAATTTTCACTTTCACTTCCCTTCTACTACTGTTAGCTAGTGACTTCAATATTAATGTGTTCTTATATTAATTATTACATATCTACCAAGTACTTCATATGAGCCAGGCACCTTCTAGACACTGAGAAAACAAAGCAATAATCTTTGCCTCAAGCTCTTTAGAGTCTGATTGGAAAAATCAGACAAACGAACAATTAATATACAGTGTTAAAGGTAATAAAATAGGGTAATATTACAGTGCTATGGGACTGTATGGGAGAAACAACTAACCGAGCTGGGGAAGGACCAGAGATTATAAAGTTGAAGAACAGTGTTCCAGGCACAGAAAGCAGCATGTATAACCACCTGAAAGTGAGACAGCATTTATGTTTGGGGGTTAAAAAGAAGTCAGTATGACTTGGCCAATGACTCAACATGAGGGATAAGGAAATGTGAACTCCACAAGGACAGGGACCACATCTACTTTGCTCAGCACACAGGTCGTAAATAGCCGAGCGCCTGGCAAGATGCGGACATGATGAACACTTGTTAAGTGAATAAATTCATTAGGTGGAAAATACTGGAAGAGCAAGAAGTACAGTTATGGAGATACAAGTTCAGTTTTCTGAAGGATGGGTGTGAAGTGCCCATGTGGCATCCAGAAGACAGGTCTAGTAGAAACAACTGGCTCCGTGGGTCTGGGAGTTTAGGGGAGAGAAGAGCCAGGCCACCCAAATAGACTTTACTACCCCCACACAGGTAGCCCTGGGAATAGAAGACCACCCAGGTAGCAGCAGTGATGAGCACCCAAGGTCCAGACTAGATGAAGCTTTTTCCAAATCTAATTTAAAATACAACCATTTGTCTCACATAAAACAGAAGGTGCTGAGTAATCACCCAACTGGATCTAGACGAGATCAAGGCCTAGGACAGAACTCTGGAGAGTATCAATATTTAAGGGGCAAGCAGGAAAAAATCAACCTGAGGAATGATCAGAAAAGTACTTTTAACACCTTGAATTTACATTTTTCATTCTCCCAGATTGCCAAGGACCTTTTAACTCCCCATCGTATCAGATATCTCCACCACCAAGACAGGCTCATGCTGTTTCACAAGTTACATCTCAAACCTGATACTCTTCCCTTTCTAGCTATTTATTCAATACTATGTCTTCCGGTGCTTTTAATTCACCGGTACCCCAATTAGTTCCTCCTTTACTATGTTCACTAATGCCCTCTTTGATATACTTTATTCCCTTTCTAGAATTTATTTTGTGGTTAATTATTTTAGTTAATCATCACCATCTTAATGGAGTTTCCTTTCCCAGAGACATTCATCAGTGGTTCTCACTTTGGGGAAATTGTACCCCCCAGGGAACATCTGGTGACATCTGGAGACATTTTTGATTGTCACGACTGGGAGTGTGGGGGGAAGGGGCTTCTGGCATCTAGCAGGTGGAGTCAAGAATGCTGCTGATCATCCTACAATGCACAGGACAACTCCTGATAATGAAAAATTATCCTGTCCAAAATGTCAATAGTTTGAGAAACTGTACTATAAGACAATGTCCCACTATAGCATATGCTCCTAGCCTATGCTCTTTACTCTTTTTCAAAATCATAGCAGGCTTTACCTTTAAGTTTCTTACTAACTTCAAGTGCGCATTCATTGATACTTGACATAAAAAAAAACCTCATCTTATTGATTTACTAGCAATGCTATATACATAATGGGGAATGAGTGGCCTAGGATTAAGTGGCAGGACGGACCAGGAAGGAATTAAAGGCATAAAATGACACAATTTTATGGATTACTTTAGTCAAAATTTAGACAAATATATGAGGACAAAGTATCTTTATGTTGAAAATAATGGTCATATGTTTTGGTTAAGTCACATAAGTTCAATAAATTGCAGGCTTTAATAAGTGTAAGGTATGCTTTCTCTTTACAAATTAGATTTATTGTGGAGAAAAGTCTTTAGATCCACTGCCCTGGAGGTCCCAGAGGAGATGCCCAAATCTTTGACATTTTACCCGAGCCCCAATTCCAACCAAGACATTAACTTCAAGAACTGTTCCTATTTGGTCTCTCTTGACACTTCTATACCCTCTCTTCTCTCTTAAAAACTCTCTAACTTGTAGGCAGTCTTCATTATGGCAAGGATTCTATCTTATTTATCCCTCCATTCAACCCCCTACATCAATCAAGTTCCCAGCACTGAATATGCATAGTAAATGTTTTCTGAGATATAAAAAATGAGTAACAATGAATCACCTCCCACTAGGGGAGGGAGTAATCAGGAAGGGAATTAAAGCATACTAATTACAAGTGATTAAAAGGTACTAGATAATACCTAACTAAAAACTTACATAGCTACTGTACTAAACTTACTATCAATGAATGTCAGATAATCTAATTCATTCATTCTGAGAGAATTCAAAGTTTAGGATTATGAAATAATTTTACTCCAGCTCATTTCCATTTTTTTCTTAGCAATATTTTTCTAAAGGTTCAAAATACATGACATATTCTCATATCCTATATTACCCCTCTGTCATCATGTTACTTGTCCAATAATAATATGTGACTTTTCTACTTCCTAATACTGTTATGGGAAGCAATCAGTGCTTACAAATTTTTAAGTGTTATCACAGCACAGTGTTTCACAGCACATTAGGTAGTTAGAAACTACGTCTTCGTTATTATTCTGAATACTATTTAAAATATCTAGTAATTACAAACAATATGTTCCAAATATTCTGAAAACACATTAAGTATGTACCATATAGCTATTTTAGAACTTGTTATACAATTTTGCCCATCACAGAGGAAACCTTCCTTTCTCCTACTGATCACAAGTCATATCCCATTTATTACCATCCTGCACGACTTTTTTTTGGGTACTAATTTTTTCAGGACACGGAAGAAATAAACTGAACTGTTGATGATTACAGTAATTATACATACACACATTCTTTTCTTTCTTCCAAGTGATCATTTTCTACACTTACCTTGCCACTAATAACTTCTTCTACTCGCTCTTGGGGTGTCTGTCCCGCTTTCTGCCTCACCAAAACATATACTGAATTCACCTTAGGACAAGACCTCAGCAACTTTTCCAAAAGTACCTTCCCTAGGAAACCGGTAGCTCCAGTGAGGAGGACATTCTTGCCTTCATAGTACTCTGGGATTGAAACCATTCTGATCCTAAGGAAAACACAGCAAATAAAGATCAGTTCAAAGATTTGTTACTTCTTATGCACTAAAAATCTCTTGCTATTCAAATAAACAGGCAAAAGTCAAAATTGAATATTAGCAAAAGGGGACTTTAACCTCTGGTTAACTGTAGTAAAGTGGAAAGAATAACGAACTGCAAAAGTGATTTCTGGCCCCTGTGTTTTCCACCTGGATCACCTCAGACAAGTCACTCACCTTCTCTGGGCCTAGGTTTCTTTAGTCCAGTTTGTACTAAATGACTTCTAAAAATTCCTTCCAGCAATAAGAACTCAAATCTTCACTTAAACCTCAGTTAAACCCTACACACAAATGAATTCTATTTCACTGTCTCCAAAAGGATTTATAACACCAAATAGAGGTCAGCAGCAAGACTCAATTGTCTAGCTTGTATAACATGGCGGGGTATCATATTCACCTATCATCACCAGTTGAAACAAGAAGAGGTAACATCAAGTCCTTTCTCTTCCATGTCTAGTGACAATATATCCAAAAGGTGCTTAAATCTCCCTTTTAAAAAAGTCATAGTAAGAAATACGTGAGCTGAATTATCCCATTTGTCCAAATTCCACTAAAACAGCAGAAAAGATAGTATACTAAGAGACTGAACAAACAAAAGAACCATGATGAATGGAAAAAAACAAGATGCAGAAGGATTCATGCAGTCTGTCACTATTCAAAGCTCAAACCCTTTCAAAACAATGCTCTTTGTTGTTCAGAAATGCACACACAAGATGATATTAACAGATGCATGAGAGGGAGTGCAATACAATCAGAGAATAGGAACTTCAATTTATGTTTTCTTTAAGTTAGGGAGTAGATACACGTGTTTTATGTTCTAACTTTCATAATTAAAAAAATAATAAATTCATAACATCTAAAGATAAGAAAAAGACCCATTAAAGAGCAGAAGGGAGGTGCCTAGGTGGCTCAGCCAGTTGGGCATCCGACTTTGGCCCAGGTCATGATCTCATGGTTCTCGAGCTCCGTGTGGGGCTCTGTGCTGACAGCTCAGAGCCTGGAGCCTGCTTCAAATTCTGTGTCTCATTCTCTCTCTGCCCCTCTCCAACGTGTGCTCTGTCTCTCTTTGTCTCTCAAAAATAAATGTAAAAAAAAATTTTTTTAATAAAAAAAATAATAAAATAAAATAAAAACAAGCAGAATGGAGAGAAGGAAAGAGTTTCTAGAAGAAAAAGATAAGACTAAGTTGACAGAAAAGCCATAGCAGAAGAAATAGCAACCCAAGCAAAGCAACCATAGGAAAGGACTTATAAGGAGGCAAGAAATGTCCCAATTCCCTGAACAGAGAACACCAAGCCCAGAATCAAGAAACTGAATTAAAAGGGTGCCTGGGGGGCTCAGTCAGTTGAGCATCAACTTCGGTTCAGGTCATGATCTCACACTCGTGGGTTTGATCCCCATGTGGGGCTCTGCGCTGATAGCTCAAGAGCCTGGAGTCTGCTTTGTATTCTGTCTCCCTCTCTCTCTTCCCCTCCCCCACTCACACTCTGTCTCTCTCTCTCTCTCTCTCAAAATAAATAAACATAATAATAAAAAAAGTTTTAAATAATAAAAAGATAAATAAACTGAATTAAAGCATAGGGAAATCAGGGGCACCTGGGTGGCTCAGTCGGTTGAGTGTCCAACTCTTGGTTTTGGCTCAGCTCATGGTCCCAGGGTCCTGGGATTGAGCACCGCGTTGGGGTTCTGTGCTGAGTGTAGAGCCTGCTTAAGATTCTCTCCCTCTCCCTCTCCCTCTCCCTCTCCCCCGCTTGTGCACACTCTGTTTCTAAAATAAAAAAATAAAATTAAAAAAAAGTCATAGGGAAATCAAGGGAATTAAAGGATTGCTCACAGAACAGCAGAGCCACTCAAGACAGCCTTACTTCCGGTATAAACTTGAGCTCCCAAGGCTTAGTATCCAGATCTGCTGAGAAGAACATCCAGCATGGGTGCTAGGGACAAAAGAAAAGTAGGGCTGAGCCTGACATTGCTCCAGACATCCACAAATGACGGGGGAGGTGGAGAATCAAGAGAGAGGAAACTAAACCAACGAAAGAAAAAAGTCTCAAAGTACTTGAGCCCTAGAATAAATTTTAGGTCCTAAGTCTATCTATCTGGCTGCTGTTGGCCCTTAAAACAAATTCACAAAGGGGCGCCTAAGTGACTCAGTCAAGTAAGCATCCGACTACAGCTCAGGTCATGATCTCACAGTCCATGGGTTCAAGCCTCACATCAGGCTCTGTGCTGACAGCTCAGAGCCTGGAGCCTGTCTGTGTCTCCCTCTCTCTATGCCCCTTCCCTGCTGGTGCTCTGTCTCTTTCTCTCTCAAAAATAAATAAACATTTAAAAAAATAAAAAATAAAGTTACTATAAAACTTCAGGCGACTGGGTAGCTCAGTCGGTTAGGTATCCAACTTCGGCTCAGGTCAAGATCTCGCGGTCTGTGAGTTTGAGCCCCACTTAGGGCTCTGTGCTAACAGCTCAGAGCCTGGAGCCTGCTTCGGATTCTGTATCTCCCTTTCTCTCTGCCCCTCCCCCACTCATGCTCTGTCTCTGTCTCTCAAAAATGAATAACATTAAAAAATTTAAAAAAACAAATAAACTCACACAGAATTCTGCATCAGTAATCTCATTCAGAGAAAAGCTCTTTTGGAAAAACAGACCGCAAAAAACTGAGAGGAAGCCAGCCAGTATCAGCCCCCAAAACCAACCACCCTGATCCTTCATAAACATGACTAGATAACCAAAGATCACCAGATATTTAAGAAATACCTAACAAAATAAGAAGAACCAAAATGAAAAGCAACAGAATCAACCGCTAAGGAAACAAGGGCAATAAAATTTTAAACAGAATTTAAATTCTAAAGAAATTCTCCAAGCCATTCACAAAAATATTGCATCCATAAAATAGCAAAGTACATGAAAAAGGAACAGAAGAATAAGAAAGCACTTGAAAATCCAAAATCCAGATGTATAGAGAAAATCCAATAAACACATAAATAAACTATTAGAATTAAATGAAGTTAAGAAGGTGGCTAAATACGAAGTTTATATGGAAAAAAGCAAATGTATTTCTATACATCAGCGACACGGAAAATGAAGTAACAAAAAACTGGAACCACTTAAGATACCATCCCAAACACCAAAACACTATGGAAAACAGCAAGTATTAAAGAAGACACAGAGAAACTAAAACCCGTGCACATCACTTGTGGGAACGTGAAACGGTTCAGCTGCTATGGGAAAGGTAGTGGCACCTTAAAAAGTTAAACAGAATTATACAACCTTGCAGTTCCATTCTGAGGCATACGCCCCAAAAACTGCCAACAGGTACTCGAACAAGTACATGCGTGTTTATAGCACACTGTTCACAACAGCCAAATAGTACAAACAGCTCAAAATGTCCATTAACAGATGAATGGATAAACAAATTATGGTATATACCTACAGCAGAATACTATTCAGCCATAAAAAGGAATGAAGACCTGACACACACTACAATCGAGGAATGAGCTTCAAAAACATACTAGGTGAGGGGCGCCTAGGTGGCTCAGTTGGTTAAGCATTCAACTTCGACTCAGGTCATGATCTCACAGTTTGTGAGTTTGAGCCCCACATCAGGCTCTGGTGCTGACAGCTCAGAGCCTGGATCCTGCTTCGGATTCTGTCTCATTTTCTCTCTGCCCCTCCCCCAAGTATGCGCTCGCTCTCTCTCTCTCTCTCAAAAATAAATAAAAATGTAAAAAAAAATTTTTTTTAAACATACTAAGTGAAATAAGATACAAAACATCAATACTACAGGATTTCATTTATATGAAATATCCAGAATAAATAAATCCATAGAGACAGAATGCATACAGGTGGTTGGCAGGGGCTGAGGGGTGGGAGAGTGGGCAGTGGAGACAAAATGCTTAAGGAGCTTTACTCTGCAGTGATGGAAATGTTTTGGAACTAGACGGAGGTGGTGACTGCACAACACTGAACTGTACTAAATTGTTCACTTAAAATTTTTTTTTTTAACATTTATTTATTTTTGAGACAGAGAGAGACAGAGCATGAACAGGGGAGGGTCAGAGAGAGAAGGAGACAAAGAATCTGAAACAGGCTCCAGGCTCTGAACTGTCAGCACAGAGCCCGATGCAGGGCTCGAACTGCGAGATCATGACCTGAGCCGAAGTCGGACGCTTAACCTACTGAGCCACCCAGGCGCCCCTAAATTGTTCACTTTAAAATGGTTCATTATATTGTGTAAATTTTACCTCGGTGAATTATATGTTTTTAAACTACCAGAAGGTAGAAGTAAATCTGAAAGATATTTGAGACCTCTATTCTGAAAACTACAAAACACTGAGAGAAATTAAACAATACCTAAATAAATGAAGAGATTTACTACATGCCTGGATTAGAAGACAACTTCTAAATAAATGAAATGTCAACTCACCATCCTTAGGGTCCATACAATCCCAATCAAAACCTAAGCTGTTTTTGTGGATGGAAACTAAGATCCTAAAATGTTATGGAAATACGATGGGCCAATAATAGCCAAGACAAGTACTAAGAACAACAAAGCTGGGGAACTTCATTACCATATATCAAGATGTATTATAAAGCTGCAGGAATGTGGTACTAGGACAAAGAATAATGCAGTCAATTTGCTATCCATATAGAAAATGAATTTTGGGGGTCCCTTACTGGCTCAGTCGGAAGAGCGTGTGATCCTTGATCTCAGGGTCATGAGTTCAAGCCCCATGTTGGGTGTAGAGATCACTAAAAAAATAAATAAATAGAAACTTAAAAGAAAATGAATCTTGACTTCTACCTCACACTACACACAAAAAATGAACTCTAGATTGACTATACACTTAAATGTGAAAGGTAAGATAATTACAGGCCTAGAAAATGACAAAGAACATCTCCATGATATTGGGGTAGGCAAACATTTCTTAAATAGGACACAAGAAGTGCTAACCACAAAAGAAAAATATCGATAAACTGGAGGACACTAAAATTAAGTTCATCCCATAACACTGTAATAAGCAGAAAAGACAAATTAGAGGAAAAGGTATTTGTGGTATGTATAATAACAACTGATTACCACCCAGAATATATAAACAACTACAACTCAACAAGGAGAAGAGATAAACTGATAGAAAAATGGGAAAGGCTTGAGGCAAACATAAAGGAGAATCCAAATGGCATTACCAAAGAAGATCCAAATGGTCAATCAGCACATGAAAAGGAACTCACCATCTGTAGTTATTGAGTTAAAATCACAATGTGATCCCACTACACTGTCCCCAATATGGCTAAAATGAAAAAGACAGACAATACACAGTATCGGTAAGGATGCAGAGAAACTGGACCGCTCACCTACTGCTAGAGGAAGTACAGACAGGTTTAACACTTAGCAAAAGTGGCATTCCTACTAAGGCTGAACATTCATATATCATACTTCACAATTCCACTTCTAATTATATACCCAAGAGAAATGAGTATATACATTCACCAAAAGACTCATCAACAAGTATGTTCATGGGAGCACTATTCCTGTTAGCCCCAAATTAAAACAATCCCAATGTTTGTCAATAGTATGTTGTATAAATTATAGCATATTCACACAATGGAATATTAAAAAAACAATGAAATGAAGGAACAATCACTACATACAACATGGATGAGGCCCACAAGAATGCTGAGCCAAAGAGGCCAGACACAAACAGTGCATACTACATAATGCCACTTACATAAAGTTCAAAAACAGACAAAAACTCATCAGTTAAAAGAATGGTTATCTTGCAAAGAAGAGGCAGTGACCAGAAGAGGGTGGGAGGGGGCTTCTGGGAGACTAGTAATGTTCTATTTCTTGATGCAGGTTGGCTCAGTTTTTAAAAATTCATTAAGCTGTACACTCAGATTTATGGACTTTCTGAATGTATGCTACATGCCAATAAAAAGTTTACTTTAAAAAATAAAAACCTCGGGGCGCCTGGGTGGCGCAGTCGGTTAAGCGTCCGACTTCAGCCAGGTCACGATCTCGCGGTCCGTGAGTTCGAGCCCCGCGTCGGGCTCTGGGCTGACGGCTCGGAGCCTGGAGCCTGTTTCCGATTCTGTGTCTCCCTCTCTCTCTGCCCCTCCCCCGTTCATGCTCTGTCTCTCTCTGTCCCAAAAATAAATAAAAAACATTGAAAAAAAAATTTAAAAAAAAATAAAAATAAAAACCTCGTGTGACCATAGGTCTTAGTTTGCCTGGAACAAAGCTGGTTTGTACATGCTATCCCACCTGAATTTTGAGTATAGCCCTCTGAAGTGTTTTAGTTTGCACGGTAAATTATATGGCTACTCTAGTTATAACCTGCTTCAGGTCTAAGCAAGACTATTTCAAGATTTCAGTGACCAAAAGCCTAATTAAAACTATAGCCCACTGAAGGGAGATATGAAAAAAACTGCATCAATATACCTAATAAATCCAGTAGGTATTGATAACAACTATATGCTGATTACAAATGTTAACCACAGTGTGCTGAGAATATGACCTAGAACAAGTCATCTAATTCCCTCTCTGAGCTTCATTTTCTTCATATGTAAAAATGTATTCAATAAACATTTCTTAAGTACCTATTAGATACCAGGCACAAGAAAGTTTTCCACAGGTGTACATATGCATTTAAAACAGAAAAAATATCAGGCAGTTTTTCCTTTAATAATTGAGGGTTTATAGCCTGAATATGTGATCGGCTCAACCCTAAACTAACACAACTACATGTTTTTTCCCTCATCTACAATGACGTCTTCCCCTAAAGCCTCAAAAGCAAATCTGTAAATAGAAAATTTTTACCAAACTTAATTCTTTCTCCTCAAGCGTAGCAGTAGAAAGGCTGCTTGCTAAGACAGTTTCAGGATGAAACTGCTTCTTACCAGTTTCAGGTACTGTTTACATGTGAGTTACACGGTTTTCTTCACGGAAGAAAGAACAGAATTCCCATAAATCTCCCACTTTATCACAATGTCACCAAAAACTTTACAAGCACTAGGCATTTTCAAACTCTAAGTATCCTTGATTCCCCCCATCCACCAATACATTAATTTCACCCTACTGCTAACTTATTGACAAAGCCAGCACAAATGAGAATTCTTTTAAGGCAAGTCCAGACTTGTAACATCTTCCACATAGCCCTGCCAATGTAGCCAGAAGCTACTAGAAAATGCCAGGAAAGAAAATGCTGCCAATCCTACAGCATGCTGTTTCAATTTCGACTGTGTGAGTTCTACATAGCAAGACATCAAAAGCTATCATCTGCTGAAAAACAGCTGCAGCACTGCAATGCTGAGGAAAAACCGCAACATTATCATTCCTGCCTGCTGGGGCGGAGGGGCTATAAAATGTGACTCATATTTATTTTTACTGTTCTTGAGATGCCTTCAAGAAAACATCACTTCACAGTGGCAGCTGAGTATTTTCTTTAAAAAATACCTTATCCTCACAGAACTACAACAAATAGTACTAAAATCTGTGTGGAATCACTTAAGACCCCAAATAGCCAAAGCAATCTTGAGAAAGAAGAAAAAAGTTGGAGCTAGCACAATCAACAGATTTTAGGACACACCACAAAGCTGCAGTAATCCAAACAGTATGGTACTGGCACAAAAACAGACACACAGGTCAGTGGAACAGGATAGAGAGCCCAGGAATAAACCCATGCTCATATGGCCAATTAATCTATGACAAAGGAAGCAAGAACATACAATGGCGAAAGACAGTCTCTTGAACAAATGGTGTTGAAAAAACTGGACAAAAGAATGAAACTGGGCCACTTTCTTATATCATACACAAAACTCAACTCAAAACGGATTAAAGATCTAAATATGAGGGGCGCCTGGGTGGCTCAGTCGGTTAAGCGTCCGACTTCAGCTCAGGTCACGATCTCACGGTCTGTGAGTCCAGGAGTTCGAGCCCCGCGTCGGGCTCTGGGCTGATGGCTCAGAGCCTGGAGCCTGCTTCCGATTCTGTGTCTCCCTCTCTCTCTGCCCCTCCCCTGTTCATGCTCTATCTCTCTCTGTCTCAAAAATAAATGAACGTTAAAAAAAATTAAAAAAAAAAAAATCTAAATATGAGACCTGAAACCATAAAACTCCTAGAAGAAGAAAACATGAGCAGTAATCTTGTTGACTTCAACCTTAGCCATATTTTTCTACATGTCTCCTCAGGCAAGGGAAACAAAAGCAAAAATAAACTACTGGAATTACACCAAAATAAAAAGCTTTTGCACAGCAAAGGAAACCATCAACAAAATGAAAAGGCAACCTACTGAATGGGAGAAGGTACTTGCAAATGATATATCCAGTAAGGGGCTAATATCCAAAATACATAAAGAACTTATACAATGAAACAAACAAACAAACAAACAAACAAACAAAACAATCCGTTCCAAAATGGGCAGAGCACCTGAATAGATATTTCTCCAAAGATACAGAAATGGCCAACAGGCATGTGAGAAGATGCTCAACATCACTAATTGTCAGAGAAATGCAAATCAAAGCCACAGTGAAATATCACCCCATACCTGTCAGAATGGTTAGCAGCAAAAAGACAAAAAACACAAACAACGTTTGTGAGGATATGGAAAAAAAGGAACCCTCCTGCACAGCTGATGGGAATGTAAATTGGTGCAACCACTATGGAAAACAGTACAGAGGCTCCTCAAAAAATTAAAACAAAATTATCCTATGATTCAGTAATTCCACTACTGGATATTTACCCAAAGAAAACAAAAACGCTAATTCAAAAAGATAATGCACTCCTATGTTCTTTGCAGCATTATTTACAATAACCAAGATATGGAAACAACCTAAGTCTCCATAGATGAATGGGTAAAGAAGATGTGATATATGTATACAATGGAACATTACTCAGCATATCTTGGCTAGAGAGTATTATGCTAAGTGAAATAAGTCAGACAGAAAAAGACAAATACCATATGATTTCACTCATATGTAGAATCTAAAAAACAAAACAAACAAACAAAAAGTAGAAACAGGCCCATACACACAGAAAACAAACTAGTGGTTGCCAGAGAAGAGGGGTGGGGTGATAGGCAAAAACAGGTGAAGCAAGAGTGAGAGGTACAGGCTTCCAGTCATGGAATGAATAAGTCACAGGGATGAAAAGTACAGAATAAGGGATTTAATCAATGGTACTGTAATAGAGTTGTATGGTGACAGTTGGTAGCTACATTTGAAGATAATGTATAAAGTTACCGAATCACTATGCTGTACACCTGAAACTAATTTAACATTGTGTGTCAACTAAAATTAAAAAACAAACAAACCTTCTCTTATGGTTCAAAAGTTAAAGAGGCAGAAATCTTTCAAAAGACCAGTAAAAATGCTGGGTACCAAATGTTTCTAATCTTTCAAGGTATTCTTGCCAAAGTGGGTTTTCCTGGTGCTTTTATATTATGTATTTATATTTACATTAAGAAAACATATTACAAATGTACTTAAATGAAGATACATTCACTCACTTCCTACGTTCACTCACTTGAAGTCCAGATGGTACCACTTTGAAGCCATGAGATCCTAAGATAAAATTACTACTCTGAACCTGTTTCCTTATCTGTAAAAAGGGAACATGAAATAGGTCTTATGGGCAAAAAGAGCCTGAAATGGCCACAAATGGAGAAACCATAGAGAACTTTCAAGATAGCACTCACTCAGTCAATATAAACTGCACCCTTGCAACATAATGGTACTCTCATAATAAATGTCTTAATATTAGTGGAAAGCTAATCATGCTGTCTCATTAGTTTTAGAAACTTGGTTAAGATAAATAAGTAAAGAGCAGATCCTACACCTCCCATTTCAACTTTTTTTTTTAAAGGAGTTCTTTCAATAGATAAAGCTATTAAAGTGAGAGATTAGGGTATTAGAATATTCAGAAAGCCACAAAAATCTAGCAAAGAAAAAAAAAAAGCAGCTCTTCACTACTAAGAAATAGGAATTCCTTTCCTTGAATTAGAGCTGAAAACTGTAATTAAAAGTCTTAATATTCTGTCAACTAGTTGTTTCAGACACTTGCTAAGAAGAAAGACAAATGTGAACAATTATGTGGAGAGCAGGGCAAGGTAGGAAGAAGGAATGAGAGGCAATTCCAAGGGCTTGAAGCCAAAGTTTGACAGAAGACTCACCAGTGATGACAAAAATACATAATAAAAATAAAGGAAAAGGAAAATCTATTAAGCACAAAAAGTTGTATCTCTCATGTTTTCAGATATAATTTTCCACAAGCCTCCTTAATAATTTTCTTGCCTTAGGTCACTCAGCACACCCATGGGCAGAGCCAAATTTGAAGCAATATCTTCACACTAAATCCCACATTTTGCAGGGGGAATAAAGTTTCTACTTGCCCTTAGTGGTGAGGTAAAGGCATCAGCTCACTGATAAAGACTGAGTGCACAGCACTGGAAAAGAGGTTCAGAAAAAGTATAAAGTTGGAAAGGATGGTCTTGAAGGTCTGTTTCATTTTGCACAATTCACTACAGGAGTAAACAGAACTGCATTTTCCCCTACAGGGCCTTCAGACATATGATAGACACAAATCTGCTTCACAGAAAATGTTAACATGAAAAAAGGCAAATTCTGGTAGAAGAATTCTTAAAATTCCAAATCATTTGACAATAAAAGCAGAATAGACAATAAAAGCACCCATCCACCTGGGTGGATCAGTCCACTCTTGATTTCCACTCAGGTCATGATCCCAGAGTCATGGGATCCTGCTTAGGATTCTGTCTCCCTCTTCCTCTGCCCCTCTCCACTGCTCGTACTCTCATTAATTCATTCATAAATTCACACATACATTAAAAAGTTGATGGGCCAAACCAGCAACACAAATAGAAATGTAACTATTAACTGGTCAGGTAGACTTAATTAAAATATAAAGGCAATTAGATTTACCAGGATTTCCCTGAGGGCAGCCAACAAAGAGAACATAAGAAGTTGGTCCATCAAACAGAACTTGACTCAAAGACCATCTAGATGGGCTTAATTATTTTCACTATCAGTCTGAATAAAAAGACATTATCCTCAGAAATACTCGTTTATCAGGCGCCTGTGTGGTTCAGTATGTTGAGCACCTGACTTTGGCTCAGGTCACGATCTTGCAGTTCATAAATTCGAGCCCCGCATCGGGCTCACTGCTGTCAGTGCTGAGCCCACTTCGAATCCTCTGTCCCCCCCTCTCTTTTGCCCCTCAAAAATAAATAAGTATTTTTAAAAAATAGAAATATGCCCTTATCAAAGGTTAGTGGATTTATTTCCAACTCCACTGCACCCAGCCCACTGCCAAGACCTTACTAGATAAAATCGTTCATTGGAATGTTAGAAACAAAAAACCCAGGTCAGTAGAGGTGGTAAGACAGGGTAGAAGACAAGATGCTCTGGGGTCTGTCTTAAGATAAGCAACAAATTCAAGCATGTTTCTGCAGGTATCTATACCAAAGTAATCCTATGGATCAGTGAACTTTGAAAACATGTATTGTACTTAACTGCCTATGAATAATAGTAGTGTTGTGTGAGGGAGCATGGTGGATCAGAATATACACTTAAATATGTCACTTTGCCATATGGATTACTGTGAGCAATCGAGATTTAACAGATACAGAAACAAGTCTTCCCTGAACTTCCCCTATCTGATTAAAAGCAGAAACTTCTGAGAAATGAGGACTGCCATGAAGACTCTGAGGGAGTTTTATGGTCATGAAGAAGATGTAAAGTTAGCACTGAGATGAGTCAGCACCAACAAACATTACTAAAATAACCCTTATCTTCTATTACTTTTCTCATATATTTACCTTCCTACAATTTACTGCTTTTAGAAGCCCAAACTCCTTTTCCTTTGTCTGGTCACTTCTTCATAATGTTTTTGCACTTTTAATTAACTTCATTTGCTTTTTTATTTTAATTCCAGCGCAGTTAACATACAGTGTCATATTAGTTTCAAGTGTACAACACAGTGATTCAACAATTAAATACATTGCTCAGTGCTCATCACAATAAGTGTACTCTTTAATTCCCATTACCTATTTCACCCATTCTCCCACCATCACTTCATAATTTATCACCCTTTGTTAATATGGTATATAAACTCTCAAGTCTAACCACCTCTTTTTGGTTTTTCATGTCTTTTCTGTGAAGCCCTAGCCCACATAAAAAAAAAGTGTTTATTTATATAATATATAAATACACACACACACACACACACACACCCCTCTCCTCCTGTTAATCTGGCTCTTGTCAGTTTAATTAACAGGCACCAGCCATAGAACTCAAGAGGGGAGAAGGAAAGTTTTTCCTCCCCTACAATGAGTAGGAAAGTAATCTCTAATGAACCCATTTTCAGTACTGTATGAAATCAGGTTCTGCTATAAACTGCTTCCTGCTAAATAATGTAGGCCCTTTTGTGGAAACGCCTTTCAGATGACCCTGATATGGTGGGAACCCCTGGGCTTTGAGTCTAACAGAGCTGGGTTGGAAACCAGTTTCACCCATTTATCTTGGGGGTGAACTTACTTAACCTATTTGGTTCTTTGGTTTTCTCATTTCTAAGATACAGATAGCATACCCAACCCTCCCTTTACTTCACAGCATCTGTGTAAGGATTAAATGTAATACACAAATGATGAGAAACGTAATTCCATTTTCTTATTCATCTTCCCCATATTCTTTGGCAGTGATTCTCAGTACGATCCCTTGGCAGTCAGTCCAAACTACAATATTTTAGTCTAGAAATGTGTTAGGGGTCTTTTCCGGGAAAAAAAAAAAAATCACTTAATTATGAGTTTAATTTTTAGAGTAGAAAAAAATTTTATTACCAAAGTAAGACTAACAGCTATTTTATCTCTGGACAGGACACTGGTATATTCACATGTACATATACCCATTTTTTTTAATTGGGGAAGGAAATGAATGATTTTAGCAGAAGCAGGCTTAAACCAAACCTCTGAGGGCCTGACAACAACTGACAAGACATGCCTACTTACTGGCTAACAGGGTTTAACAAACCATCAAATGCTTCCTAAGGTAGGAAATCAGGCTATAGTCCCAAGGCAGCTTTATTAGGAGCAACCCAGGTAATCCCTCTACCCTGGAGGGTCTCAAACTTGCAGACGGTGGTACAGAACAACTAGAGCACTCCCAACACTAGTAGTACAGCAAGAGTGGATACAATTACTTTGGAAAACTGGCGACATTTACTAACGAACACCAAAAGATGTGAAGAACAAGAAGATTAAAGAAGTATTACTTGCAACATCCTAAAAGTGGGAAAAACTCAAATACTCATTAACAAAATAGATAAATACTGGCATACTCTAACAGAAAAATTCTATATAGCAATGAAACCGAAAGAGTTCTCAATAGTAGTCAAAGAACCCAGATGCCAAAATAATACAGCTAGTGTGATTCCGTTCATACAAAATTCAAATAAAAGCAAATTAATCTAGGGGTCAGAAGTCAAGCTATTGTGGTCACTGCTAGGGAGAAGGGAGGAGGCACAGTGGTCTTCTGGGGCTCTAATATTCTATTTCTTGCCCTGAGTATGATTACATAAGTGAATTCATTTTATGATTAGTCACAGATTAAACTGTACTTGTGAATTTCTCTGTATTAGACTTCAAAAAAAGTTTATTTTCCAGATGCTTTTTTCCTACATCATTAAAAGGTGCTTTGTTTTTTCATGCCTTTTTCCCAGATCTCACTATCAGTTTAAATAATTCCACAAGAGCCTCTGAGACGACACATCCACCTGCTCAAAAAGCTGCATAATTCCCTGTACTCATAGAATGAGTCTAGACCAGAGGGTGGCAACTTCTGCCCCAGGCCAAATCTCCCCGATTCCCAGTTGTTGTTGTTGTTGTTTTTTAAGTTTATTTATTTATTTTTGAGAGAGGGAAAGAGTGCAAATGGGGAAGGGGCAGAGAGAGAGAGAATCCAAGCAGGCTCTCCACACCATCAGTACAAAGCCCGACCTGGGGCTCGAACTCACAAACCATAAATAAGAACATGACCGGAGCTGAAATCTAGTCAGACGCTTAGAACTCCTTAGCCGGCCTAGCTCTTTCTTACCAGTTACCTCTCCCCAGAACCTGGCCCTAAACCTAGAGCCCCTATTTCAAAATTTTATTTCAATCCTAATAAATTCTGGACCCTCTGGACCCTGTGGAAATGAAACATTCTATTGACAAAGTTGTATCCAAAGACCCCTGCTCCCGTTTCTCAAGGCACAAAATTTCACACCTTAAATATTTTTACCAGTCAAATTTAGAACCAAGTTCGTGAGCCACTGCCCCCCCGCCCCCCACCACCCCCTGCCCAGCCAAAAGGTTAATTTGTATACCCTCTTTGGGAGGCTCCAGCCTTATTTTTAGGCCAGGTGAATCTCTCTATTAGTGCTTCCCTAACTTTAATGGGCACACAAATGACCTGGAGACCTTGTTAACACACAGATTCTGATTCAACAGGTCTAGGATGAGCCGGAGATTCCTCATTGCTAATAGTTCCTAAGTGATGCCAGGAACCACACTGACTGATAAGACTGTACTAGACCCAGTGATCCTGAGTGCCAAGACTATTTAACAATCTGTAATAATCTGTTTTACTTAACAAGACAAAAAGGAACAAAGAAAATATCAAGACTATTCCCCCACTTTCACATGCACACACACCTTTACATTACATATCCATGGTCTTTAACATAAAATGTGATGTTCCATCTATAACCAATGCTCAATCTTACTCATTCTGAAAAATGCAAATGAATACTACAAGATTTATTTTTTCACTTACTTATGAGACTCACAAAGACCAAAAAATTGATAGAGTTTTTACACAAGTAAAACACTCTTTTCTTCTTTTTTTTTTTTAAGTATGCTCCGCGTCCAACGTGGGGCTTGAACTCATGACCCCAAGATCAAGAGTCACATGCTCTACCAACTGAGCCAGCCAGGTGCCCCCACAAGTAACAGCCTCTCTTATGTGCTGGTAGGAATATAAACTAGTGCAAACCATGGGAGGGAATCTGACAATATCTATCAAATTTTACATGTTCATTACCTTTGCAGTTCTATTTCTAAAAGTTCATCCTGCAGCTATTCTTACAAGTGTGTGCAATGATGTATTTAATGCAACATAGATAGCAAAAGACTGAAAACCTAAATGTCCACCAACAGGTGAATGAGCAAAGTGGCATACCCCTATAATGGCATATTCTGCATCTCAAAAAGTAATGAGGCGGTTCAACATATGTATACTGATAAGAAATAGCACTCAAGATAAATTTTAAAAGCCAAGAAGTAATATCCTATATGATACACCACCCTTTATGACACAGAAAAGGAATGAAAAAAAGTATGCACATGCTTATAAATACATAGATTATTTCTGGCAAAAAAAAAAAAAAAAAGCCAAAAAATTGGTAATGATGGTTATCTCTGGGAGGGATAACTTGGTAAGTGGGGAACAGAGATGAAAAGCATTTACTTTGCACTACATATCCTTTTGTACATTGTTAAATTATGTACTAGGTGCATTGTGTTATATATTTTTTAAAGCACTTTTTATAAAATAGAAAAATCAGAGGGTACCAAAAAATATACGAAAGCACAAATTTTCTTCTCAGTTAGCCAGTCTCCACTATATTCTGTCTTCTATTTACAAACTCATTTTCACTGTTAGGAAAAAAGTTTGACAAATCTTTTTTTCTTGTGCGACAGAAGCAGGAAAGTTTATTACAGCAAAAAGAACACTCTCGAGATATGACAGTGGGCAAGAGAGACAGACCAAGAAACAGGGACAGAGACAGAGAGACTGAGCTGCACTTGACAAATCGTCGCAAAAGTAAAAAGGGTAGTAGTGTTAAAAAAAAAAAAAAAAAGGCGGGGGGGATATTATCTTCTGCTAATCTTTATAACTTACATTTTCATTCCTTCTCTTTATTAGATGGAAAATTATTAGATTAGATTAAAGACCAGATGTTAACTAAGAAACTGTTGAAGAACTAGACTCTAACAGACTGGATTTCCTGAATGCAATGTGAGAAATTCATTCCTCTTTAGGATAATCTTGACCTTGGGATCAGATGCACCTCTCTTCCATCTCCCGAGAGCTCATCTACGTTCACCATGTTCACTAAGTTGTCAAGTACACAGAACTACCAAATACAGTTCTGCAGTGAAGTCTGGACTTGTTCTACCTGTATATGTTTCTTTCTGCACCAGCATTTTTTAACACAAACAGTAAAATCTGACAAAGTATATTTGTAAGGACTTAGTTCTATGTTTTAGCAGTTAGCAATTTATTCAGGAAAACTAAGCACTGAATATGAAAGTCTCAAGTTAATGTCTCACCATTCAATCAATCTTCCTATAAATTTCTACCACTTAATAGCTATTATCTTGAAATAAGGGTCCATTTAGCGGTCCTCCTATTAAAATCTGGCTCCTCTGTGCCCTCACCACATAAACAAACCCAAAGTAAAAACCTACCAATGGAGACAGCAGGGAGAGCCAATGGACAAAGAATAAGATAGTCCATTTATCTTTTCAATGGGAGTCACTGACTTCCAACCAGGGGTTATTATTCTGTGTTTAACATAGCACATCCAATCCCGTTTTGTCTCACTGTCCTAGACCTTTAATCTGGACGACCACGTGGTAGCAACACCAAAGGAAATTCAAACACTAGATAAAAAGTTGAGCTAAATGGTCTTTTAATATCCTTTAGATTCCATAACTAAAAAGTAGGAAAAAAAATTTTTAAGTATCCTTAGAAGGTAGAATTACAAAATATTCTAAACAAACCGTTAGCAAAGATTTCTGTAAAGGGTTAGACAATAAATATTTTCAATTCTGTGGGCCATTCATACAATCTTAATATCAACTACTCAATTCTGCCATTTGGGGCACAAAATCAACCATGAATAATTAAGTAAATGAATGAGTATGGACATGTTCCAGTAAAACTTCATTCACAAAGAGGAAGGTAGTGTGAAAGTCAGTTTGCCAACCCCTATTCTAAACAATGATTTCCAATATTTCATATTCAGAAAAATGAATACAAAGGAGAAAGGCATCAAAGGGAAACCAGTATGGTCTGAAAATTCATCTCCTGTGATTTCACAACTACTATACTTACCATATGTGTCATGTAAAACAGACAGTAAATATTTGTTTGATGTAATATCGTCAAAAACAAGCCAATACATGAATGCCAGGCTTCAGAAACAAATACGCCAGAGGCTAAATGCAAAATGAAGACATAACCTATAGTCTGTTACAAAGTGTGTAAAAAAATCTGTTACTTTTAAAAGGAAAGCCTATTAAAATGTTCAGGCTGAGGTTTGGGCAATATTATGTTGGAGAAAAGGCTACAAGTGAAGAAGAGCACAGGATACACTCTTGTTGCAGACTCAGAAACCCTAGATTACTATCCTTTATAAAATAATTTTGATGTAATAATAAAAAAATAACAGAGAATTTAAAGAGGTCATGAGCTAAGCCAACACTGTAGCAAGATATAAAAGTCTGTTTATATATTGATCCACGTCTAAAAGAACCTAGACTATTCTTCTCTACAGAAAAGTATAACATTGTTTACAATTTTCCTTAGCTAAAGGTTTTATATGGGGGTGGGGAGCAGGAAGGGAAGGAAGAGACTAAGCACATGATATTATATCACATAAAAATGAAAATCCTCCAGAAAACTGCATGTAGCTACAATAACCATGAGGGATCGCCTCAGCTTCTTGTTTTTCCTTTTGTTTTTCCACTAAAAGAGATGGGGATTAGGTATCTCTAAGTAACCTAAATTAGTTAACTCTCTAATCCAGAAGTTCATGAACAGGCTTTGGGGAGCAGGGATAGGGGTAGAGGTCCAAGAACACGTTAAAACAAAATGTTGTTGTGTATGTGCACAAGTACGCACTCCCAAGCATACATCTATACATCTTTCTAGGGAAAGAATCCAGTGCTTTTATCAGATTCTCAAAGGGTCAATGAGCCTAAACCATTAAAAACTACAATCAAATTTTATGTGTATTATGTGTGCATGCCGAAAAGATGGACTTAATGCGCAGAGAACAGACTTCATAGGTACTGGTGAAAAACCCCCTTCACATCTAATCTGGAGTAAAAATGCGTAAATGGCTAAAACCAATCTCCCTTGAGGCCTGTTACGGATTGAGCTGTGTTCCCCAAAAGAGATCTTTTGAATTCCTAACTTCCAGTACCTCAGCATGTGACCTTATTTGGAAACAGGATCTTTGAAGATGTAATTAGTTAAGGTAAATGATGTCACACTAAAGCAGAGTGGGTCACTAATCCAATTATCACCGGTGTTCTTATAAGAAGAGGGCCATGTGAAGACACAGAGATACACAGGGAGAACTCCAGAGAATTCCATGTGACAACAAAACTAGCGATTAAAGTTATACAGCTACAAGCCAGAGAACATCAAAATTGCTACCAAAAACCTAGGAAGAGGAAAGGAAGGATTCCTTTGCAGGTTTCAGAGGGAGCATGGATTTCAGACTTCTAGCCTCCAGAACTATGAAACAATAAATTTCTGTTGGTTAAAGCCACCCAGTTTGTGGTACTTTGTTACAGCAGCCCTAGGAAACTAATAGAAAGCCAAATACCATAGCAACTAAAATTAGGGTACAGTGGAAAGATCTTCTAAAGATGATGCATGTGCTCTCATGCAATAATATCATGGACACTTTCCAACACACATGATACAGCTTCAGTTACCAAAATACACTCTACTAAATACTTAAAAATGGAATGGCTTTTCCAAATGGGTGCAGAATAAAACAGAAAAAAAAAAAAAAGCTTTATATTCCAAAAGTGAAAGATCAAAATAAGGTTAACGTTGAGGTCCCAGAACCAATCATTGGGGTGTATTCCTTACTGTGCATTGGCACATTGTCAAATCTCAAGATATAGTAGCAGATTCAGGAAAAGCAGGACTCTGATTATCTACTGCTATGTAACAAAATCACTAAAAAACTCAGTACCTTAAAACAGCAATAACCATTTTAATCTCTCTCACAATATTTTTGAGTTAAGAATTTGGGAAGGATTCAACTAAACAGTTCTAGCTGAAAAGTTCTAGCTCAGGATCTTAGATCCTTTGCATCTCTCCACATGAAGTAGTTTGGGCTTCTTTGCAGCATGGCAGTCTCAGGCTAGCTTGCTTACAAAGCTGCTACAGGCTTCACAACCAGTATTCTGGTGAGCTAGGCCAGAAGCTCTCTAACCTCTTCTGACTTTGCCTTGAAAGTCACACAAGTATAACTACTCCTGCATTCTACTGGTTACAAGTGAGTCACAAGACCACTCAAATTCAAGGGGAGGGGCCATAAACCCCACCTCAGGATGAGAGAAGAGTCAAGGTCACAATGAAAGAGCATGTGCAATGGGAGATACTGGTAAGACCATCTTCAGACAACACCACCTGCCACGAAGAACATGGTGAAATAATAACAAATTTATTACTTCTGAGACTGCCAACTATTTAATCCGTGTTGGACCTATTTCATGGCCCTAGGGAACAACAAAGAGTTGTTTCTTTTTTTTTTTTTTTTTTTAATTTTTTTTTTTCCAACGTTTTTTATTTATTTTTGGGACAGAGAGAGACAGAGCATGAACGGGGGAGGGGCAGAGAGAGAGGGAGACACAGAATCGGAAACAGGCTCCAGGCTCTGAGCCATCAGCCCAGAGCCCGACGCGGGGCTCGAACTCACGGACCGCGAGATCATGACCTGGCTGAAGTCGGACGCTTAACCGACTGCGCCACCCAGGCGCCCCGAGTTGTTTCTTATAACATATTTTCAGCCACCCAAAACTAAAAAAAATGGCTGCATGGGCCTCATACTTTGAAATATTTTGCCTTTTACCAAACAACCTCATTTACTGAATAAAAATTTCATTTTTGCTTGTTTACTTGTCAACTTCTAATCAGTAAGTTACCACTTGGAGTTGACACACTTCTGGCCAAAAGCAAGCCAACTCATTTCAGTTTGACTATGAAGAGTATATATACTTTAAGATTTCTGATTGTCTTCCATCTGGAGGCATACTGGGAACCACTGGTCTTGTGTCTTTCTGCTATATTTTAATAACTCTGCAATCATTATTTGCTGTTTCAAAACTCAACATAAAAAAAAAAACCAACTGCCTCTGCAAGTAAGCTGTAAGCAACAAACAAGAGGCCAAAATGCAAACTCAAAATGTACACTATTTACTGTACTCAAGCTGGTAAGAATAGTGGGTTCCTTTCTCCTTTTTCAAAAATTAAGGCTTATGAGGCATTTTTCCACAAACAAAAGAATGGCTGTAGCATCTTGGTTAACATTTCTTTTTTCAATAAAAGATGCTAGTGTCCAACCCTGTTGTGAGCACCCATTGAAGGAGATATAATGGGCACTCTGTTTGCCTACACAGACATTGGCATACGAATACTTAACTCTCTGAATCCTATCTTCCTCAGTGTCTGAGATACTTCTTGGTGGTAAGGAATCTCAATAGGTTCATTAGTTCTTTTAGGGGCACTACATAACTATTTTGTACACATACTCCAATAAGCATGTGCTCTAAGGCTTCATTATCCTGGAAAGTCTTAGCCATTAACAAAATTCAGACTCCAAATTCCTTGGAGTGATGTAAAAAAACAAAAGACATCTTAAAAAGTCAAGTTCTCCTGCGTTAGAAAGTAAATGTCAATTCTACAGAATTAAGATTATCTGCTGACAAGAAAAGTTAAAGTTTTCAGCAATATCCATTTCCCTTTGTTTTTGTTTCTGTCCTCAAGGCCTGTACCAGTGGGGTAACTTCTCTACTGTAAAGCCTACGAAGAAGGGTTGAGCTCCGATTAACAGTTTGCTAATTGCTTGTAGTAAATCCATATCTTCAATTCTATTCTGGGAGAAAATAATTTTTACAAAGTAGTTGTCACAAGCCACGTGATTCTTTCTTAAACTATTGTGCAATGCTTTCTCCTTACCTTAATGAAAATGTTTTCATTTAAAGACATGAAATTTTTATCCTGATACTTACTCAGAAAAGTGAAATACAGGGGCACCTGAGTGGGTCAGATGGTTAAGTGTCTGACTCTTGATCCTGGCTCAGGTCATGAACTCACGGTTCCTGAGTTCAAGCCCTGCATCAGGCTCTGTACTGACTGCACAGAGCCTGCTTGGGATTCTCTCTCTCTCCCCCTCTCTCTGCTCCTACCCGACTTGCACGTGCTCTCTCCCTCTCAAAATTAATAAATACTAAAATTTTTTTTAAAAGGAAAAGTGAAAATATAGGATTCAAATATACATAGGTGTACTAATACTTTAAGTGTACCACCAAACACCGGGCTTCTTGAACTTTTCCAACACAACTAAAATTGTGCTTAGCAATTCATGGAAGTTGTGCATTTGACTCCATAATATATCGAAAGACTAACACAAAAATATTTCAAATTCCTAATGTTAAGAGGAAAATATATCATATTTACCACAAACATTACATTTGACCACCTATAGATTTTCCCAAAAATGGACTCAGGCAGATCGTGTGTGGTGTAATTTAAAACTACCAAAATCTGTTCATGAAGATTAAGATCTTTGAGAACAAGCTGGCAGAATCAGGTATTTCACTGGTTATAAAAGTAGTTTAGATTCAGTTTAGAAGCAGTTCAGACTCCGTCTGATTATTACAGCAAACGCCTTGCAACCCTGAACAGCAGAAAAGTGCTTTGAAGCTTCTGCTTTATGCTGTATTTCCTGTTTCTCTTGTGTCACCTTCTTATGCACCTTTTGAATCTGTTCTCAAGGCTGAACCTAAAAACAGGTACATACATCCTCCAAGGCAGCATTTTCCAAACCATGGTAAATGGGGCTGGGAAACTGTATACTTTATCCCAACTAGAAATCAATAAAGTGTATTAGCATATCGAAGACTACCAAATGTCCCCAGGTAAAGCAGGCCACAGACCCCAAAGCCTTGATAAATTTCCCAATACAGCTAGGGAAACAACGCTCCTGAACAGCTCACAAATTACCTTCTAAGGTAATGTTTATCCAAAAATAGGCCAAATGTCCCATGGATTTAAATCCCAATGATTTAAAAAGCATGATCTTCTGGGGCGCCTGAGTGGCTCACTCAGTTAAGCATCCCTTCAGCTCAGGTCTTGATCTCAGTTTTTGGGCTTTGTGCTGACAGCTCAGAGCCTGGGGCTGTTTCGGATTCTGTGTCTCCCTCCCCTGCCCTTTCCCCACAAGCTCTCTCACTCTCTCATAAATAAACATGAAAAAAAATGTTTTAAGCATGATATTCCTTTGATGCATAAGATTATTTATGAATTGGGGTGGCTGGGTGGCTCAGTCAGTTAACGATCGGTCCGTTAAGCATTGACTCTTGATTAGGCTCAGGTCAAGCACTTCGTGACACTGAGCTCCACATCAGGCTCTGTGCGGACATCAGCACAGAGCCTGCTTGGGATTCTCTCTCCCTCTCTCTCTACCCCAACCCCCCCCAAAAATAAATAAACTTAAAAAGTTTTTTAAGGGGCGCCTGGGTGGCTCAGTCGGTTAAGCGTCTGACTCTGGCTCAGGTCATGATCTCACGGTCCGTGAGTTTGAGCCCCGCGTCGGGCTCTGTGCTGACAGCTCAGAGCCTGGAGCCTGCTTCAGATTCTGTGTCTCCCTCTCTCTCTGGCCCTCCCCCGTTCATGCTCTGTCTCTCTCTCTCTCAAAAATAAATAAACATTAAAAAAAAATTTTTTTTAATGTTTTTTAAAAGACTACTTATGAATAAACTATCAAGTCAGTTATTAAGAGGTGCAAAAATGACCAGGTTGTTCAAAAGTACCAAAGACTTCAATCTGTATACAGTTAATAACTCTGGCTGGTGCAACTCCCAATGCTACAAAGCTCCTACCACATACACACACTCAAAAGGTGAAATTCTGTAATTTCAAGAGAGGCATTCACTGTTGGTGAAGTTGTATTGTCTGAGTCCTTATTTTTACTTTTTAATTAAAAATCTGCATTAGTTAAGCTTCATACATTTTATTTGTTTTATTATACCTGCAGAATGTATTAAACAATTGCATCATGAGGATTTGAGACCTACAGTGTTCTAACTAGTCTAGACTTTAAGACAAATATATTTTTCATAATTCAACTAGGAACTATCCATATCCCTAAATGCTGAAGAAAACCTCTCTCCCTCCAAAATGCCTGGACATTGACAATTATTTTTTTTTCCACCAAAAGTGGGAATTATTGAGCTAAAAAATGACCCAGCTAAATGGCTGGGATTAAAACAACTTGAGAAGCACTGTTTTAAGGGTCCTACCCTGACTACAGGGCCACTAATGTAGGGGCAGGTGCTCTCCCTGCCTATCAAATCTACACCAACCAAATGTAATATAAGGACTTGGAATCAGGCCCTTTACAGAACAACTTCTCTGAACTTGGATGTGAGTGATCCCTCCAGTCTCCAGTTCTGGGAATCATCAAAAAATATCTTCAAAAGGACTAAATCCCATAACAAACCCTCTTCTCAAAAATCCTTTCCTGGTTTACCTTTAAAATTTTGCCAGGTTCATAGATATAGCTTGCAACTAAATGTCAGGCAGGAATCAGCCCAGAAAGGTACAAAAAATATGAGAGAGGGGCGCCTGGGTGACTCAGTTGGTTGAGTGTCTGACTCTTCATTTCGGCTCAGGTCATGATCCCAGGGCTGTAGAATCAAGCCCCACATCAGCTCTGTGCTGAATGTGGAGATTGCTTAAGATTCTTTCTCTCTGTCTCTTCGCCCATGTGCACACTCTCTCTCAAATGAAAAAAAGAAAAAGAAAAAAGAAAACATGAGGGAAGTGTTTGATGACTTTGTGGATTCTTAGTATCTGTTTCCAGCTGTGAAACTGATTTAAGCTCCTAAAAACCCTACCCAATAAGCCTGTAACAACCGTGGGTTATTGTGCTAAAGATGGGGTGAGAACATGTACAGCAAAGTAAAAACACCAAGAGTATAAAAACTCAGGTAATTCTTAGTCAATTTATCAACTGAGACTTAAAGCCACAATGCTAAAAACCCTACTGTAAAGATACTTTCTTTTCTAGAAACTGAGATCCAGAATGAAAACAGCCAAAATAAGCACAACAGACCTACCAAAACTCAGTAATGAGTAACTACACTGTTGGGAATGCCACTAACCACCTGACCTTGTGCCAGTCAATTAACTGCTCTCATCCTTCATAAAATTCATTGAAAAGAAGGCCAAATCACTAATGATTAAATGCTTCCTCTTCTAGCTCTCAAAGTCTATGTATTAGAGTTAACTTGTTTCCCAGTAGTACATTAGATCCTCAGAGAATTATTAACTCTAACAGGTCACAAAGGTTATCACTTTAAAGCAATACGCCTAAAATTCACTAGATCCTCAAACAGTCCAATGTCTCATTAGCGGCTAATTCAACTGTTCCTATCTCCTGAGGCTTCTGCCTAATGTAAAAACCATTATTACGATTTTATTTTAGGTGCAACCTACAAGTTTTTAAAACCATGTATTTCTAAGAACTTTATTTAGGATCATCATTCAAACTAGATGGATGATAAACACAATCTCAGGACTTAATAGAGAATCAATCCCTTCAGACCAAAACACAATTCTAAACCCCATTATCACATGTAGGAGTAATTTTAACACAAACATATATATAAAGGGGCACCTGGATGGCTCAGTTGATTAACTGTCCAACTCTTGATTTTGGCTCAGGTCATGATCTCACAAGTCGTGGGATCAAACCCCATGACGGGATGCACGCTGACAGCACGGAGCCTGCTTGGAATTCTCTCCCCCTCTCTCAAAAATATATAAACTTTTTAAAAAATGTACAACTCAAAATACTTTAACAAACCCTTTCCTCCACAGATCTCAACTATATAAGGGCAAGTTAGGCCAAAGTAGTTTCTCTTTTTTACCTTTGAAAAAATGGTATTTATATATTTATAAATAAATATGACTTAATATATGACTTAAAAGTCATATATTCTACCTCCTATTAATTCAGGATGGACAGTACTTGGTGGAGTTCTTGAGCAAACAGTTAAGAAAGAATTCTTGAGACGTCTTTGGTGCAAAAAGGTGATTTTATTAAAGCACGGGGATAGGACCCGTGGGCAGAAAAAGCTGCACTGGGATTGTGAAGAGTGACTGATTATATACCTTTTTTTTTTTTTTTTTTTTTACACATTTATTTTTGAAAGACCAAGAGAGACAGCACAAGTGGGGGAGGGGGCAGAGAGAGAAGGAGACACAGAATCCGAAGCAGGCTCCAGGCTCTGAGCTGTCAGCACAGAGCCAGATGCAGGGCTCGAACTCACAAACCATGAGATCGTGACCTGAACTGAAGTCAGACACTTAACCAACTGAGCCAGCCAGGCACCCCTGATTATATACTTTTAAGTTAGTGGGGGTTAGGAATAGCATAAGTCTCTAAGGAATTTGAAAGCAAGGCTTTCAGGACCTTGAGGGGCTATAAGATAAGGTTACTTTTAGTGTTTAATAAAAGAAAAACATTAAGGAAGTAAGGCAGCCATGAGTTGCTTGAGGAAGGTCACTCTCTGCATGTTTTCAGGGGTGTATCAGTGGGCTGCAAGCTGTAAGGAGATTTAATTTAAGCTACGTTCTCTTGCCTTTGTTTCCCTCATCATTTTCCTCCCTGGACAACTGTGACCCTTTTAAATCTTTAAGGTTGCTGAAGGTAGAAGGTCTCATCTTCCATAGCTTCTTCCTGCTGAATAGAGTCGTAGAGATGTACCTATCTATGGGTCAAGGTTGGTCAGTTGAAAATTTAATAGGAGTTAGGAAAGGCTAAGGTGGCTATATCTAGAGTTGATAACATATGGGAGTGTCCTTGAACAGAAAGGATCATCTGCTGGCTTGAAGTTGTGGCAGTGAAGGCGTCTTGGCACCAGGTGGAGAGACATGGGAGAAAACAACAAAACATGATTAAAATAACAAGAAGGAAAAGAGGCCCAAATAAGAGTCCTTTGATAGTTGACAAAAATCTTTCTTCAGTCCAGGAGTTTAAACAATTATTAAAGGAAAGAGAGGGATCATTTAAAGCGCCAATTTGAGTGTCTGTCAGTTGGATATTCAGAAATATTTTTGTGGTATCTGGAAAGTATACACAGCATTCTGTTTTTATGAGAGTGCAAGTTCCACTTTGTGCAGCAGTTAAAACAGCTAATGCCATTTTTTATTTTGTAGAACTGTTTAATGCATTTGAGTTATGTTAGTGTTTAATAATGTTATTTTGAGCCATTTAAGGCTTTGATTGTGTAATAGGTGGTATGAACCAACATACAGACTCTGTTTTGTTTAGTAAACAATTGGAGGCACTCTAAGAGAAACAAGAAAAAAAATACAGGTTAATGGTTAGAGCAAAATTATAAAACCGAGTGTCTGAGTCTCGAGGGCTGCCAGGGAAAAGATTCTTAGATGTCAGGCCTGAAGCATCCTCAGATGGAGTGAGAATAGGCGGTGGGAATCAGATGGGTTTTGCTGGTTTGTAACTCAAATGTTTGTGGTGATCCCTCTGAATGGCCCATAGAGCAACAGGCAAAAAGATTGTCTATACTTGAGTTTTGTGACAATTCCTTTGAAGTTTACCTCAAGTTGTCTAGTCCAGGAAAACAGCAAACATTTAAAGACAATCAGAACTCGAATTTAACATCCATAAAGTTTACCTTGTCTTAAGGAGCATTGCCATGAAACATAATTTTTTCTAACAACCTTCATTCCTAGTGATAGCCAAATCAAGACTAATTCATTTGTAGAACAAGTCCAGTTTTAACAAACTAGGCCTAATTATTTACATAAGCTCAGCAAGAACAGAGATTGGTCATATAGATTTTTCAAATTTAGCTTTGCTGGAACTTTTTATAAGGAATCTCTCTCTAGATTGAACTTTCAGTAGCCTCTCTAGGCCAGAAGCCATGCCAAGTACTTGCCATCAGACATGCCTGCATTTGGGCAAATTCCTTCTAAGAGGTCCCAAAGTATCCTGAGGTGGCTGCACCTGCCAGGAAGTGACATCTTTACTCACCTAACAAGGCTGCTGGGAACTCTGTAAGCAAGGTATCAGGCCAACATTTCCAAGGGGCTTTACTGGCTTCGTGCTTCATAAAGTCAACCTTAGTTCCTTAAAACTGTTTGGTCATATCTGAGTGTATGTATGTTGCTCTCAAATATGACATTCCAGTCAAAGACTTGGTAAAATAACCAGTATTTCCAATGGTGACCTGTTACAAGGAGAACAGATTCTTATTGAACTTATGCAAACAACTGTAATTGCCATGAAAGAAAGAACACTTACTGAGAGTTTTTGAATTTCAGAGGGTTGAGGTAGGGAGAAAAGTTAAATGCTTTAGTTTGTTTACAAATGAATACTTTATCAGTTTTCTGTATGTCATAGATATCTTAAGAGAAAGTTTACTTAATCTGGAAGGGCAAACATTAGAGAACCAACAATATTTCCAACAAGAGTCACAAAACTATAATCTCCCTCCGTTTATTTAGTCCCATGTTACCAATTCTTGCTCAATTTGAATGCAACTTTTTAGTTCTGTAAATTTTTACCCATTTGTTTTATGATCTTAAAGATGTCAAATACATGTATTTGTCCTAAAATTCCTTTTTATAAACATCCTTGAAGATGAAACACGTTTTGTAAGAGCATCAGAACAATAACTATAAATGACAAAAGACTCAAAAATTGACATGGTTAACAATCTGATAGGAGAGTTCAGTATGATGCAACTGACAAGGAAACTCCGTTATTTCTGTGACACATAACACTTCCACAACTGGAATATCAAGTGATGACCCTATGCCAAAACATATTAAAACTTTGAGAATTTTATGGATATATTTGAGCAGTTATAGCATTTACCAAGCAATACAACCAAAGGCTTACCATCATGTTTGACAGGGCTTTCCAAAGTAACGTACCAAATAAAAACATCCAATTGGTCAAAAAGATTTCATTTACAATTTAAAACCCTGGAAAGTTTGTTAAAACCTTAGAAAGTTATAAAGCACATCCTAAATAGGATTACAGATCATCACAAATCTTACTTATTTAACCACGGTGGCAATAAGAGATTCTAAAGGCAAATACGTAGGGTTATACAGTTGTTAGCAAATCCTAGCTCCTTTAACATTGAAGTTTTAAGTAATCAAAGACCTGATAAAGACAAAACATAAGCTTTGGTTCTCCCAGCAGACAAAAGAGAAAAGACCTTTGTTTACAAATTTATTTTTATCAAGAGCAGATCAACAATCCAAGAAAACTTTGTCTTTTAAACAGAGAGAAAAGCAGAATTTTAATCTTATACCAGTGTATTTTTAAAATCCATTCATTTCAACCTTAGTCTGTCCTAACCACACATAAAATTCCTTTCCAAAGATTTCCCTTCACGAACCTTCTACAACTTTCCTTTGCATTCAGATTTTGTCCCAAGCCCTTTCTCTGCAAACAACCAGTCTCATTTAGGACAAAATTACTTTATTTTACCTTCAACAAAAATGTATTTTCATTCCTTATATTTTTCTTACATATCTCCTACTTTTCTACATACAGAGTTGCCTTTTCCTATTTCCATCACTTAGTTACATCTAGCAGAATTTTAAGTCTTAGAAACTTTAGTCTCCAGTGAAAACTAAGTGGTAACTAATTGGGAACTGTGACACCAGAATTTTTTAGATGGCAAATTTATAAATCAACTAAGCACAAAGCAGCTTTTCCAACAGACCCAAATATCCTTAGTTTCTCTGCAATAAGTCAAAAACATAAACCTATGTTTAATAATGCTTAAGCATTTTATCATATTTGTTAAAGACCTGGATGTTCAATGAATTCAATCCAGTTTATCATCCAAACAAAAGTTTCGGGTTACCAAAGACCTTGAAAGCTAACTTAACAATTTTCCATGAAAACCCTGAGACAGATAAAATTAACCATCATTTTTAGCCATCTTTTTGCTGACAAATTGCAACAGAGATATTCAAGAGCTTATCTGACCTTCAGTAAACCTAGGTAGAAAAAGTCTTGTATTTAGTGCTGATAATTCTAAAGACATGTGCATCTTAATTAAACCAACAAGCTTAATAAATTAGTTCAAATACCAAATATGTTCCACTTGGGTCCCCTCATGAAGTCCATCACTTTGTTCACCATTGTCAATTTTTACCTGGGGTCCCAGTGAAGAAATCTGAAGTGGGCAGCGTTAAGTCCAAGGGAGTGCTCTTCACTCCTTGATAGCGAGGAAAGGAGGAGGGGCTAATGGTGCCAGAAGCATGGAAGATGCAGGTTGCACCCAAAGTTGTGCAGAAACAGGAAAAGGGGGAGTGGAATGCATAAGAGGTGAGATGCCTCCAGGAATGCTGGAGGTGGATAAAAGCCAGTGGAGAGAGAAAGAGGTCTCCCAATCCTAAAGCCGTCAGCTTGGACAAATGAGCATATGCAGATTATTTTTTTTTTCCCCACCAACAAGTGGAAATGGGCAGTCCACGTCAGGCCAGAGATAGGGAACTTCCCCGAAACAACGGCAGCTGCTTGGGAATATACCTTAAAAGTCTCCTTCCTGAGGTAGACTAACAAGAGACAATTGGTTCCAATTATCATAGTCATTAACTCAAGAAATGAATAGTAAGAGCCCCCACATACAGCTAGAGTAACCTGAGTCTATGACAAAGGAGGAACAGTGAAAGAGAGAGTGTCAGTGTCCCCTTCATTAGGGATGGCCTGTGTTTCCTCCAGCAACCTGGGTTCATTCAGAGGAGACCTGTTTACACAATCACCCAATTATCAGGAGGAAGTTTATCGGCCTGGTTAGTGGCCAAACACATTTGGGCAAACACATTCTGCAAGTGGCCCTCAGGTCCGGATCCTGATTTAGGGCCATGAAAGTCTGGACATAGGATACCTCAGTCCATTTTGCCCTGTTTCTTGCAGAAGAGATCTAACCGATAGATTGCATTAAGGCTAGTCAGTGTTACAGAAGATCAGTCCTTTCCTAAATTTTCCAATTTGAATTGATTCTAGTGGGTTAAAAGGCATCCCAAGGGACAGTCCCTGGGGACTGAAGATCCCATGTTTCTAGAAAAGTAGAGAGGGTCCATTACCAAAAATCCCCGCCCTCAACTTCCAGGGGGTATACCACGAAGGATACATCACAGGTTCTTGGCGTCAAAGCGACCAGTGGCGTCCCTCAAACAAAACTGTTATGATCACCAACCAGTCACTAAGGGGCCCTAGAAAGGGATGCTAGCGTCCCTTAGCTTCCCCATTGCATCCTATACTACAAATGGGTGCCTGGTATATGGACCAAAATACTGTGCCCATGCCATGCCTTGAAAGCCGTGCTGTAAAAGGCTGTGCCTTAGTTTACCTTGTCTTGAGGAGCATGCCATGAAGGTCATGCCTTAGTTTCCTTGAAGGCTGTGCCACTTTTAACCAATGGAAAACACTAGAAAAGTTTCACCATTCTGTAGTTAGTAAAGGACAGTGACAGAAAATAGTAAAGACAGAAATCCATCATGATGTAAGTGACATTCCAACACATATAGTCTTTACAGACAACTTCCCTAGGAAACAGTTCCCGGTTGGGTTTCAGCTGGCTCCCAGTAGAAGTTTCTCAGCCAGAAGCAGCTAGACCAGGGATGTGGAGGGGATCACATTAGACCAATAAAGAGGAAACCTCACACAGGAGTCTTTAAGATCAGCAGTCGTGCTAGTCACTTAGGTGGCTGTCTCGTGCCCAGCACAGACAACTTTGTAAGGACAGAAATAAAGAGAGGGCATCAAGTATCTGGGTCTTATTACCATCCCGGCCAGAGTACCAACTTCCAGCCAAAAGGCAGAATTTCTCCTCCACAGGCTAGAGGATTACAGCCTGAGCAATCGACATGAAAGTGTTCCAATAAGACCATACTCCTTGAAAAGCCCCTGAAATAGGAGTAAAGGAAGAAAAGAGAAAGTATTCACCAACTTTGCAACAAGGCTCAGAGTCCAGAAGGGAAGACTCAATGCCCCACCCTGGGCGCCAGATGATGAAATTTGAAGTTCACGAGCAAATGGCTAAGAAAGAATTCTTGAGATGTGTTTGGTGTAAAAAGGTGATTTTATGAAAGCACAGGGACAGGACCCGTGGGCAGAAAGATATGCACTGGGGTTGTGAGGAGTAACTGATTATATACTTTTAAGTTAGTGGGGTTTAGGGATAGCTCAAGTGTCTAAGGAATTTGAAAGCAAGGCTTTCAGGATCTTAAGAGGCTAATTACTATTAAGACAAGGTTACTTTTAGTGTTTAATAAAAGAAAAACATAAAGGAAGTAAGGCAGCCATGAGTTGTTTGAGGAAGATCATGCTCTGCATGTTTCAGGTGTTTATCAGTGGACTGCAAGCTGTAAGGGGATTTAATTTAAGCTACATTTCTCTGCCTTTGTTTCCCTCATCAGGAGCTATTATAGGAAGTACCAAACACATATTCCAAAATCTTTGGTAAAATCATTCAACATATGTATTATGCTGGCGATAGTTTATTTTTCCCCAAGAATCCAGCTAAGAATTGGTATATTTTGGGGGTACCTGGCTGGCTCAGTTGGTAGAGCATCCAACCCTTGATCTCAAAACTGTGAGTTTGAGCCCCACACTGGGTGAAGAGATTACTTAAAAAATAAAATCTTAAAAAAAAAAAAAAAAAAAAGGGACTGATCTATTTTTTTTTAATTAGGCATATGTATAATGAGTTTCACAATTTTTATCACTCAAATATGAAAAATATTTGCTTGTAAAAGGTGAGCAATACACACAGAAACAAATTTGAGTTGAATTTTAGCAGTATGCTTTTGCCTATACATTAGAGAATGGTTTATTAAACTGAATCCATAAACCTGTAAGGGTATTTGAATGAGTTCTGAGAGTCTTATTAGAATTATATGAAAAACTAAGTATGCATGTATAGCATAGTAATCCCCCCTTACCTGCAGGGGATACATCCAAGACCCCCAGTGGATGCCTGAAACTACAGATGGCACCAAACCCTACACATACTGGTTTTTCCTATATATACATATATTCCTATGATAAATTTCATTTATAAATTCGACACATAAGAGACTGACAATAATGATAAAATAGAACGATTATAACAATATACTGTAACAAAAGTTATGTGAACGTGGTCTCTCTCAAAATATTTTATCATACTTCTAATGATGTGAGATGATAAAATGCCTACATGATGAGATGCAGTGAGGTAAATGGTGTAGGCACCATAACTTAGTATTAGGCTGCTACTGACTTTCTGATATGTCAGAAGGAGGATCATCTGCTTCCAGACCGAGGTTGGCCATGGGTAACTGAAACCATGTAAAGCAAAACTATGGACAAGGGGGGATTACTGTTTATTTTTCTGAGGCTAAAGCACAAAGATTTGAGGAGATACTCAAAGAGGTTCATGACCTTTGGCTAAAAATCTCCACATTATGGAACATATTTTAAGATTTTATTCTCAGTTAATACTTCAAAGTATTTAAGTCAATACTCCAAAATAATAATATATAATGGTAAAAATTCCTTAAATGCAAGGATTTCTCATATGACTGTCATGCCAACATTTCTGGCAAAAATTCCATAAAAGACAAGAATGATATAAACTAGGTATTTCAAAGTAATCTAAAAACTGTCAAACGATTAACATTTAAACACACACATACAAGTCACCATTTACAATCTCAAAGTGATTTATATTTGAAAGCTGATGCCACACACACACAAACATTCTAGATAAAATGGATCCATTAACACATGAGGTACTAAGATACTCAGAAGGCTTTTTTTTTTTTTTAATTTTTTTTTTCAACGTTTTTTATTTATTTTTGGGACAGAGAGAGACATAGCATGAACGGGGGAGGGGCAGAGAGAGAGGGAGACACAGAGTCGGAAGCAGGCTCCAGGCTCCGAGCCATCAGCCCAGAGCCTGACGCGGGGCTCGAACTCACGGACCGCGAGATCGTGACCTGGCTGAAGTCGGACGCTTAACCGACTGCGCCACCCAGGCGCCCCACTCAGAAGGCTTTTTAATGGAACATGTCAAATAATTCACCAGACAGTGATACAGTCATAAAGAAGTGTGTCCATGTTTGTAATACAGAAATTGGCTTTTTTCAAATATTGATTTAAGATCTAAGTATGTCAATAACATGCCGTAGGGTTCTAAAAGATATAAAGAGATACAGATTTAGGGGCGCCTGGGTGGTTCAGTCAATTAAGCAACCAACTCTTGATTTCAGCTTAGGTCATGATCTCAGTCGTGAGATCGAGCCCCACATTGGGCTCTGCACTGAGAGTGAAGGGCCTGCTTGGGATTCTCTCTCTCTCCTCTCTCTGCCCCTCCCCCTCACACGTGCACACGCGTGCACTCTCGTTCTCTCTCAAAATAAATAAACATTTTTTTTTAAAGATGGGACTTTTTCTATGAAGCTAAAGTTAGATTTTTCTAACTACATGCTTTCTCCAGGTGATCACCCTCATCTCATCCCCTAACATTCTTTCTCCTTGTCTAAATCCTACTTTCATTCAGAAATAATGTCATCTCTCATTTAGAATCTCTATCACCAATTTTGGTATATGATATCATGTTGCCACATTCTGTTTTATATACATATACTCAGTCATTACTCCTGAATTACAGATTATTTTATATAATTTCCCCTGCTTAGCACAGTATAATATACAAGTCTCAAAATATGAACAATTTATACGAACAATTTCCACTTCACTTAGATTAGCATGTCTATTTTTACACTCATCATGCTGTTTAGTAATAACTGGTAAAAATGTTGTGTAGGGATTTGCTTCAAAATAAAAATAAAAATCGGTTTATAATTTTTAAAATTGGTGATGTGCATTTTATGTTGGCAACTTTCCGTAATACAAAGTTTAAAGGAGATTCCTTCTTCTACTAGAACACAGCACTTTACAAAGACAGGTCCAATAGTTTTCATCTTTGTACATCTGCCCAGTGGAGAGTAGATAAATTTACTTCAAAACACATTTCACTATTTACACAGAACTTTCAATGAAACTTTAACAGCTTTTGTGCGATACTTTATTTAAATAATTCTTTGATTAAACTCAGACAAAACATATATTCACTTTTAACTATTTACTAAGTACCTACTACTTTCTCAAATATCCTGTCTTAGTAAATGTAGGATATCAAAAATAACACATCCTCTCTAATACATTGAGAAGCTAATAGTACTCTCAAGGATCCATGGGAAAAAAGGGCAAGGAGAGAATGCAAAGGGATGAAGTGAAAGAAAAAATAGTAAAAAGCTACTATAGTTTTTAAAAAGAGATCTAAGGCACCCACATTTTTAATTAAACAGAGGGCATACAGTTTGTTCAGGCTGGACAAGTCTAAAGGTTCCCTTCCCCACTCCATTTTACAGATGAGGAAATTAAAGCTCAGAGAGGGGAAATGACTTGCCTCAAGTTACACATCAAGTTGCTAGCAAAACCAAAATTAAAACTCAGATCTGCTGATTCACAGTACAATTTTAATTTTCCACATCAAAGAACTTTCTTCTATAATATTCATTAGCTAAAAAGAATGACTATTTTATTATTAATATATACTTCAGTTCTATATATTACATCATACTAAAAAGAAAAAAGGTTATAAGCTAAGTAGAGGAAGGAAATGAGAAGAAATTGCACACAGCAAACTGCTAAGGCAATATACATGCAGACTACATGCATATACCACTCTTCCTTAATTCTGAGACACACATTTGACTTTAAGACACAGTAGCCATTGGGAGTCCCTCTCTACTTATTAGATGGAGTGCTGTCCAATTCATGAATCATTTTTCTGTTTTTTTGGTTTGTTTTGTTTTTAAATGCTTATTAATCTTTGAGAGAGAGAGAGAGAGAGAGAGAGAGAAGGAGGGGCAGAGAGAAGAAGACAGAGAATCAGAGAATCCCAAACAGGCTCCGTGCTGTCAGTGCAGAGCCCTATGTGGGGCTCAAACTAACAAACCATGAGATCATGACCTGAGCCAAAATCAAGTGTCAGATGCTTAACCAACTGAGCCACCCAGGCGTCCCATGAACCATTTAACAGAGACAATTAGATTGTCAAATTAAAAAAAAAAAAAAGATAGTATCCATTGCATAAACATTTTATTTATTTTTTTTAATTTTTTTTTAACGTTTATTTATTTTTGAGACAGAGAGAGACACAGCATGAACAGGGGAGGGGCAGAGAGAGAGGGAGACACAGAATCAGAAGCAAGCTCCAGGCCCAGAGCCCGACGCGGGGCTCGAACTCACGGACCGCGAGATCGTGACCTGAGCTGAAGTCGGACGCTTAACCGACTGAGCCACCCAGGCGCCCCAAAACATTTTATTTTTTAATTTTTTTAACGTTTATTTGTTTTTGAGACAGAGAGAGACAGAGCACAAGTGGCGGAGAGGCAGAGAGAGAGGGAGCCACAGAATCCGGAGCAGGATCCAGGCTCTGAGCACACAGCCTGATGTGGATATCAAAAATATCAAACTCACAAACTGTTGAGATCATGACCTGAGCCAAAGTTGGACACTGAACCGACTGAGCCACCCAGGCGCCCCATATAAACATTTTAAAATAAACTCTGTAAATTACACCTTCATTTCAAAAAACTACTAAAATATGAAAACATACACCTCTCAAGGTAATATAATGCACCCTTAAAAGACACACAATAATCACCATCATTTAAGAGCCAGTGTCACAGGACAAACACACAGAGCAACAGTCCCATCTTCTAACATAACAGTTACTGAACACCTAAGGCTATGTGGCATTTTTTTCAATTGTAGTTATTAATATAAATAAGTATTTCTTGCCCTTGATCTTACATGCATGAGATTTGGAGTTTCACAAAGCAAGGTTTGAATCTCAGCTCTCCTCCTAGCTCTCCAACCTTTGGAAAGTTACTTACTAACTTCTCTGAGCCTCATTGTCTCATCTGTAACAGGCTATCCACTTTGGAGAACTGTATGAGAGCTAAAGGTAATAATTTATGTAAAGGAACAGTACAATACCCAGATGAAATATTATATTTCCTCCCATGATCCCTATGGGCCAAATTAAACTAAAAACTAGACCCTGTTCTTCTTGACTTGTAAGATTCTTCCATCTCCATTGCAGAGATCGGAATAAACCTGTACTGATCCTGGGGCAAATCCTACTAGTTTGCTTTTGAATAATTATTTGATAAGAAAAGCTTATTTTATTGTCTTGAAATTCATCTCTTTTCTTCTTTAAATTGGGAACAGAAAACAATGGCAAATTTTAAGTTAAATTGGTTACATGTAAATTCAGCACTTTCATATTGTCTTACTGAACTGAAACTCTAAGCCCATTACAACCCCACTAGAAGAGAGGAACTACAGAACCAATGTGTGCGAAGAGGAAAGGGTGTAAAGTCCAAAAGACACAGTTGAAATGATTCACTCAAGTGAGTGGTTTGCTTTGTTTAACCTTAAATTCATGTATTAAACCCTAAAAGAACAACATTCAGAGTTCAGAAGAGCCAAGACCGTATCTCCAAGCCTCAAGGTGATTTAGTAACCTGATCCCTCAGATTAAACAAATGCCATCTTTCAGTACGTACAGTTTCAGGATGTGTCTAGTCACTTCCAAGACAGGAAAGTATCTACCAAAGTATCTCACATGCAGCAGTATACACTGAAATAAGGCCATCTTTTCCTCTATCCGAAACATAGTTCAGACTAGCTCACCCACATATTTCCTATTAGCTCATTTCAGTAGAATGACTTTTCCCCCATATATTAAGTAATGCCCATTTACTTAAACTGGGAAAATACAAAGAATATGAGCATTTTTTTTTAATTTTTTTTCAACGTTTTTTATTTATTTTTGGGACAGAGAGAGACAGAGCATGAACGGGGGAGGGGCAGAGAGAGAGGGAGACACAGAATCGGAAGCAGGCTCCAGGCTCCGAGCCATCAGCCCAGAGCCTGACGCGGGGCTCGAACTCACGGACCGCGAGATCGTGACCTGGCTGAAGTCGGACGCTTAACCGACTGCGCCACCCAGGCGCCCCGAATATGAGCATTTTTAAGCCACCCATGATCTTACCAGCCAAAGATTAAAATATTAGAAAGGAACATACCAACATCTTTCCTATGAATCTGTACACCATATTTTAAGTTTGTACAGAGCCACTAAATATGAGTAACTTGCCACTAAATATGAGTAACTACCAGCTTATACCTTAGTATCTCCATTCTGGTTTTTTGTTTGTTTGTTTGTTTTTTAATTTTTTTTTTCAACGTTTTTTTATTTATTTTTGGGACAGAGAGAGACAGAGCATGAACGGGGGAGGGGCAGAGAGAGAGGGAGACACATAATCGGAAACAGGCTCCAGGCTCCGAGCTGTCAGCACAGAGCCCGACGCGGGGCTCGAACTCACGGACCGCGAGATCGTGACCTGGCTGAAGTTGCCGCTTAACCAACTGCGCCACCCAGGCGCCCCTCCATTCTGGTTTTTGAGACTAAATTCACATAACTTTTTTCCTGACTTAACTCAATGGTTCGTCAGAGTCTCTCAGCTACACATGTTGTTGTTGACTACTTTCTCTATTTCTATCCTAAGTTTTCCAAAACAGTATATTCTTCAGTATCTACAAAAGTCTCTCCAACTCCTCTTCTTCTCTCCCTTCACTGTCTCTCTTCTATTAATTACTGACAATTTATTTTAAAATGGCTCAGGCCAGGGGTGCCTGGGTGGCTCAGTCGGTTAAGCAGCTGACTTCAGCACAGGTCATGATCTTGCCATCAGTGAGTTCGAGCCCCGCATCAGGCTCTGTGCTGACAGCTTGGAGTCTAAAGCCTGCTTCAAATTCTGTGTCTCCCTCTCTCTGCCCCTTCCCCATTCACATTCTGTCTCTCTCTGTCTTCCAAAACTAAATAAATGTTAAAAAAAAAAAAAATTGTTTTTAATAAAATAAAATGGCCCAGGCCTGACCTTTAGATTTGCTTGTCAACTGTGAACCTCCAACAGTTAACACAGTGCCTGGCATGAAACATACGCTCAGTTAAAATTTACTGATTAACTTTGTCAATACTGACCTGCCACTTATTAGCTGTGTGGCATCAGGCAAATTAAATCTCTCTGAATCTCAGTTCCCTCATCTAAAGAACAGGGATAATCAAAGGAAGATGATACTCGGAAAGCTCAAAACAGCGTCTGGCACAAAGTAGAACCCACTAAATTTTGCTATTATTATCAACATAATCTAGTATAGGACTCAAAAATGTTCCTGATTATTTTTTGGTTGAACACCAAATCTACTTCTCAATAACCCAACTTATTTTCAACATATTCTCTTACCACAAAAATCAAAAAATATTTTCATGCTCTTTCCCTTACTACCTGTCTCCAATCCATCATCAACTATCGGTTTTCTTTTTTTTTTTTAGTTTTTTTGGAGAGAGTGAGCGAGCAGGGGAGGGGGACAGAGGGGGGGGAAGGGAAGGAGTGAGTGAGAGTGAGAGAGAGAGAGAGAGAGAGAGAGAGAGAGAGTGTGAGTCCCAAGCAGGCTCCACACTCAGCATGGAGCCTGATGCGGGGCTAGATCCCACTGCCCTGGGATCATGACCTGAGCCGAAATCGAGAGTCAGGAGCTTAATGGACTCAGCCACCCAGGCACCCCCATCGTCAACTATTCTAATTCTTCTCTCCTAACCACCATACAGAACCATTATTTATAAAACTAAGCTACAACCACAGACTTAATTGATCTCCACACTTAAATCTTCATTCAAATGTTCCATCCTCCTTAAAATCCATTTTTTATGTGTCATTCTCATCCACAGTTGCTTACAGCTTGTCCAAACTTCTTGAATGTCATCCTCAAGTCTTCCAATAACCCATATCCAAACTCTTCAAAAGGTGTCTCAAAACTCACCCCTTCCTGGAAACCTTCCCTGATTAACTCCATACCACTCAGATTACTTCTTTGCCCCGAGTCACCTCAGCACCTCAGCACTTAGGTATTCTGTCATCCTAAGGGTAAAATGTGATCAGTGAATAGCAATACCAAGAAATTTCTTCCACAAAATTATTTCTACTTCCTAAAGAACGGTCCATTAGCTATGATGCTTTGTTGAGCTGGCTAAGAAGGAACTATTGTATAGAACATATGCCCTCTTTGGCTTCCGTCCTCGGGACTTCTCGTCTGTCAAGAAGTGCTAAACTGTTCACAAACCTCTGACCTATCCTCAAGCAGAAACTGCATCTCGGTGCTTATCACCTCCTCGAGGCCGTTTAAATTTTCTGGAAATGTGGCAGTGGGCTGCTTTCTTTTCTTCTACCTCTTCTCTGCCCCCAACCTCTGCCCACATCCCACAAATAAAAATTCCCAAAGGCATCAAACAGAAAGGCAGCAGAGGTGACACACACATACCATGTGTTTCTTTCCTCTAAGTGAAAAAAAACGTTGAACCTACTTAGGTACAAAACTCTTCCCAAGGCTAAAAACCTCCCCAACAAGCATGATGCGTAATCAAATTCTACTGCGTGGAAGTGGTTGATCCTACAGTAACAGAACTGTACTTATGTGTTAATTGTCACTGTGTTACTGTAAAAGATCTTGCATCATTTTTATGCTGTATTACATGCGCTCAACAAGATAGTTAAATTCCCCTACAGGGCAGATTTTCTGAAAGTATCTTCATGCTTTAAACCAACATGGTCTAATTTTTTTTAAACATGAAATTAAACGATTCCGCACTGCCATCCAATCAAAAGCAAACAATATTTGTGCCTTTACTTTGGAGAGGGTGAGTTTGTGTGCCGCTGTGGCAAAACAATCAGATGAACTGTCCCGGGATGGTGGGGGTGGGGGGCACAATCGGCGTCAGTAGGGAGGGTTAAGTCTGCGTGCTTGGCCCACGATGAGTAGTGAATGAACCTATAAACCTGGCTTGACTAACTCCTACCTGAGACACTCTCCAGTCTCTCCCAAAAAGCAGTTATTCTTGCTCACTTAGTCATAAAAGATCCACACCTTTTAGCTATCATAATAAGCCTACCTCATCTGCTCCTTGTATACTTTCTCCTAACTGGCCACCTAACGCCTTCTAGTCAAACAGCCTCCATCCACACCTCACCTAAAACCTTTTTCTCAGGGACCTTCCGGTTGGAGTAGGTGCCTCTTACTCCAAACCCACGTGTCCCGGTCTGTCCAGAGATCTTAACCTTCCAAAAAACAAAAACAGAAACAAACAAACCCTACCTCCCTTCACTCCCAGCTGATTTCCCCCCATCCTCTATCAATGCCTACTTCCAAAAGGCCAGTCACTTTCCCCGGTTCCGCACCTTCTCCCCGGGCACCCTTTTCTGAGCATCACCCTTTCCCCATCACTTTCTTCCTCGTCGGACCAGAAAATCCTTCAATCACAGGCCTCTTTTGCCCCCCTGGAGCACAAGAGCCCGCTCCTCCGTTAACTACCCGCCCCCCCATCCTCGCCACTTCTATGCGGCCTCCCCACACCAGACTGAGCCCCCAAGGCTCGGCGGCTGCAAACCAGGCCCCTCCCTGCGTCCCCGCTCGCCAGCCCGGCAGTCTGGAAGGAGGCGGCCCCGTCCCAGCCGCGCTCAGACCATCCGGGCAGAGACAGGCGGGCGCCCCCGGCTGCGGGCGGCCCAGGGTGGGGGCGGGGGCGGGGCGGGGCGGCGGGTGTCGCCTCCGGCGGCCTGCCGCCCCGGCTCCCGCAGCCGCGGCCCGGGCCAGGCGAGGAGGGGCCCGCAGCCCGCCTCTCCCGCCCGGCGTCGCTGCCTCTCACCTAGACTCAGAGGCTCGGGCCTCGCTTTCCCCCTGGCCGTCCAGCGATGTCTCCGCCGCCGTCGCGCTCTCCTCACTCGCTCCTCCACCACCCCCGACCGGCTGCTGAAGAGCGGACGGGTAGTGGCACGCCCATTGGCTGCGGCCCGCACTCGCGTCAGCCTCCCCGACCCGGACCTCGCGATGTGACTGGCTGGCGCGGAGCCTCTTTTCCACGTCTTGTCCGGATTGGCCTGTCTTGTCTCTCGCGCCCCCTTACCGGGAGGATACCTCGACCCCCCCTCCCCGCCTCGCCCTCCCACCCCCTCAACCCCGTTTCCATCTGGGCGGGCTGGGGGCGGGAGCGGGCGCGGGTGGGACGCGAACGGCCAATGGGAGCGCCGAAAGAGGGCCGGGAGGCGGGCTCTGCGGCCGGCCGGCCCAAGCAGGAAAGTTCAGCCAATGGGCGCGCGCCCCACATCCCGGGCTCAGGAGCGCCTCTCTGGCCTCTAGCGTTCCGGCGGGTCGCGCCCAGGGCCACACCCGGCTGGCGGTGGCGCGGGAGAGGTACCAGCTGGAAGGGTGGGAGAATGCGGCGAGGCCCGTGCGGGAGAGCGCGGGCGGCCATTGTGGCGTGCTCCCGCACCGCCTACGCGGGGTCTGTGAGTGGGGAGCTGTCGCTCGGTGGTGGACTCCCGGAACTTCGGCGCGATTCTTTGTAGGGAGCGAGCAGAGCGTGCGCCTCGTCCAGCCCCGTGGACCAAATCAGGCCGCAGTGCAAAACTTCCCGCTGGTGAGAGAAGTTGAATAACGGTTACCTCAGGGGGATGGGAGGGCCACAAGGGAACCTACGGGGAGCTGGAAACGTTCTGTCTCTCGATCTGGGTGGTATCCGTATGTAAAAATGTACCCAGCCGTACAGTTCAGGTTAGTGCACTCACGACACTTTAATATAGAATATTGTATAATCCCTCTTTTATAAAAAAAATAAATAAAAGGATTGTGAGAATAACTGTAATAACATTCCCATGACGGTGAGACTCCCGCGGTATCAACAGTCTCACTAGGATTTAGCCAGCCATCGTTCAAAAACTGCAAATCAGAGGAGGAAAAAGAAAAGGATTGTTGAGAATTTTAAATGAGTGAAAGCTCTGGGCACAGAGACTTAGCGCGCACGGGTTGATACTTCAGGATGCGCGAAGATGGTTCCGAGTGATTTTTCTTTGAGGGTGTAGGGCTTGTTTCAGTGCCTGGCCCCGTTAGTGGCCCCAAAGCACCCATTCTGCCTCACCTAGTTGGAAACTGCAATAATTTACCGAGCTGCCTACTTTGTGGCCGACCAGAGCTCCGAACCCAGGAAATTTTCATCGAAATACCATGGCTTCTGCCCTGGAGGAGCTCACCGACCAGCCCGGCGGGCCAGGTACAGTCATTCCTGCAGGAGGGCCCAGGACGACAAAGCCAACAAAGCCGCTTGCCCTCAGGGATGAGGCATTCCCATAGGTGACGCCAGATAGTGTGTGCCTAGAACCCAGTCCAGAAGCAGAATTGTGAAATCGCCGGGCCAAGGTGAAACACTTGTTACAAATGGGTCAATAACCACCTTTCCAGAACAAACATAAGACCTGTGGGCCAAATTCTAGCTTGTGAAAGAGCACGCGCCGGCAGCAAAACAGATTACATGATTCATATTTACTACTTGAGTCATTAAGCGGTTCAATTCAGATAAATGCCTTGGTTTAAAGTACCTGCCCCCGAACTAGGCGTGTAAAGTCAGGTAAGACAGTATTTTTCCATAGAGCATAGGGTATAAGAGGAAGACCTCAAATGGATCATTCCTATATAATTCAGGGTGAGGGAATATATATAAAGAGGATCGAGCCCAGCCTAGGGAATTGAGGGGCATATTCTCAGAAGAACGAAGTCCACCACTGCTGAGATTTATCGGCATGTGCAATTCAGACACTATTTCTGGAGAATACTTTCATTGCAGATTTTTTAGTTTCTGTGCAAACATCTTGATTTTTTTCAATAGATAGATAGAACTATTACTTAGTTCTGAGGAAAACACATGAAGAAATTAAGTAATTGCTGAATGAGTACATCATGAAATTCAAAAATAACTTTAGGTTTGAGAGCATCAAGGCATCTCATTTGCTTAAAGTCATTGTGTGTGTAACATGCACCTCCAGCAGAGACACTCCCCACCACAGCCCCCCCCCCCCCCAGATGGGCTTTCTGAAGGAGGACTTAAAATTAAAACAATGGTTCACTCTCCAACATGGTACAAACTCACGGGGAGGGCATGTTGTTGGATGGCCAGTGTCCCTCAGTGCACCATCATTCTTAAATGGATCCAAAGAATTCATATATCTACAAAGAGTGAGTAATAGTCTCCACAAAAGGTGATGAAGGATTTTGCCTAGAGTCTAACCTATAAAATGTAGTAATACCAAAGAAAGTAATCATTCATTCAAATGCTTTCCCCATCTTTCAGCAAGAGCCCTGAGAATTGGGCTGCCATATATATTGGAATCAACTGCCTTGTAATTTTATTCAAATATAAAATACTGTATGTGCTTTTGATCCTTGCTATAGAAACACCGTTCTGTAAACAAAGGTAAATTACACCAAACAAAAATAATTTAAACCTATTAAAAAATAGTTTACAACCTAAAGAGAAATACCATGTATTACTGAGAAAACATGTAGGAATAAACCCAGAAACACATATGCTACACATACCAGTATCTCAGATCTCTGCCTATAGGCCCAGCCAAAACAAGAATAATAAAAGCATCTTTTTTTCTCTCTAAATATAGATTGGCAGGGGTGCCTGGCTGGCTCAGTCAGTAGCACATCCAACTCTTAATCCCAGGGTTGTGAGTTCAAGCCCCATGTTGGATATGGAGATTACTTAAAAAGAAAGAAAGAAAGAAAAAAAAGAAAGAGAAAGGAAGGAAGGAAGGAAGAAAGATTGACAGGATAAAGACATTTATAAAAATTAGTTCTTTGAATTGTGACTCTTGTAAGTTTGGTCCTGGTTACCCATTGGTATTGTTTTTTTAATTTTTTTTTTAACGTTTATTTATTTTTGAGACAGAGAGAGACAGAGCATGAATGGGGGAGGGTCAGAGAGAGAGGGAGACACACAGAATCTGAAACAGGCTCCAGGCTCTGAGCTGTCAGCACAGAGCCCGACGCGGGGCTCGAACTCACAGACCGTGAGATCATGACCTGAGCCGAAGTCGGTCGCTTAACCGACTGAGCCACCCAGGCGCCCCACCCATTGGTATTATCCATAAGTTGCTAGTCTTTGTTTTCCTTGTCTGTCTTTTGGGGTATTTATCATAAGGGGGAAAAATCGTAAGATGGGATATTCCTTTCATCTTGTTCTGTCTTCAGAGTTTGGCTTTAGTCCTCCACCAGCCGGAAGGTACAAGTGTTGGCTTGAGTCAGGTAACCAGACAAACAGGCTGGCAACCCAAGATACAACATGACAAGCAGCATTCTCTTTGTCCAACATTACCAGCTCCTAAGGAAGGTTGTCTTAATGAGAGGTCCCTGTCCATGAGGGGGCTTGTTGCCTCACCTTCATTAGTGTTAGGAAACTCTCATCCTAATGTCATCCACCCAATACACAAATTAGCTGGTCTATAGTTGGAAGCATCTCATCTTCCCACAGATAACAAGAGACATCAGGTTCATAAACACTGTTCTTACCTTAAGCCTGTGACAATGAAAGTCTGCGTTCTTAAGCTGACTTTGGGAATGAACTTACTGGATTTGGGGAGGGCTACATCTTTTGCACTCTTTGGGGACTCCTCTTATGTCTATGGTTAAGGGATAAAAGGCTTATTGATTTAAAAAAAATTTTTTTAATGTTTGTTTTTGAAGAGAGACAGCGCAAGTGGGGGAGGGGCAGAGAGAGAGGGAGACGTAGAATCCAAAGCAGGCTCCAGGCTCTGAGCTGTCAGCACAGAGCCTGATACTGGGCCTGAACTCATGCACCATGAGATCATGACCTGAGCTGAAGTCAGATGCTTAAGCTATTGAGCCACTCAGGCACCCCAGGCTTACTGATTTTAAACCATAAAGAAGAATACTGTTTTTTGATTCAAATAGGTATATTTTCTGAATTAAGTCAAACAGAGAAAGAGAGTACCATGTGATTTCACTTATATGTGGAATCTAGAAAACAAAACAAATGAACAGACCCTTCAATACAGAGAACAAACTGGTGGTTACCAGAGGGGAGATAGGGGTAGGAGTGGCAAAAGGGATTAAGAGGTAGAAACTTCCAGTTATATAATAAGGCATGGAGATGAAAAATACAGCATAGGGAATATTGTAATAGTGTATAGTGATAGATGGTATCTACACTGATGGTGAGCACTGAGTAATGTATAGAATTGTTAAATCAAAATACCTCTGAAACTAATATAACACAACATTGTATGTCAATTATACTTCATTTTAAAAAGACAGTATAGGGGCGCCTGGGTGGCTCAGTTGGTTAAGCGGCCGACTTCGGCTCAGGTCATGATCTCACAGTTCGTGAGTTGGAGCCCCACATCGGGCTCTGTGCTGACAGCTCAGAGCCTGGAGCCTGTTTCAGATTCTGTGTCTCCCTCTCTCTGACCCTCCCCTGTTAATGCTCTGTCTCTCCCTGTCTCAAAAATAAATAAAACGTTAAAAAAAAATTTTTTTTTAAATAAAAAGACAGTATACTCTTGAATATTTAGACTTTTATCTTTTTTAAAAAGGTTTTTCACAGAGCTCTCATCCCTAAACAAACGCCCTCTTGATACTGATAGGAAGAGCAAATTAAAAAATTAACAAGGCAAAGAAAACTCTCATATAAGTTAGTTTTATGTTTCTGAGTTTATACCTAACTTATGGCTGAGATTTAAAATGAAAACTCTAAGATCTCTTTTTGCATGTCTGTGTCTAGGTGTATATGTTATGTAACATGATATTTTTCTACCTTCATATGATATTGCCAAAATTACTTTGTAAAAGAGCTCTATTTAGTCAGGTAAAAAAAAAAAAAAAAAAAGCACTTGTATAAATTAAGTATACCCAAAACTCAGAAATACAGAAACTAACCCAAGTGTTTTTCAAGTTCACAAGATCTAGAACAATTTTTGGTAAATAAAAGCTAGTTGGTTTAATAAAAACAATCATGTCTTCAGAGTTGTAAACATTAAACATAATGAAGACATACAACTTTTTCTACTTGGGTTTACTAATCCAATGAGTTTATCTCTACTAGATGTTTAAGATTGTAAAATTATAAATTCAGTTTAAAAATAAGATGTACAATAAAAATAAATTCTTTATGTATGTCAAACACAGCAGTACAAAATAAAACTTGGAGAGAGCCATATGTTTTCACTTTTAAGTTCTTTCCTTCTATGATTTTTTTTTTAATTTGGCTGATTTATGTACAGAAGAATAACTTAAGATTATGCTACCTTTGTTTCAGTAAGCAAAGTATTGTGTCTACTTAAAAGTAGTTTCCAAAATCTTTTTGGAAACTTGAAACCTTGAAGTTATATTAAGTTAAATTGTGGATATTCATTGAATATCTAGATCATTTTCAAATAAGGAAATATACTAAAACATTAATTGCTGAACAAAAGTTTTTACACTTTTGGCTTCTTAATTTTTATAGAGAGAAAAAAGATATTTAAGATAGTAAACATATCTTTTACCACCTTAAAAAATTGTACTATGAAAAAGCATAAGTCTCTAAAAATTATAAATTTTTATAATTATAATTTATAATTATAATTATGTAGTCACAAGTTTACTAACCTATTGCAGGATGTTAATATATAATAGTTCACAATTACTTGCTTCCTGATTTTCACTGGAAAATAAAGGTTACTAATGGTTAAAATTTATAATCTATATGTCAAAATAAAACTACTAAAAATAATAACAAAGGGAAAAAAACCTTTGTGTACAAAGTATAGGAGGAGAATGGGATGTGTTTTTAAATAAAGAGTGTATGATGAATGTAGGATGTGTTTTTGGGGAAAAAAAGGAGTAGTTTGTCTAAAGTAAAATGACTAAGTGTTCCAGAATAAGAAAGAGAAAAGGAATAAGACAAAATCTAAATGGATGTAGAAAATTGCAGTTTTGTGGAAAACAAATTTTATGTTACAAGGTCAAAGCTAACCAAAATTAAATGGATCAAATGTAAGAGTTTTGTAAAATGACCTCAATAATATAGAAAATGAATTTAATTTTCTCCCCATTAAAATGACAGTTTCTTAGATTATTGGTCTGCTTTTAATAAGAGATTATAAAAGGTTTTTCTTTTGTGTTATCTGCCAAGGAAATAAAGATTTTATGACTTATCGGAATAATTTCCTGTACTTCACGTTGTCTTTGTCAGATCTGATTACTTAGGAAAACTGAGTCTTCGATACGAAAGGAGCTGAGGGTTTGTTTGTTTTTTTAACAATTATATGACTTTCTATATTTACCTTTAAAATCTTTTAATTGCCACTTTAATTAGATCAATAGCTAAGCATTTTGTCCCTGGGATACTACTTAATGGAGTATTTTATTTTTTTTTATTTTTTATTTTTTTAAAACTACTTTTTTTTAACGTTTATTTGTTTTTGAAACAGAGAGAGACAGAGCATGAACAGGGGAGGGGCAGAGAGAGAGGGAGACACAGAATCTGAAACAGGATCCAGGCTCTGAGCTGTCAGCACAGAGCCCGACATGGGGCTCAAACTCACAGACCGTGAGATCATGACCTGAGCTGAAGTCCAATGCTTAACCGACGGAGCCACCTAGGCGCCCCCTTAATGGAGTATTTTAAACGTTTAAGTGTTTTTGACAAATTTCCCCAAATCAAATTCAAAATGAAGTCTTTTGACCTGGAACCAACTTTGGAATTTCTATAAGGGTCCCTAGGTGATCTCAAAGATTTGTTGTCTACCCTTATGAAATGAGATTAAACTAATCAGCTTTTTTGAGATGTTAATTGTATGAGAAACATTGTCAAATACAAGTGATAATTAACTTTCTTTAGATCTTATTTGTGTATGTTACCAATATTTCAAAAATTGTACAAAATTCCTAGGAATCTGTGTGTCCTTACTGTCTGTATAATCAGTCATAATTCTAATTATTACTTGAAAACATTGCATGTCACAGAAATAACCAAATGTTCTTTGTTAATTGTATCATTTTTTAATAGTGAACTCTCAGCAGATCTTTAACCATGGCTATTTTTAAGTCTTTTGTCATTCATAAATCATTATTGCTTTACTCTTGATTGTTCTCTGAGAACACTTATAGTTAACTACAAGCAAAACTGCTTCATCTCTAAAGAGATCATGGAAAGGACGCTGACAAGTACTCTAAAATACAGGTTATATGGGGATATGAATTTCTAGAATTCTTTTTAAAATTTTTTTAATTTTTTTTTATTTTAGAGAGAGAGAGAGAGGACAAGTGAGAGGGGCAGAGAAGGGGAGAGAGGAAGAGAGAGAGGGAGAATCTTCAGCAGGCTCAATGTTTGGCACAGAGCCTAATGCAGGGCTTGATCCCACAGCCCTGGGATCATGACCTGAGCTGAAATCAGGAGACAGACACTTAAACCAATGAGCCATCTGGGCTCCAGAATTTCTAGAATTCTAATGGAGAAACTGATTGGTTCATAAAACTGCTAACCCAAGATCAAGCAAACAGAAAGTAAATAGATGGGGGCTCCTGGCAGGCTCAGTTGGTAAACCATGCAGGTCTTGATCTCAGGGATAGGAGTTCAAGCCCCACTTTGGGCATAGAGCTTATTTGAAAAAAAAAAAAAAGAAAGTACATGAATGAACTGATGATGATTACAGTTTTATGACTTCTTATTTAAATCATTGTTGGACCTTTAATATTTTGTCTTCCAGATTTAAGAAAACCTTTTTCTCTCTTTTTCTGAAGCTATCTGTAACTTATCTCAATTTGATAGTCTATGCCTTTGTGAACAAAACTTAAAATATTTATCTTTTTCTCTGATCCCTCCAAAATTTAGAGGCTCTTCATAAATATTCTTATTCATGATGATATAGTTGTTTTCATAGGTTCAATGAGAATCTGTTCTCTTTATAATAGAACATGATTGGAAACATTGATTACACTATCAAGGCTTGGACTGTAATGTCATATTTGACAATGATGTACATAGACTCAAATGTGACCAGATGGATTTAAGGAACTAAGGTTGACTTTAGGGAGCTAATGCTTATAAAGCCTCTTGAAATACCAGCCCCATATCTTGTTTACAGGATTCCCAGCCCTACAGGTGAATAAGGAAGGTTACTTCTTGGCAGGCCCAAAAACCTTAACATGTATTGGGTACTTGAGAAGAGAGGAATTCACCCAAATCTATGTATGCTACAGGCAAAGTGTGATAGCAAATTCTTGGCTTCATATCTTAGCCTTAAATGGCTTTTAAAGGCTCAATCTAAGATTCCTTATTAAAAGTTCCAACAGAACAGACTTGAAAAGAACCTATGTGATAAATCACTATTCTTGCCACACTTGTGTAAACAATCAGGCCAAGTTTAATGAGACTAAACTTATTTTACAAACAAAATAGTTTCACTGTAATTATATTTAATAAAAATGGGATTGACTCTAGAGAGAAAACTACATTTCCCTGAAAAGCTATCCACTCTTACAATGAAGATTCTAGCCCTAAGTGCCTGGGTATCTCAGTCGTTAAGCATCTGACTTTGGCTCAGGCCATCATGACCTCACGGTTGGTGAGTTTGAGCCCTGCATCTGGTGAGCTCATGCCCTGCTTCGGGTGAGCACTGCTTCTGTCTCACCCTCTCTCTCTCTCTGCCCCTCTTGGGAGTCTTTCTCCCTCTCCCCCTCACTCACTCATTCCCTCTCTCTCTCAAAAAAAAATAAATAAATAAAAAGACTCTAGCCCTGTTTATTGTCTTCGAGGTTTAGTTATCTGACTACAAATTGGTCTGGATCCTGAAATTCTAGTTTCCTCCAGTATGTGGCCACAACTCTCCAAACTAACATTTACCATTTTTCCCACCCTTCTGACTTGAAATCACAAAGAATGATTTTCCCTTTTCCCTTAGTCCTACAAGCTAAAGCTGGATGACCTGATATAAACTTCAGAAAAACACCACAACAGATCACAGATAAACAACCTTCATGTCTACTCATGTGGGCCACTCAGAAAATTCACTGGAACACCCAGTAAATGTAACAAGGGACATTCAAACTACAAACCAGGAAATTTGTCAAATTACAACTGACATCTTCATTCTACCATATAAAGAAACTTCTTGCTTAAATCTTAAGCTGTCCTCTGGACTCAGAAACTAAGTTTTTAACCATTAATATTTGTTTTTCTTTAGTTTCTGTGAAAAATACCCCTCAGTAAATGCCTGATTGCTCATGTCGTATGGAGATTTAACTTAGATGAACAGCTACCCTCATCTGCACCATTGCGTCCTGAATGGACAGCTCTTTAAATGAACGGACCTATCCTCAAGACTAAGAGACTAAATCACTGAGAAATAGAATAGAAACTCAGATTCTGGACCATGAATCTTTTGGGGGAATTGTCAAAGGGGGAGAAGGAAAGAAGGCAGAATATGCCACTTTGGTATAAGGACTATTTTGAACTGAAGGCACTTAAAAAACAGCAGATGCAAAGAAGGGTAGTCTAATCTCCCCTGTTCTTCCTGAAAGCAGGAGATAAACACTCCTGTGTGAAAGTGTGCTCCCTATACCAGGAAAAAAGGAACATTCTTCAATGGGGGGAATCAAAGCCAAGAGAATCCTGTATAAATAGACTATGTTAAAATAACACTTATCTTCCTTTAGCCTCCCCGTATGGTATAGTTACTTTTCCACAATTGCCTTGTTTTTTTCAAGCTAATGTGAAAGCGTGTGGGTTTGCCATTTCTGTGGGTCTTTCTTATGAGAGGTCCCATGTCATATAAAACATCTAAGTTTATATACTTTTCTCCTGTTAATCTGTCTTATATCAGTTTAATCTCAGGCCTGGCTAAAGTAGAGGTAAAATTTTGCCTCCCCTACATTCTCAACTATCTCCTCTATTGATTAAAGTGTCCTGGTAGCTCACAGATGTTGGAAAGAAGAGGAACAGTATTTGGGTTTTTTTTGTTTGTTTGTTTTTGTTTTTCAACGTTTTTTATTTATTTTTGGGACAGAGAGAGACAGAGCATGAACGGGGGAGGGGCAGAGAGAGAGGGAGATACAGAATCGGAAACAGGCTCCAGGCTCCGAGCCATCAGCCCAGAGCCTGACGCGGGGCTCGAACTCACGGACCGCGAGATCGTGACCTGGCTGAAGTCGGACGCTTAACCAACTGCGCCACCCAGGCGCCCCAATATTTGTAATATTCTTGATATACCATCTGTTATCTTTTGCAAGAATAATTGTGAAAAAAAAAAGCCATCTTGCTGGTTAGTTTCTTTCCTCATCTGATTAGATGGTCGTTTTTCCCCTTTTTTGTGGGTGGCATTGTCATTGTTCAGACCTCGTTTGGGGGCAATGAGGGTCTCCCTGAGACCTGGAGACTATTCTTTTCTTTTTCCTGTCTCCTTTTTTTCTTTTTCTTTCTTTCTTTCTTGGAGATTAACTCTCTTTGTACATAAATCAGGACAGAGCTCCTGTAGATGCCCAAAAATGGGGATGACTAGATGATCATCTGTATTCCAGCATCGCGTGTCCAAAGTGTCAGCCATACACTCTGACTCACCTACTTCCTGCATTTGGGTGGTGCTTTTTGAGAACTCTGCATTAAGTCTCTAAAGATAAGTGCCGTCACATCCTTGAGCTTCTAAGGAGAGGTCTGCTTCCAGAAATATTTGCAAACAAAGGCCCCAAACTGGGAGAACCTCAGGCAGAAAACCACACCTATGTATAAGAATTTGTCATTAAATACAAAGGTGTGACTCTTCAAGGAACTAAGATTTACATTTGATGCAGTCTCTAATCTCTTACTCTCCAGAGCAGAGTGCACAGATTAGTTTTCCATAAACAAAACCAGTTCATTAATGTTATATTTATTAGAGCAGCCAATTGCAGGGTTTTTTTCTCATGAATTAGGCAATGGTTGGCTTGAGAATAAGAAGGCATAGTGATTAAGAGCCCTGACACCAGAACTGAACTCCTGGGTGTAGAATCCTAGCAACACCACTTACTAAGTGACCTTGAGCAAGTTAATCCTCTATACCTCAGTTTCCCAGGGGTAAAATGGAAATGACAATAATAGCACCTATCTCATGGGGGTGTTGTGAAGCTAAGTGAGTTAATATTTTAAAGCACTTAACACATGATAAGCCCTATCTAAACACTTACCTTTAAAATTGTTAAATCTTTGAAAAAAGTGCAAAAGACTTCCTAGAGCCAATAATAATGCCTATCTTCTAGTTTTTGAAGATTTACTAAGTGCCAAACACTTTGAAGATATTATTTACAAACCTCACAACAAGGTAGGTCTTACTGTCTCCATTTAACAGATAAGGAAATAGAAGATTAGGGGATCTAATTAAATTGCCTAAGAGCATATACGAGGTAGCCAAGTTGGGAATTCTAGTATCATGTGTCTAATTCCAAAGCATGCACCTTTCCGTTGTGCAGCATTGTTTCCTTAAACTTCTTACCCATCTCCTGCATTTATTTATAATCCACTCTATTTTAAGGACGCCTGGGTGGCTCAGTCAGTTAGGTGTCTGACTTCAGCTCAGGTCATGATCTCGCTCTTTGTGAGTTAGAGTCCCAGTCAGGCTCTGTGCAGACAGCTCCGAACCTAGAGTCTGCCTCAGATTCTGTGTCTCCCTTTCTCTCTGTCCCTCTCCTGCTCACGCTCTGTCTCTCTCAAAAATAAACATCAAAAAAAAAAAAAAAAGTTGTTTGGGGGGGGCGCCTGGTTGGCTCATTTGGTTAGGCATCCCACTTTGGCTCAAGTCATGATCTCACAGTTCATGAGTTCGAGCCCTGCTTCTGGCTCTGTGCTGACAGCTCACGTTCCGTGTCTCCCTCTTTCTCAAAAATAAATATAAAAAAAACTTTTTTAAGTTTTTTTTTTATATCCACCCTATTTTAGAACTGGTCTTCAGAGTCACTTTGGCCATACCCTCTGTCCTATCACAAATAGGTAAATTGAGATTATAAGAAGTTAAGTGGCTTTCCCAAGACTACATAATTATCTAATAACTGTTAAATAGCCATTGAATGCCAACCAAGCATTTGCTGATAAGGAAAGTTATGTACATTGCTTATCAGAGTGACTTTTCACATTGCAAGCAATCAACCCTAGCTATTTTTATCATTGTTCATTTGTTCATTCATTCATTTAACAAGCATTTATTAGGCATTTCTTACAAATCAGGTACCTGGGAATAAAACAATGAACAAGATAGGATTCCTTTTGAAGCTCACACTAACTGTCCCATCTGGGAGCCACTTAGATATATGTGACTATTGAGCACTTGAAATGTGGCCAGTCCAGATTGCAATCTGCTAATATGCAATATGCTAGTTCAAAAAACACATAGGAATCTGAAGGCATAGTACCAGAAAGTAAGCTAAACTACTTCATTAATAAATTTTATATCAAGTACATGTTGAAATGACAATATGTGGGATATAATGGGTTAAATAAAAATATGAAAATCTTTTCATCTGTTTTTAATGTGGCTAGTAGAAAAGTTAAAACTACATGTGGGTTGTGTTAGGTTTCTATTGAACAGCATCAGTCAAGATGGCAAAAAGAGATAAACACAATAAAATATAAGTGCTATGAGAACAGTCAATAGAATATTCTATGGGGGGGGGGGTGTCTGGGTGGTTCAGTTGGTTAAGCATCTATTTCGACTCAGGTCATGATCTCACAGTTTGTGAGATGGATCCCTGTGTTGGGCTCCATGCTGTCAGCACAGAGGCTCCTTGAGATTCTCTCTCTCCCTCTCTGCCCCTCCCCTGCACTCACTCTCTCTCTCTCTCTCTCTCTCTCTCTCTCTCTCTGCCCCTCCCCTACTCTCTCCCTCAAAATGAAGTTTTTAAAAAATAAAAGGATATTCAATGGGAACTCAGAGGAGCAACTGCCTTGGTGACTTAAGAAAGGCAAGCAGGGGGGCACCTGGGTGGCTCAGTCGGTTGAGCGGCCAACTTCGGCTCAGGTCATGATCTCGTGGTCCGTGAGTTCGAGCCCCGCATCGGGCTCTGTGCTGACAGCTCGGAGCCTGGATCCTGTTTCAGATTCTGTGTCTCCTTCTCTCTGACCCTCCCCCATTCATGCTCTGTCTCTCTCTGTCTCAAAAATAAATAAACGTAAAAAAAAAATTTTTTTTTAAAAGAAAGGCAAGCAGGGTTGCTGGAGGGGTTGTGGGAGCAGGGGATGGGCTAAATGGGTAAGGGGCATTAAGGAATCTACTCCTGAAATCATTGTTGCACTATATGCTAACTAACTTGGATGTAAATAAATACATAAATAGAAAAATAAGTAGGTTCCAGGCTCTGAGCTGTCAGCACAGAGCCTGACGTGGGGCTGGAACTCATGGACTGCGAGATTGTGACCTGAACTGAAGTCGGAGGCTTTAACTGGGCCACCCAGGCGTCCTCTCTGTAATGCTTTTTTGTTGTTGTTTACATATTTATTACTTATTTATGTGACTATGTTTAAAATATTTGCTAGGGATGAGAAAAGAATAAATTATTAAATTCATATTTAATTATTGGTCCACTAATGAATTTTATTTTTCTAGAACTATATCTTACTCTCACAAACCTTGAAGGATAAAAAGTCTTGTGCTAAGGTGAGAGTGAAGAATCTTCATCTAGCCAGTTAGAGCAGAAATCTGGTCCCTGAGGGGAGAGGTCAGTGCACAGACTGACAGGTATGAAGTCTGGTAATATAAAGTTTAGGGAAGGATGTGAAGAAATAGGAACTCTTTCATTAATTGCTTACAAATTAGTACATTGCATTTTGAAAAGCAATTGGCAGTTTGTAATAAAATTGAAAATGGAGATTTCATAGAACTCAGCCTTTGGATTTCTCTGTCCCTGAACAGTGTTTTGCAAAGCCAAACTCAAGCACCCCAGGCATGTACAGGAGGAAAATAGAAGAGCTTCTTGCATATATATTTTTTAATGTATTTATTTAAAAATGAAAAAGAAATTGAGCTTTACTAAAATTTAGTGTAAGGATTGAAGCTGGTGCCTTCATTCAGGGTGAATTTCAGAAGTCATATGGATTATGGATGCTGACAATTCCCAAATGTAAACATCCAGGCTTATCTTCTCCCCTGAACTCTGCCTACTATGTATCTTTACTTGAAAGTATATGATTACATGAAAAAGATGGGAAGAGTAGGAAGTTAATAAATTTGTAAATAAAATAGATGTATCAAGGGGCGCCTGGGTGGCTCAGTCGATTGAGCATTCAACTCTTGATTTCGGCTCAGGTCATGATCTCACGGTTCATAGGATCGAGCCCTGTGTCAGGCTCTGTGCTGACAGTACAGAAGCCTGTTTAGGATTCTCTCTCCCTCTCTCTCTTCCTCTCCCCCACTCTCTTGCGTGCGCGCTTGTGCTCTCTCTCTCAAACTTTAAAAACTTTTTTTAAAAAGAGATTGCATTATATGCACTTTATTTAGGTTTATTAAGGTAAATGACAAAATTCAAGTGACTGTTCTCTCACTACCATGGGCACAGCACAGAAATGGGGACCAGAATGGAAGGGAAACTGAGTCAAGGCATTGAGACCCTGACTAGGATCAGACCCCAGAGAAGAGGAACGTAAGGAGGGATTAACTGCTCATCCCCAGTGTAAAGGGAAGGAAATATCCCACCCTCTACCTAGTCCTAGGGAGAATACACACAAGTCAGGCACCCAGTCTAAATACAGGCGTGTCTGTAGTAATAAAACAAAAATTCTGCCAGTCAAAAATTACTCATCCCATTTCTTTACAGTCACGTGTTTAGACTGTAATAATCACACAAAAAACTATGTGTGATAAAGTTTGGACAACAAAGAGGAAACAAATATTTGTAAACCTTAGTTTTCATTCTGGCTTATTACATAATAAAATGCTCTGCATTCTTTTGGTTGACTCATTAACACATTATAGTTTTCAATACACAGGGTTTGGTGAGCTTTGAGTGGTAAAAAGCTCTCCATTGCAATAGTTACTAAAATTTATTGACAACCAGGTTAGAGTAATGTTGGCCAGAAGAACTTGAAGTTCAAGGCGAAGTCTTAGAAGTTAGTTGTATTATGTTGTATTATCAGGGAGAGAATCATGTTCTTTCTTTCAGGTTTCAGTAAAAACCTGGTGGAAGCTAGATTTTAGAGTAATTGTTTAATGGTATTGTACCCTAATGTTTCCAGAATACAGGCACAGCTCTTACTTAATAAAAACATCAAAGGGCCTGAGGGAATCTCACTTTTGATTTTTTTTTTTAAGTTTATTTATTTTGAAAGTGAGAGAGAGCAGTGAGAGCGCCCACGCAAGTGAGGGAGGGGCAGAGAAAAGGAGAGACAGAATCCCAAGCAGGCTCCATATCAGTCCAGAGCCCAATGCAGGGCTCAGCTCATGAACTGTGAGCTCCTGAGCTGAGATCAAGAGTTAGACACTCAACCTACTGCACCACCCAGGCACCCCGGGAATTTTACTTTTGCAACTGGTATTCATAATCTTCAAGAAAGTAACAGGGATGCTAAGGTATCAGAAATAGGTTTTATTGTATAAAGCAAGCATGATGTTACTGGAGGTCTGCTAGGAGAGCTGGCTGCCAGGAGGCCTAATGGACTGGAACAACAATGTGGATAAAGGGACGGAGGTGTGTAGGAGTTAGAGGGGGAACCCATCAGAGCGTAGGCTCCGAATTTGAGATTTGCTAGTCCAGAAAGTATAGTTTGGACCTTGGGAGGAGCACGTTCTCAGTGAGAGATTTATAACTAAATTTTCTGAGGTTGATGCAATTGGCCTGGATGCCAGTTGATTGATTTATAATTAGGGGATATATATTTCTTGTCACAGTATGCTCATTTGACCTCTTCAGAGCTTTCCTTTTCACAGGACCACAGTCCCCTCTAGGCTGAGTCAGCAATCCAAAAGTTGTTGGGTAAACAGAGAATTCTTACCCAGACCTGAGGCGTGTTTCAGCCCGCTCAGGCCTGGAGAAATATTCCTGACCAACGGAAGAACATTTTTCTTATATTAGACACTCTGTCAGATTTTGCTTTTCTGAATCTAATTATATTTTTGGAATAATTTTAGATATACTAAAAAGTTGCAAGGTTAGTACTGAGGGTTACCTTCATTTATCTAGTGCCCCCTAATGTTAACATCTTACATAATCGTGGTACATTTGTCAAAACTAAGAAATTCACATTAGTATAATGCTATTAACCATGGACTTTATTCCAATCCTACCAGTTTTTCCATTAATGTCATTTTTCTATTCAGGGATCCAATCCAGGATCCCACACTGCATTTAGTTACCACATTTTGCTTAATCCTCTCCAATCTTGCACAGTTTCTCAGTCTTTCCTTGTCCTTTGTGACATTGACATTTTTGAGGAGTACAGGTCAGATATTGTGTAGAATGTCCTTCAGTTTGGGTTTTTCTTATGATCACACTAGATTATTAAGTTTGGAGGAAGCTTACAACAAAGGTGAAGTGCTTTTTCTTCCCATCATATCAGGAGATATATGATATCAATGTAACTTATCACTGATAATGTTAACCTTACCCACTTGTTTAAGATGGTACTTGCCAGTTTTCTCCACTTGGAATTACTGTTTTTCTTTCCTCTATTCCGTGCTTTAGAAGCAAGTCACCAAGTCTAGCCCACCCCCAAGGAAAGGGAGAATCAGCTCAACTTCCTGGAGAGGGGAGTAGCTACAAATATTGTCTTGAATTCTTCTGTAAAGAAAATTTGATTCTTCTCTGGCACTTACCTACCTACTTATTTATTCAATTGTTTATATTAGTATGGACTCATGGATATTTATTCTTTGGATTATAATAGAATACTATTATTACTTTGTGGTTCAAATTGTTCCAACTTTGGCCAAATTCTTCCAGATTTGAGAGCTCTTTCAGGTTACTTCCTGTGTCCTTTTGTTGGAGAATGTTATTTAGGAACCAAGATTTGGGTGCTGGACGTGCTCATTGCTACTGAGTTGCCACTGCTTCCAGGTCTACTCAATGAACAGAGCTAGCAAATAAGTGTGTGTTTGTTTACATACACACAGATATTAACCCATATAAACACATATCTATATTTGTTTCTGTATCTATATGAATATATATTAAAATGAACATGAGTTCATATAGACATCTCCAATTCTAATACAGCACTACAGAATTCATTCTAGCCTTCTCTCCTTGATTGTTTCTTAATTTCTTTCTTTAAAGTGAGAAATCTGGCTCCTGTTGTCTTTAATTTATTTATTTTATCCTAGTAGATAAATAAAGCAGTTTCAGAAATGCTGACCCTTACCAACTGTAGTGTTTATATCTGTCCTTTTTGTCTTTAGCCTTAAAGTATCCAGTCCAAATATGGTTTTCCAAATTTCCTTAGGTCAGCTTCTGTTTTCCCCACTTCCTTCAGTGAGGTTATATCATATATTTGTAATACAATCAGATTCATTTGTCACTGCATTCCATCCTGAGATCCTTGGATATCCTGTTGACTTTTTTTTATTTGCATGTAAAAAAGTTCACTATTTGTGATGTATAATTTTGTGGGTTTTGACAAATGCATTAAGTCATAGGTCTACAACCATAGTATCATATAGAATAGTTCCATCATCCTAGAAACTCCCTTGTGCAGCCCCTTTGCAGTCTGAACTACTTTAAAATACTAAGTTTCTTCTATTGATTCATTCATTTAAAGGACACAGCTGTCCTTAGAGTGCTGGAGACATTTTGCTAGCTTCTCATATGTGCTGAGTTGATAAGTTTAGGATTCAGAGGTCAGCATTCTTTCTGATCTCTAAGAATTTGGAAAGCTCCTCACTGCTGCTCACTCTGGCCATGTATTAACTAAATAGCTCATAAAACTGTAGTGACCAAAAACTTGCTTCCAAGAGACTCATTTTGGACTGTTCCATCTCTCTTGTAATATGAGTAAGATATGAAAAACCTTATTGGAAAGCAACGATATGTATCTAATCTATTACTTACAGTTGGTGAGGACTTTGTATTTATGTAATGAGCAACTCCCAGAGCAGTCTGTAAGGGTGCTGCTTGTTTGACACCAGAATCCTGCCTTCAAATTTCAAAAATGTTTCACTCAGTTTAGTTATCTGTCTATAAGGACTCTGTACCTTTCTGGGCCAGCATCAGACCCTTTTAGACTTCTGAGAGTATGTGAAGCTATGGATCTCTCCCCCAGAAAAATTCATGAACCCTCTCCCCTAACCTGAAGATGGGGGACCCAACAGGGGTCCATGGATTCCAGATTAAGAATCTAGATCTGAACACTATAAGGCAAGTTGTTGAACATAACAAAGGATTTGCTGATAATAAATGAGTGTATTCTACTATGGAATTAAATGTACACATATACATTGTGATGGTTAATTTTATGTGTCACCTTGGTTAGGCTGTAGTACCTAATTGTTTGGTCAAAACACTAGTCTAGATGTTCTGTAAGGGTATTTTTTAGATATGATTAATATTTAATTTAGTAGACTTTGGATAAACCAGCTTACCATTGGGGAGCTTAGGTGGCTCAGTAGGTTAAGCATCCAACTTTTGGTTTCGGCTCAGGTCATGATCACACAGTTCATGGGATCGAGCCCATCATGCATCAGGCTCAATCTCTCTCTCTCTCTCTCTCTCTCTCTCTCTCTCTGCCCCTCCCCAGCTTGGGCTTTCTCTCTCTCTCTCTCAAAATAAATGAATAAACTAAAAAAACAAAACAAAACAGATTACCCTCTAAAATGTGAGTGTGCCTCATCTAATCAGTTCAAGGTCTTAAGAGCAAAGACTACGGTTTCCTAATGAAGAAGAAATTGTCCTCAAAACTGTAACATAGGAACCCTGCCTGAGTTTCTAGCTTGCTGCCCTACAGAATTCTCAAAACTGCAACTCAAACTCTTACCTGAATTTCCAGTCTGCCAGCCTACCTTACAGATTTCAGACTTGCCAGCCTACCCTCACTCGCAATTTTATGAGACAGTTCCTTACAAACACATACACAACAGACAGACATAAAACTCCAATGGGTTCTGTTCTCTGGAGAACTGTGGTTAATATATACATCAAAGTATAACAAATACACAGTGAGTTTCCACAGAAATATCCAAAACTCTTACTTAGTGTTTACATATTGCTTCTCTTTTGATCCAGTTCCAATTCCTCTTGTCTTTGCAAGTCCTGTAGATTTTCTATGCTATGTCTCATGCTGTTCTTATTCTATGTCATTTTGCACTTGGATGTCCCGTTGCTGCTATAACAATTAATGACAAACTTTGTGGCTTTAATGATAAATAAACACAAATTTATTATTTTACAGTTCTGGAGATTGAGTCAGATTGGGTGTCAGCAGGGTTATGTTGCTTTTGGAGGCTTAAGGGAGAGGATCCATTTCCTTGCCTTTTCTGGTTTTGAGAGGCCACTAGCTTTCGTTGGTTAATGGTCCCATCACATCACTTCACCTTCTGCTTCTGTCATCACATTTCTTACTTTGACTCTGACCCTTCCTACCTCCGTTTTATAAGAACCTTTGTGACTACATTGGGCTTTCCAGGATAATCCAAAATAATCTCCCCATATAATGACAATCTAACTTAATCATATCCAAAAGCAAAACAAAACAAACAAAAAAACCTTTTTGCATATAAGTAACATTCACAGGTTCCAAGGATTAGGAAATGGATATTTTTGAGATACTCTACCATAAATGTCTTTTTTATTCCTAATTTATTTTGTATTTTATGTACTCCTTATTTTTATTCATAAAGTTATTGACAAAGTTCACTTTAAGGACTACTTTGATTAGTTTATTTTTCATAAGTTTATTCTTCTAATTCTCTGTAAAAGTATTTTTCACTTGTTAAACCCCAATTGTTCTCTCTTTTTCTGACTGCATAACTCCGAAGCATTTCTCTGTATACAGCTGAGACCTTTTACTTCTCTCTGAGTTTTATTTTGTCCTTTGTATGGCAGAGGAAGGACAGTCTAACAATTCTTTTGGTAAGAAAAATAAATTATTGATTAGTATTCTAACTGAAAATCAGTTTCCTCTCACTAGATAATGGTGTGTGGATAGGTAGTATGTATACTCAACTGATATTCTCCCCTTCATCTATACCCATAGAACCCTGATTTTGGTTTGGATGGCAATGTGCCAAGCCCCAGAGAATGAGATGAATTATGACTTACCATAATCATACCAGGATTTTTCAACTTCAGCATTATTGATGTTTGGGGCCAGGTACCTGTTTGTTGTGGGGGGTTGTTCTGTGCCTCGTAGAATGGTTAGCAACATCCCTGATCTCTACCCACTAGACGCCAGTAACATCTCTCACAAGTTTCAACAGCCAAAACTATTTCTAGAGATTGCCAGAAAGCAAAAATCACCTTCAGTTGAGAATCGCTGTCTTAAGACCAATCATGACAATCCAGTTCTTTATCAGGGACTTATTTAGGGAAGGCACACGATCTATTTCTGGCAAAATGGAAGAAGTCTGTTTAAGTGTTGTGGCATAAAGAAGAAAAGTTCTGAGGAAGATTTTCCTTTCTGAAAAAAAAGAGAGAGCTAAAAAAATAACAAGGCCCTCAGAGTCCTTTCCCCCACCTTGCAGCCTGGGATGCTGGTATGTATGGATTTGAACTTTGGAGCTGTGGCAGCCATCTTGTGATTTTGAGTACAGCAGAAGAGAAGGATGGGAAGAGCCTGCATCCTTGATGACATAAACTGTGGAGCCAGCCTTGGAACTGACTACCTCTAGATACTAGATAGAATGTCTTTGTTTTGTGCCAGTCCCAGACTGTCCGTAATCAGTGTTGTGGCTGAATGGGCCCTTGTGCTTTTTATTATGATTGCAAGATGGCTTTCAGCAATAATCATCAAGAAACGTTGTAAAAATGAAGGCTTAGCACCTACAGGACCTGTAAATTACATAGCACACATGGCACCACACAGCAAGGTTGTAGGCAGATAGACTGAGTGCACACTGGCCTGGGGTTCTGCTTTATTGGAGTTGAGGGCCGGGGCCTAGGGTTTCATGGGCTCACTATTAAATGGTGAATTTAAAACATAAGAGCAGGGATTTAAAGCACGGGAAGAGGAAAAACAAGTGGCCCAAAAGGTCAGTTATGGGAATCTACCAAGATTTTTGAAACAAAGGCGCCTTGGTATAGGCAAGGAGCCTGGTGGTTTCTGTATTTGTGTGTCTGACCTGTGTTTGAGATAGCCCTCTTTGAAGTGGGTGTCTCTTTGTAATGGTTGTCCCAGCAGTCAAAGCTTAAGTCAGGCACTTGTATTACAAAAAAGGGGGGGGATATCAGGGGGCTTCACTACAGTTTTTGTTTGAAACATTTTTAGAGATTTTGTTATTTGTGGCCAAAAGCATCCTAACTGATAGAATTAAAATATGGTAGAAATAGAAAAACACATTAAACATTCTCCCCTTCCTAGTGGCATACTGGAATGGTGAAAGTTTAGAGGGATGGGGGAATGTTTAAGAAGAAACATCTATAACTGTTTAAAATACTATGCATGTTAGGTACTAAGGAACAGAATAAAAATTTCACGATACTTTACACCTAAAGAAAATTTACTAAGAATATTAATTTAATAAAGCAAAAGCTTGAACACGATATAAAATGACCATAGAAGACAGAAAAAGGAGATTTCAGAGTTAAGAAGACAATATAAGGACCAAAATAACACCAACTTTCACCTAACAAATTAATATAAAATATGAAGAAACAACAGGCGCAACTGAAATGAGATTTCTAACGCAAGAGAAGGCCTAATTAATCACTACAATGGAAGAGGAAAAGAAAACAAATGTTAAAGCATTGTAGAGAACCTTGTCCAATTAATATCCCTAAAAGAGTGAGCCTAAAATGTGCAGCAGGGGGGAAAAAAAAGTATTAAAAGAAACTAGATCTGCAAACTAAAAGGCGATCTTGTTTCTGAAAAAAAGTGAAATGAGTGATTGAACTGAGATGAAACATGTCAAATTCAGTTAAATTTCAAGGATTAAACAGTGTTCTTCAGGCATCCACACAGAAAAAGAAGGTGATCTGTAATGGGAAATTTGGATTATGCTTTGATTCTTTCACAGCAATATTCAGTGCCAGAAGATAGAGCAACGCCTAGAAAGTTGAAATAGAAGACAAGAATACCACACAGGCAAGTTGTTTGCATATAAGGAAGCATATTTATACTCCTAAGCATAAAGAAACTTAGAAATCACTGTATCCAGGAGTCCTAGAAAAAAATTACTTTCAATAAAATCCATATATCCATGAAATTTAAGTATAGTGAAGGTAAGATAAAAGGACTGGAGATAAACAATGAGTACATTTAAATACATAAATAGCTGCGATATCAAACATAATCTAAAATGGTGTTCACCAAATAGTTTGATGTTTATTTCTAGGTGATAGGATTTTATTTTTTTAATTTATTGATATGTTGCTCTGTTGCTTGAATGATTTTCAAGGAATATGCTATATTTCCATTTTACAAACACTAAATTAGTCTAAAAATAAATTTATGATATGGCTTAAGTAGATTACCTCTAGAAAATTCAGGTATGGGTAAACGTTATCTAGGACAAAATGTGTTGGCTTGATTTTTATCTCTTAAATATTTATTACCTTATTCATTAGAATCCATCTTTGTATATAGTATTTTGTATTATAACCCAGAAGGATAGAATTATTTAGCACAAAGCAGTCTTTCATTTTCTTGGCCTTAGTTCTATTGCTAAGGGTTTTACCAAACTCTCTAAAGAAATAGAAGAGGAAGGAATGCTTCCCAACTCATTCTGTGAGGCCAGTATCAGCCTAATCTCAAAACCAAAGACATCACAAGGAAAAAATGAAAGAACAGACCAATATCCCTCATGAATATAGTCAAAAAAAAAATCCTCAGTAAAATACTAGCTGCATGTTTGTGAATTTGCAAGCACATCCAGTAGCATATAAGATTATATTCCATGAGCAAGTGGGACCTATCCCAAGAATGCAAGGTTGGTTTAACATCTACAAATCAATGTACTACACCAAATTAATACAATAAAGTTAAAAAGAAAAAACCCACATGATCATCTCAATATTTCTTTTTTTTTAATTTTTTTAATGTTTATTTTCAAGAGAGAGAGAGACAGAGAGACAGAGTGTGAGCAGGGGAGGGGCATAGAGAGAGAGGGAGACACAGAATCAGAAACAGGCTCCAGACTCCGAGCTGTCAGCACAGAGACCAACTCAGGGCTTGAACTCACGAACCGTGAGATCATGACTGAGCTGAACTCAGATGCTTAACCGACTGAGCCACTCACAACAAACTAAGATAGAAAGGAAATTTCCTCAATTTGATAAGACCACAGCTAACATCATACTTAATGGGGAAAGATTTAAAGCTTTCTCCTGAGATCAGGAATAATAAGATGTTTGCTCTTGCCACTTCTATTCAACATAGTGCTAGAGAGTCTAATCAGGGCAATTAAGCAAAAAATATGAATAAATGGCATCCAAACTGGAAAGGAAGAAGTAATACTACTTATACTTTCAGGGAACATAATCCTGTATATAGAAAAACCTAAGGAATCCATTAAAACTAGAAATGAATTAATTTACTGAAGTTTCATCATGCCAAATCAATGTACAAATATCAGTTGAGTACAGTCAGAAAATTAAGAAAAAAAATCTGTTTGTGATAGCATCAAAAATACTTAGAAATAATTTTTTTAATTATTAAATTTTTGAAAGAACTTAAAGAAGACCGAATAAATGCAGAGATGTGTTCACAGATTGGAAAATTTAACATTGTTAGGATGGCAATACTCTTCAAATTGACCTACAGATTCAGTGCAATCCCTATCAAAATCCTAGGAGTTTTTCTTTTGCAGAAATTGACAAGTTAATCCTACAATTCTACATGGAATAGCAAGGGACCAAGAATAGCAAAAATAACTTTGAAAAAGGTCACAGTTGGAGGACAAACACTACAAAGCTTCAGTAATCAAGACAGTGTGATACTGGCATAAAGATAGCAATATGGGTTAATGAAACTGAATTGAGAGTCCAGAAATAAACCCTTATATATACAGTCATTTGATTTTCAACAAGGCTACCAAAACAAGTCAATGGGGAAAAAATAATCTGTTTTTACAGATGATGCTGGGACAACTAGATATACACAAAAGAGTGTACACATCCTTACACAAAAGAGTGAATTTGGACCCCCACCTCACACCACATACAAAAGTTAATTCAAAATGAATCAAAGACGTAAATGTAAAAGCTGAAACTATTAAACTCTTAGAAGACAACATGAGTGTAAGGTTTTATTATTTTGGATTAGCCAATGATTTCTTAGATACACCACCCAAAGCACAAGCAAACAAATAAAAAATAGATATATTGAACTTCATCAAAATTAAAAACATCTGTGCTTCATTGTCAAGAAAGTGAAATAACAAGCCAAATGGAAGAAATATTTGCAACTCATAGATAAGACACCAGTATTTAGAATACATAAATACAGAATACAGGTGGTTTTCTGCTCAGGTCATGACTTCGCGGTTTGTGGGTTCAAGCCCCGCATCAGGCTCTGCACTGCCACTGGTTGGGATTCCCTCTCCCTCCCTCTCTGCCCCTCCTCTTCTTGAGCTCTCTCAAAATAAAAATAAATGTTAAAAAAAAGATAATCCAGTTAAAATATGAGCATATAGACATTTCTCCAGAGAAGTTACACAAATGGCCAGTAAGCACATGAAAAGATGCCCAACATCATCAGCCATTAGGGAAATGTAAATCTAAACCACAATGAAGGGTGCCTGGGTGGCTCAGTCAGTTAAGCGTCCGACTTCGGCTTGGGTCATGATCTCACAGTTCGTGGGCTCAAGCCCTGCATGGGGCTCTGTGCTGACAGCTCAGAGCATGGAGCCTGCTTCAGATTCCATGTTTCCCTCTCTCTGCTCCTCTCCTGCTCACAGTCTGTCTCTCTCTCTCTCTCTCAAAAATAAAATAAGCGTTAAAAGAAAAAATTTTAAACCACAATGAGATACCATTTCACACTCACTAGAATGATTGAAATATAAATAATAATGGACAAGTGTTGTTGAGGATGTAGAATGGAACCCTCATATTTTGTAGATGGTGCAGCCACTCTGAAAAACAGTGTGTCAGTTTCTCAAAATATTATCCATAGAAGTACCATTTGACAGTAATTGTATACCATAGATACCAAATAGAATTGAAAATATGCTGATACAAAAATTTGTACATGATTTTTATAGCAGCAATATTCATAATTGCCAAAAAGTGGAAACAACCCAAATATCTATCAATTATGAGAAGATAAATTGTGATGTATCCATACAATGGCATATTATTTAGCCATAAAAGGAAGTAAGTACTGATACATGTTACAGTGTGGATGGACCTCAAAAAGATTATGCTAGGTAAAAGAAGCTAGACACACAATGTCACATACTATATGATTCCATTTGTGTGAAATGTCTAGAATAAGCAAATTCACAGAGATTGAAAGTTAAATTAGTAATTTTCAAGAGTTGAGAGAAGGGGAGAATGGGAAGTAACTGATGAAAATATTCTGTATTTCATAGTAATGATAGTTGTACAATTTTGTGACTATACAACGACCATTGAATTGTATTCCTTAAAAGGATGACTTTTATGGCATGTGAATTATATCTTTTTTTAAAAATATAATTTATTGTCAAATCGGTTTCCATACAACACCCAGTGCTCATCCCAACAAGTGCACTCCTCAATGCCCATCACCCACTTTCCCCTCTCCCCCACCCCCCATTAACCCTCAGTTTGTTCTCAGTATATAAGTCTCTTATGGTTTGCCTCTCTCTCTCTCTCTCTCTCTCTCTCTCTCTGTAACTTTTCTCCCCCTCCCCTCCCCCCATGGTCTTTTGTTAATTTTCTCAAGATCCACATATGAGTGAAAACATATGGTATCTGTCTTTCTGTGACTGACTCATCTCACTTAGCATAATACCCTCCAGTTCCATCCATGTTGCTGCAAATGGCCAGATTTCATTCTTTCTCATTGCCAAGTAGAATTCCATTGTATATATAAACCACATCTTCTTTATCCATTTGTCAGTTGGTGGACATTTAGGCTCTTTCCATAATGTAGCTATTGTTGAAAGTGCTGCTATAAACATTGGGGTACAAGTGCCCCTGTGCATCAGCACTCCTGTATCCCTTGGGTAAATTCCTAGCAGTGCTATTGCTGGGTCATAGGGTATTTCTATTTTTAATTTTTTGAGGAACTACCACACTGTTTTCCAGAGTGACTGCACTAGTTTGCATTCCCACCAACAGTGCAAGAGGGTTCCCGTATCTCCACATCCTCTCCAGCATCTGTTGTTTCCTGAGTTGTTAACTTTAGCCACTCTGACCAGTGTGAGGTGTTATCTCGTTGTGGTTTTGATTTGTATTTACCCGATGAGGAGTGATGTTGAGCATCTTTTCATCTGTCTGTTGGCCATCTGGATGTCTTCTTTGGAAAAGTGTCTATTCATGTCTTCTGCCCATTTCTTCACTGGATTATTTGTTTTTCGGGTGTGGAGTTTGGTGAGTTCTTTATAGATTTTGGATACTAGCCCTTTATCTGGAATGCCATTTGCAAATATCTTTTCCCATTCCATCAGTTGCCTTTTAGTTTTGTTGATTGTTTCCTTTGCAGTGGAGCAGGAGGGCCCATGTATATTGCCCCTGCTTGGGCTGATCTCTGAGCAATACCAGGCTAAGACATTAACTGAGAAAGGAAATAGCTATAATATTATGACCCTTTCCCTTTTGTTTTGGAAAACTGGAGCTGGTGTATTGAATTAAGAACATTCAGAAAATGACCTGCTGCATGAGGGGGCACAATCCACCCACAGGAGTCAGCACATAGCTCCTCAAGCATTGGAGTTCCAATTTTTGGCAAGTAAAATACCCCAGGGTTGTTTTCACTGAAGAAGCAGGTTTAGTACACTCACAAAAGAAGTAAAGCACTAAGATTTGTTACTTATAAATCCCAGAAATGGGAGTGGGTGTGCAATGAGCTAGGGGAAGGGCAGTCCTCTGTGTCAGGTCATGAACGAGCAGGAAATAGAATAGGGTAGCATGCACCTATTACTCACTAATGTGGCTGGGGCAGAGGTCACCAACTTTTCACAGCCTTAATAACTGTGGTTATTTTATTTGTTTATTTCTAAGTGATGATTTATTTACTTATAGTGAGCATGAGTGAGAGAGAGTAGCAGAGAGAAAGGGAAAGAGAGAATCCCAAGCAGGCTTCACACTCAGTGTGGAGCCCAACACAGGGCTTGATCCCACGACCCTGGGATCATGACCTGAGCTGAAACCAAGAGTTGGACGCTCAACCAAATGAGCCACCCAGGCACCCCACTAGGTGGTTATTTTAAAAGGTGCTCTGGGGACGGCAAAATGGGAATTTATGGTGGGAATCCTAAACTCAAGTCCTTATCTAAATGTTCAGACTCAGTGTGAGTAAGGTCATCGTACCGTAAAATGCCTAGGTAGCAACTTAGAAAAACAAAATTTATTTTTCTCATCACACCTTCCCATGTGGAAAAAGTTCCAAGAGAAAGCTGACAGAAAAGACCAAAGTATCCAGAAGAAAATACCCCCTGAAGAAGGAAGTTTGGAGTATTTCCAGAAGTTTTGATAATTTCTGTAGGATACAGACAAAGGAAAATACAGAAAAGCACTGTCTTCCTCAGCAATATGCCTCAGCTGTGTTGGTTGCAAGGAACAGAGAATCATTCAAAAATAACATTTATGGGGTAGCTGGGGTAATGGTACTCACAGGAATAAAAGATAGGGATCTAGGACATGTGGGAAGGTCTGTGGGAACCCCTGGAAGGACAAAAAGCCATGTTGTTGGGCAGCGGACAGTTCTTGTTTGGGCTTCCCGATATTCATCGTTTCAACCTTCTTTGTGGCCCAATTACCTTTTGCCCCTATCACCTCTTCCACTTAATTTGATAGAACCATTATGTGGGAGTTGGCTTGTGACACAAGCTAGGAGGGCAGGCCTTTGACCCAAGCTAAACTAGGGCATTGTATATTCCCCTCCACCCTGGAATGTGAATCTCTAACACAGGGGAAAGCACACTAAAGCTATCAATGATCAAGTTTTACTCTGTCTGTACTACACATTCTGACCAGACCTTTCTTGCTACTGAGACCGCTGTTGTCTCCAGGGATGTCTTGGTTCTCAGGCATGACTCACCCACCTCTAGTCAGTTGGATTCTAATCCCAATGCCTTTTCAATAAATTCTCTTCTGCTAAGGTTGGAGCTGTTTTCTGCAGCTTGCCACAGAAAGATTCACTCATGAGTGGCAGAAGCCATGGTAGGGCTGGGTTCCATAGGGCCAGATGGTCCAAAATAGCTCTAGGGCCTTCAGGAGTAGAAATTCAACAACTATCTGTCTAATGTGACATGACTGACTACTCTCTGCCTATCAGCTACTCTGTGGATCTCTTTCTCTCTCTACTATCCATTGATCTCCTCACTCTTTATCTTTTTTCCAGCTTGCATTTTCAGATTACTCAAAATTTCATTTGTTCTCTTCAACATATTCTTGGCCCATATAGCAGAAGAAAATCTTTCCTCTACCTTCTTATGTTCTGTAGCTGGACCTGAGAGTTAAACTGACATAAGAGGGAGGGAACCACAGGAGACTCTTAAATACAGAGAACAAACTGAGGGGGGATCAGAGGGTGGGGAAGAGGTGAAAATGAGTGATGGGCATTGAGGAGGGATGAGTACTGGGTAAGTTTCATGTAAGCCAATTTGACAATAAATTGTATAAAAAATAAAAATTTTCTAGAACACCTCAAAAATTAATTAATTAATTAATTAATTAACTGGCATAAGATCAAACAGGAGAAAAGTAAAAAGTTTTCATTTAATATTTTTACATGCACTTGGAGCCTTTATAGGAAAACCGAAGACCGAAGTAGTGGTTTAGTACCAACAGCTTATATACTTTAAAAAACAAACAAAGAATTATAAATTTGTGAAGTGACAAGACAAAGAAGAGTTTACTCTTTCAGGAGTGGTAGTTTGCAAGGAAGTGACTAGGATATACAGGGAAACTAATAGAAGCTAAGGGTTATTTCAGTAGGTTTGTTTGTACATATCCATCTTGGCATTGACTCCTAGTGTCTGATGGTGACACTCTTCTTCTCTTCCTAGTAGAGTACCTTTCTAAAGAGAAAATTTCTGATCTGCTTTTAGGTGGGAAGGGGGAGATCAGAGAGCCTTTCCTTAATCTGTTGTTTCTCAGCTGCCTTCAGCTCAAAATCATCAGTACACAAAAGTGGCATATTTTGGGTTGGCATGTTCTTATCCTCTCAGAGATCAGAATTTTGAGCATCTGCTCTCATCTTTAACTTGCTGAATCTCTCTCTCTCTCTCTCTCTCTCTCTCTTTTTAAAATGTTTATTTAGTTAGTTAGTTTGAGAGAGAGGGTGTGCAGGGGAGGGGCATAGAGAGACACAGAGGGAGACACAGATTCCGAAGCAGGCTCCAGGATCTAAGCTGTCAGCACAGAGCCCGACATGGGGCTCAAACTCACAAACCGTGAGATCATGACCTGAACCAAAGTAGGACACTCAACCGACTGAGCCACACAGGTGCCTCAACTTGCTGAATCTTTCAAATATTCTGCCATTAAACTCCTGTGACTATGAATCTGTTTGCCACAGCTCATTACCTAATAATCTAGAGTGCCACATGGACCCAGGACTAGGGTGAAGCAAGCAAAGTGCCCAGGGTGTAAAATTTCAGAAGATTTTCAACTCTATGTACCAACCATGCACTTGCACAACCCTGAGAGGGAGCACCTCCTGAAATGTTGCATCCTGGGTGCCTTGCTTGCTTTACCCTAGTGCTGGCCCTGCACTTCCTTGGTACAGTGTTTAGAAGCTGTGAGTTATCCTACCCCCCAGGTAAGGGCAGCCCAATTCTTTGTTAGAGTATGCTTGAACAAATTTCTCCTCCCTAGGCTTCCATTCGTCAATTTCCATTCGTCCGCTTCCAAAAGCAAGCTGTGTTTCCATCCTGGATGGCAGGAAGTGCTTGCAATATATAAAGTAAAAATTTAACTGCACTCATTTTTTTATAAGATTCAATCTTCAGTAAGCAAACCCTTACTTCAGGTAAGGTAAAGCATTTCATGCCATTTCACTGCACAGGACATGAGCCAGCCTATGTGTTGGTGGTTTTTCAATTAGGGGCATGACTGGCCTCAGTTAGCAGAGAATATGGGGAGAAGTGGTCACATGATACAAAACAGGGTTACTCGATCCATATGGGCCATTGATAGGGCTGGGAACATGGCACATATGTTAAATGCTCTCTCTTGTATCCAACATCGTTACATGTAAGTCACAGCCACAACAAGGAGCTTGGTGGAACAGACACAGAGAATGACACAGTGTGCTAAGAGTTGTTGTAAAACCTCTCCCTGTCCCTCCATAAACAGTGGTACAGGCAGCAACCCAAGTTCCTCGCTGGGGTTTCTCCTTCTCCAGGGTAGCACCGTGTGTGTGCCATAGGCTGTACTGCAGGAGGAGTGAGTGTCCAAAGAGCAGAACAGAGCAGGTGAAACAGGGAGTTCACTAAATCGTGAGGGAGTGTAGAGGTGTTTGGTCATTTGGCAGGAGTGAGGTGACTGGTTCTCCAGCGCTAGCAATATAGCCCTTCATCTGGTCCTTTGAGTTTCCTTTGTGCCTGCAAAGAAGAAAGGGGGACAAGCTGTTCTATGGACGCATCTGGCTTAGAACCAGGTTTAGCAGGACTTTATTTTACAATTTATTTTACTTTGTTTTGTTTTTAAGCTTGAACAGATGACAACGGACAAGAGCCAGAGGATGGACTTTGCAATCCTTTCCTTTTACCTCCACCTCCAGGAAGATTTTTCGTTTGTGGGGTTTGTTTTCTCTATTTCAATCCTTGTCTAATTATTATATGTCTGAAGTACCCTTCTCTGAAATAGTGGCTTCCTAATCTGGCTTCAACTCCGTTTTTGAGAAACAAATCTCACTTTTTAGAAAGACCTTTAGAAACTTTCTAATTTTATCTTGAGAGTAGGGTGGAGGGAGCTTGTGCCTTATATTGCCATAGATATTGTGAGGACTTGTGAAGACTACTAAATCTGGGGATTTTACTAAAATCTGGGGATCTCCTCTCCAACTCACTTTACTTCATAGTATAGAATTTGGTAAGCTTGATACTTCTGCTCAAAACATAAGTTGAAAACCAGATCCACAAGTCAAATTTTATCACATTGCTTATATTTAAGACTTGGATTCTGATGGGAGCATGGAATGAGAAAACCCACCATTCATTGAATATAAACTGTGTTCTAGGCACTAACATGTGTTACCCAATCCACACAAAGCTCATTGTAGTAAATACGATTGTTTCTATAGATGAGAAAAAAAATGAAATTCAGAGAAGTTGAGTAACTTATTTCCTAAACCTGAGGTCACCCAATGGGTAGGAGGCAAAGTAAAATTCAAATTCTGATCCATTTTGCTCTTAACTGTATTTTTCTTTTGCATCCCTTCAGATGATGACTAGAATATAGTTGTACATTGCTTATAAAAATTTTTTTGCCCTTATGTTCATACTCTTTTTGTTAAATGCTTGAAGAACTCCAGTTATATGTTAAAGCCTCTTTGTATTTCTGCCATTTCACAAATATTTGTGCCTTTCTTTCCTTAAGAAATGACTTTCTTGGGATGTAGTCTATATATATACAATGTAGTATTACTCAGCAATCAAAAAGAATGAAATATTTCCATTTGCAACTATGTGGATGGAGCTAGAGGGTATTATTCTAAGTGAAATTAACCAGTCAGAGAAAGACAAATATCATATGACTTCACTCATATGAGGAATTTAAGATACAAAACAGATGAACATAAGGGAAGGGAAGCAAAAACAATATAGAAACAAGGAGAGGGACAAAGCATAAGAGACTCTTAAATACGGAGAACAAACTGAGGGTTGCTGGAGGGGTTGTGGGTGGGGGTATGGGCTAAATGGGTAAGGGACATTGGGAGGACACTTGTTGGGATGAACACTGAGTGTTATACATAGGGGATGAATCACTGGAATCTACTCCTGAAATCATTATAGCACTAAATGCTAACTTGGATGTAAATTAAAAAATAAATACATTTTTAAAAAAAAATTTTAATGACTTGCTTTGATGATACCACTATGCCATTTTTTGACATGTTAAAAATTTAAGTGGGAGATTTAACTCAATTTCTCCAGCACTACAATGCCTTTGGTTAAACATCCTACTACAAAAATTTCTATCTGGTTATCTTCCAGGGTAACACATATAGAGTTGGGGTTCCCTTGTCGATTCTTCTTTTTCACCATTTATTGGAGTCCACCAAGGCTTAATGCTCAGCCCTCTTTTCTATCTACCTTCTTTCCCCAGATTATCTCAGCCAGTCTCATTATTTTAAATGGCATTTATATGTCAATGACCCCCCAAATTCTTATCTCTAGTCCTCACCTCTACCCCACTCACAAGTCAATAACTTTTCCAACCCTTTCTTTGTAACTCCACTTGGAGAGTATAAACTTTAGTTTTGAATACTGTCTTTCTTTCCCAAACCTGCTTCCCATGTATCTTATAAATGGAAACTCCATTCTGTCAGTTGCTCAGACCAAAATAACCTGTATTAGTTTCCTATTGCTGCTTAACAAATTACCACAAACTTAGTGGCTTAAAACAACAATTTATTCTCTTATAGTTCTGGAAGTCAAAAGCCTAAAATCAATGTGCTCCTTCTGGAGGTTTCTTGTATTCTTGTATTTGTTAGCCTCTAGAAGCAGCCTACATTTCTTGCCTCCTGGTCCATTTCTTGCAACACACTAACACCTTGCTTCCACTGTCATATTTCCTCCTACTCCTCCTCCTACTTTCTGATCTCCTTAGCCTCCTCTTTATAAGGATCTCGCGATTCTATCAGACCCACTCAGATCATACAAAGTAATCTCCCCATTTCAAACTCTCCAATCACATCTGCTGAGTTCCTTTTGCAATATAAGGTAACATTTACTGGCTCCTGGGGGACTACTATTCAGCTGACTACAATCTTTTCCTCACATTGTTCACAGAAATAATTTTTTTATGGATTACAGACCCATGTGTTTAAAAAAAAACAACACACATTATCGTTCAAATAGTAAAAGAAAATTTAAGGGAATATATTTATAACCCTTTAAATAGAAAGTCTTTAAATGAGTTTCCAAAATCAGAGTGAATCAGTGAAAAGAGCAAAGTACAAAAATCCAAAATTCTGTCCCTCCACAAAAGCAGTAAAGTAGCAAAAACTATCAAAACCAACTTTTTCAGAACTCCAGAAACTAATTAAAAGTTTACAGCAACCAGGAAAACGATTAATTAAGGCTAAATAAATAAATAAATAAAACAGCCAAATCTTAGTAAGAGAGCTCTGTGGCATTTTAACTTACTTCCTCCCCATCCTTCATTCCCTACTGCCTGGTTTAGCAACACCCTTCAAGACAAACAGCTTCCATTTTGGATATAGGTTTCTAGTACTAGAGGGAGCAAAACAAACTTCATTCTCAAAGAACTGTGGTGGTTTATTTTGATTTGTCTGATGGTTCCCTGAAAGACCAAACCAAAAGACTTGCCTTAGTTTCACTTAACTTAGCTCTCTCCAAAGTCTGAAGCAGCTACCTGGGGGAGTGCTTATCAAACATATTGAAAAGCAAATGTATTCGTTGCTAATGCCTGGGGTAAAAGATAACAACTGGGGCAAGCAATAGAAAAAATATAAAAGCTTGCAATGAAAGTATGAGAAATGAGATGTTTTGGAGAATAAGACCTTTGGAAAGCTTCCACATATTCCTAAGGCTCTAAAAGGCTGGGTGCATATCCAAGGCTAGTGTATTCTCAGAAAAGACCTGAGAAGACACTGAACTTCCACCTCTAGCTGGCCTTCAGGTTCTGCTCAAGCAGTAAGGAAGGCTCAAGAAGAGTTGTTGACGGAGTATTGAAGATGTGTCACAACATGTACAGAGAGACTCTTGGCAAATTGGAAGGTTTTCTGTTATCATTGTTCCAGGCATTAAAGAAATCTCTGTCAAATCATTAGCTGACCACTAAACTAATGGAAAAGATACTACAGTGCCCCTAAACAACAACAACAAGAGTTTACAAAACTAGTTGAGAAAACTCAATAAACAAACAACTACAACAAATCCTAGGGAGGGAAGAATGTAATTTCTGGAGTTCCTGCATTGTAATGTTCAAAATGTTCTTTGTACAAGGAAGTAAAGGAAACCAGGAGAATAAAGTTTCATCAAATAGATAATATCAATGAAGAGATACAAAATTTAAAAAAGAAACCAAATAGAAAGTCTAGATTTGAAAAATGCAATAATTGAAATTAAAAATATATACTTAAGGGGTTCAACAGTATATTTAAACAGCCAGAAGAAAGAAGCTGTGAACTTGAGGTCATTTGAGATTACCCACTCTGAGGAGCACAAAGAAAGAATGAAGAAAAATGATTAGTCTCAGAGACTTGTGAGTATACCAACATACATCTAACGGGAATCTCAAAAGAAAAGAAGAGAAAGAAACAGAAAGAACGTTTGAAGAAATAATGGATATAACCTCCCAGATTTTATAGAAGATATGAGTCTTCATATCCAAGAAGCTCAATGAACTTCAAGTAGGATAAACTCAAAGAGATATGCATTAAGACACATTATAATCAAATTGTCAAAAACCAAAAACAGCGGGAATCATGAAAACAGCAAAAAAAGTGACTTGTCATGAGCAAGAGATCATGCTCCAGCAATGAACAATCTGAAAATGAAATTAATAAAACAATTCTATTCATAATATTAAAAATAATCAAATACTTAGGAATAAACTTAACTGAGAAAGTGCAAGACTCATATACTGAAAATGATAAAATACTACTGAAAGAAATTAAAGAAAACCTGAATAAATGGAAAGCATTCTGTGTTCACGGATTAAAACTTAATATTGTTAAAATTTAATGCCCAAATTTACAGATTCAATGCCATTCGTATCAAGATTTACAGATTCAATGCCAAATTTACAGATTCAATGCCATTCATATCAAGATTTCAACTGCCTATTTTCAGAAACGGAAAAGATGATTCTAAAATTCATATGGAATAGCAAGGGACCCAGAAGAGACAATACAATCCTGGAAAAGAACAAAGTTGGAAGATTTATAATTTATAATTATAAGTTTATAAATTATAAATTATGTTAATAAGATTAACAGCTAATTTCTTATCAGAAACTATGCATAGAGGCCAGAGTGTAGGATTACATATTAAAAATGTTAAAAGAAAACAAATTAGCAACTAAGAATTCTACATCTGGCAAAATAATCCTTTATAAATGAAGGAGAGATGTTTATTGAAGCATTATTTAAAATAGTCAAGATGTGGAAGAAACCTAAATATCCATTAACAGATGAATGGATAAGATAAATACATTACATACATACAATGGAATATTATTCAGTCTTTAAAAAGAAGGAGATTCTGTTACATACTACAATATGGATGGAACTTGAAGACATTATGTAAACTACAATAAGCTAAGCACAAAAGGACAAATACTGCATGATTCCACTTATACATAATATTTAATCAAGCTGGGGCGCCTGGGTGGCGCAGTCGGTTAAGCGTCCGACTTCAGCCAGGTCACGATCTCGCGGTCCGTGAGTTCGAGCCCCGCGTCAGGCTCTGGGCTGATGGCTCGGAGCCTGGAGCCTGTTTCGGATTCTGTGTCTCCCTCTCTCTCTGCCCCTCCCCCGTTCATGCTCTCTCTCTCTCTGTCCCAAAAATAAATAAAAAACGTTGAAAAAAAAAAATTAAAAAAAAAAATATTTAATCAAGCTAATTGAAACAACGTGGAGTAGTGGTTGCCAGGAGCTGGGGGAAGCAGAAAATGAGGAGTTGGTGTTCAGTGAGTACAGAGTTTTAGTCATGCAAGATGAAACAGTTCTAGAGTGTCGTGCAACAATATGCATATAGTTAACAATATCATAATGTTCACTTAAAAGTTGTTAAGTTGGTAAATTTACGTTATATGTTTTTTAACCACACACACACAAAAACCTACCAAAAAGAAAAAAAGAAGAAGAAATTAAGACTTTCCCAGATAAAAACTAAGAGATCATTTCAAGTAGAACATCCCTCACAAGAAATGATAAAAGGAGTCCTTCCTGCTGAAATAAAAGGACACTAGACAGTAACTCAAATCCATACAAAGACATAAAGAACACTGATAAAGGTAACTACATAGCTAAATATAAAAGTCCATCTTAATGTATTTTTTATTATAACTTCTCTTTTTAATCTATTTGATTTAAAAGGCAACTACATAAAACAGTGATTATAAATCTATGTTGATGGGTACAAATGTATAAACATGTAACTTGAGATAGTACTATGAGAGGTGGAGGAGTAGCTATATAGAAACAGCTTTCACATAATATTGAAACTAAGTGTTATTATCTTGAACGATTTTGTTATAAATTAAGATGCTAATTGTAATCTCCAGGGCAACAACTAAGAAAATAACTTAAACTAACTTAAAAAAATTAAGTGTCCAACTCTTAATTTTGGCTCAAATCATGATCTCATGGTTCATAATAAACTGTTAAAAAAAAGACATATAGGTAACAAATAGACAAATCACAAAAGACTATCAGTTATTACATTAAATATAAATGGATTAAACTCCTTTAAGGCAGAGATTGCAGAATGGATAAAAAAAACTTAATCTAACCATGTGCTGTCTACAAGAGACACCTTAGATCTAAGTCACAAATAGATTGAGAATGAAAGAATGGAAAAAGATATTTCAGGAACCTAAAGAGAACAAACAATAACCAAAAGAGAACTGGAATGGATATTCTAATATCAGATAAAATAGACTTTAAGACAAAAGTCGTTACATAAGACAAAGAGGAACATCACATAATGATAAAATAGTTAATTTATCAAGATACAACAATTACAAATATGTGCACAACTAACAGAGCCCTAAAATGTATGAAGCAAAAACAGAATTGAAGGGAGAAATAATGATAATAATAATAATTATAATAATAATAATCAGAGACTTCAAACCCTCACTTTCTTCTTTTTTAAGTTTATTTATTTATTTTGAGAAAGAGGGAGAGAAAGTGAGCAGGAGAGGGTCAGAGGGAGATGAGACACAGAATCCCAAGCAGGCTCTGCACTGTCAGTGCAAAACCAAACACAGGGTTCCCTCTCACAAACATGAGATCATGACCTGAGCCAGAATCAAGAGTCCCACACTTAACCAACTAACCCACCCAGGTGCCCCCAAACCTCCCTTTCTATAATTAATTAGAACAACTAGACATAAGATAAACAAGGAAATAAGACATGAATAAAACTATAAAACAGCTACACCTAACAGACATATATAGAACACTTCAGCCAACAATGGCAAAACACACATTCTTTTCTCTTTTCTTTCCTTTTTTTTTTTTTTTGAGAGAGAGAGGGTGCAGGTAAGCAAAGGACAGAGAGAGAGAGGAAAAAGAGAAGGGGAGAGAGGGGAAAAAAAGGGGGCTCACCCAAAGCAGGGCTTGAGCTTACCCAGGGCAATGTGGGACTTGACCTCACGAACCATGACCTGAGCCGAAGTCCAATGCTTTAACCAACTGAGCCACCCAGGCACCCCCTTTCTTTTTTATTTAAATTCCAGTTAATTAACATACAGTGAAATATTATTTTTCAGATACGCAATATAGTCATTTCACACTTCCATAAAACTCCTGGTGCTCCTCACAACAAGTGCACTGCTTAATCTCCATCACCTATTTAACCCATCCCCCACTCACCTCCCTTCTAGTAACCACGAGAACACACGCTATTTTCAAGTGTGTATGGAACATTCTTTGGTGTAGGACATATGTTAGACCATTAAACAAAGCTTGATAAGGTTAAAAGTATTGAACTCATACAAAATATCTTCACTGACAATGATGGAGTGGAAGTAGAAATCAATAAAAGAAGAAAATCTGGGATATTCACAAATATGTAGAAATTAAACAGCACACTCTTAAACAACTAATGGGTCAAAGAAAAGTCACAAGGGAAATTAGAAAATATTTTGAGATGAATTAAAACAAAAACAGCATGCTAAAACTTATGAGATGCACAAAAGCATGTTCTGAGGGAAACTTATAGTTGTAAATATTTATGTTAAAAAACAAGGAAGATCTCAAATCAACAACATTCTGCCTTAAGGAACTGGGCAGGGGAGGGAAGCAAACTAAACTTAAAGCAAGGAGGAAAGGAGGAAGCAAAGAAGGAAGGAGACAAATAAGATTAGAATAGACATAAATAAGATAGAGAATAGAAAGAAATAGAATCAGTGACACCAAAAGCTGGTCCTTTGAGAATATCAAGAAAATTGGTAATTAGAATGACCAAGCAAAAAAGAGAGAAGACTGAAATTAATAAAATCAAGATGAAATGGGGACTTTACTTTCAATCTTACATAAACAAAAGGGCTTGTGACAGAATATTGTGAGCAATTGTTCACCAATAAATTAGATAACCTAGATGAAATGGACAAATTTCTAGAAATACACAAACTACTAAAACTGAATAAAGAGAGAAATTGAATAGACCTATAGGAAGGAAAGAAATTGAATCAATTACCTAAAAACTTCCAGCAAAGAAAAGTCCAGAACCAGATGGCTTCACTGGCTAATTTTATTAAATATTTAAAGAAGAATTAACACCAATCCTTCTCAAACTCTCCCCTCAAAATGGAAGAGGAGATAAAACTTTCTAACTCATTCCACAAGGCTGGTATTACCTTGGTAGCAAAGCCACACAAAGAAATCACAATAAAAGAAAACACAGACCAGTGTCTCTTATGAATACAGACATAAAATTCCTCAACAAAATACTAGCAAACCAAATCCAGCAACACATTAAAAGGATCATTCACCAAAACTAAGTGAGATTTATTTCAGCAATGTAAGGGTGTTTCAATTTATGAAAACTGGTGAGTGTAACACACAATATTATGAGAATGAAAGGGGGGAAAGATCACATGGTTATCTCAATAAATGCAGAAAAATCATTTGACAAATTCCAACACCCTTTAATATTTTTTTATGTTTTTAATTTTGAGAGAAAAATAGAGTGTGAGTGGGGAAGAGACAAAGAGACAGGGAGACACAGAATCTGAAACCAGCTCCAGGCTCTGAGCTGTCAGCACAGAGCCCAACATGGGGCTCCAATTCACGGACTATGAGATCATGACCTGAGCTGAAATAGGATACTTAACCAACTGAGCCACCCAGGCACCCCCAACACCCTTTAATTAAAAAACAAACAAATTTTAAAAACCACAGCTAGTATTATACTTAAGGCTTCTCCCTATAATTAGGTCAAGACAAGGATATCTGCTTTTATCACTTCTATTCGACATTGTATAAGACATTCTAGGCAGGAAAGTTTGACAGAAAAAAATATATAAAAATTATCCAAAATGGAAAGGAAGAAGTAAATCTATTTCTATTCACAAGTGACATAATTTTACGTATAGAAAACACTAAAGAATCTATTAAAAAACTATTAAAGCTAATGAATTCAGCAAAGTTGTAAAATGCAAGATCACACAGAAAAATCTGTTGTATTTCTATGCTCCAGCAATGAACAATCTGAAAATGAAATTAATAAAACAATTCTATTCATAATATTAAAAATAATAAAATACTTAGGAATAAACTTAACTGAGAAAGTGTAAGACTCATACGCTGAAAATGATAAAAAGCTACTGAAAGAAATTAAAGGAAACCTGAATAAATGGATAGCATCCTGTGTTCATGGATTGAAAACTTAATATTGTTAAGATGGCAATATACCCCAAATTTACAGATCAATGCCATTCATATCAAGATTTCAACTGCCTATTTTGCAGAAATGGAAAAGATGATTCTAAAATTCATATGGAATAGCAAGGGACCCCAGAAGAGACAATACAATCCCAGAAAAGAACAAAGTTGGAAGATTTATAGTTCTAAACTTCAAAACTTACTACAAAGCCACAGAAATCAAAGCAGCCTGGAACTGACAAAAGGATAGACATATAGATCTATGGAACAGAATTGAGGGTCCAGAAGGAAACCCACACATTTATGGTCAATTGATTTTTAACAAAAGTGCCAACACCTTTCAATAGGACAAGAATGGTATTCTAAACAAATGGTTCTAGGGCAACTGGTTATATATTTGCAAAAGAATAAAGTTGGACCTATCATACAAAAATTTTAAAAAAATCAATATTCAAATGTCAGAGCTAAAATATATAACTATTAGAGGAAAACATAAAAGAAAATTCCATTTCTTGGATTTGGCAATGGAGTCTTAGATATTATATCAAAACACAAGCAAAAAGTATGTAAGAAATAGAAAAGAAAAATAAATGTTAGACTTCATTAAAATAAAGAACTCTTGTGCATTGAAGGACACTATCATGAAATTTAAAGACAATCCACAGAATGGGAGAAAATATTTGCAACTCATATATCTGATAAGGATACTGTATCCAGAATTAAAAAAAAAAAAAAAGCTTACAACTCAACAACCAAAAGACAAACAACCTAATTTAAAAGTGGGCAAATGGCCAACTAATCTTTGACAAAGCAGGAAAGAATATCCAATGGAATAAAGACAGTCTCTTCAGCAAGTGGTGCTGGGAAAACTATATAAAAATAAAATAAAATATATATAACTATGTAAAACTATATAAAAATAAAAACTTCTGCACAGCAAAGGAAACAATCAGCAAAACTAAAAGGCAACCAATAGATGGGAGAAGATATTTGCAAACAACATATCAGATAAAGGGTGAGTGTCCAAAATCTATAAAGAACTTATCAAACTCAACACCCAAAAAATAAATAGTCCAGTGAAGAAATGGGCAAAAGACATGAATAGACACTTCTCCAAAGAAGACATCCAGATGGCCAACCGACACATGAAAAAATGCTCAACATCCCTCATCCTCAGGGAAATACAAATCAAAACCACCATGAGATACCACCTTACACCTGTCAGAATGGCTAACATTAACAACTCAGCCAATGACAGATGTTGGCAAGGATACGGAGAAAGAGGATCTCTTGCATTGCTGGTGGGAATGCAAGCTTGTACAGCCACTCTGGAAAACAGTATGGAGGTTCCTCAAAAAATTAAAAATAGAACTACCCTATGACCCAGCAATTGCACTACTGGGTATTTATCCAAGGGATACAGGTATGCTGTATTGAAGAGACACATGCACCTCAGTGTTTATAGCAACACTATCAACAATAGCCAAAGTATGGAAAGAGCCCAACTATCCATCGATGGATGAATGTATAAAGAAGATGTGGCAAAGAGGTTAGAGTGGGAGAGAGCCAAAGCATAAGAGACTGTTAAAAACTGAGAACAAACTGAGGGTTGATGGGGGGTGGGAGGGAGGGTAGGGTGGGTGATGGTTATTGAGGAGGGCACCTTTTGGGATGAGCACTGGGTGTTGTATGGAAACCAATTTGACAGCAAATTTCATGTATTAAAAAAAATAAATAAATAAATAAACATTTAAAAAAAAAGAAGATGTGGTATATATATATATACAATGGAGTATTACTTGGCAATCAAAAGAAAGAAATCTTGCCATTTGCAACTACGTGGATGGAACTGGAGGGTATTATGCTAAGCAAAATTAGTCAGAGAAAGACAAATATCATATGACTTCACTCATATGAGGACTTTAAGACACAGAACAGATGAACACAAGGGAAGGGAAGCAAAAATAATATAAAAACAGGGAGGGGGACAAAACAGAAGAGACTCATAAATATGGAGAACAAACTGAGGGTTACTGGAGGGGTTGTGGGAAGGGGGATGGGCTAAATGGGTAAGGAGCATTAAGGAATCTACCCCTGAAATCATTGTTGCACTATATGCTAACTAATTTGGATGTAAATTTTAAAAATAAAAAATTTAGTCACATTGGAGATTAGGGCTTCAATATATAAATTTGGGGGTGGAAGGGATACGGTTCAGTCCATAACATTATGTATAGAATAATACATTATATATTACTTTGTAACCCAATTTTTCTCTAACCAGTGAACATCTTGCCATACCATGAAGTATTTATCTATAGTTTCACTGTTATTCTGATAAATGAGATGACCTATAATTTATTAAAATAAAATCTTAATTGTTGATAAAAATAAAAATAAAAGTGGACAAAAGATTTGAATTGATATATCTCCAAAGAAGACACACATGGTGAATGAGTGCACAAAAAGTTGTTCAACATTAATCAGGAGGGAAATGGAATTCAGAACCACAATGAGATACCACTTCATATCCACTAGGGGGGTTATAATTTTAAAATAGGAAAATAACGAGTGTTGACAAGGGGTGGAACATTTGGAATGCTCACAAGTTGCTGGTGGGAATGTAAAATGGTACAGCTGTTTTGGAAAACAATTTAGCAGTTCCTTGAAATGCTAAAGATAGACTTACCATAAAGACTCAGCTACTTCCAATATATACACAAGAAAATTGAAAACAGTTGATGACACAAAAAATTGTACAGAAATGTTCATAGCAGCATTATTCATAGTAGCCAAAAAATGAAAACAACCCAAATGCCCATGACTTACGAATGAATAAATGAAATGTGATATATTCATATAATGAAATATTGTTTGGCAAGAAAAAGAAATGAAGTACTGACACATACTACAACCCATGAAAACATTCTGTTAAGTGAAAGAAGACAGACAAAAAAGGCCATATATTAGGGTGCTGGGTGGCTCAGTCAGTTAAGCATCTGACTCTTGATTTTGGTTCAGGTCATGATCTCTAGGTTTGTAGGTCCAAGACCTGCGTCAGGCTCTGCACTGACAGCACGGAGCCTGCTTGGGATTCTCTCTCTCCCTCTTTCTCTGTTCCTCACCCCCCTCAAAATAAATAAATAAACTTAAAAAACATTTTTTTAAATCAAAAGTCACAAATTGACTTCATCAACATGCAAAACTTATTTTCACCAAAAGTGACATTGGTAGTGAGAAAAAGACCACTGGTATAGTAAAAGCATAAATGATATAAACAGACAACTCACAAAAGAAAAACAGCCATAAAGATAGGAGAAGACACTGAGCCTCACTAGAAAACAAACAAAACAATGCAAAGTATAACAATGAGATAGCTTTTTCACTCAATAGATTTGCAAAATTGAAAGAGCTTGAAAATATCAAGGGTGGTTAAGGATTGGAAAAAGAGATCTCATGCACTGCTAATAGTTTAAATTGCAGTCCTTTTGGAAGGCAATTTGACAATAAAGTGTTGGAATTTTAAAACATACCTACTCTGTGACTTAGCGATTCTACCTCTCTATATTTACCTCAAAGAAATAGCTGTACAGGTGCATGAGGAAGCATGTACAAAGATATTTGTTGCAGCATTGTTTTAAATGAAAAAATAAGAAGCCAATGAGTAGGGAGAAATAAAATGTGGTAAAGTCATCCCACAAAATACCATATAATCATTAAAACAAATAATGTTAATATGGAAAGGTCCCTAAGACAGAATGTTGAATGAAAAAAAAGCAAATTTCAGAACATGCCTCATTTATGTAAAATCTACAAAATCTTACCAAACTAACTACAGAATAACTTTGTTTTCCATGGAAATGTATGTATGTAGATAAATGCAGAGAAAAAAGTTTGGAAAGACAAAAACAAAAGTGATATCAGTGGTTACCTATGGTAGAAGGGGACAGATCTAGATTGTTGAAGGCAATAAAAAAGGATTTTAACCTTTTCTAAAATATTTTTTCCCATGGAGGGATGATATAAATAACAAAACAAGAAAAAAAGTAGATTCAAAATCCAAGGTTCCAATAGTGAATATATTTTACCTGTGAATAAATATATTTTGAACTCATTAATGTGACTTTGATGAGGGAAACAAAGGCAAGAAAAATGTAGTTTAAACTCCTTTACAGACTGCAGCCCATTGATAGATGTCAGAGACCTGGCGTGTAACACTCCCCAAGACATTTGTGGCTGCCTTAATGCCTTAATGTTTACACTTCTTTAAAAACTAGAAGCAACCTTATCTTGACAATAGCTAAATCTTCAGGGTCCTGTGAGACCGTGCTTTCAGCATCCAGAAACTCCTTAAAAACTAACTTTATCTCTACCCCTAAAAGTGTATAATCAATTGCTCCTTACAACGTCCGTGCAGCTCTTTCTGCCCACGGGTCCTGTCCCCATGCTTTAATAAAATCACCTTTTTGTACCAAAGACGTCTCAAGAATTCTTTCTTAGCCATTTGCTCACGAACCACACTTCAAATTTCATCAACATGGTTGAAAGAAAGCTTTGATTTGTATCCCTGTCTTCCTAAGTTTAGGGGAGAACAGGAGAAGGCAGGGAAAACATGTTCGACTACTTTTTGATTTTCTTCTGCCAAAATGAAAGTCACGTGAGTCTTAAATGATATAGTTTTTTCAATGCCTTGAATCAATTCTTTAACCATACAAAGAAACAATTAAAAAAGCTTTTTCAGATGTCTAAAACCTGAGAATTCATCTGTAAGGAAACATACATCCAAATAATCTTTCAAGAAACACTTGAATTAGATCATCAAGATCTCTTAAAAAGACAGACATGGATACGGAACACAGCCTGTTGCTGCTGCATGTAATAATTCAATGCAATAGACTATGGGGGGAAAGAAAAAGACAAGTTAAAAAGCAAAAGGAGGGGCGCCTGGGTGGCTCAGTCAGTTAAGCCTCCGACTTCGGCTCAGGTCATGATCTCACAGTTCGTGAGTTCGAGCCCCGCGTCGGGCTCTGTGCTGACAGCTCAGAGCCTGGAGCCTGTTTCAGATTCTGTGTCTCCCTCTCTCTCTCTGACCCTCCCCCGTTCATGCTCTGTCTCTCTCTGTCTCAAAAGTAAATAAACGTTAAAAAAATTTTTTTTTTTTAAAAAGCAAAAGGAGCAGTGGCATAAAAAAGAGGGAGGTATACTAGAATGCCAGTTGTGACAGAATGTAAAGCGTACTGAATTGGAGACAATAACCTTGGCTAATTTGACTCTGTCTACTTTCTAGTGTGACCATAGGCAAACCACTTAACTAATTTGAAGAAAGAGAATAAGAATACATACTTACCTCACTGGGTTGCCAAGAAAGGCATTGTAAAAGGAAAATTACTAATGAGATCAAAAGAGGAAGGAGTGAGAGTTCAACTCTATAATGTGAAATCCTCAGGGGGATGAAGAGTTGCCAAAAGACTTGGAACATAATCTCCAGAGAGATTCATTTTTCCCAAGTACGTCTTTACTCTTTATCCTGTGCCTAGTAACATACACCTGCCTTCGTTTATGTCCGCGTTTTCCCATCATCATCTCAGGAAAGCTACTTTTGAGTCACCAGCTAAATAATTTCCATCATTTTTATCTCACAGGCTCGTTGACTTAACTAAAATACATACTAGTCTCTCCTATCCACTCAACCTATGTGTTTTTGAGAATCACGTATTCAAATGAGCATTGGAGTAATTAAGATGAGGGCTCTGGGGTCAGATTGCCTTGGCTTAAAGCCGAGCTCCACACCTTAACAAATATGTGGGCTTGGAAAAGTTACTCAATTTATCTATGTCTCAGTGAAATGGGTTAAAAATAATACATAATGGGGTGCCTGGGTGGCTCTGTTGGTTAAGCATCCAACTCTTGGTTTCAGCTCAGGTCATGATCTCAGAGTTGCGAGATCAAACCCTGTGTGGGGCTCCACACAGAGCATGGAGACTGCTTAAGATTATCTCTCCCTCTCCCTTTGCCCCTCCCTGCTTGTGCTCTCTCTCTCAAAAAATAAAAATGAAGGAAGAAAGAAAGATACCTAATATATAAAATTGTTTTACAGTGAAATGGAAAAAAAGTAAAAGACTCTTAGAATAGTGTCTAGCACATGTTAAGCACTCAGTATATGACAGCTTTTTACTAATTTATCAGTCTCTTTTTCTTCCTGAGTCATGTGGAACCTAAATGAGTCCTTTCTGGATCTAGACTAAGGAAATTACTCAACTGGATGAAAACACCATACGGGCTTTCATTTTCTTAAATAAAAAAAGAAAACCCAAACTCCCATTTCTCCACCCCAGGAGGCCTGATTTTTCAATTTCTATACATTCATATATTCCATGTTCTTAGACTCCCTTTGCACCCCCAGCCTCACCAAAAGTAAATTGAAGCCTAAATGGAATACCGATTTCATCAGCATACCTACAATCTCAGTTCTGATCACACATTTTCAGAATGTACCTACATATTGCCATAAAAATAATGACGACTACGATGATACCCAACATTTATTAAGCACAAACACGCACAGTATCTACTATGTACTAAGCCCACTTCTATTACTTAAAGTGCCTTATTTCATGTGATCATAAAAACAATCTTATGGAGAAAGTGAGGTTAAATCATTTGTTGAACACCGCCCTGCTATTAAATGGTAGAGCCTGGACTACTACATCCTCACTCCCTTCCAAAAATCTAAGTTACCTTTACAATAGTGTGGAGTCCTTTACAAATCAAATAAAAATCAGGAATCACAGTGCCAAGACCTTTAACTAGAGCACTCCATTACTGATGAGATTATAAATTGGTATAACTACTAGGAAAACAACCTGCTATTACCTACAAAAGTTGAATATAATGCATAATCTATGACCCAACCATTCCATGTTATTTCTAGATATGATCCTTAGAGTAGCAGTTCTCAAATTTTTTGGTCTTAGGATCCTATTATACTCTTAAAAATTGTTAAGGACCCCAAAGAACTTTTGTCAATGAAGGTTGTATCTATTGACATTTCTCATGAAAAACCACTCAGAAAAATCACTTGAGCACTTGTCCATATTTCCTCCAGATATCTATTAAGTATGTTGAAGAAGGGTAGATACTATTAGAAAGCCCAGGGAGAAATTGTCATGGACTCCATTCCAGGCAGCTGATCCTACCCCACTGAGCATGTTTCCTATTTATGTTTGGTTATATTCAGCAAAAAGTTCACAGAATCCTGAGAGTTGGTCATGAAGGAGTCTCTTCCCCTGGGATTAATGGCTGTAATCTCAGGGTCTAAATTCCTATAAGCAGCACAAAGTAAAACAAAACAAAACAAAACACTGTGTTGGTCTTGTTTACTGTATTCTTCTCAAGGCCTAGCATGAAGTAGGTACTCACAAAATGTTGGTTAATGTATGAAGACATGAAAGATAACATCTCTACCTAAAGTCAGAGACTCTTTCCTTTTGGAACAGTATAGATAGGAATTTTTGTAGGAGTTTATAAGATTTATAAGCAACCCAACTAGGAAAGCCCTGTGCTTTTTGAAATGAAACACTGTAAGCAACAGTTTTTCCAAGACTATCGGTCCTGAGTGTGGTGATAAAATGACCCAATGAGCCACTCTCACATATCCCTAATTTAGCAAACTGACTCCAGGGGTTCAGGTTTTCATAAAGATGGGACTTTCAGGTTCAAAAGCAATATCCAAGTCTGAGAGACCACCGATAGAAGATGACTTTCCAGACACATTTAGATCCTTCAGTCTATGCCAAACCCCGGAAGTTTTTAACAATTCTGATAATAATCTTCTAAGGTGGAGATAAGAAGGGATATAGAATGGAGGTTAGTAATTAAATCACTAAATGACATCTTGATTTGCTCCCTGCACCTAGCCTCAAAAGAGCAACTGATACTTATGTTCCTGGGCTATCTACTGCTGAGTCACCCCAGGTCAGTTTATATTTTCTAAAGTGTGGTCAAATCTTTTGCCTCCAGTTGATGCGCACAATAGCCAACAAAATATTTACTATCTGTGATAAGAGAACACCAGGATAATAAATTTGTAAGTTACACTCTTTCAGGCTAAGAAATGGGCTCAGTTTATCCCAATTTACTTCAAATGATGCATAATTTTGCTTTTTGCTCTGAGATTCATTCTTTTATTCTCTCTTGTATTGTAGGGAGCTACATGACTTATTTTCTTTTACCAACTGGCTTCCAGGTAGGTTCAGCAAAAGGGAAGAATTAAGAGAAAATAGGAATTGAGAAGGTGAGTAGAAGGACTCTTGGGTAATTCTCCATGTCTTACTGTGTTCAATGTCTCTGGTTCTAGTTCTTAATGGACAGGTTCTCTTTCTATGGTTCCAGATCCCTCTGAGCAGTGTTCTAGGCTCTTGTAACACCACTTCCTTCCTTTGTCATGTGGCCCCTAAACATGGTAGCAGATGCCTGTCATTGGCAATCTCTGGGTTAACTCATACCGTACCTGGCTTCTCAGTGCTTCCATCACCTGTCTGATTAATTCTTGTATTAAACTCCAGTTGCATCATGACTGACAAAGTCATGATGTGCTTTGTGCGAAGTCTCCATGTGCTTTGGGAGGCCAGGGAAAGTCAAACAATCAGGCCACTGGAAGAGCAGGATCTATAATAGAGGTTGTTGAAACTGGGTGATGAGTATATGGGGGTCTTTTATACTCTTCTTTACTTCTTTATGTATACCTGAATATTTTTTACAATAACTTTACTTTAAAAAAGAAAATATTCCACAGGGTGCCTGTGTGTCTCAGTCGGTTAAGCGTCTGACTCTTGATTTCAGCTTAGGACATGATCTCACAGTTCATGAGTTGCAGCCCTGCACTGGGCTCTGTGCTGACAGCGTGGAGGCTGCTTGGAATTCTCTCTCCCTCTCTCTCTCTCTGTCCTCGCCCATTTGTATGCTCTCTCTCTCTCTCTCTAAATAAGTAAATAAACTTAAAAAAAAATTTTTTTTAAAGCAAAACAGTAAAGCCCAGAGGTTGCACACTTCATTTCAAGATAATTCCAATTACATACATCAGTGGTTCTCAATCAGGGTTGTTTTTGCCTACTAGGAGACATGACAATTTCTGGAGACATTTTTGGCTGTCATAAGTTTGAGGGGGTGCTACTGGCATCTAAGGGGTAAAAACCAGGAATGTGCTAAACATCCTACAATGCACAGGACAGCCTCTGCAATAAAGAATTATTTGGACAACTGGATATCCACATACAAAAGGATAAATTTGGACCTCTACCTCATACCATATACAAAATTAACTGTAAATGGATTGAAAACCTAAATCTAATTACTGGAAGTATAAAACTCTTAGAAGAAAACATAGGTATAAATCTTCATGACCTTGGACTAGGCAACAGTTTCTCAGCTATAACACCAAAAGCATACAAACCCAAGAAAAAATAAATTGGACTTGATTAATGTGTACAAGTTTTGGACTTCAAAGGACACTATCAAAAAAGTGAAAAGACAACCCAGATAATGGAAGAAAATATTTTCACTTCATATATTTGATAAGGATCTAGTATCTAGAATATATAAAAACTCTTACAACTCAGCAATCAACAGACAACTTGATTTTTTAAATGGACAAAGAATTTTAATAGACATTTTTCAAAAGACGACATATACATTGTCAATGGGCACATGAAAACATGCTTAACATCATCAACCATTAAGGAAATTCAAACCAAAACCAAACTGGTACCCACTCACACTCATTATAGGATGGCTATAATTTTAAAAATCAAACATTAACAAGTGTTGGCAAGGAGGTGGAGAAATTGGAACACTCATGCATTGCTGGTCAGAATGTAAAATGGCACAGCCGTTCTGGAAAAGAGTTTGGCAGTTCTTCAAAGGTTAAACACAGAGTTACAATATGACCCAGCTAGGAAAGAATTTTTCTCAAAGCATTCTTAGTAATAGCTATAAAGTAGGAACAACTCAAACACCCATCAACTGATGCATAGATGAGTAAAGTGTGGTATATAGCTGCACAACAGAATATTATTCAGCCATGAAAAATAAATGGTGGTACCAATACTTGCTACCACATGGTTGACCCTTGAAAATGTTATGCTAAGTGAAATAAGCCAGTCACAAAAGGCCACACATTATATGATTTCATTTATATGAAATGTGCAGAGTAGGCAAATCTATAGAGACAGAAAGTAGATAAGTAGTTGCCAGAGTATGAGGGAGAGAGGTGAATATGCAATGGCTACTAATGGATTTAGGGTTTCTCTTAGGAGTGATTAAGATATTCTGGAAAAGAGAGTGGTGATAGTTGAACACATCTTATGAATATATTAAAACTACTGGATTATATAAAGATGATGGTGTTGGAAGAGGTGAAATTACCGGACTCGGGATATATTTTGATGTTAGAGGCAGCAGAACTTGCAGATAGATTGGATGGAGGGTGTGGGAGAAAGAAAAGAATCAAAAATGACTCCTGGTTGGGGTCTAAACAACTGAGGGAATGATCGTGACGTTAACTAAGAGAAGGAAGACTGGAGGAATTGATTTAGGGGATGAAGGAAATCAAGAGTTCTGTTCTGGATATACTACATTTAAGATCACCTGATACACATCCAAGTAGAGAAATTGAGAAATCAGATATATGAATATAAGCCTGAAGCTCAGGAGAGCTGCCAGTCACTGAACTAATGGGGCATTCAGAAGAGAGAGGAAGAGCCAAGTCCTGAGTAAAAAGGAGAAGATCAATAAACAAGTGAAGGTTTGTCCTTAGTTAAGAGCATGCCAATTTCACCCATTATAATCTGAGGGTCAACAGAATAAACAGGTACAGATGCTGGAGGGCTGGTAGATTAGTGGTGGGCACATACCTGATTTCCTTTAAAAGAAATAAGATTATTGGTTGAGGGCAAGAAAAGGGAAAAGAATGATGGAAATGTGAAGAGAAAAGAGAATGAAATAATGATTTCTGAAGAGTGTAGGATGACGTAGCACAAATTTACAGGATAAAACTGAATGCTGGCAAGTCTTTGTATAATATATACAATGCTTGAGGCTATGTAAGTTAGTGAAAGCAATCTGGAGTTTGAAAGAACAATGTGTTGGGGGTTTTTTTAATGTTTTTATTTGTTTTTTGAAAGAGAGAGAGAGCAAGGATGAGTAGGGGAGGGGCAGAGAGAAGGGGACAGAGGATCCAAAGCAGGCTTTGTGCTGCTAGGGTAACAGCAGTAAACTCCATGTGGAGCTTGAACTCACAAACCACGAGATAATGACCTGAGCCAAAGTTGGATGCTCAACCAGCTGAGCCACCCAGGTGTCCCAACAACGGTATTTTTTTGACTCAATTTTATTTCGGGGAATTGGCCCAACACAGTAATTGAAAAGAAAGTCAAATGTTCATGTTAGGTTTTAATAGTGCCATTAATAGAAGCTTTACTCTATATTTCACATAACCTAAGAGACCATTTATGTAGTAGCCTCTGGAGGATCTGTCAGAGGGTCCCATTTCTCAAGCATGAGGGAAGGAGAAATATTGGCTTCCCATCACCTACCTGCATTTTTGTAAATCATGTGAGACATTCCAGGCCTGGTTCCTGTGGATCTCTCTAGTCTCATCTACTGGTGCCATTTTGTACTTTATGCCCTGAAAACACTGGAAGACTTGTAGTTTGCTGCACATAAACATTTGGTTCATTGCTAGAATTGTTGAAGGGACTGTGTTGTATTCTTACCACAAAAAATAGATCCAAGAGACAAAGAGCACGGATTGTCATTCTTGTAGCATCTGAGTTTTACACAACTTTAACTAGTTGTTTTTTTCTCTATTCACCCCAAGCCAATCACCTCGGATCAGAACAGTGATGCTTTTCAGGCCCCAGATGTGTCTGCTCCTCATTCTGATAACTAATTCAAGGCAAGTTGTCAAACAAAGAGGGCAGGCCTTGTAGGAGGTCTATGCTGGTGAGGAGAAGCCAGAGATTTGTGTCTTGAGTACGTGGAACACCCGGACTTCCACGATATAATGCTGACACCAAGCTGCCTGGGTTGGTGTCTCAGCTCTGTCACTCACTCATAGAATTGTAAACAAGTTACTTACCCTGATGCTCTCCTTGTTAGAATGGGGATAATAGTGGTATATACCTTATAGAATTTTTGTGAAGACTAAGTGAGTTTACTTATGCAAAATACTTAGAATGGCTCCGATTTCTGTTATACTCATGGGATTTTAATTTATGGAGATGACTAAGTAAAAACACGGGAAGACTAGTGCCACTGAAGGGCTACATACCATGCAGGGCCACCTGGGGAAGCATCAGTGTTGATTAGGAGGCAGAAAGTAGTGAAGGGGAAGCCTGGCCCAGAGCCTGTATGGTTTTCCATAGGAAAGGCAAGGCAGGGCAAGGGAAACTGCTTAGGGTTGGCTAGTCTGAATAATTTTGATGAGCTGTCTCAGTTGTCTGGTACTTAGTCCTGGATGATTTAGGGCAGGGGGTATATTGGTTTGGAGTTGGGGGGGGCGTTAAATAAAGGAGGTGACTGGGGGTATGGACTTGGGATTAGTTGGTTTATATATGAAAACATGCTTTCAGATTTGTTGCTCATTTTTTAATTTAAATTTTTACTGAAGAATCATTGACATACAATATTGTTTTAGTTTCAGGTGTACAACATAGTTGATATTTACATACATTATGAAATATATACACAGATTTGATATTTGTATACATTACAAAATGGTCACCACAATAAGTAGTCATCATCTGTCACCATACAAGATTACTACAGTATTATTGCCTATATTCCCTATGTTGTACATTGCATCCTGTGTCTTAATTTTATAAATGGAAGACTGTACTTCTTAACCTCCTAACTTATTTTGACCATCCCTCTATGTAGCAACCATCAGTTTATTTTCTATATGAGTCTGTTTCTGACTTTTTTTGTTGTTGTTCATTTGTTTTGTTTTTGGATTGTACATGTTAGTGAAGTCATACAGTATTTGTCTTTCTCTGTCTTATTTATTTCACTCAGCATAATACCCTCTAAGTTCATACATGTTGTCACAAATGGCAAGATTTTTATTTTTATGGCTGAGTAATATTTCAGGCAAATTGTTTATTATCTCTGGGAATTAGCTAACCCTGGGAGGGGCAGTCTCTCCTCAGCGAGTCAATCCCCACAACTTGTCAAACACCATAAAATATTAAAAATATGGTTAATACACTAGCCCATGGAAAGTATTATATAGGGGCACTTGGGTGGCTCAGTTGGTTAAACATCTGACTTCAGCTCAGGTCACTCATGATCTCACAGTTCATGGGTCTGAGCCCCACATCAGGCTCTGTGCTAACAACTCAGAGCCTGGCACCTGCTTTGGATTCTGGGTCTCCCTCTCTCTGCCCCTCCCCTGCTCTTTCTCTCTCTCTCTCAAAAATAAATAAAAATTAAAAATATAAATATATGTATATATATATGTGTGTATACACACACACACACACACATATATATATATATATATATATATATATATATATAAAAGAAAGTATTGTATAAGTGTTAGCTACTCTTCTGAAAGAGACACTCAGCCTTGTTGGCAGTCAAAGACTAGAGTTCAGATAAGGCTCATTGTGAAGGTTTAAATTATTTTTGTTCTCCAGGTAGCAGAGAAGCTCAGGAAGCTTAGAAAAACTTTTGCCCATAATTTTTTGGTTTGTGTCTCCCCTGGTTCTGGAAAGCTCTACTTCAATTCCAGTTCCTGACACTATTCTATTGACCTAGTGAACAATATCTTAAGTTAAGGATTATACCTCTTTGCTCATCTTTTGGTTTTCATGGAAACCAACTTAGGTATGTACTTGACCATTCTTTTTTTTTTTTTTTGAGCTTTTATATTTTTTATTCTTCATTTAACTTTTAAAACACTACTGTAGTTGAATATTAAAACAAAAACAATAATAGCAAGTAGTGAGCTATGATTATAGTCCTTCATTCGTTCACTACTGCATATAAAATGCCATCAGTGTTCTTCACTGACCCCATTAAGAGGTCTGACACTGAACACCTCCCCTAGGGTGATGTTCATCATCCTCATACGCTTCTCCATTGTAATGGCGCCTTCTTTCCTGATTTAGATCAAAGTCCACCAGTTCTACCTGGTCCATTTCATCAGTCTCTTCTACTTCCTTCTTCTCAGGTAGGAGTTTTTCCAGCAAAGACAGTTTATCAGGAGAGAGAAAGCCATTCTCAGGGAAGTTTACCTTAAATTCAATGATTAGGCAACCCTTTTCGTATGGTCTACGATAAATTGGCATGCCTTCATTCAGCACACACTTGATATCTGCATGCTTGACAATCTGACCTGGACGAGAGGTAAAGACAATGGTTCTGTTGTCTAGAGTAGATATTGGCTTTTGAAAGCCGCACAGTGCTTCAACCAGCTGTATGTCCATACACATGAAAAGATCCCCTCCTCGCCTAGTAAAAACAGCATGGTCCTTCTGATCTAAAACAATGATAATATCTCCTGGTTCCAGTCCAGGTTCTAGGTCTCCTTCACCATGGAATGTTATCTTCTGGCCATCTTTCATGCCTTTGTCAATATGAACTTCTAGAATCTTCTTTTCTCGAACTATCTTCCTTCCATTGCAGCTTGTACATCTATCTTTAGGACTGATCCGTTCCCCATGGCCCTGGCACTCCATGCACACAGACTGAATTTGTTGAACCATTCCAGGTCCTATCTGATGAATTCTTATTTGCATTCCAGTACCTCGGCAATTGGGACAACATTCTACCGCTCCTTTCTTACCACCTCGGCCTTCACATTTGTCACAAATCACATCCTTTTGCAGAGCTAGTTTTCTTGTTGCACCATTATATAAATCTTCTAAGGTTACAGAGAGCTGATGCACAACATTTTTACCTCTCCTCTCTCTCTGCATCCTTCCTCCTCCTCCAAAAAACATATCAAAGATGTCCATGGGGGAGCCAAAACCACCACCTGCTCCACCTTCTTTAATTGCCTGTTCTCCTCCTTTGTCATATAATTCCCTTTTCTTCGCATCAGAGAGCACTTCATAAGCTTGAGAAATCTGTTTAAACTTCTCTCCCTCATTTGGATTCTTGGCAGGTGGTACTTCAAAGCCAATTTCCTGTAAGCCTTTTTCAATTCTTCCTGGGTGGCATTGGGTTTGACCCCCAAAACATCATAGTAACTAGTTTCTTTCACCATTTTCTACAGCCGGCGAGGGGGCCAAGGTCGGTGTGGGGGAGCGGGAAGGAGCGCATTTCTGGGCGCAGCTCGGGCAGCCACTGCTCCTCCGCTTTTCAGCGAGCGTTCTGGAAAGTTCCCTGTACTTGACCATTCTTGGTTTAACCATGGTACTGAAGCCTTTCTGACAAAAATCAGTAATTTTAAGTGAGATAATACTAAGCTATTACCACCAACCCGGACTAACCAAATAAACAAAAGTATAGAAGTGCCTAAGAGCAAAATACATTAGTCGCATACAGTATCCAGGAGACATGTTAGGGAGTTATGGCAATACAATATTGAGGTAATGGCTATATCAGTCCTTCCTGATACCATCTGAAAATAGCCCTCAATCTTGATCAATGGCTTATTTTTATCTGGCCCAGGCTTTAGGGCCTAACTTGCTTTCCAGGTATGTACTTGCCTTGCAGATTAAAGCTCTTACTAGATTTCTCTTGACTTCATGAAGATGTTACATAAGTAATTGAACAAGTTGTAGAAAGAAGAGAAATGGAGATGAATCAATTGGTTTGAGAATTCTTCCAGAAAATACCTACAGAACTTCACGGCAACTGATTAGATATAAGGAATGAAAGGGCAGGGAACTGACCTTGGGAAATGGTTGTTACCACTAAGAAATGAAGTTGAAAGGAAGTTGACTTGGAGAATAAAGTAAGTCCGTATCCAGATATACTTTATTTGAAATGATATGATATCCAACTAGATAGGCCCAGTAGGCAAGAGGGGGAACAAGACTAGATGAGAAGAAGATATCAGGATAGGAATGATTATGAAAGCCATGAGCAAGACAAGGGTGGCTGAGACATATCTTTTGGGTGCGGTGGGAAGACAGGAGAGAATTCTGGAGAAAAGAGAGACCATATGTTTAGAAGTGGGAGATCCAGGGTGGTATAATATCTTGAAAGAATTCACAGAACAAAGTTCATAAGACAGAGAGCAGGCAACAGTGTCTAAAGGTTACATGAGAGGAAAGTGAATCATTGGATGTGGCAACACAGGAGTCTTGGGCAATAACAGGGTGAGTAGTGAGGGAAGAATGCCATGGGTCAACAATTAAGCACTTTATCTGGGTCAGATCAAAGTGATTAGTATAAATCACTGAAGAAGTTTCACAAGGAAGAGATGGGCTGAACCCACAGAAGTTACTCAGTAGTGCCATTCTCCATCAGAAGTTGGCCACGGCAACTTTTTACTCAACACATCTCCAGAGGCAAGGAAAACAAAAGCAAAAGTGAACTATTGGGACCTCATCAAAATAAAAAGCTTTTGCACAGCAAAGGAAACAATCAGCAAAACTAAAAGGCAACCAATAGATGGGAGAAGATATTTGCAAATGACATATCAGATAAAGGGTGAGTGTCCAAAATCTATAAAGAACTTATCAAACTCAACACCCAAAAAACAAATAATCCAGTGAAGAAATGGGCAAAAGACATGAATAGACACTTCTCCAAAGAAGACATCCAGATGGCCAACCGACACATGAAAAAATGCTCAACATCCCTCATCCTCAGGGAAATACAAATCAAACCCACCATGAGATACCACCTTACACCTGTCAGAATGGCTAATGTTAACAACTCAGGCAACGACAGATGTTGGCGAGGATACGGAGAAAGAGGATCTCTTGCATTGCTGGTGGGAATGCAAGCTGGTACAGCCACTCTGGAAAACAGTATGGAGGTTCCTCAAAAAATTAAAAATAGAACTACTCTATGAGCCAGCAATTACACTACTAGGTATTTACCCAAGGGATACAGGTATGCTGTTTTGAAGGGGCATATGCACCCCAATGTTTATAGCAGCACTATCAACAATAGCCAAAGTATGGAAAGAGCCCAAATGTCCATCGACAGACAAATGGATAACGAAGATGTGGTGTATATATACAATGGAGTATTACTTAGCAATCAAAAAGAATGAAATCTTGCCATTTGCAGCTACATGGATGGAACTAGAGGGTATTATGCTAAGTGAAATTAGAGAAAGACAAAAATCAGATGACTTCACTCATCTGAGGACTTTAAGACACAGAACAGATGAACACAAGGGAAGGGAAGCAAAAATAATATAAAAACAGGGAGGGGGACAAAACAGAAGAGACTCTTAAATATGGAGAACAGAGGGTTACTGGAGGGGTTGTGGGATGGGGGATGGGCTAAATGGGTAAGGAGCATTAAGGAATCTACCCCTGAAATCATTGTTGCACTAATGCTAACTAACTTGGATGTAAATTAAAAAATAATAATAATAACATAATAATAATAAATTTAAAAGTGTTACATTTGATTTGATGTGATTCACAGATATTCTCTTTTGGGAAAGAGAAAGTCTGTACTAATGTGAGAGTTCTTGAATTGAATTTTAAGATTCATGTCAAAGTAGTTGAGAAATACAGTGACTTTAGAGAATATTTTTATTGAATAGTCTTATTTGGAACTCTGTGTTTAAGCAAAAAAAGAGGAATCAGTCTGCTATCTTGTGAACATTTATCCTCTGCAACAAAAATATCACATAGGAAAGATAAAAAGAATCCTATGTTGTGTTAGTCTGGTGTGTATATTATTATGCTTCACGGGGATAACATAAAAATACATAGACTTTCACAAAGTTAGAAAGTTCTACTATGATTTTCTTTCTTTTTTTTTATTTTAGAGAGAGAGCACAAGTAGGGGAGAAGGGCAGAGGGAGAGAGAGAGAGTCTCAGGCAGGCTGCATGCTTGATGGAGCATCAGTGCAGAGCCTGATGCAGGGTTCCATCCCATGACTTTGGGATCATGACCTGAGCCAAAATCAAGAGTCAGATGCTCAACCAACTGAACCACCCAGGCTCCCCTCTGCTATGATTTTCAACTGCCACCCTCTGAACAGAAGCTTCAAGGAATTTTATTGAGCAAATAAACATAAATAATAAATATGTGTATAATTCTCAATATTCATGTTGAGATGTTGTTTATGAACATTGCTGAGGTATATTACAAGTACTTTGATATTAAGAAAAGTTAAAGTGCCAATTTTTAATCATAGCTGACTTCTTCACAGACATTGATAAGCTGACCCTAAAATTAATAGAGAAATTCAAAGATCTCAGAATAGCCAAACAATTCAAAACAATCTTGAAAAAGAAGAATAAATTTGGAGCACTCAAGCTTCTGACTTTCAAAACTTACTACAAAGTTACACTAATCAAGGCAGTGTGGTAGTGGGGTAAGGAGAGACACAATGGAATAGAATTGAATACACATCAATGGAATAGAATTGAGATCTAGAAATAAACTCTCTCACTTTATGGTCAGTTGATTTTCAACAAAGATGCCAAGACCATTCAATTGGAAATAATAGTTTTTCAACAAATAGTTCTGGGACAACTGGATATCCGTATGCAAAAGAGTGATTTTGCACCCTTTCTCACATCATATACAAAAATTAACTAAAAACTAGTCAAAGGCCTAAATCTAAGCACTAAAATTATAAAAGTCTTTGAAGAAAGCATAGGTGTAAATCATAACCTTGGATTGGGCAATTGTTTCTGAAATATGAAACCAAAAGCAGAAGCAGCCAAAGAAAAAGTAAGATTTTACCAAAATTAAAAAATGTGCTTCAAAGGACACCACTAAGAAAGTGAAAAGACAATTCACCTAATAGGAGACAATATTTGTAAATCATATGTTGGATAAGAGACTAGAATCCAGAATATATAAAGAACATTTTCAACCCAAACATAAAGAGACAAATATCCCAACTAAAATATGGGCAAAGAATCTGAATAGACATTTCTCCATTGGGAGATGAAAATTTCAGCAAAATTCTAGAAGATGGAAAGTGAACAAGAAAGTGTTACTAGGTGACATAACAAAGGAATCCACAGCCCAGAATAAGTTCCAAGGGGGCTGCTATATAGCACAGAGGCAGATCTGCCTGGCAACCCCAGAAAGGCTTTAGAGCCTGAGTCCTATGACTGAGGGCAGGAATGAGAATTCTGCTAAGGACAGGAAATTCATTTGAGGCTTAAACACATGTGCAAAGGCAACAGGTCACCTAATAACCACTTTCCTCCCCAACAACGTGGGATGGGGAGGGGCTTGGGGGAAAGGTTCTTCTCTAAAAGATTAAACATCTTCCATTCACTTTCCTGGTATGGGTTTATGTAGTGTTTTTTGTGCCCTAAGCCACATCCCCTCGGTTCAGCTTGCATTTCTGGAGCAGCTCTGGTGCGCAATTCCCCTACACAAGTTTTCTCAGCCTAATGCTTTCCCTGAAGCCAAGGGAGGTCTACCATCCCTTCACACCGGTAGTCTGGAAACATTTCTGGGAGCAAGCATCAGTGGAGGATGGGAATCAGTGAGAAAATGCTCTATCCACTCAGCAGGGACAGCAAAAGGAAACAACTTGTGTCCCTCTGTAGGTACTGATCTGGGAAGATGTACAAGATCTATTGTTAAGTGAAAAAAATCAAAGCTAGTATGCTGTCTTTGTGTAAGAAAGAGGGGAGGAACATTAATTTACATTAGTATTTGCTCTTATCTGCCTACCCCAAACCTTAAGATATCTAGAAATAAGGGGCACCTGAGTGGCTCAGTGGATTGAGCGTCCGATTTCAGCTCAGGTCATGATCTTACGGTTTGTGGGTTCGAGCCCCGTGTTGGGCTCTGTGCTGACAGCTCAGAGCCCGGAACCTGCTTCAGATTCTGTGTCTCCTTCTCTCTCTGCCCCTCCCCCACTTGTATTCTGTCTTTCTCTGTCTTTCAAAAATAAATAAATGTAAAAAAAATTTTTTTTAAGATATTTAGGAATAAACCTAACCAAAGAGGTGAAAAACCTGTACTCTGAAAACTATAAAACACTAATGAAAGAAACTGAAGAGGACACAAAGAAATGGAAAGACCTTCCATGCTCATGGATTGGAAGAACAAATATTATTAAAATGTCTATAATATCCAAAAATATCTATACATTTAATGCAATCCCTACCAAAATACCAATAGCATTTTTCACAGAGCTAGGAGAAACAATGCTAAAATTTGTATGGAACACAAAATAGCCAAATAGCCAAAGCAATCTTGAAAAACAAAAGCAAAGCTGGAGGCATCACAATCCCAGACTTCAAGCTATAGTACAAACTTGTTGTAGTCATCAATACAGAATAGTACTGGGGCGCCTGGGTGGCTCAGTTGGTTAAATGTCCGACTCTTGATACTGGTTCAGGTCCTGATCTTGTGGTCATGAGATCAAACCCTGCTGCGGGCCCCACCCTGAGTGTGGAGCCTGCTGGGGATTCTCTCTCTCCCTCTCTCTCTGCCCCTCCCCTTCTCTCTCTTTCTCTCTCAAAATAAATAAATAAACTTAAAAAAAAAACAGTATGGTACTGTCACAAAACAAAGACATAGAAATCAACACAACAGAATATAAAAAAAATGAAGCCACAACTATATGGTCAACTAATCTTCAACAAAGTAGGAAAGAATATCTAATGGGAAAAAGGCAGTCTCTTCAACAAATGGTATTGGAAAGTGGACAGCAGCAGGCAAAAGAATGAAACTGGACCACTTTCTTACACCATACACAAAAATAAATTCAAAATTGATGAAAGACCTAAATGTGGGACAGGAAACCATTAAAGACCTAGAGGGGAGCACAGGCAGTAATTTGCCTGACATCAGCCATAACAACATTTTTCTAGATATGTCTCCTGAGGCAAGGGAAACAAAACCAAGAAGAAACTATGGGGACTTCATCAAAATAAAAAGCTTCTGCACAGTGAAGGAAACAATCGACAAAACTGAAAGGCAACCTACAGAATGGGAGAAGATATTTGCAAATGACATATCTGATAAAGGGTTAGTATCCAAAACATACAAAGAATGTATGCAACTCAACACCCAAAAAACAAATAATCCAATTTAAAAATGGGCAGAGGATATCAAGAGACATTTCTACAAAGAAGACCTACAGATAGCCAACAGACACATGAAAAAATGCTCAACATCACTCATCATCAGGGAAATACAAATCAAAACTACAATAAGATATCACCTCACACCTGTAGAACGGCTAAAATCAACAACACAGAAACAGGTATTGGCAAGGATGTGGGGAAAGGGGAAACCTCCTACACTTTTTGGGAATGAAAACTGGTGTAGCCACTCTGAAAAACAGTATGAAGTTTCCTCAAAAAGTTAAAAATAGGACTACCCTATGATTCAGCAATTGCACTCCTAGGTATTTACCCAAAGAATACAAAAATACTAATTCAGAGGGATACGTGCATCTACAATGTTTATAGCAGCATGATCTAAGGTAGCCAAACTATGGAAAGAGCCCAAGTTTCCATCTACTGGTGAATGGGTAAAGATTATACACACACACACACACACACACACACACACACACACAGTGGAATATTACTCAGCCATAAAAAGGAATGAAGTCTTGCCATTTGCAACAATGTGGATAGAACTAGAGACTATAATGCTAAGCAAAATAAACCAATCAAAAAAGATAAATACCATATGATTTCACTCACATGTGGAATTTAAGAAACAAAACAAATAAACGTGGGAGAAAAAAAGAGAGGCAAACCAAGAAAGAGTCCTAACGATAGAGAACAAACTGATGGTTACTAAAAGGGAGGTGGGTTAGGGGTGGACTGAATAGGTGATGGGGATTAAGTAGTGCACCTGTTGTGATGTATGGAAGTGTTGAATCACTAAATTCTACACTTGAAACTAATATTACACTGTATGTTGATGAGCTGGAATTTAAAAAGTTGAAAAAAAATTTTTTCACTAGTTTTCCTAAAACTAACGGCCAGTGGTTACATGTAGAGGACGAGGTAGGGGGTGTGGATTATAAAGAATATGAAAGTAAAACTTCTCAATGTATAATTAAAAAAAAATTTTTTTAATGTTTATTTTTGAGAGAGAGAGAGAGAGAATGTGAGCAAGGAAGGGGCAGAGAGAGGGAGACACAGAATCTAACACAGGCTCCAGGCTCTGAGCTGTCAGCACAGAGCCTGATGTGGGGCTTGAACTCACAAACCATGAGATCATGACCTGAGCCGAAGTTGGACGCTTAACCAACTGAGTCACCCAGGCCCCCCTCAATGTATAATTTTTAAAAACCTCTGAACCAAGTGAATGTAGCACTTATTTAAAAATAATTAAATTGAGTTTTTAAACATTTTGCCATCTGATTCAGGTAGTTGCTCCCAATGCTAACCTAGTTCTCTCTTTTCTTCTCATTCAAAAATATTTCAGAGTTGTTTCATTGCTGTGTTTATTTCCTTACCTCTCACTCATCAATCTGGTTTCTGCCCCATTATGCAAATAAATTGCTCTGACCTCTTGTCTCCAGTGACCTCCATATTGCTAAATCTCATAAACATTGTTTAGTCTTTCTCTCACATAATCTTCTGGCAGCATTTGATAAACTACCTCCCTTCAGACACATCCTCTTCTCTTGACTTTAACGTCTCCACGCAATTCTAGTTTTCCTCCCATCTCTCTGGATACCCTTACCTCTCTTCTCCCTTTCTCCCTCACCTTCTTCTTTTTTTCCCTTCTCTTCTCCCTCCTTTACCCAAACATTAAACATTGTATTTCTTCAAAACTCTGTTGTAAATATCTTCTCTATTACTAAGGGATTTCACTCAGAACTATAAATTGAGTTGATAACAGTGACCTCCACATTCATATCTCCAAACTCTTTCAGGACTGAGACATTCTGTTATTGGCAGCTCACTCTGGCCAATGGAAATGTCTAGAGGCAGAATTACCTGTTGCTCTAGCTGCTAAAACTTCCAGCAGTTGTGGAAGGGAAATTTGGAGGGAGCACCATAGCATTTAATGCAGATAGATGTACTATGAATATTTTCTACCAGTATGTGATTTGCCTTTTCATTTTCTTTTCATTGTCTTAAGGAATGGCTAGTTTAAATTTTTATGAAGTATTGGGGTTTCTGGGTGGCTCAGTCAGTTAAGTGTCCAGCTTCAGCTCATGTCTTGATCTCACTCACGGCTTGAGAATTCAAGCCCCGAGACAGGCTCTGTGCTGACAGCTCAGAACCTGGACCCTGCTTCTGATTCTGTGTCTCCCTCTCTCTCTGCCCCTCCCCTGCTCACACTCTGTCTGTCTCTCTCTCTCAAAAATAAAGATTAATTTTTTTTTAATTTTATGAAGCATAATTAATTTTTTTTCTTTTATGTTAAATTCTTTTTTTCCATAGAGACTTTAAGTTTTTTACTGTGGTAAAAAGCATATGATATAGGGGCACTCGGGTGGCTCAGTCGCTTAAGTGACTGACTTTGGCTCAGATCATGATTTCACGGTTTGTGAGTTCGAGCCCCACGTCAGCTCAGAGCCTGTAGCCTGCTTCAGGTTCTGTGTCTCCCTCTCTCTCTCTGCCCCCCACTCATGCTCACTCTCTCTCTCTCTCTCTCAAAAATAAACAAAACATTAAAAAAAATTTTTTTTAAGCATATGATATAAAATTTACCATCTTGGGTGCCTGGATGGCTCAGTCGGTTAAGCATCCGACTTCAGCTTGAGTCATGATCTTACCGTTCGTGAGTTCAAGCCTCACATCCAGCTTTGTGCTGACAGCTCAGAACCTGGAGCCCGCTTCGGATTCTGTATCTCCCCCTCTCTCTGTTCCTCCCCCATCCGCACTGTCTCTCCCTCAAAAATAAAGATTACCAAAATTTTTTTTTAATTTACCATCTTAACCACTTTAATTTTTTTTTTTTCAACGCTTTTTATTTATTTTTGGGACAGAGAGAGACAGAGCATGAACGGGGGAGGGGCAGAGAGAGAGGGAGACACAGAATCGGAAACAGGCTCCAGGCTCCGAGCCATCAGCCCAGAGCCTGACGCGGGGCTCGAACTCACGGACCGCGAGATCGTGACCTGGCTGAAGTCGGACGCTTAACCGACTGCGCCACCCAGGCGCCCCAACCACTTTAAAGTGTACATTTTAATAGTGCTAATTAATTCACACTGTTATGAAACAGATCTCCAGAACTTTTTCATCTTGTACATCTAAAGCCCTCTACCCAAACAATATCTCCCTATTCCTCCTCCCCAGTCCCTGGCAACCTCAATTTTACTTTCTGTCTCTGTGATATTGACTACTTTATATAGCGTGTATAAATGGCATCATACAACATTTGTCTTTTGATGACTTGGTTATCCCAGTATAATGCCCTCAAGTCCATCCATGTTTTAGCCTGTGATAAGATTTCCTTCCTGTTTAAGGCTGAGTAATATTCCATTGCGTGTATATACCACACTTTATCCATTCATCTGTCAGTGGACATTTAGATTGTTTCACTTCTTGTCTATTGTGACTAGTGCTGCTATGAACATGAGTGTGTAATATTTCTTTGAGACTCTGCTTTCCATTTTTATGGATATGTATAACCAGAAGTGGGAGTGCTGGATCATATGGTAGTTCTGTTTTAAATTTCTTGAGGAAACTCCATATTGTTTTCCATAGTGGTTGAACTATTTTACAGTCCCACCAATGGTGTGTAAAGGTTCCAGTTTTTCCATATCCTCTCCCTCTCTTGTTATTTTCTGTTATTTTTTTATAGCAACCACCCTAATGGGTATGAGATTATTTAGTGCTTTTCATGTCTTCTTTAAGAAATATTTACCTATCCCAAGGTTGCAGATATATTCTTCCATGTTTAAAATTTTGACTTTTAGGGGCACCTGGGTGGCTCAGTCAGTTAAGCGTCTGACTTCGGCTCAGGTCGTGATCTCACAGTCCGTGGGTTTAAACCCCTCTTTGGGCTCTGTGTTGACAGCTCAGAGCCTGGAACCTGCTTTGGATTCTGTGTTTCCCTCTTTGTCTGCCCTTCTCTCTCTCACACTCTGTCACAAATAAATAAACATTAAAAATTTTTTTGGCTTAAAACCTCTTTGATCTTGGCTGCAGCAACTTCTTACTCAACACGTCTCCAGAGGCAAGGGAAACAAAAGCAAAAGTGAACTATTGGGACCTCATCAAAATAAAAAGCTTTTGCACAGCAAAGGAAACAATCAGCAAAACTATAAGGCAACCGACAGAATGGGAGAAGATATTTGCAAACAACATATCAGATAAAGGGTTAGTATCCAAAATCTATAAAGAACTTACAAACTCAACACCCAGAAAACAAATAATCCAGTGAAGAAATGGGCAAAAGACATGAATAGACACTTCTCCAAAGACATCCAGATGGCCAACTGACACATGAAAAAATGCTCAACATAACTTTTCATTAGGGAACTACAAATCAAAACCACAATGAGATACCACCTCACACCTGTCAGAATGGCTAACATTAACAACTCAGGCAACAACAGATGTTGATGAGGATGCAGAGAAAGAGGATCTCTTCTGCAATGCTGGTGGGAATGCAAGCTAGTGCAGCCACTCTGGAAAAAAGCATGGAGGTTTCTCCAAAAATAAAAAATAGAACTACCCTACGACCCAGGGATTGCACTACAAGGTATTTATCCAAGGGATACAGCTATGCTGTTTCGAAGGGACACATGCACCCCAATTTTTATAGCAAGCAACACTATCAACAATAGCCAAAGTATGGAAAGCCCAAATGTCCATCGATGGGTGAATAGATAAAGAAGATGTGGTATATATATACAATGGAGTATTACTTGGCAATCAAAAAGAATGAAATCTTGCCATTTGCAACTATGTGGATAGAACTAGAGGGTATTATGCTAAATGAAATTACTCGGTCAAAGAAAGACAAATATCATATGACTTCACTCATACGAGGACTTTAAGACACAGAACAGATGAACATAAGGGAAGGGAAACAAAAATAATATAAAAACAGGGAGGAGGACAAAACATAAGAGACTCTTAGATATGGAGAACAAACAGAGGGTTACTGGAGGGGTTGGGGATGGGGATGGACTAAACGGGTAAGAAGCATTAAGGAATCTACTCCTGAAATCATTCTTGCACTATTCACTAACTAATTTGGATGTAAATTTAAAAATAAAATTAAATGGGGCGCCTGGGTGGCTCAGTCTGTTAAGTGTCTGACTTCGGCTCAAGTCATGATCTCGCGGTCCATGAGTTCGAGCTCCGTGTCAGGCTCTGTGCTGACAGCTCGGAGCCTGGAGCCTGTTTCAGATTCTGTGTCTCCCTCTGACCTCTCTCTCTGACCCTCCCTGTTCATGCTCTGTCTCTCTGTGTCTCAAAAATAAAAATAAAAACGTTTAAAAAAAGCCAATAAAGAACTTTAAAAAAAATAAAACTAATAAAATTAAAAAATTAAAAATAAATTAAAAAACTTTTTTTGGCTTCTACATTTAAGTCTATGATACACCTCAAACTAGTTTTAATGTGTGGTATGAGGTACAGGTCAAGGTTCATATTTTTCAGTTGGATATCCAGTTATTCTGACATTATTTGTTGAAAACAAAAACAACAACCTTCCCGTTCTACACTGGATTTTCTTGGCACCTTGGCAAGTAACTTTTGACACTGGTTTTAAGAAGATTCCCAAACTTCAGACCTATCAAGCTGTGGGGAAAGAAGTACATCTTAGAATTGAGAAAATAGAAACTTCTTTTGGATTCCTACAGCACCTAGTACAGTATGTGTGGGTCACACAGAGTGAGTAGCATCGGAGCTTTGGAAGCAGGCAAATCTGGATTCAAACCCAAGTTTGCATGGCCTTGGGGACAATTTACCTAACATCTTCTTTGCCTTGGTTTTCTTATATACATAGTGAGCATCCAATGTTGTGATGAGAAATTAAACGATGCAAAATGCCTGGTGTAGCTATTTGGTGAGTATTCTTTTCCCCTCATATTTTCATTTTTTCAGTAAATATTTGTTATCTTCATTGGACTCAGTGGTTTGGGGCATGATAGAAATTTCTGTCTAAATTCCTTGTGTACTTTTTCAAAAAGACTTACAAATTGATTTCAAGTCTCCTTGCCTTTAGCAAGGTATGCCATCTAATATTAATCCTTTTTTTTATCTGATTCTCCTTTTGCAAATTCTTGAGAGAGCGGTTTGGACATAATTATTTGGAAACTTCATCCTGTTAAGGAGAAATTTAGTAACAATATTATGTGATCATCAGAAATCAGGAATCCTTCAGCTTCATCTAGACTAAAAGAGAGCTTTCAAACTTTAAGCGGCACACCGCTCACTTGAGGATCTTATTACACTCCAGACTGTGATTCAAGAAGTCTGGAGTTGAGTCTGATATTCTGCATTTCTAGCAGGCTCCAAGGAAATGCCAAAGCTTTTGGTGTAAGGACCACACACTTTCCGTAGGTGGGGGCTAGAGGCTTCAGTTCGTTAGGGGAAAAAATTTTAAACCCTGAAGTTCATGAATAAATAATGTTTCCCTTGGCTGAGGGTACTATGGTTGCAGGGAGAGAGGAAACTGTTCATTTAGTTTTTACCATGCACCTGCAAGCATATGTATGAGGTAAAGTATAGGTAGAATGAGCACAAATATTTTCTCTTTTAGGAGTTCCGGATTTAGAATCAGATGATATAGTTTCATATCCCAGCTTCCCCACTTACAATCCATCGTGACATTTGGCAAGTTGTTAAATCTCTCCAGTAGCCTCTCACAGGATACCTGTGAAGATAAAATGAAATTATGTAAATAACTTTGGCCCAGCATCTGACTTGTAAATAGCATTTAGTAAGTATTGCGTAAATGTGAATTTCTTTAGCAACTCTTGCCAGATTAAGGCATTAAGTAAAACTAGAGTGATGGCTAGATCCAGACTCAGGTTCAAGTCCTTACTATGCCCCCTAAGTAGCTGTATAGTCATTAGACACTTGGGAGCCTAATGTGTCTTAGATATCAAATAAGATTGGATTGGATATTCCTATTCTTCACAGTGCTAAGGGTCTTCATGCCCTAATGGTCCTGTGGTTCTTGAGCTCTTCTCTATAAGGCAGAGACAGGCAAACATTAAAAGAAACTGTCTCTTTAGTCAGTTAGCTGAATTGACACAGCAAACCAGGAGCCAGAGGAAGAAAGGTAAAGAGAGGAAAAAGAAGGATCCTGAAATGGTCCTGGTTCATCTTGGTTATTTCAGCTCATGACAGCTTTTAGAAGGGAGACTTAGTTCAGGAGGAGTGGCCCAGAGACACGTCATCCATTTCAACAACATCTTCATCCCCTTAGTCACCACACACCTTTAGGCCATGGGAATAGGGGGAGTGTGTGTGTGTGTGTGTGTGTGTGTGTGTGTGTGTGTGTTAAACTGTGAACAATGTCACTGGGTTAAAATCCTAATATAGATCACCTCTTTGCAATGTAAAAACAATTTTGTGAAGTAGGTATTATTATCTATGACGCATGGATGGGGACACTGGGCCTTAGAGAAGTTAAACAATTTACACAAGCTCACAGTTAATGGGCAACTTTACTTGAACCAAGGCGGTCTAATTCCTGCTCCCTCTTTCTTAATCATTATACTACACTGCTGTACAGATCTGTGGAGCTGACTGAGATTTACTCAGTGTCGAAATCTTCAGTCCAGATTATGTGGGGTTAAATTCCTGAGAGAATATGAAATAGAGTTCAAACTACCCAAGGACCCACTGTGAGGTCAGGTTGTGAAAGGACAAAGAAGTATTATCTTAACTTAGTAATGATAGTGTCATGACAGTGTGCTTGACTTAACTTGACTTAAAGCTTGACTTAAAGCTCACTTAAACTTCAAAATACAGGCATATAGGGATTATTTTAGCTGAAGAAACTGATGCTCAAGGAAGATAAGTAATTTATCCACATGAAGGGCTCATATGGGCTGTAAGGAATAGGAAACTTCACACAAATGGTCTTTAACTATAAGGAAATCATTATCTCACTTACAAAGTCAAGAAGTAGGGCAGACTTTAGGGTCAGCATGTCTGTGTGCCAGTTCTACCTCTCCGCAATTCTCTTGGCTCTTTCCTCCACGGTGGATGGGCTTTAATCTCATAACCAGGCAGAAGTGGTTCCAAACATCCCATTTAAACATGATGATGTACAAAGGAAGAGGGATCTTCTCTCTCTGAGTCTATTTTAGGAATAAGGAAATCCTTTCTAGAAGCTTTCCCAGAAGACTTCCCCTCACACCTCATTGCCAGGACTGACCCACTCTTATACTGATCACGAGTAAAGGAAAGGGATTACCATTCTTGGGTTTGAGGTGGATAGAGAGTGAGTTGAGAATCACCATGACCAGCATACCATGCTGCATCTCCAGACAGTGTCAGCATTGAAGACCTGCTCTGGTCCTTGACGAGACTCTCTTTTTTAGTATTCTCTGCCAAGGACAGATTGCAGTCACAGATGGAGATATCACCCCACAAGGCATTATATCTAAAGAATGAGCTCAGCCATAATTCAAATATCAGGGCTTTAAAAGGGAGACTTTTGAGGGCTCCATCAGTCAGGCCACAGCCAGTAGGCAGGCAACAGGGACCAAATCTCTAGAAAGAGAGCACTGGCAAGAGTAAGGAAGTGTAGCAGGAGCTAACATTGAAGTACACAAAAGAGGGAATGCCATGAGTCAGGGGGTGCAGAAATTGATCACTGGGATCCTTTGCCATCTTATGAACCCGAGAGCAACACAGGGACTCAATAATCTATACCAGAACTTCTAGACTGGGAAGATAAACATTACTAAACTCCATCAGCTATGTGGATTTCAGAATCTTTGGTTATCCTGTTATCTTATAAAGTTTGGGAAATAGAACAGGGCAGACCCTGGGTCAGACCTTCCATCAGTGGAAGAGTCTGGAGGACAATGACAGAACCAATACTAGGTTCTTCCTGGTTGGAAGTGGAAGACAAATGACCCTCCCTTTAAGCTATGTAAGGCCCTGGAATTTCCAATAGTTCAAGGAGAACAGGAAGCCGTGAGAAGAAGATATAGAATCTTCCATTGATCCTGTAAATGGGGGCACTAGTCATTTACGGAAGAAAAAGGTGGGGGCTGTGGCACAGTATTTTTCTTCTGATTTTGTGGGGTGGTAGGTATTGGTTGTAGAGATAATGGAATAGTGCATGGCTGATTAAAAAATGATACATTTATACATTTACTTCATGGAAAGATGTCCACAACATATTGTTGAGGGAAAAAAAACAAAGTATAAAACAGCATGTATACTATGATCCCATTTATGTAAAATAATTCACAAAGATAAGGAACAAGTATGCCTTCTTCATTTGCTTGGGTATAAAATAAAGTCATTATTTTTACTGTTCAAATAATAATGAAGTCAATGCTATTCTTCTAAGTCTAGCAGAAAATACAGTTTTCCTTCTTGGTCTCCTGCCCCAAGATTCCTCAATGTCAATTTTGTTGATCTTTTCACAGAACCAACTTTTGGCTTCAATGATATTTTTCGTATTATTTTTCTATTCTTGATTTTATTTATCTTTGCTTTGGTCTTTATTGTTTTCTTGCTTCTAGGTTTCATCTTGCTCAAAGGTGCAAAGTTAGGCTATTCCTCAAATGGCAATACTCTTATATGGTCTTCTGAATCAGTGCCCCTTGTCATTGCTAACAGAGCTTGAGGATTCAAATGCATCACTGCTTTCCAAAGTAGGCCTTGACTTGCTGACTTAAGGCTTTCAACAAACAGGCTTTTCCGGGGCGCCTGGGTGGCGCAGTCGGTTAAGCGTCCGACTTCAGCCAGGTCACGATCTCACGGTCCGTGAGTTCGAGCCCCGCGTCAGGCTCTGGGCTGATGGCTCAGAGCCTGGAGCCTGTTTCCGATTCTGTGTCTCCCTCTCTCTCTGTCCCTCCCCGTTCATGCTCTGTCTCTCTCTGTCCCAAAAATAAATTAAAAAACGTTGAAAAAAAAAATTAAAAAAAAAAAACAAAACAAAACAGGCTTTTCCATTGCTCACATGCACACCACTTAGTAGAAGTACAAGAAGTACAATTAAAAGAGGGGCTGATGTCTGCTGCCCCATAGACCCTAAATCTTCCTCATTCTAGATGCAGGACAAAAACCAATCCACCACCTTCTCTATTTTTGAGAGTCATAGGCATTTTTTGGTCTCAGAGATGCATTGCTTGCCACCCCAAGTTGTTTAATACCACTGCTTCAATAACTCAGAATATCAAAGAAAGATCTAGAATTTGTCCCTTTTGGAGGCACCAGTCCTCCTTCTGTAAATTTTCTTCCCCCTCTGCAGTAAATTTCAGATTCTGTATATCACAAATATAAACTAAAAATATGACTGGAAGGATTTTCACCAAAATACTAATGATGAGAATAAAGCCAAGAGAAATATAGTTTAAATTAAATCTCCTTTCAACCTGCAGCCTACTGATAAATACCTGAGACATACAGAATATAACATTCCTCAAGGAACTCATGGCTGCCTTAATGTGGATATTTTATTAGAGACTAAAAGCAACCTTATTGTGACAATAGACCAACCCCCAAGGTCCTGTAAACCTCACTTTCAACATAGAAAAATTCCTTAGAAACCTACGTTATCTCTATCCTCTCTCCTTCCACAAATTTAAAAGTATATAATCAGTTACTCCTCACAACCCCAGTGCAGCTCCTTCTTCCCTCGGGTCCTGTTTCCCTGCTATAATAAAAACACCTTCCTGCAACAAAAATATCTCATCTTTCTTAGCCATTCACTCTAGGACCCAAACTTCAAATCACATCATTTGGCACCCAATGTGGGGTTTGAATCTTCTCATCTGTACTCCGAGCCTCTGTACAAACTTGGTGAGTACTTCCTCTTCTCTCCCTTTACTTTCATTTCAGGGGCTTTTCAAGGAGTACAGTCTTATTGGAACATTTTCATGTCAATTGCTCAGGCTGCAATCCTCTGGTCCATGGCTACTCTATGTGGAGGACCAAAAGCCTGCCTTTTTACTGGAAGCTAGTGCCCTGGCTGGAATGGTAATAAGATCTAGAACTTGATGCCCCCCTTTTATTCCAATTCTTATACAAAGTTGTCTTTTGGGGCATGGGACAACCACCTAAGTCACTAGGATGGCTGCCCATCTTAAGACTTACCTGTGAGGTGAGCTTTCCTCCTCATGGGTCTAATGTGATCCCCTTCACATCTCTGGTCTAGCCACTTCTGTCCAGGAGACCTCCACCCAGAGGCAGCCAAAACCAGTACCTGATTGAATTAAAAACCCAACCAGGGACTATTTCCTAGGAAAGTTGGCTGTAAGGACTACATGTGTTGGAATGTCACTTAGATCATGGTGGTTTCTGTCTTTACTGTTTTCTGCCAATGTCCCTATTACTTAAATTACAAAATTGGGTAATTTCCCCCTTGTAAAACTTTTTCCCCCCACCATGGGTTAAAAATGGTGGGTTTTTCATGGCATGGCATAGCACTGCATTTTGGTCCATTCACCAGCATTCATTTGTAGCCTAGGATGCGATAAGGAAGCAGGGGGACACCAGGATCCCTCTTACAAGGCAAGGCAGTTTTCATAGAGACTTCTTAGAGGGACAACTTGGGTCACTTTGACATGCGGAACCTCTGATATATCCTCCCTGGGACACCACCTGGGAGGTGGAGGATTTTTTGATAATGGACTTTCTCTACTTTTCTAGCAACATGGTATCTTCTTTTTCAGTCCCCAAGGATTCTCTCTTGGGATGACTTTTATCCCCCTGGAATCAACTTGGATTGCAAGATTTAATAAAGAAAAAAACTGATCTTCTATAACATTGCATGGCCTCAGTACTCCTTAGGAGATGAGGGACAATGGCCCATCAATGGGACATTAAGCTTCAATATGATCTGTCAGTTAGATCTCTTCTGCAAAAACACAGGGCATATGGACTGAGGTACCATATGTCCAGGCCTTCATGGCCCTAAATCAGGACCCTGACCTAAGGGCTTCTTTCAGAATGTGTCTAACCACACACCAGCTTAATAAACACCCTCTGGATGTATTGGTGATGATTGTCTAAATAAGCCAATTCCTTGTCCAACGTCGCTATTCATCAGGGATATACAAATCAAAACCACACTCAGATATCACCTCACGCCAGTCAGAGTGGCCAAAATGAACAAAACAGGAGACTATAGATGCTGGAGAGGATGTGGAGAAATGGGAACTCTCTTGCACTGTTGGTGGGAATGCAAACTGGTGCAGCCGCTCTGGAAAACAGTGTGGAGGTTCCCAAAAAAATTAAAAATAGACCTACCCTATGACCCAGCAGTAGCACTGCTAGGAATTTACCCAAGGGATACAGGAGTACTGATGCATAGGGGCACTTGTACCCCAATGTTTATAGCAGCACTCTCAACAATAGCCAAATTATGGAAAGAGCCTAAATGTCCACCAACTGACAAATGGATAAAGAAATTGTGGTTTATATACACAATGGAATACTACGTGGCAATGAGAAAGAATGAAATATGGCCTTTACATGGATGGAACTGGAGACTGTTATGCTAAGAGAAATAAGTCACACAGAGGACAGATTCCATATGTTTTCACTCCTATGTGGATCCTGAAAAACTTAACAGAAGACCATGGGGAAGGGGAAGAAAAAAAAATGGTTAGAGAGGGAGGGAGCCAAAACATAAGAGACTCCTAAAAACTGAGAACAAACTGAGGGTTTATAGGGGGTGGGAGGGAGGGGTGGGTGGGTGATGGGCATTGAGGAGGGCACCTGTTGGGATGAGCACTGGGTGTTGTATGGAAACCAATTTGACAATAAATTTCATAATAAAAAAATTAAAAAATAAATAAAATAAAATAAAATTAAAATTAAAAAAAATAAGCCAATTCCTCTTAATAAACCTGGGCTACTGGAGGAATCACAGGCTAATCTAAACAAAGAGGGCATTGGCTCTGTTACCATCCCTCCTCCTTATAAACCTTAAGACCCCTTTGTCCCAGCCCAGTTGGACATACCAGGAGTAGGACTCCCTATCTTCCACCTAAATCTGGGTTGCATCCTTTTATGGAGGTTGCTAATGGAGAAATGGGCAAAAAGTCTCTGTCCCGGGGCACCTGAGTGGCTCACTCAGTTAAGCATCTGACTCTTGATTTTGACTCAGGCCATGATCTCATGGTCTGTGGGATGGAGCTCCACATCACACTCTGCACTGGCAGCACAGCTTGGGATTCTCTCTCCCTCTTCCATTCTCTTTCTGCCCCTCCCCCACCTCCTCTCTCTGTCTCAAAATAAACATTTTTTTAAAATTAAAAAAAATAATAAGTCCATATCCCATTCTCCATGGCAGACCTGGCTCAGATAAAACAACAATTAAGACGATATTCTGAAAACCCTTCTCAATTTATTGAGGGTTTTCAACAATTATCTTTTATGTTTGATTTGACCCAGCAAGATATATACATCGCATTAACTCATTGTTGTACCCCTAAGGAAAAGAACTGTATCTGGGCAGAGGCTCAAGAATTTGCTGATGAGCTAGCATTCAGAGATAGAGATTATTATCCAGTAGAGGGAACTGCTATTCCCAATACTGAACCTCATTGGAATTACCAAGAAGATACACAGGGAAGGGAGAGATGAGACCATATGATCACTCGCTTAATAGAAGGGATGAATAAAAGGATTCTCTAAACCTGTAAACTTTGATAACATTCAGGAAGTTACTCAAGGAGGTAATGAGAATCCAGCTCTATCTCAGAATCATTTGATAGAAGGCATTTGTAAATAAATATGGACCAAATCTCACCTAAGGGAACAAATATACTAAACATGCACTTTATAAGTCATTTGGCACCTGACATCTGCCAAAACTGACTAAAATGGCTCTAGGTCCTCAAACCCCCACCCAGCACCTACTACAGGTAGCTACTGGAGTCTTTAATAATAGAGATGTGGTGGGGGAGGGAGGGCATCTGGGTGGCTCAGTTGGTTAAACAGCTGACTCTTGGATTTTGGCTCAGGTCATGATCTCATGGTTCCTGGGTTTGAGCCCCGCATTGGGCTCTGTGCTCGCAGTGCTGAACCTACTTTGGATCTTCTCTCTCTCTCTCTCTCTCTCTCTGCACCGCCCCCCCCCAACTTGGCCGTGCACTCTCTAAATAAATTAATTAATTAATATTAACAATTTTTAAAAAATAACAGAGATATGGCCTTAAGGCAGGAAAAAGATCAGCAAGCTAAATTGCAGGGTAAAATACAGGCTCAAACATTGGCTGCCACTATTACAGATTCCCTACAATGACAGACTTACCAGGGGCCCAAGAAAATGCCAGTATCAGACAAAGGACCAGATAAGACCCCATGGTACGGGTGTGGCAAATTGGACATTGGACCAAGGGATGTCCAAACAAATGTTCTCCACCAGAGCCAGGTCTTGTCTGTAAGAAGAAAGAACATTGGAAGAGAGAGTGTCCTCATCTGCAGAGGGAGAAAGACAGGAGTTAACTTCCCTGCCCTCTCGAGAGCAGAAACCAGAGGATCTGGCATGATGGGGCCCTGAGGCTGGTTCGGCTACCTTTACATCAAGATGAGTGAGCCCTGGGTTACCCTGGATGTGAAAGGTTTATTAATTTTCTTATTGATACAGAAGCCACTTATCCTGTTCTTATTCTGCACTCCAGTCCTACTTGTCTTTCTAACCATAAAATTGTTGACAGAGAAGGGGAACATGTTGCCAGACTACACCTTTGATCTGTAAATATAGAAGCCAATTAATTACTCCTGTTTCTCTAGTCCTTTATCTTGTCCCATTCTGTTACTTGGACGAAACTTAATGTATCAACTAGGAAGCAGGTTTGCTCTTACTAAAGAAGAGGACAGCTTGTTCTCTTTGACATGGAGAATTAAAACCTTACACTGGAATTCCTTCTAATATTTGGAAGGAAGTAAATCCGCAGGTGTGGGATTTTGATATCCCAGGATGGGTTCTTAAAGCTCAGCCAGTTAAAGTAAACTCAAAGGACCGAACCACTATACATAATAAGGAACAGTATCCCTTAAAACCTAAGGGGAAAGCTGGGTTATAACCACTTAGTGATAAGTTTCTCAACCATGACATTTTATTTATTTATTTATTTATTTATTTATTTATTTATTAATGTTTATTTAGTGTGTGTGTGTGTGTGTGTGTGTGTGTCAGAGAGAGAGAGGTGGAGGGGGGGTGGCGGGAATAGAGAGAGGGAATCCCAAGCAGGCTCTACACTGGCAGCGGGGCTCGAACTCACAATCTATGAGATCATGATCTGAGCCTAAATGAAGAATCAGACACTTAACCAACAGAGCCAACCAGGTGCCCCTCAAACATGGTATTTTACATCCTTGTCAATCTCCTTATAACACTCCAATTTTACCAGTTAAAAAAAGCCAAATGGAGAATATCAGATGGTACAAGATTTAAAAGCTACAAATGAGGGGCGCCTGGGTGGCTCAGTCGGTTAAGCGGCCGACTTCGGCTCAGGTCACGATCTCACGGTCCGTGAGTTCGAGCCCCGCGTCGGGCTGTGCTGACAGCTCAGAGCCTGGAGCCTGTTTCAGATTCTGTGTCTCCCTCTTTCTCTGCCCCTCCCCTGTTCATGCTCTGTCTCAAAAATAAATAAACGTTAAAAAAAAAAATTAAAAAAAAAAAGCTACAAATGAGGCAGTGGTGCTTATCCCATCCTGTGGTGTCAAATCCATATACTATTCTCACCCAGGTTCCTGGTGATGCCAGCTGGCTCACAGTGCTTGATTTGAAAGACACCTCCTCTTGCATCCCTCTAAGTGAAGAAACAGCCACTATTTGCTTTTGAATGAGCCTCCCCTTCAAGCCCATAGGCTGTTCAATTAGGGATTTAGAGACAGTCCTCACCTATTTGGGGCTGCACTTAGTAGGGACCTCTGTGATAGCTCCTTGCCTCAAGGGACTGTAATGCAATATGTGGATGGTATAGTCCCACAAAAGAAACATCTGATAGTAATATTATAATGTTACTTAACTTCTCAGCAGACAGAAGGCATCTCAGCTACCCTAAAAAGGTACAAATATCTTTAAAAAAAAAAAAAAAAGGTATAATATTTGGGGTATGAACCAACACCAGGATACCATACCCTGTCTACTGACAGAAAAAAAAGGCTATATTAAATCTTGGGCTTCCAGCTACAAAAACAAAACAAAAAACAAAAAACAAAAACTCCTTTCTTAGGTGTGGCAGGATTTTGCTGCCTCCAGATTCCTGGATTTGGGCTCTTAGCCAAACCATAGTATGATTCAATTAAAAGCCCTGAAGAAGAACCTTTACTCTGGACTAAAGCCTAGCAACCAGCCTCTCAAACATTAAAAGCTAAGCTCTCATCAGCCCCAGCTTTGACTTTACCAAGTTTAGAAAAACTTTTCACCTCACATGTAGCAGAAAAACAGGGACAAGAATTGGGAGTTCTTACTCAGAAATTAAGAAATGAAACAAGACTGGTGGACTATTTTTCAAAGTCACTAGATCATATGGCACAGGAGTGACTGGCTTGTCTCTGAGCAGTGGCTGCGACAGCCCTCCCAGTAGAAGAGGCTTCAAAACTTACTATGAGACAATCCTTGACAGCGGTGACTCCACATCAGGTCGAAAGTGTCCTAGAGACCAAAGCCACCAATGGATGACAGGAGGCCAACTTACTAACTACCACGCTATGCTTTTAGACACACCTGAAATGATACTTAAAACTTGTCACAGTTTAAGCCCAGCTACCCTTATGCCTGGATCAAACCATCACACTTCTGTGTCAGACCATGACTGTTCAGAGATTATCTATATTGTTTATTCTAGCAGACCAGATTTAAAAGTCTCCCCTGTTGAAAATAGAGGTGACAATTGGTTTACTGATGACAGTAGCTTCATGGATAAGGGAGAAAGAAAAGTTGGATATGCTATAGTTAGTTTAACTAAGACCATTGAGGCTTAGTTAAATATTTCTGCTCAAAAGGCTGAATTAATAGCACTTACCCATACTCTTCAACTGACAAAAGGCCTAAAAATAATATTTATACTGTTTCCAGGGCCACCTGGATGGCTCAGTCAGTTACGTGTCTGCCTTCAGCTCAAGTCATGATATCATGGTTCACAAGTTCAAGCCCTGGATTAGGCTCTGTGCTGACAGCTCAGCACAGAGCTGTTTCATGTTCTCTCTGCCCCTCCCTTGCTCACTCTCTGTCTCTCTCTCTCTCTCAAAAATAAATAAAAAACATTAAAAAAATTTTTAATTAAAATCTTTAAAAATATATACTTATACTGATTTCAAATATGCTTTCCTGGTGCTACATGCCCACGGGGAAATTTGGAAGGAAAGGGGATTATTACCAATCCATAACTCCCCAATCAAATATGGGCCTGAAATTATCACTCTTCCTGTGGCTATACACCTACTTAAGGAGGTAGCTAGAATTCACCTCAGAGGACATCAAAAAGATAGGACCTTAGAAAGGAAACAATTTAGCAGCCTATGCAGCCAAGCAGGCAGCGCAGAATAAACAAATATTAAGCCTTATACCAGTCTTGACTCCAAAAAAGTCCATAACTCCAGCCTATTCAGACCAAAAAATTCACATAGCCCAGGAATGAGGATATTCAAAAAATGCACAGAACTGGCATGTTAACTATGAGGAAAAAAATCTTTATACCCAAAAATAACCAATGGAAGGTAATACAAGGTTTACATCAGGCTGTTCATTTGGGCAAAGGTGCTTTAGAACATTTCATCAAAAATGTATTTGATGGAGGGGCGCCTGGGTGGCTCAGTCCGTTAAGCGTTCGACTCTTCGGTTTCGGCTCAGGTCATGATCTCACGGTTTGTGGGTTCGAGCCCCACATTGAACCCCACAGGCTGTCAGCATGGAGCCTGCTTGGGATCTTTTTCTCCCTCTCTCTATGCCCCTCCCCCACTCACTGTCTCTGTCTCTTTCCCAAAATAAATAAACTTTAAAAAACTGTGATGGAGTAAATTTAACAACTACAATAAAACAAATCTATTGATCCTGTATAGTTTGTGCACAAGTAAATCCAAAAGGAGCAATCTGCACTACCTTCCCCCCTCCCCACTTTTAAAACCAGTCCAGGGGAGCCTGGGCGGCTCAGTCGGTTAAGCATCAGACTTTTGGTTTCTGCTTAGGTCATGATCTCACAGTTTGTGGGATCAAGCCCCACGTCAGGCTCTGTACTGACAGTATGGAACCTTCTTGGGATTCTCTCTCTCCCTCTCTCTGCCCTTCCCCCACTCATGTTCTCTCTCTCTCTCAAAATAAATAAATACACATTAAAAAAAAAAAAAAAAAACAACGCTGATCACATGCTCTCCAAACCTGATTTAACTGTAACTGAAAGTTCACCCATCTAAGCCTCAGAGACATGGTTTATTAAAAAGATTGGAAGTTGAATACAGCAGGGGACATAAATCTAGAATGGAAAGGTCTATATCGGGTCATATTATATATTCCCACTGCAGTAAAGTTAGAGGGACACTCTCCTGGACCCATATATCTAGAATCAAACCTGTACCTCCTTTACAGGAAACCAACAAGCAAACTAGCATGTCTTCTTACTCTTGTGAACCCATAGAAGGTCTCAAACTCCTCCTAGCAAGACAATGAAGATTGTATATTTTTCCTTCTATGTTCACCAATTTTAGCAGACAATTCCTTTCTACAATGGGCACACATTACGCTGAGCTTCAAAATCAAACAGCTTGCTGGGTATGTGGAATTTTGCCCACATCAAGTACATCTGGGTTACCCTGGTGGGTTTTCTCTTTATGAGGCACTGATTGGCACTCTCTATGTACTTATATTTCAGAAATACCATAAAACCCTAATGACACCATGTTTCATGATAAATCTATCACGAATCACGATGTTTCATCTTGGCCCCTGGTCACTAAGACATGGAATTTACCAGGACATAACCAGACTTTTTCATACCCTCACACTATTACAATATAAACTGACTTTGCAAGCCCACAAATTGATGCCTGTCAACAAGTGCCTAGATTACAAAACCCTACTTATTGCTATACTGAGGAGGGTATATATCAAATTTGGGATACATATTTACAGCTCACACCCACCACTGCACAGCTCAGTTAAAAGGCAGTTTTATGCTGAGAACAAAGAAATCATACATACGATACCTGGGCAAATAACACCCGACATTTAGGATGGCTATCACTAGAAACATGTTCTCAAACCATTATACTCCAGGCTACTGACTGGTTTGCTACTGTTTGGATAAGGTGACCTGGCATCAGATGGCTACCTCCAAATGGAACCCACTGGTCATGTAGAACTAACCTATGCCCCTGGCTTATTCCAGGGCGGATAGGTCATTGCACCTTGGGTTTTGCTAGATTCATGGGCACATTGTCAAAACCATCTCTACCCAAGCTAATCTTCCCAATTTAAAACAAAGATGGACATGATCTGTTTTCCATTGGTATGATCATTTGGCATCCATTTTTTGCTCCATTTGTAGGGCTAGAAAGCATAATTTGGCATATGGAAACCCTTAATAAATACACTATTAATAAATACATCATAAAGGCACTGAGTGACTCATAAAACAACATCTCCTTACTTAATACTGAGGTCACACAAATGGGCAAAGTGGTTCTACAAAATAGAATGGCTTTAGATGTTCTAACAGCAGCGCAAGGAGTACGTGTGCCATTATTAAAGCAGAATGCTGTGTATACATCCCAGATTATCATAAAAATGTCACAGGACTACTAAAAGATATGAATACTCAAATTGAGGCTCCACAAAATCCTTCCCTCGTTTTAAATGATTGGTTAAGTTCCTGGTTCGGGGGAGGACTAATGGACAACTACTAAGAATCTCCTTGTTGGACTACTCATTATTATGAACATTTTAATTCTAATATGTTGCCTTTTTCAATGTTTTTTCACTTGGTGTGAAACTCCATCACTACAATAACTTCCCATCAACAGATTGTCCTTACCACACACAGAGATACTTCTTTGCCATTTATATTGGACTCAGCTGCCTTTTGTAGCTCCCTTATGCACAACTGACTGACCAATGTTGACCCATAGATAGGTACATCTCTATGCCTCTATTCAGCAGGAAGAAGTACAGAAGATAAGACCTTCCACTCTCAGCAACCTTAAAGATTTAAGGATCAAAGTCATTCAGAAAGGAAAATGATGAGGGAAACAGAGGCAACTTGCAGCCCATTGATAAACAGCTGAGACATACAAGCATGACCCTCTTCAAGGAACTCATGGCTGCCTTATGTGCATGTTTTATTAGAGACTAAATGAACCTTATCATGACAATAGACAGACCTCCAAGGTCCTATAAACCTCAGTTTCAGCATAAAAAAATTCCATAGAAATCTATGTTATCTCTATCCCTCCTCCTTCCACAAACTTAAAAGTATATAATCAGTCACTCCTCACAACCCCAGTGCAGCTCTTTCGACCCACAGGTCCTTATCCCCGTGCTATAAAAAAATCACCTTTTTGCACTGAGAACATCTCAAGAATTCTTCCTTGACCATTCACTCTCGGGCCTAAACTTCATATCACTAACAGTGGTCATGGAATAGTTTGGGTGGTTTCTAATTTTTTTAAATTTTTATATATTGCTGAATTTTTAGAATGATGGACATATATACTTTATATAATCAGAAGATTAATAAACAGTTGGTACTTACTGATCACTTACTGTGCACAAGCACTTTACCCTATATTTTTAGTTTAGAGAGAGAGGGCATGAGCGGGGGAGAGAGCCAGAGGGAGGGAGAGAATCCTCAGCATGCTCCATGCTCAGCATGGAGCCCAACACAGGGCTCAAACTCACCAACCGTGAGATCATGACCTGAGCTGAAATAAAGAGTCAGACACTTTACCAAATGAGCCACATGGGTGCCCCTAGTCACTTAAGTTTTAAAACAAATGTATATGAGCAAGAAGGTGAAGTAAAAAAGGTTAGTCACCAGACACAGTGGAGACAGCAAGCAAAGAGATGAAAGTGATTTGCAGATTCTTGACTAGAACAATCAGGTGTATAATGATCCTATCAACCAGGACAGAAAACAGAGGAGTGGCAGATTGTAGGGAAAATAATGAACCTTATTTTACCCATTGAATTATGAGGCATGTCAAGGATGTCTGGGTAGGGCTGGCTGGTCGAGTGTTGGAGATGCAAATCTGGAACTTGCAATGTTTCAGCTAGAAGAGCAGGTGTGGGAGTAGTTAGCATACATACTTGAAGTCGTTGAACTCTGCACAAGTTACTCAGCCCCTCTGGGCCTTAGGGTCCTCATGTATAAAGTAAGGATGATAACAGTTTCGTCACAGAGACATTAAGAGGATTGAATCAGGGACACCTGGGTGGCTCAGTCAATTAAGCGTCTGACTTCGGCTCAGGTCATGATCTCATGGTTCGTGGGTTCAAGCCCTGCGTTGGGCTGTGTGCTGACAGCTCCGAGCCTGGAGCCTTGAAAATTCAGATTCTGTGTCTCCCTCTCTCTGCCCCTCCCCTGCTCATGCTCTCTCCCTCTCTCAAAAATAAACATTAAAAAAATAAAAAAGAGGATTGAATCAGTCACTGTATGTAGAGTGCCTGGTATAGGGGCCAGCATGGTACAAGGACTGAATGACACTGAGAGGTGGACCACTGACAGATGGTGACAGGTCTAGGTGGCCAGGGCACTTCAGTATCACAAGTCAGAGCAAACACCTCTGAACTGGAGCAAACTGACTTCTGTGCTGATATAACTTAGACTAAATTGTATATAACCAAGTTTTCTGTATAAATTGCTCCTCTGGGGCGCTTGGGTGATTCAGTTGGTTGAGCATCTGACTCTTGATTTCAGCTCAGGTCATGCTCCCAGGGTCATGGGATGGAGCCTTGCATTGGTACTCTCTATTCTTTCTCCCTCTTTCTCTCTCTGCTCCTCCCCTGCTTGCACATGGTCTCTCTCTCTCTCAAATGAAAAAAAAATTGCTCCTCTGGAAGCAGAAACCTAGCAAAGAATTAGTGACAGAGAGGAAATAACATAAATATATTAGGGCTTTAAATGAATATATTCTTGAGAAATTATTATGTAACAGAAGGGTCTATAATAGTAATTTGGCTATATTATAGAATTTGTTTTGTAACAATTTTAAATTACTTTCATTGATATTTTTCAACTGTAATTGGCATCACTAGCCTATTAGACACAGTATGTTAGATTACAGAAGTTTTGGAGTCAGAAGACCTGGGATTTAATTCCGGATACATCATTTACAGGCCCCGAATTCTGTGTTCTATGTGTAGACAATGGCAGCATTACCATCCACACAGTAGTTCAAACTTAGAATCATCTTCTGCTTCTCCTTTGCCTTTAACCCCCCGAATCCAACTGATCACCCAGTTCTGACAAGTCTGACTCCTGGTATCTCTTGATTCCTTGTCGTCATTCTCAGCCATGGCCGACAGTGTCATCATCTCATGTCTGACTACTCCCACAGCCCCAACTAATGCACCTCCCACAGTGTGGCTTTCCCGTTGCCTCCGGAGTGATCTTCTTAAAACATTGCTGATTCTGTAAGCAGTCTGAAGCACACACAGACTTCAAAAATGCAAACTCTTGGGGCGCCTGGGTGGCTCAGTCGGTTAAGCGTCCGACTTCAGCTCAGGTCACGATCTCGCGGTCCATGAGTTCGAGCCCCGCGTCGGGCTCTGGGCTGATGGCTCAGAGCCTGGAGCCTGCTTCTGATTCTGTGTCTCCCTCTCTCTCTCTGCCCCTCCCCTGTTCATGCTGTGTCTCTCTCTGTCCCAAAAATAAATAAACGTTAAAAAAAATTAAAAAAAAAATGCAAACTCTTTCGGGCCCCTGGGTGGCTCAGTTGGTTGAGCTTCCAATTTCGGCTCAGGTCGTGATCTCAAGGTTCATGGGTTCGAGCCCTGCATCGGGCTCTGTGCTGACAGGTCGGATTCTGTGTCTCCTTCTCTCTGCCCCTCCCCCCTCAAAAGTAAATAAACATTAAACAAAGTTCTTAATAAAAAATGCAAACTCTTTAGAATGGCATTGAAACCCTGTACAATGTAACCGCAACTTTGTTTCCTAAGCTCAACCCTGTGACTTCTCTTCCTATACCTGCTGCTGTCTCTAATCCATGGGATTTCCACCACCCTCGCACTGCCTGGGTCTTCTCTACTCCCGCAGTTTTGCATATAATGTGTTTTTCTTCCTACAAACCTCATCTTCCTCTACTCTACATAGCAAATTGATTTACACTTTCTGAGATTCAACTCATTGCTCTTAGCAAATATTTCCCAATGCTTTCTATCACACCCTCCTCTCTGGATTATAATTATTTTACATATTTACAATGAACATGAAGGTTCTTGAATGCATATCTCCTTATATTCCTGGAACCTGGCCAAGAGTGTGGTACATAATAAATGTTTTTCAACTTTAAAGTGCTTTATAAAAAGTAATTTTCTAAAAAGAAATTGCTTTTCTGAGCTTCAGTTTCCTCATTTGTAAAGTTAGAATAAAAGTACCTACCACATAGAGCTGTTAGTAAATGGAACTCAATAACTAGCATACAAGCATTTTGTAAGCCATGCATTTTTGTAACACTTAACTTTTGATCTAAAGTGATCTGTCTCTCAAGCATCGTTCTTTTTATACCAGTCTAACACCTGAAAAATAACAGACTCTTAATAATGCTTATTTATTTATATCCAATTCGAACACATTCTGCCTTAGCCAGTCTGGTCACTGTGGATTACTGATCACAAAGAATCAGGAGCATGTGAGTGAAAAAGATGTCAAACTAACTCTATTTCTTATTTTTTAAATTCATTTTTCATTTCATTTCATTTCATTTCATTTCATTTCATTTCATTTCATTTCATTTCATTTATGTTCTTTTAATTCCAGTGTAGTTAACATTAGTGTTATTACATTAGTATCAGGTGTACAATATCGTGATTCAGCACTTCTGAACATCACCCGGTGCTCACAAGTGCCCTCCTTGATCCCTGCCACCTGCTTCACCCAGCCTGTTATTTATTTGTGTTACCTCCCCCAGGTAGTTCTCTCCTTTCCGCTTGATGGCGCTATCACTCTAGTGCGGTATCACTCAAGTGCAGTAACAAGAAGCTACACCAGGGGGCTCCCTGCGTTTTCTGCAGGGAGAAATGGACTGCAAAAACCTTCAACCTGAATACTCCTGAGTTCTCAAGTAAAATATTTGCTTTCTTTTGAAACAAACAATAGAGAAATGTAAAAACAAGTCACAAACCTGGAAATAACACCTTTATTTCTATCGAACCAGTGTCTGAGGCTTTCTTAATTTTTTTGTCTGTTAAAAAGTAGACAGGAATTAATTCCCTTTTACTGAAGGTATTTAGAAACCAAGACAACCTGTCATTCAACTGGCAACTCCAATATTATTTATTATCAAGAGGTTTGATCCCAGATTGAGCTGACTAGAAGACAAACCTGATAATACAAACATTTAATTACCACACTCCCAAGAAGATCCAGCAAATAGTACGGGGTGGGGATGGGGGGGGGGGGGGCAGGGGGGACCTAAATAAATGGAAGTACATTTGATGCTTTTCTTCCTGAAAATAAACTGCAAGTTATAATGCAAATGGCCCTAGATAAGGAGTCACAATGATTCTTTCTAATGCTGGATGGGTTTCCAACTTCTGCTACCTTCGTGATCACTTAACTTTAGAGCTCTACTTTTTCATCTTTTTTTTTTTTTTTAATAGACTTCACACCCAGCAGGGAGCCCAAGGCAGGCTTAACTCAAGACCCTGAGATCAAGATCTGAGCTGAGATCAAGAGCTGGATACTTAACCAACTGAGCCACCTAGGCACCCCCAACTGTTTCATCTTCAAATGAAGTTTTTGGGTGATGGTCTTTTCAAAAGTCAGCTTTAATGAGATATTATTTGCATATACAGTTTGACATTTTTAAGGTAATTAGATGAGTTCTGAAAAATGTATATTGTCTTGTAACCCCCACCACCATCATCAAGGTATAGAACACTTCATTTCCATCCCCACAAGACTTCCTTCCTGCCTCTTTTTAGGTACTCTCCTTCCCTTACTCTCAGCCCTTGAACAACACAGACTGATTTTCATCACTACAGTTTTGCCTTTTTAAAAAATTTGTCTGTTGTTTCTGAAATTCATCAACATGTACACATCAGTAATCTATTTATTGCTGAAGAGTATGTCGTTGCATGAATATATGACAATTTTTTTCTGTCAGTTGATGACCATTGGGTTGCTCCCAGGTTTATGCTTTTAATTTTTATTAAAAGTCTACTATTGGCAGCAAGCCTTCTTGCTCACCTGTACACCCCAACAATTAAAACCAGAAATAGACAAGACCGCTTAACTCATGCTCGAACTAAAGACCATTGTGCTTATTTCTTATCGCACTTTTTTGAAGCATTGATGGAGACTTTTGCAACGACCAGAACATTCCAACTGTGGTGTTTAAATGTGGTGTCTGTCCAATCAGATGGGGGCCCCCAAATGTGGGGCAATGATTGGGTGGAGACAGGTGGCAGAGAGGTGAAAGAATTCACTCAAAGCAGAACAAAGGTGATAGAAGTTTATTGAATACACCAAAAGGGAGCTGCGGGCAGGACAGCAGAGGAGAGGCTGTCTGCCAGGAGGCGGTGTATGGGGACTGTTTTTAAAGAAGGACAGTGGGGAAGTATGGCGATGAACAGAATTTCCCTTTTTTTGGTGACTGCGTCTGGCTTCAAGTAGCCCATTGGTTAGTTAGGGACTATGGATATTTTGGGGTGGGTCACCTGAGGGGCCTGCCTGTATTCAACCAGGGGGTTGCTCTGGGCCCTTTTCTCATTCCAATGCTCTAGCCTGTTTGCCTAAAAGGGGCCTCTATACCAGACACCAGACCAAAAAAGCTCTGATAACAATGGAATGCCTACAAGACCACATCCCACACATTCCCTTCCCTGCCCAGGATCATGGGCTGAACACCTATCGACCTTCACCCATGATCACGTGCTCTCTGCCTACTCTCTTTGCATGTACCCACCTGAACCTCACCTTATAAAACTCTAGATGTCCGTCTTGCCCACAGGGAGGTTGGTTGTTAAAGCTTGAGCCTGCCACCTCCCCATCTCTGGCTGCCAGCACCTGAAATAAATTTCTCCCTTTATCTTTTCCTTGAGGTATTGGCACCTCTAAGTTTATCTAAGTTTGAGTTTATATAAATTTGTTTGGCAACAGTGTTGGCAAACCCAGCAAGGAGCTGTGCTTTGATTTGTCCAGCCTTCTGGGGATTTCCTGGGAGGGAGCAGTTGATCTTGGCAACGCCAAGGGGCCCTGGGGCTTTCCCAAGTTAGTGGTGGTGATAGATGGATCAGTGACACTATGAATACTCATATACAAGTCTTTGAGTGAACATGTTTCATTTCTCTTGGGTAAATACTTATAAGTGGGATTTCTGAGTTAGATTTAAGTGTACGTTCAATTCTATAATTCTTTTCTACAAACTTTTCTAAAGCGGCTATATTATTTCTCTTTCCAGTTGGCAACAAAGAGTTGCAATTGTCCTGCATACTGTTAGTCTTATTTTAACCATTCTAAGGGGTTTGCAGAAGTACCCAACAGTGGCTTTAATTTGCATTTCCCTCAGCAATAATGATGTTGAGCATCTTTCCTTCTATTTTGTTCCTCCATGTATCTTCTTTGGTCAAAGAAGATATCTTTAAATCTTTCAGCCATTTTTAAAATTGAGTTGTTTGAGAGGCCCCTGGGTGGCTCAGTCAGTTGGATATTCTACTCTTGATCTTGGCTCAGGTCGTGATTCTAGGGTTGTGGGATCGAGCCCTGAGTCGGGTTCTGTGCTGAGGTGGAGCCTGCTTGGGATTATCTCTCTCTCCCTCTCCACTTGGCACTCTCCCCACTTTCTTTCTTTCTTTCTTTTTTTAGAGGAATGCTTTAAAATTGAGTTGTTCAAAAAAATAAAATAAAATTGATTTCTCTTAAACTGAATACTTGGTATATTCTGGAAAAATGTCCCTATCAGATCTATTTTTTCAAATGTTTTCTCCCAGCCAGTTGCTTGCCTTTGTAACTACATAATAGTGTCATTTGAGGAGAAAACCACCGATACATATGTAAACAGTCAAATTCTTCAGATCTCATTTTCTTCACATTTAAAATGAGATCTTTAGGTAAATGTTCTTTTCTTTTTCTTTTTATTTTTTTTTTTTTCACATTTTTAATTTATTTTTGGGACAGAGAGAGACAGAGCATGAACAGGGGAGGGGCAGAGAGAGAGGGAGACACAGAATCGGAAACAGGCTCCAGGCTCCGAGCCATCAGCCCAGAGCCTGATGCGGGGCTCGAACTCACGGACCGCGAGATCGTGACCTGGCTGAAGTCGGACGCTTAACCGACTGCGCCACCCAGGCGCCCCTCTTTTCTTTTTATAATGGCTTGATTGAGATATATTTCACATAACCCAGAATTCACCCTTTTAATGTCACCAATTCAGTGGTTTTTAGTATGGTTCAGAGTTGTGTGACTGTCACCACTGTGTAATTTCCAAATATTTTCATCACCTCCAAAAGAAACCTTACATCCATTGGTAGTCATTCCCCTCTTTCCCAGCACCTAAGAACCATTAATCTAAGTTCCATCTCAATGGGTATACCTATTCTGGACATTTCATATGAAAGGAAGCATACAATATTTGGTATTTTATGTCTAGCTTCTTTCATTGAACATGTTTTCTTTTTCTTATTTTTTTTGAGGGGGGGCATAAGTCAGCTAGGAGCTCACTTTTTTGTTTTGTTTTCTTGAGAGAGAGAGAGAGAGAGAGAGAGAGAGAGAGAGAAGTGGGGCTTACCCAATGCAGGACTTGAACTCACGAACCATGAGATCATGACCTGAGCCGAAGTCAAATGCTTAATGGCTGAGCCACCCAGGTGCCCTGCATAATGTTTTTAAGAATCATCATGCTGTAGTTTCAGTAGTTCATCCCTTTTTTATTACTGAATGACGTTCTATTGTATGCATATACCACATGTTGTTTATCCATTCATCAGTTAATGGACATGCAGGTCATTTTTACTTTAGTTTTTATGAAAAACACTGCTGTAAACATTTGTGCACAAGCTTTTGTGTGGACATAGTTTCACTTCTCAAAGGTACAAGCCTACAAGTGGAATTGTAGTGTCAGGTGGTAACTCTATATTTAAAAATTGAGGAGGGGTGCCTGGGTGGCTGAGTCAGTTAAGTATCCAGCTTCAGCTCAGGTCATGATCTCATGGTCTGTGGGTTCTGGCCCCAAGTTGGGCTCTGGGCTGACAGCCCAGAGCCTGCTTTGATTCTGTTTCCCTCTCTCTTTGCCCGACCCCTGCTTGCACTCTGTCTCTCTCTCTCTCTGTTTCTCTCAAGAGTGAATAAACATTAAAAAACAAAGTAAAAAATTTTTTGACAATTAAACAATTAAAATTGTTTCCCAAAGTGGCTTCCCAGCTTTTACTACCAGCAAAGCATGAGAATCCAGTTTCCCTATATCCTCACTAATGCTTATTTTTTTATTTTTACACCATATATTTCTTTATTTAAAAAATTTTCTGCATTGTTTGTTGCGGTCTTCCCCCTCCCCACTGACCTCTATTAATGTCTTTTTAAAAATTATTTTAATGTTTATTATTTTTGAGAAAGAGAGAGAGAAAAAAAAAAAACATTAGTGGGGGAGGGGCAAAGAGAGAGGGAGACACAGAATCCGAAGCAGGTTCCAGGCTCTGAGCTGTCAGCACAGAACCCGACACAGGGCTTGAACTAACCAGCCGAGAGATCGTGACCTGAGCTGAGGTCAGATGCTTAACTGATGGAGCCACCCAGGCGCCCTATTAATGTCTATTTTTAAAAATAGCTATCCTAGTGAATATTAAGCGGTATCTAATTGCAGTTTTGATTTGCCTTTCCCTGATGATGAATGATGCTGAGCATCTTTCCAGGGCTTAGTGGCCATTTTTATATCTCCTTGGAGAAATAAATGTCTGATAAAATTCTCTGCCCATTTTTTTAAATTTTTTTATTTTTAAAAATTTTTTTTAAATATGAAATTTATTCTGAAATTGGTTTCCATACAACACCCAGTGCTCATCCCAACAGGTGCCCTCCTCAATGCCCATCACCCACACTCCCCTCCCTCCCACCACCCATCAACCCTCAGTTTTCTCTCAGTTTTTAAGAGTCTCTTATGGTTTGGCTCCCTCCCTCTCTAACCTTTTTTGTTTCCTTCCCCTCCCCCATGGTCTGCTGTTAAGTTTCTCAGGACCCACATAGGAGTGAAAACATATGGTATCTGTCTTTCTCTCTATGACTTATTTCACTTAGCATAACACTCTTGAGCTCCATCCACATTGCTAAAAAGACCATATTTCATTCTTTCTCATTGCCAAGTAGTATTCCATTGTGTATATAAACCACAATTTCTTTATGCATTCATCAGTTGATGGACATTGAGGCTTTTTCCATAATTTGGCTATTGTTGAAAGCACTGCTATAAACATTGGGTACAAGTGCCCCTATGCATCAGTACTCCTGTATCCCTTGGGTAAACTCCTATCAGTGCTATTGCTAGGTCATAGGGTATATCTAGTTTTAATTTTTTGAGGAAACTCCACACTGTTTTCCAGAGTGGCTTCACCAGTTTGCATTCCCACCAACAGTGCAAGAGGGTTCCCATTTCTCCACATTCTCTCCAGAATCTATAGTCTCCTGTTTTGTTCATTTTAGCTACTCTGACTGGCGTGAGGTGATATGTGAGTGTGGTTTTGATTTGTATTTCCCTGATGAGGAGCAATGTTGAGCATCTTTTCAGGTGCCTGTTGGCCATCTGGATGTCTTCTTTAGAGAAGTGTCTATTCATGTTTTCTGCCCATTTCTTCACTGGATTATTTGTATTTCAGGTGTGAAGTTTGGTGAGCTCTTTATAGATTTTGGATACTAGCCCTTTGTCGGATACGTCATTAGCAAATATCTTTTCCCATTCCGTTGGTGGCCTTTCAGTTTTGTTGATTGTTTCCTTGGCAGTGCAGAAGCTCTTTTTTATCTTCATGAGGTCCCAATAGTTCATTTTTGCTTTTAATTCCCTTGCCTTTGGGGATGTGTCAAGTAAGAAATTGCTGCAGCTGAGTCAGAGAGGTTTTTTTCTTGCTTTCTCCTCTAGGATTTTGATGGTTTCCTGTCTCACATTCAGGTCCTTTATCCATTTTGAGTTCATTTTTGTGAATGGTGTAAGAAAGTGGTCTAGTTTCATCCTTCTGCATGTTGCTGTCCAGTTCTCCCAGCACCATTTGTTAAAGAGACTGTCTTTTTTCCATTCTTTCCAAGAATATTTGTCAAAGATCTTTCCAAGATCTATTTGTCAAAGATTAGTTGGCCATACTTTTGTGGGTCTAATTCTGAGGTTTCTATTCTATTCCATTGATCTATATGTCTGTTTTTGTGCCAATACCATGCTGTCTTGATGATTACAGCTTTGTAGTAGAGGCTAAAGTCTGGGATTGTGATGCCTCCTGCTTTGGTCTTCTTCTTCAAAATTACTTTGGCTATTCAGGGCCTTTTGTGGTTCCATATGAATTTTAGGATTGCTTGTTCTAGCTTCAAGAAGAATGCTGGTGCAATTTTGATTGGGATTGCATTGAATGTGTAGATAGCTTTGGGTAGTATTGACGTTTTAACAATATTTATTCTTCCAATCCATGAGCATGGAATGTTTTTCCATTTCTTTATGTCTTCTTCAATTTCCTTCGTAAGCTTTCTATAGTTTTCAGCATACAGATCTTTTACATCTTTGGTTAGGTTTATTCCTAGGTATTTTATGCTTCTTGGTGCAATTGTGAATGGGGTCAGTTTCTTTATTTGTCTTTATGTTACTTCATTATTAGTGTATAAGAATGCAACTGATTTCTGTACATTGATTTTGCATCCTGCAACTTTGCTGAATTCATGTATCAGTTCTAGCAGACTTTTGGTGGAGTCTATCGGGTTTTCCATGTATAATATCATGTCATCTTTAAAAAGTGAAAGCTTGACATCATCATTGCCAATTTTGATGCTTTTGATTTCCCTTTGTTGTCTGATTGCTGATGCTAGCACTTCCAACATTATGTTAAACAACAGCAGTGAGACTGGACATCCCTGTTGTGCTCCTGATCTCAGGGGAAAAGCTCTCAGGTTTTCCCCATTGAGGATGATATTAGCTGTGGGATTTTCATAAATGGCTTTTATGATGTTTAAGTGTATTCCTTCTATCCCGACTTTCTCAAGGGTTTTTATTAAGAAGGGATGCTGAATTTTGTCAAATGCTTTTTCTGCATCGATTGACAGGATCATAATGGTTCTTATCTTTTCTTTTATTAATGTGATGTATCACGTTGATTGATTTGCAAATGTTGAACCAGCCCTGCAGCCCAGGAATGAATCCCACTTGATCATGGTGTATAATTCTTTTTATAGGCTATTGAATTCGATTTGCTAGTATCTTATTGAGAATTTCTGCATCCATATTCATCAGGGATATTGGCCTGTAGTTCTCTTTTTTTGCTGGGCCTCTGCTTTAGGAATCAAAGTAATGCTGGCTTCATAGAATGAGTCTGGAAGTTTTCCTTCCCTTTCTATTTTTTGGAATAGCTTGAGAAGGATAGGTATTATCTCTGCTTTAAATGTCTGGTAGAATTACCCAGGGAAGCCATCTGGTGCTGGACTCTTATTTGTTGGGAGATTTTTCATAACTGATTCAATTTCTTCACTGGTTATGGGTCTGTTCAAGTTTTCTATTTCTTCCTGTTTGAGTTTTAGAAGTGTGTGGGTGCTTAGGAATTTGTCCATTTCTTCCAGGTTGTCCAGTTTGTTGGCATATAATTTTTCATAGTATTCCCTGATAATTGCTTGTATCTCTGAGGGATTGGTTGTAATAATTCCATTTTCATTCATGATTTTATCTATTTGGGTCTTCTCCCTTTTCTTTTTGAGAAGCCTGGCTAGAGGTTTATCAATTTTGTTTATTTTTTCAAAAAACGAACTCTTGGTTTCATTGATCTGCTCTACAGTTTTTTTAGATTCTATATTGTTTATTTCTGCTCTGATCTTATTATTTCTCTTCTTCTGCTGGGTTTGGGGTGTCTTTGCTGTTCTGCTTCTAGTTCCTTTACGTGTGCTGTTAGATTTTGTATTTGGGATTCTTGAGATAGGCCTGGATTGCAATGTATTTTCCTCTCAGGACTGCCTTCGCTGCATCCCAAAGCATTTGGATTGTTGTATTTTCATTTTCATTTGTTTCCATGTATTTTTTCACTTCTTCTCTGACTGCCTGGTTGACCCATTCATTCTTTAGTAGGGTGTTCTTTAACCTCCATGCTTTTGGAGGTTTTCCAGACTTTTTCCTGTGGTTGATTTCAAGCTTCAGAGCATTGTGGTCTGAAAGTATACATGGTATGATCTCAATTCTTTTATACTTATGAAGGGCTGTTTTGTGACCTGGTATGTGATCTATCTTGGAGAATGTTCCATGTGCACTCGAGAAGAAAGTATATTCTGTCACTTTAGCATGCAGAGTTCTAAATATATCTGTAAGTCCATCTGGTCCAATGTATCATTCAGGGCCCTTGTTTCTTTATTGATCCTGAGTCTAGATAATCTATCCATTGTTGTAAGTGGAGTATTAAAGTCCTCTGCAATGGAGTATTAAAGTCCTCTGCAATCACCACATTCTTATCAATAAGGTTGCTTATGTTTGTGAGTAATTGTTTTATATATCTGGGGGCTCCTGTATTCAGCGCATAGACATTTATAATTGTTAGCTCTTCCTGATGGATAGACCCTATAAATATTATATAATGCCCTTCTTCATCTCTTGTTACAGCCTTTAATTTAAAGTCTAGTTTTTCTTGGGGCGCCTGGATGGCTCAGTCGGTTAAGCGTCTGACTTCAGCTCAGGTCACGGTCTCGCAGTCCATGAGTTCGAGCCCCGCGTCGGGCTCTGGGCTGATGGCTCAGAGCCTGGAGCCTGCTTCCGATTCTGTGTCTCCCTCTCTCTCTGCCCCTCCCCCATTCATGCTCTGTCTCTCTCTGTCTCAAAAATAAATAAACGTTAAAAAAAATAAATAAAGTCTAGTTTGTCTGATATAAGTATGGCTACTCCAGCTTTCTTTTGACTTCCAGTAGCATGGTAGATAGTTCTCCATCCCCTCACTTTCAATCTGAAGGTGTCCTCAGGTCTAAAATGAGTCTCTTGTAGACAGCAAATAGATGGGTCTTGTTTTTTATCCATTCTGACACCTTATGTCTTTTGGTTGGCGTATTTAGTCCATTTACATTCAGTGTTATTATAGAAAGATATGGGTTTAGAGTCATTGTGATGTCTGTAGATTTCATGCTTGTAGTGATGTCTCTGGTACTTTATGGTCCTTGCAACATTTCACTCACAGAATCCCCCTTAGGATCTCTTGTAGGGCTGGTTTAGTGGTGATGAATCCCTTCAGTTTTTGTTTGTTTGGGAAGACCTTTATCTCTCCTTCTATTCTGAGTGACAGACTTGCTGGATAAAGGATTCTCGGCTGCATATTTTTTTTTCTGTTCATCACATTGAAGATTTCCTGCCATTCCTTTCTGGCCTGCCAAGTTTCAGTAGATAGATCCGTCACTAGTCTTATCGGTCTCGCTTTATATGTTAGAGCGTGTTTATCCCTAGCTGGCTTTCAAAATTTTCTCTTTATCCTTGTATTTTGCCAGTTTCACTATGATATGTCGTGCAGAAGGTTGATTCAATTTACGTCTGAAGGGAGTTCTCTGTGCCTCTTGGATTTCAATGCTTGTTTCCTTCCCCAGATCAGGGAAGTTCTCAACTATGATATGTTCTAGTACACCTTCATCCCCTTTCTCTCTCTCTTCCTCTTCTGGAATCCCTATTATACGGATATTGTTCTGTTTGATTGCATCACTTAGTTCTCTAATTCTCCTCTCATACTCCTGGATGTTTTTATCTCTCTTTTTCTCAGCTTCCTCTTTTTCCATAATTTTATCTTCTAATTCACCTATTCTCTCCTCTGCCTCTTCAATCCATGCTATGGCCACCTCCATTTTATTTTGCACCTCATTTATAGCATTTTTTAGCTCCTCATGACTGTTTCTTAGTCCCTTGATCTCTGTAGTAATAGATTCTCTGCTGTCCTCTATACTTTTTTCAAGCCCAGTGATTAATTTTATAACTATTATTTTAAATTCATGTTCTGTTATATTGCTTAAATCGTTTTTGATCAATTCGTTAGCTGTCGCTACTCCTGGAGTTTCTTTTGAGGAGAATTCTTCTGTTTCATCATTTTGGATAGTTCCTGGAGTGGCGAGGAACTGCAGGGCACTTCCCCTGTGTTGTCTGGAGTAACTTGCGTTGGTGGGCGGGTCTGCAGCCAGACCTGATTCCTGTTCCCAGCCTACCGCTGGGGCCACAGTCAGACTGGTGTGTACCTTATCTTCCCCTCTTCCAGGGGCAGGACTCACTGTGGAGTCATGTGGCCCCTGTCTGGGCTACTTGCACACTGCCAGGCTTGTGGTACTGCTTTGATGGGAACCTACATATTAGCCGGGGTGGATCCGCAAGGTGCACAGCGACAGGAGGGGCAGGTTTAGCTTGCTTTGCCATGGGTTGTTCCCTGTGGGAGGGGCCCTGCAGCACCAGGAGGGAGGCAGACCCGTTAGAGGGATGGATCCACAGAAGCACAGCGTTGGGTGTTTGTGAGGTGCAAGCAAGTTCGGTGTCAAGAACTGATTCCCTTTGGGATTTCGGCTAGGGGATGGGCAAGGGAGATGGCGCTGGCCAGCACCTTTGTTCCCTGCCGAGCTGAGCTCTGTCTTTCAGGGCTCAACACCTCTCTCTCCCGCTGTCCTCTCACCCTCCCACTCTCTGAGCAGAGCTGTTGACTTATAACATTCCAGATGTTAAGTTCCACTGGCTGTCAGAATTCACGAAGTCTGTTCCCTCTGCTTTTGCAAGCCAGACTCGGGGGCTCTGCCTTGCCAGGCAGGCTGCCCCTCCACCACCCCGGCTCCTTCCCACCAGTCCGTGGAGCACGCACCACCTCTCCGTCCTTCCTACCCTCTTCCATGGGCCTCTTGTCTATGCTTGGCTCCAGAGAGTCCGTTCTGCTAGTCTTCTGGCGGTTTTCTGGGTTATTTAGGCAGATGTGGGTGGAATCTAAGTGATCAGCAGGAAAAGGTGAGTCCAGCATCCTCCTATGCTGCTATCTTCTCCTCTTTTTTTTTTTAAATATGAAATTTATTGTCAGATTGGTTTCCATACAACACCCAGTGCTCATCCCAACAGGTGCCCTCCTCAATGCCCATCACCCACTTTCCCCTCCCTCCCACCCCCATCAACCCTCAGTTTATTCTCAGTTTTTAAGAGTCACTTATGGTTTGTCCTTTGCCCATTTTAAAATTGGGTTGTTTGTGAGGCGCCTGGGTGGTTTGGTTGGTTGAGCGTCTGACTTCGGCTTGGGTCATGATCTCATGGTTTGTGAGTTCCAGCCCCATGTCAGGCTCTCTGCTGTCAGTGCAGAGACTGCTTCAGATCCTCTGTCTACTTCTCTCTACCCCTCCTCCACCTCACACGTGCTCTTTCTCTCTCAAAAATAAATAAATGTTCAGAAAATTTTCTTAATTGGGTTGTTTGGTTTTGTTGTTGAGTTTTAAGACTTCTTTATATATTCTAGATATAACTCCCTTATCTAAGATATAATTTGTAAATATTTTCTTCCATTGTTTGAGTTTTCACTTTCTTGACAGTGTCCTTTGGCACAAAATTTTTAGTTTTGGTGAAGCCCAATATATCTTTTTTTCTTTGGTTACTTGTGCTTTTGACATTATATTTAAGAAACCGTTGTCTAATCCAAGGTCACAAAGAACTACACCCATGTTGTTTTCTAAGAACTTTGTGGTTTTAGTTGTTACGTGTAGGTCTTTCACCCATTCTGAGTTAAATTTTATCCAATGACATTCTTATATATGTGGATATCCAGTTGTCCCAACATCATTTTTCTAAACTATCACTCTTTCTCCATTGGATTGTCTTGGCACCCTTGTCAAAAGTCAGGTGACCATAAACAGTGTGGTACTGTCATGAAGACAGACATATAGACCAATGGAATACAATAAAGAGCCCAAAAATAAACTCTTGCATGTATGGTCAAATGATTTTGACAAGGCTACCAAGACAATTCAATGAGGGAAGGACAGGCTTCGCAACAAATGGTACTGGAAAAACTAGATATTCACTCACAAAAGAGTGAATGGATCTTTAACTAACATCATATACAAAAATTAACTCAAAAGGGAAAGAAGACTTAACTGTGAGACCTACAAGTATGAAACTCTTCGAGGAAAATATACAACAAAAGCTGCACAGCATTGGGTTGGTCATTGATTTCCTGGTATGACACCAAAGGCACAGAAATCAAAATAAAAAATAGACAAATTAGACCTCATGAAAAATGTTTAATTATGTGTATCAAAAGACATTATCAACAGAATAAAAAGCCAACCCACAAAATGGAAGGAAAGATTTGCAAATCATATATATGGTAAGAGATTAATATCCAGAATATTTGGAGAGCACCTACAACTCAACAACAAAAAACAAACAATCTGATTAAAAATTGGGCAAAAGACTTAGACAGGCATTTCTCAAAGAAGATACACAGATGATCAAGAAGCACATGAAAAGATGCTCAGTATCACTAACCATTAGGTAAATGCAAATCAAAAGTACAAATCCATTAGGATAGCTACTATCTAACAAAAGCATAAAACAACAGGTGTCAGTGAGGATGTGGAGAAAATGAAACCCTTGTGCACTGTCAGAGGAATGTAAAATGGTACAACTCCTATGGAAAAGAGATGACAGTTCCTTGAAAAATTAAAAATGCAATTACCATATGATCTAGCATTCCACTTCCAGATATATATCCAAAAGAATTGGAAGCAGGGACTCAAACATATTTTTACACCCCTGTGCATAGCAACGTTATTCACAATTGTTAAAACATGGAAGCAACCCAAGCAAATATACAATGGAATATATCATTCAGCCTTAAATAGGAAGAAGATTCTGACACATGCTATAACATGGGTAAACCTTGAAGACATTACGCTAAGTAAAATGAGTCAGTCACAAAAAGACGAATATTATATGTTTCTACCTATATGAGATAGGCGTTTACAGTAGTCAAAATTATAAAGACAGAAAATAGAATTGTGTTTTCCAGGAGCTGGAAAGGGGAAATGAGGAGTTATTGTTTAAGGGGTAGAGGGTTTCAATTTTACAGGATTCAAAGTTATGAAAATGAATGGTGGAGATGGTTAGCCAACATTATGAATGCATTTAATATCACTGAAATGTACACTTGAAAATGATTCAGATGGAAAATTTTATGTTATGATATTTTATCTCAGTACTTTTTTTTTTTTTAAATCAACTGACTGAAAATGCAATGGTTTATTTCTGGACTCTCAATCCGATTTTGTTTATCTTGTATCTAGTCTTATGCCAGTACCGCAGTGCCTTGATTATTGTAGCTTTTCAGTGAGTTTTGAAATCATGAAGTGTTATTCCTCCAACTTTTGTTCTTTTTCACAGTTGCTTTGAATAAGAAAGCAACTTTAGGGACACCTGGGTGGGTCAGTCTGTTGAGCGACCAGCTCTTGATTTCAGCTCAGGTCATGATCTCACAGTTCGTGAGTTTGAGCCCCTCATTGGGCTCTGTGCTGACAGCATAAAACCTGCTTGGGATTCTCTCTCCCTCTATGTCTGCCCCTTCAGTGCTCTCTCTCTCTCTCTCTCCCTCTCAAAATAAACTTTTTTTTTTAAAGAAAGCAACTTTAAGTTTCTTTCAATTCCATGTTCTATGAGATAAGCATTTAAAAAGCATTTACAATATACCCCAAACTATTAGGTATATTATAAACTATATCTCATTTAATCCTCACAAAAATCCTCTAAGGTAGAATTATTGTTTTGTTAAATAAACTCATATTTTTAGCATCTGTTGTGCATCAGGCATTGTGGATACAAGATAATGGGACTACAAGCTATGTCATGATCCCTGTTCTTACACAGGAGAGAACCGAGGTTCATAAAGGTTAGGTAACTCTCCCAAATTAGAATGCTGTTCTTTTGATTCCACATCATATAATGTTTCCACTACAGCAAGGCTCATCTCAAATTTCTACACTTTCTCTTGGACCTAGGCTAGGGCAAGTTGTCACCTGAGTGACACGAGGGCAAAGATAAATACTGGTCCTATTGCCATCTTAGACAAGAGGTCACTCAATCATTTGTTCATTTGAAGAATATTTATTCAGGGCCTACTGTGTGCCAGGAATTAATGATATAACCAAGACTAGATGATATCACAGCCTTTATGAAGTTTACTTTCTTACACAGAAGATATATAACCAGGAATTTCACAAATAATGAAATAATTACAGCAAATAATTGCAGATTGCTGTAAAGAAAAGGATAATGTGCCTAATTGAGAATACCAGAGATAAAAACTGTTGATAGCAATTTTATGGAAAACCTCCTTAATGAGTCAAAATGTGTCAAGTCAGGAAGAATAGAGAGAACTAGGCTCATCAAGAGCATTCCAAGCAGAAAAAGTATAACAATGAAGTCCCTGTAGCAGGAAAGAGCTAGATGTACTCAAGAACTAACAGAAAGCCTAGGTGACTAGAGTGTACGGAGCAAAGAGGACAGTAATACTGGAGACACAGCAGGCAATATATGCAGGGCATTGTAGGTTACTTGACAGCTGATTTATCCAAAATGCAGTTGGAAACTATTAAACATTTTTTTTAAAGAAAGAGACAGAGTGTGTCCCCTCAACAGTGGAAGAGGGGCAGAGGAGGAGAGAGAGAATCTCAAGCAGGCTCCACACGAAGTGAGGCTCAATCCCATGACCCTGGGAGCATGACCTGAGCCAAAATCAAGAGTCGGTGGCTTATCCGACTGAGCCACCCAGGTGCCCCTAAATAATTTTAAACCAAAGAATGTTGTGATCTGATTTACTTTTTTTTTTTTTTAAGTAGGCTCCATGTCCCACGTGGAGCCCAAGGGGGGCTTGAACTTACCACCTTGAGACCAAGACCTGAGCTGAGATCAAGAGTTGGACACTTAACCAACTGAGCCACTCAGTCACCCATGATTTACATTTTTAAAAATGTTTATTTATTTCTTTATTTTGAGAGAGAGGAGAGAGAGAACATGCACAGGAGTGGGAGAGGGACAAAGAGAGAGGGAGAGAGAATCTCAAGCAGATTCCATGTCATCAGCACAGAGCCCGATGCAGAACTCGATCCTAAAAACCGTGAGGTCATGACCTGAGCCAAAATCAAGAGTTGGATGCTTAACCTGACTGAGCCACCCAGGTGCCCCTGATTTACATTTTTAAGAGGTCACTCTGAATATGACATAAAATAAAAGCTCACTCTGGCTGACGTGTGTAGAGGGGATCGAGTGTGTAGATTGTAATCACGATGTCCACTTAGGCGGCTATTGCTGTGGTCAAAATGAAAGAAGGATGCTTTAGCCTAGGACAGTACTAGTGGAGATGAAGAGAAGTAAATAGGTTCTAGTTGTCATTTGAAAGTGAAATTAACAGGCTGACACTTAAGTTTCTGGCTTTAATAACTCACTGGGTGGTGGCGTGGCAGGGGAATGCTGACATGGGGAAGAGTGGGAGCCAACTAGAGTATATATAGGTTTCAGAAAATCATCAAGAATTCCATTTTTTTAAATTTTATTATGCTTTTTATTTTTAAATCCAGTGTAACTTACATACAGTGTTATTATATTAGTTTCATGTGTATAAGAAATTCAATTTTAGACATGTTAAATTTGAAATGCCTATGACATGTTCAAAAGCCATGTAATATAAGGGTCAGGCTTTTCCAGCAATAAAAGCTGCCGAGGAAGAGGGCCTATTACTAGGGGCAGGCTGACTCTCTGGGTGCTGGGGAGGTGTCAGACAAAGAACCCCATTATCCTGAGGAGCACAGAGAAACAAAAACCAAGAACTAACTGTGCTATATCAGTGCATCTTAGCAAATATTTATTGAATATCCATAGGGATCACCATGAGGCTATTCTCAGGTATTAGAAAGAGGTGTGGGGGTGCCTGGGTGGCTCAGTTGGTTGAATCACCTACTCTTGATTTCAGTTCAGGTCATGCTCCCAGAGTCGTGAGACTGAACCCCGGGCTGGGCTCCACGCTGAGTACAGAGACTGCTTGAGATTATCTCTCTCTCTCCCTCTGCCCCTCTCCCCAACTTGCACTCTCTCTCTCTCTCTCTCAAAAAGAAGGAAAGAAAGAAAGAAAGAAAGAAAGAAAGAAAGAAAGAAAGAAAGAAAGAAAGGTGTGAACTTGAAGAGAGAAGGCATTGTTCAAAGTCTGGTGACTCTGGCAGAGTTTAAAACTTTGATCGTTGTTGGACACTTATGAAGATTAAATGGCACGATTTATGTTAAAGCATCATAAACGAAAATTCCTATTATACATCGTGACAGCAGGCATTATTCTGAGCAATCAATACAAAGTACTGTATATTTTTAGAATTTATTGTTTTCTGACAAAAAACCAACAACTTTCATGATGACTTAACCAGATCAAAATAAATATATCTATGCTGTACAGGCCAACTGTTGCACCACCCTGGTGAAATAGGACAAAATGATACCAAGGAGACTGCCGTGTGTATACTCAGCTCCCATGTGGGTAAAGAACACACCTCAGAATCAATGGGTCTCAGCAGATCTTTACTCTGATTGCATGTGACCATGACGAACAGCCACAGCTTGATTACATTTGCTGCAATCTGTCTGCTGTTACAGCCCAAACATATCAGAGTATTGTCTGTACATCTTGTACTTTCTCTTAGAGCCCACCTGTCAGCATTAGCCCACAAGCTTGGAAATACACACCGGTGATGAACTCCTTTCCCTTCATACGATCTCATAAACTTGTTGCTTCAACAAAATAAGCATTTTTTACATTCCTCCACTCTACCCGTGTAGGACAACTCATCTTTTCTCTAACACCCATCAGTCCAGGTTGCCAAAACCTTTGTTCTTACGAAGGTTCCTAAGGCCTAGAATGTCTCCACTACCCACATTTCTGCTGATTTCCTATTTATATTTAGGGGCTCAGATAAATGCAAATTACCATTTCTCAAAACACTGAATGCCATTTATTGCATCTTCATTTGTATTTCCATTTCCCTCTATTTATAATTCAATACACTTATTCAACAAATATTTATAGAATGTCTGCTGAATGTCAGGACTCTTTAAGATACAAATGACAGAAACCCAATCCAAGTAGCTTAAACAGACTTGCTCACCATGTTTTCATCCTCACCTATACTTTCTACTTTGTTCTCCTTATAATTCGATATACTTGGTCAATGTTTATAGAATGCTGCTAAATGTCAGGACTCTTTTAGATGCAACTGACAGAAACTGAAATCCAAATAGCTTAAACAAATCAGCTCACCTAACTACAAAGTACAAGGAAAAACATGGTAAAGATCCAGACATGCAAATGCTGTTATTAGTGTTAATCTTTCTTTTCTACACGCTGACTAGGTTGGATTCCCTAGAAATAGAGTCTGAAGTAGGATTCCTATGAAAGTGATTTATTGAGGGAATGCTTTCAGGAAAATGTACGTGAGGGAAGCAGGGGCAGGAAGCTAAGCAAGAACGCAGGCTCTGCTGGAGACTACTAGCTTCAGCCTTTTCCCATGGGGAGATCTGAAGCATAAATCATACCACAGAGTTTATATCCCACCTTGAGACAAGGAGTTCTGATTTTGTAACCCCTTGCCAGTCAGCCAAGGGCTGTGGGATAAGGGATTGTCTGAATCTCCCTGGTGAAGGGAATCTAGGTGAAACACCAACAGCATCCATGGGGCAGGTGTGGTGGCTGCCAAGATTCATTTGCAGCTTGGCCAAGACAAGGGGCAAGAGTCTTCCCTAAAATCTCTTACTGAAAAACTTCAGAGAGAATGCTGGTGTGTGCCACTCTCTTGCAATACAGACGGGATCAGAGTCAAGTAAACCAAATGGAATGGATGCTTCATGGGAGAGAGTGTTCCCTTATTAAAGAAGAGGGAAGGTGATGTGTAGGCAAACACAAGCATCCTCTCCACTAGGTACCAGGCATTGCTAGGGGCAAGGGCTACAATGGTGAAGAAAAAATACACGTGTCTCTGCTCTCATGGAGCACATCAGCCTTACTTAGTGCAAGACAGACTAACAAAAAAACTGCAGTGCAGTGAGATATATGCTTTGGTAGGGGAAGAATAGATTGCTTATGGAAGCCTTATGTAGAAGAGGTCACCTTATTCTCCTCAAGGGTCCATATTTTATGCAACTTAAATATCCAGTGCCCAGATGGTACCCTAAGTACTGTAAGTGCCCCATGAGTAAGCACATGCAGCTTGGTGTGTGGATTCAGGGGTCTGAGCAGGAGGTAGCTGCTCTCCGGGGGCTGTCTTTTCAGTTTATGAGCCATGCGAGAAAAACCACTCACTACTTTAGGCCTAAATCATGCCATTAAGCAGAGCTATTCTTATATCTGGCTCCTAATGACTTTGTGCCTGTTCCCAAATTCTGAAACCGCTTTCAAATGGTAGACCTGCTAACTCTGAAGATATTGAATTTTTGTCACTTTAGATCAACATAGAATTCATTGACCATGAGCTCTGTATTAATAGAGTGCTAAGTGATACAAAAAATACAGAGATGAATAAACCTTGGTGGCAGCAAGCTAGGAACCTAGGACTGCTGCCTCGTAGGTTGAATGCAATGACCTGAAAAGGTGAAGGATGCAAATTTCATTTTGTGCATTTTCTGGATAGCTACGAGGGCAATTGCAGGTTTTTAAATGTGCTCTTGGTCATATTGTCACTGAAGATAAGGCCAGGAGGACATAAAGTCAAAGAGAGAAGCCTTTATGTAAGCGCCTCAAGACAGGAGCCACAAATCATCAGTCATGCTTGACTTTTATCTCATTTTTACTTGACCACCTCTGTAGGGGATCACACCTACAGATCAAATGTCCATGCCACCATCCTAGTCCAAGTCACCCTCCTCTCTCACCTGCAAGAAGAGCCTCCTAACTGGTCTCTTGGATCCTATCCTCTGCATACGTTCTATCCATTTACCACACAGCAAACTGGGTAATCGTTTGAAATTGTGAATTTAATTGTATCTTCTGCCAAATCCCCACCCCAGCCCTATTTAAAATCCTATTTAAATTGGCTCCCCCAAATGCATACAATCTAGACCCCTTACAGCATCCTATTAGGACCTACATGAAATAACACAACCCTCTCTCTCTCTTCCCCTTCATTAAGCTGTACCATCACTGGCCTGCCTTCAGTTCTGCAGGCACTGGAGGGGGAGAGCCTTCACACACATGGCTCACCGTCCTCAGTACATCTGACTCCAACTCAATTTTCAATCTAGGCTTAAATGACTCAGTCTTTAAAGGCCCTCCCTAACATCTTATTTAAAGAAGTTATCTCCAGGTGCCTGGCTGGCTTAGTAGTGAAGCATGAGACTCTCAATCTCAGGGTTGTGAGTTCAAGTCCCATATTGGGTGTGGAGCTTACTTAAAAAAAGGAGGGGGCATCCTCTCCCCATACACCTTTATTCTGGATCAAGAGAGAATCAAGGGGTGACTGGTGGGTCAGTCGTTTGAGCGTCTGACTTTGTTTAGGTCATGGTCTCAAGGTTTGTGAGTTAGAGCCCCGTGTCGGGCTCTGTGCTGACAGCTCAGAGCCAGGTGCCTGCTTCAGATTCTGTGTCTACCTCTCTTTCTGCCCCTCCCCCGCTCATGCTCTGTCTCTGTTTCTGTGTCTCTCTCTCAAAAATAAATAAACATTAAAAAAATTTTTTAGAAAAGAGAGAGAGAACCAAGCCCAGTTTATTCTTGGTACTTATCACAATTTGCATTTAAGTGTTTATTTGTTTATTTCCTGTCTCCTCCACCAGGCTGAAATTCCAGGAAAGTAGGAAATTCCTGTTTTATTTTCCAGTGGTATGCTCATTACCTAGCTAAGTGCATGCATATAATAAGTATTCAATAAACGCTTGAGTTATTCAGCTTCATTCATCTATTTATTAGATGAATCTATTATATAATAGATCTATAATAGAGAGAAATGATGCCAAATCCATCGTCATGAACATTTTCCCTATGTTCTCTCTATCTATAATAGATCTATTATATAATAGTCATCAAGACTATTTTAAGCCCTAAGACTTTTAAAACTCTGATGGCTAGAAGTCAGCTATGTGTAATTTTCAAGTTTTAAGCAGTTCTTCTTTCCTTTTTTTGTAAAAATTGAAGACTTATCTTATTCACTTGGCCTTTAAAGAAGACCTTAATTGATTTGAGGGACACCACTTGAAGTGTTCAATGTATACATATATCTTGACTACTCATGCATCCTTTTTTTTTTTTTTTTTTAATTTTTTTTTTCAACATTTTTAATTTATTTTTGGGACAGAGAGAGACATAGCATGAACGGGGGAGGGGCAGAGAGAGAGGGAGACACAGAATCGGAAACAGGCTCCAGGCTCTGAGCCATCAGCCCAGAGCCTGACGCAGGGCTCGAACTCATGGACTGCGAGATCGTGACCTGGCTGAAGTCGGACGCTTAACCGACTGCGCCACCCAGGCGCCCCTTTTTTTTTTTTTTTTTTTTTTTTAATTTTTTTTTCATAATGCATCCTTTTTTTGAGAAAATGGAAATGACATGAAAGCAGATATTTTGGATGAAGCAGCTCAGTTTTCTTTTAGATTATATAAATTTGATGTGCTTCGGTGGTGCCACTCTGCAGAATTTGTACTTATTTGGGGGAAAATATTCTTTTCTTTGGTTGAATTGAAAGAGCTTTATTGTTTGTTATTGAGGAAATAAGAGAGTTTTATTCTCAGAGATCTAGAAATCTGAAAAACGTACCAAAATGTGAGATCCCAAACATTATTTGAAGCTGGAGAAAACAATAGGAGGGAAGGAACTAGACTGCACTGGACTGTCAGTGTCAACAGATAATTTGAAGAAATAACCCACTTGTGCTGACACTGACATATTTTGATCTAATGAGACTGGATTTTTGTGGGCCATTCTGCGCTACAACCCACCTTGCATGGAGTAGAAGAGGCTTCTCCTGAATTAGGCGGATGTTTCCATTTCTAGTCACCCTGCCTGCCTGGAAAGATGTTGATTCTGGAATAGAAGATGAGGACTAGGGTGATGGCCCTCCAACTGCTTCATGGTAGGTGGAACTTCAACTTCAGGGCAGACGAGATACTCAAGGGCTTGTCTTTCATGAGAGATAAAACGGCACCAACCAGGGGTGCCTGGGTGGCTCAGTCGGTTGAGCGTCTGACTTGGGCTCAGGTCATGATATCTCACACTTCATGAGTTCAAGCCCCGCATCGGGCTCTGTGCTAACAGCTCAGAGCCTGGAGCCTGCTTCAGATTCTGTGCCTCCCTCTCTCTGTGCCCCTTCCCTGCTTACACTGTCTTTCTCTCTCTAAAAAAATAAATAAACATTAAAAAAAAATTTTTAAAAACGGCACCAACCAGAAGGTGCCAGACTAGCAGCTGGGCGAGGGGCATCCTGCTAGGACCCTGACCAGATGGGTCTGAAGACTCTGAGCAGCCACATTCAGCAATATGTATACCTTATTCTCTCTCTTCTGCTTTCTATCCACCATCAATTGAAGGAAGGGTTTGTTTCCTTCCCTCACTGCCCATGCCAAAAGAGTGATGGCAGCAGGTGTTCAAGGACGGATGATAATCCCCAAACTGTCCCATGTGACAGGCAGGAAAGTGAAAGGCCATGCTTAGAAAAATAGAAAATAACAAAATTATTTCGATCAAAATACATAGAAAAGCAACATCCTGAGACCATTAGCTTAACCAGGTAGCATACTCCATCAGGCTGGACTTGTAGAACGTGCAAGCTTCTCTGATGGTAAAACCACCTAGGGAAGAGAGCCTATTGGATGACTAGACTTTCTTCAATCAAGTGGGATGGGGGCACAAAACCTTCATCATTTGGATATTGGAGAAATCATTTCATATTCCCAGGTCGGGGAGATTTAGACCTATTAAGTCTGTGACAGTTACCATGATGAAGATGAAAAAAGAACTTGGAGCAAGTTATGTCCCCTTTCAGAGCCCCAGTTTCTTTGTTAGTGGGTTAGTCTGTTTGGGCTGCTATAACAAGCTACCATAGACTGGTGGCGTATAGACAACAGAAATATATTTCTGAACTGGCTTCCTGGCTCATAGACAGCTATCTTCCCTCTATGTCCCCACATGTCAGAAAGGGGGTAAGGAATAATTCTGGAGCCTCTTATAGAGGCACTATTCTAATTCATGAGGGTTCCATGACCTAATTACCTCCTAAAGGCTCCACCTCCAAATACCACCACATTAGGGATTAGGTTTCAACATACAAATTTGGGAGGGACACAGACAGTCAGTCTACAGTAGCACCATGAAGGTATTGGTTTAAATAATCTCTAATGATCCTTTTAAATCTGAAGCTATGATTCTTTCAGGCTGCCTCCCATGAATTGCTTTTGATCTAGTTGTAGATATAAAATATACATGTAAAACCGTTAAGTAGTAACATAATTCCTTGCTTGAAAACCCAACTAGAATTTTACCCCCTCTGAGAAAATTTTCTTTTTAATGTTTATTTATTTTTGAGAGAGAGAGAGACAGAGACAGAGTGCAAGTAGGGGAGGGGCAGAGAAAGAGGGAGACACAGCATCTGAAGCAAGTTCCAGGCTCTGAGCTGCCAGCACAAGAGCCCGGTGCGGGGCTTGAACTCACAAACCATGAGATCATGACCTGAGCCAAAGTCGGATATTAACCAACTGAGTCACCCAGGCACCCCTGAGAAAATGTTCTTTCCTGCCTCTCCACCCCTACCCGTAGATGCTTTTGGTGTCATAGTCAAGAAATCATTGCCAAATCCGTTGTCATGAAGATTTTCCCTATGTTCTCTTCTAAGAATTCTAGATGTTTTAGCTTTTATGTTTAGATATTTGATGCCTTTTGAGTTTGTTTTTATATATGGTGTAAGGTAAGGATCTGGCTTCAAGTTTTTTGCATGTGGACATCCAGTTTTCCCAACACTATTTGTTTAAAAGACTGTCCTTTCCCCCACTGAATCATCTTAGCACCCTGTCAAAAGTCATTTGACCGTGTATGCAAGGATTTATTTCTGTGTTCTCTATTCAGTTCCATTGGTCTTCATATCTGTCATTACACCAGTACCACACAGTATTGATTACCATAGTTCTGTAGTAAGTTTTGAAATCAGCAAGTGTTGTTTTCCAACTGTGTTCTTCTTTTTCACAATTGCTCTGACTATCCGAGATCCCTTGGGATTCCAGATGAATTTTAGAAGAATATTTCCTTTTCTGCAAAAAACATCACTGAAATTTTGGTAGAGATTGCACCAAATCTGTAGATTGCTTTGGGTAGTGTTGACATTTTAACAACATTAAGTCTTCCAATCCATGATCATGGTATGTCTTGCTATTTATTGATGTCTTTAATTTCAGCATTGTTTTGTAGTTATCACTATGCAAGTCTTTCACCCTCACAGTTAAGTTTATTCTTAAATACTTTATGCTCTTAATGCTATTGTAAATAAAATTGTTTTCTTAATTTCATTTTTGGATCGTTCATTGTGGGTGTAAATAAGTGCAACTGATTTTTGTGTGTTAATTGTGTATCCTCTAATGTTGATGAATTTATTAGTTCTAACTCTGTGTGTGTGTGTGTGTGTGTGTGTGTGTGTGTAATCTCTAGGGTTTTCTACAGACATGCTTCTGTTGTCTGTGAACAGAGATAATTTTACTTCTTCCTTTTCAATTTGGATGACTTTATTTCTTTTGCTTGACTAATTGCTCTGACTAGGACTTCCACTACTATGTTGAATACAAGTGATGAAAATGAACATCCTTATATTGTTTCTGATCTTAGAGGAAAAGTTTTCAGTCTTTCATCATTGAGTATGATGTCAGCTGTGGGTTTTTCATACATGGTGTTTATGTTGAGGTAGTTTCCTTTCAATCCTAGTTTGTTGAGGGTTTTTATCAAGAAAGGGTGTTGAATTTTGTTAAATGTTTTTCTGCACCACTTGAGATCATTATGTGGGTTTTTTTTACTCTGTAAATGTGATGGAGCACATTAATTTTTATATATTGAACCATCTATGCATTCCAGGAATGAGTCCCACATGCTGATGGTACATATTTGAACTCATTTTTATTTTTATTTTTTTAAATTTTTTTTAACGTTTATTTATTTTTGAGACAGAGAGAGATAGAGCATGAATGGGGGAGGGTCAGAGAGAGAGGGAGACACAGAATCTGAAACAGGCTCCAGGCTCTGAACTGTCAGCACAGAGCCCGACGCGGGGCACGAACCCACGAACTGCGAGATTGTGACCTGAGCTGAGGTCGGACGCTTAGCCGACTGAGCCACCCAGGCACCCCTGAACTCATTTTTAAACTAAATGAAATTGAGAACTTTTATGCCCCTGCTAATTAGCTCCTGGGGAGGTTGTGAAGTTCAAAATAATTTTAGAAAATAGAGAAAGTATATTTACTCACATACAAATTATAGTGTAGTAAACACACTTTAATATACTTTTTCAGTGTGTGTGTCTGTGTGTGTGTTCGGGGGGTGAATAGATGAACAATATACCACAATTATAAGATGGGTTATGAAGTCACATTCTCCTGTTCAAATTGTGTCTCTGTCAATATAGTTAGGTAACCCTGGACAAGTTTTAAACTTATTCATGTCTTAGATTTCTCAGTTGCAAAATAGGGGTTAAAATAGTCCCATTTTAGGATAGTTGTAAAGATTAAAGCAATAATGTATATAAAACACTTAGAAGAGTCCTGCCATCTAGTAAGTGCCCTATAACTATTATTGTATTATTGCACTCCAATTAATGAAAGATATGAGTCCTTTGGTGAATCTAAGCTTAAAATCAGAATGTCAGCTAAACTGTTTAGTGGCAAGGAAAGCTTGTACAGCTGAAAAACTATAGGCAGAAACCTTTATGTCAGATAAAAGGTTGTCCTCTTTATCATTTATGTGTGTCATCTTGTTTACACCTGAAACGAAACCAGATGCCTATCCTTCAATGCTCCCTCAGGTGAAAAGAAATAATCTTCTAATTTGCAGTGATTGCACAGAAGTGTAGGAGTCTGACCTTGAAACTTCTTAGCACCCACGGGAATAAGATTGTGTGCATGTTCAACAGCCACATCTGCATCTCCTCTCCATGCCAGTGGACCAGGTATTACTGCAAATTATATTTTTCTGTCTCCCCCATTAGAGCGTATATTCCTCAAGGTCAGGGTCCATGACTGACCTTCTCTGTAATCTCATACATTTCAACACAGGGCCTCAACCTTAGCAGATATGTTTTGGGTTGAATTTCCTGCTTTCATTTTTTTTTTAAAGGTTTTACTTAAATTCCAGTTGGTTAATGTATGGTATAATATTAGTCTCAGGTATATAATATAGAGATTCAACACTTTCATACAGCACCCGGTGCTCATCTGGACAAGTACACTTCTTAATTCTCATCATCTATTTCACACATCCCCTCAACCCCTCTTTCATTCTTTTGACCTTTATTCTCTGCCATACGACATTGAGGAAAAAGCCATGGATATAAGAGACACATGTAAATTCTGGCTATGTCCCCTCACTAGTGGAATGAACTGGAACCAAGAATTTCATAAGTCTAAGCTTCAGCTTCTCACTTACAGACAGGAACAACATTTACCTCAAAGATACTGTGAGAACCAAATAAGACAATGGGTAGTATAAAGTGCTGTGGTAAGTGACAATAGATGATTTTTAAAAATCTCCTTTTACTCTGAATTTTGCTGTATTCAGTTACCTCTCCTAATTGTCAATTCAATTCATAAACTTTTATTTAGATGATTTGCTGACAGTTATGCTCATTTATTTATCTTTCCTGCCGTATCTCTGTGAAGTTTTTTAACCGATGGACTTTATTTTTTAGAAGAACTTTAAATTTACAGAAAATTTAAGCAGATGGCACAGAGAGTTCCACTCTACCGCTCCCATATGGTTTCCCCTGTTATTAACATGTTACATGGGAATGCAAGCTGGTGCAGCCACTCTGGAAAGCAGTATGGAGGTTCCTCAAAAAACTAAAAATAGAACTACCCTACGACCCAGCAATTGCACTACTAGGTATTGATCCAAGGAATACAGGTGTGCTGTTTCGAAGGGACACATGCACCCCCATGTTTATAGCAGCGCTATCAACCATAGCCAAAGTCTGGAAAGAGCCCAAATGTCCATCAATGGATGAATGGATAAAGACGATGTGGTATGTATATATATATGGTATTACTCGGCAATCCAAAAGAATGAAATCTTGCCATTTGCAACAGTGTGGATGGAACTAGAGGGTAATATGCTAAGTGAAATTAGTCAGTCAAAGAAAGACAAATATCATATGACTTCACTCATATGAGGACTTTAAGAGACAAAACAGATGAACATAAGGGAAGGGAAACAAAAATAATATAAAAACAGGGAGGGGGACAAAACAGAAGAGACTCATAAATATGGAGAACAAACAGAGGGGTTACTGGAGGGGTTGTGGGATGGGGGAGGGGCTAAATGGGTAAGGGGAATTAAGGAATCTACCCCTGAAATCATTGTTGCACTATATGCTAACTAATTTGGATGTAAATTTTAAAAATTTTTAAAGAAAAGAAAAGATGATAGTGCTCCTCAAAAAGTATAATATCAGTAGGGCCTGCAGACCACGGATAAAAAGAGGGGCTTCTGTGGTAAACATGGAAGTCTGACCCAAAGAGGAGGGCTTGGCACATCAGAGAAGCTCTGCACCGTTTAAAGCAGTCTGCTTCTGAGGGGGCACCTGGGTGGCTCAGTCGGTAAAGTGTCTGGCTTCAGCTCAGGTCATGATCTCGTGGGTTGTGAGTTCGAGCCCCACGTCGGGCTCTGTGCTGACAGCTCAGAGCCTGGAGCTTGCTTCGGATTCTGTGTCTCCCCCTCTCTCTGCCCCTCCCCTGCTCATGCTCTGTGTCTATCTCTCAATAATAAATAAACACTTAAAAAAAAAAAGCAGTCTGCTTTCTGAGATTCCTTTCAAGTCAACCCCTGGGAAAAAATACATTGTATATCATGGATGTGTGTGTGTGTGTGTGTGTGTGTGTGTGTACGTGCACGTGTGTGTATGTAGATACACACATATGGACACATGTACAAGATTCATTAAAATAGTATTTACCTTCAAAAAAAACCATGTTACATTAGTATGATGCATTTGTTATAATTAATGAGCCAACATCAATACATTAAAAATTTTTTTTTAATGTTTGTTTTTGAGAGAGAGTACAAGTGGGAAAGGAGCAGACAGAGAGGGAGACATGGAATCTGAAGCAGGCTCCAGGCTCTGAGCTGTCAGCACAGAGCCTGACATGGGGCTTGAACCCACAAACCATGAGATCATGACCTGAGCCAAAGTCAGATGCTTAACCTACTGAGCCACCCAGGTGCCCCCAACATCCATACATTTCAATTAATTAAAGACCATAGTCTATTATTATTTCCTTAGGTTTTATCTAATTTCCTGTTCCTGTTCCAGGATCACATCCAGGACACCACATTACGTGTAGTCATCGTGTCTCCTTAGGCTCCTCTTGGCTGTGACAGTTGCTCAGACTTCCCTTGTTTTAATGACTTACCAGTTTTGAGGAGTGCTGGTCAGATATACTGTAGGATGCCCCTCAATTAGAATTTGCTTCATGTTTTTCTCATGATTAGACTAGGGATATGAGGTTTGGGGAGCAAAATCACAGAGGTAAAATGTCATTTTCATCGCATAATATCCAGGGTACATTCTGTTAACATGACTTACACTATTGATGTTGACCTTGATCACCTGGTCAAAGGTAATGTTCTTCAGGTTTCTCTACTATAGAGCTGCTTTTTTTCTACCTATTTTTTTTTAGTTTATTTATTTATCTATTTAGAGAGAGTGTGTGTGTGAACAAGGGAGGGGCAGAGAGAGAGGATCCCAAGCAGGCTCTGTGCTGTCAGTGCAGAGCCTGATGTGGGGCTCCATCCCATGAACCATGAGATCATGACCTGAGCAGAAATCAAGAGGCGGACGCTTAACCAGCTGAGCCACCCAGGCACCCCTCCTCCTTTCTATACTGTATTCTTTGGAAGAAGTCATTCCACACTTAAGGAATGGGGAGTTATGCTCCCTGTTGCAAACATTTTTTAAAGCAAATACTTTGATGCATAAGTTGATTCTGTAAGATAAAGATGTATGTTATTGCCTGCCTTACCCAGAGTTCTTTTTAAGGAAAGCTGCCTCTATCCATAGCCCCTGCTAAATGGACAGCAGGCCACAGGATCATGATTGGGACAGAGATGACCATCTAACCTTCAGTATTTATTCTGGTCAAACTAAACAATTAAATTATTTTTGGTTCTGTTGGCATTCTGTATTATTTAATTGTCTCACATTTAAAAACCCATTGATTCTATTAAACAAAGACAGAGAGCCCTTGGTTTATTTGATGTGTTGAAATCATACTTTCTGAAGAAAAGTTTCCCCAAGTTCTTGCTGACCTTTAAAACACTCCATTGAGTGAAGCCTACTTATTTCTTGTTCATGTCTTCAGTATTCAGTATTTCAGTATTTCTTTAGTCTTCAGTATTCTTTAATAGTAAGATTATGCAAATTGAAAGAAGAGTAAACAGTGTTATTAAAGTTCTCCATTGCTTAAAGGGACTTATTGAATAGATTAAAGAATTGAGAAATGTATTCCCTTAAGAGCTTATTCTCTTTTCTTTTTTTTTTTTTTAATGTTTATTTTTGAGAGAGAGAGAGAGAGAGAAAGAGAGACAGAGTGTGAGCAGGGGAGAGCCAGGAAGAGAGAGAGGGAGACACAGAATCTGAAGCAAGCTCCAGGCTCTCAGCTGTCAGCACAGAGCCCAACATGGAGCTCGAACTCAGGAAGGCAAGATCATGACCTGAGCTGAAGTCAGTTGCTTAACTGACTGAGGCACCCAGACACCCCTAAGTGCCTGTTCTTAAAGGGACAATGCTGCTCATGAACAGGAAAAGAAATTCCATCTCAAAGTGGACAATGATTACGGCACTTGTCATATCTGTTTTTCAAATGGATTTCCCCCCTTGAAGAACTTGATTGTTTTACATAGATATTCCTAAATACTCATCCAGTAGGGAACAAGTGAAATTGTTATATGTAGTGACAAAGAAGGGAATCAAAATTGATGACAATATGTTTCTTTTTGTCAATGGACAACAATTTTAAGAGTCATTGATCAAGAGATGAGATGTAATCCTGAAGAATGGAAAATCAGTTCCTGCCATGAAAGATGAGATTATATGTTGCAAGAAATCAAATTGAAGAACAGTTTTAGGGGCGCCTGGGTGGCGCAGTCGGTTAAGCGTCCGACTTCAGCCAGGTCACGATCTCGCGGTCCGTGAGTTCGAGCCCCGCGTCAGGCGCTGGGCCGATGGCTCGGAGCCTGGAGCCTGTTTCCGATTCTGTGTCTCCCTCTCTCTCTGCCCCTCCCCCGTTCATGCTCTGTCTCTCTCTGTCCCAAAAATAAAATAAAAAACGTTGAAAAAAGATTTAAAAAAAAAAAAAAAAAAAAAAGAAGAACAGTTTTACAGAGTTGTTGATTTTATTTCAGTACATGTTCAGGGTACCAGCTCACGTCATAATGTTGAGCATGTTTTCTCATGAATGAATGTTCAGTGCAAAAAAGGACAAAATAATTTGGATGTAGAAGCCATGCTACAATGTAATTGGAACATAAACTGTAACTGTAAGAAACTTTACTTAAAAATTCTGCAAGGATGCCTTGGTGGCTCAGTTGGTTAAGCGTCCCACTCGTTCGTGATTTTGGCTCAGGTCATGATCTCACAATTTGTGAGATTGAGCCTGCATCGAGCTCTGTGCTGACAGCATGTAGTCTGCTTGGGGTTCTCTCTCACCCTCTCTCTGCCCCTCCTTTGCTCGTTCTTTCTCTTGTTCTCTCTCAAAATAAATAAATAAAACATTTTTAAAAACTCTGCAAAACAGGAAATATTAAGAAAAAGTCAATATTCAGGGAAATATAATTTTAAAGAGAGGTATGTAATTTAGATACTTATAATTTATTTTAGATAAACACAAATAATTTTTTAGTAGAAGTATGTTCCATACACTATTTTTCTTTTATTTCTGTGTACATATGCATAGATAACTAGAAATAGTTCAAATATAACAGTGTGTCCTGTGGCATTTTTTAAATTCTTTTTTCTGAAAAGACAATTTAACAAGAGATCTATCCTCTTAATAAAACTTTAAGTGTACAATTTATTATTATGAACTGATGTCTAGTGTTTTCATTTGCTGAATCTGATGATCCTAGTAATGCCAAGATCTGAACTCAGGTCTTCTGACTCCAAATCTACTGCTCTTTCCACTACGATCTTCCCTCTAGTTGATTTCATAAGCGACCCAACCACATGAATACGCTTGGAATGAAGTTTCATAGTGGCTTTTTTACACTTTATTGGTGCCCTAAACATCTAGAGAATTTCCATGCAGGGAAAATACAGAATTTCATCTTCATGCTTCTCTTTGCACCCACTAGAGCGTTCTTCAGGATGGTTTGTTGAGTTTGACCGTATGGAAAATTTTCTTCATTGTTGAAAGGCAATGTCAATAGCATTCTAGGTGTAGCCTTTAGAGAAGCTCTGTGATGCTTGAAATGTCCTTCATGAAGCTTAGAAAGGACACAGAAAGCTCCAAGTTAGAATTATATCACTTTAACAGGATTCATGAAAACAACGTTATTATTGCTAAATTTGTTTTTAATCAAGACCTCGTATGTAGTTGACAAAGTGCCTCATCTACATTATTCTATGTGATCCTTGTGATACTCTGTGGGGTAGCTTGTGTTTATTTTTGTGCAGAAATTAAGGTTTTCATCCTGGGTTTTGCAACTAATAAGTGCTAGAGCTATGATCTTTGCTCTCATCTTCCATAGTCAGGTCCTGAGTGTTTCCACTGCACAGTATTGCCAGGTGGGTGTAAGAAGAATGTAGCTTCTGAGGCCACCTATTAGTTTGTTAACTTGTGTAGGAGTCCACTCTCCAATCACATTCAACACATTTTGTTCCCAACAATGCAAAGATATGATTAGTCTTAGTTTAAATTTTACTACAATTCCTTGTGCTATTAACAGATTCAGAGTGGATTTTATGAACATCATAGCTGCCTACTGCCTCCAAATTCTTTGCACTTCACAGGACCGGGCTGGCAGATCTTGGAGGCAGAGAGCAAATTGGGCCCAGGAGCTCAATATTCTCCATGTTTATTAATGGGGACTCCTGGAGTAAGGTGGACCCATCTGAGGGGAAAGGCAAGGAACACTTTCCCTTCAGAGTTAGTTTCATGTCCCAAAGAAGACATGCATTTTTTGAATGTCAATTACATGCAAAACACTTTTGCATATAATAGGTCATATCTGAAAGCCCATAACTCAGAGGAGGGAAGAAAGTATTCTACTTTGAGATGTGGAAATTGGGATCTGAAAAGTTAAGATGCTCTAACTTAAAAAAAAAAAAAAAGGCCTAAATGTGAGACCTGAAACCATAAAACTAAAAGAAAACATAGGCAGTAATCTCTTGACCATCAACCTTAGCAACATATTTTTGTATATGTCTCTTGAGGCAAGGGAAGCAAAAGTAGAAATGAATTATTGGGATTACACCAAAATAAAAACCTTCTGCACAACAATGGAAACCATCAACAAAATAAAAAGGCATTTTTGGGAGAAGATATTTGTAAATGATATACCTGGTAAGGAATTAATATTCAAAATGTATAAAGAACCTATACAAGGGGCATATGAGTGACTTAACTGGTTAAGCATCCAACTTAAGCTCAGTTCATGATGTCACCATTTTTGGGTTCAGGCCCCATGTCGGCCTCTGTGCTGACAGCTCAGAGCCTGGAGCCTTCTTCAGATTCTGTGTCTCCCTCTCTCTCTGCCCCTCCCCCACTCATACTCTGTCTCTCTCAAAAAGAAATAAAACATTTTTTAAAAATTAAAAAAAAAGTATACAACTCAACACCAAAAAAACCACAAATAACCCAATTAAAAATGGGCAGAGGATCTGAATAGACATTTTTCCAAAGAAGGCATTCAGATGACCAAAAGACACATGAAAAGATGCTCAGCACCACTAATCATCAGGGAAATGCAAATCAAACCACAATGAGATATCACTTAACACCAGTCAGAATAACTAAAATCAAAAAGACAAGAAATAACAAGCGTTGGTAAAGATGTAGAAAAAAGGAAATCCTCATATACTGTTGGTGGGAATGTAAATTGGTGCAGCAACTGTGGAAAATAGCAGGGAAGTTCCTTAAAAAATTAAAAATAAAAATACCATACAACCCAGTAATTCCATTACTGGGTATTTAAAGAAAATGAAAACACTAATTCAAAAAGATATTTGCAACCCTATGTTTATTGCAGCATTATTTACAGTAGCCATGATATGGAAGCAACCTAATTGTTCATCGATAGATAAATGAATAAAGGAGATGTGGTACACACACACACACACACACACACACACACACACACACCCCACCACCACCACCACCACCATGTGCATACACACAATGGAATATTATTTGGCTTAAGGAAAGAATGAGATCTGGCTGTTTGCGACAACATGGGTGGACCTAGTAGATATTATGCTAGGTGAAATAAGTCAGAGAAAGACAAATACCATATGATTTCACTTATATGTGGAACCTAAAAAACAGAACAAATTAATAAGCAGAAATGGACTCATAAATGCAGAGAACAAATAAACTGGCAAATGCCAGAGGGGGGGAATGGGTGAAATAGGTGAAAGGGGATTAAGACATACATACTTCCAGTTCTAAAATAAATAAGTCATGGAGATGAAAAGTAAAGCATAGAGCATATAGTCAGTAACATTCTAATAACATTGTATGGTGACAGATGGTGACTATACTTAGTGTGGTAAGTACTACATAATGTATAGAATTGGTCCAGTCACTCTTTTGGGCACCCAAAACTAATATAACACTATATGTCAACTTATTTCAATAACAAAAAAAAATTTTTTTTAATTTTTTAACGTTTGATTTATTTTTGAGACAGGGAGAGACACAGCATGAACAGGGGAGGGTCAGAGAGAGGGAGACACAGAATCTGAAACAGGCTCCAGGCTCTGAGCTGTCAGCACAGAGCCCGACGCAGGGCTCCAACTCACAGACCACGAGATCGTGACCTGAGCCGAAGTCGGCCGCTTAACTGACTGAGCCACCCAGGCACCCCAATAACAAAAAAATTTTTTAAAAGAACTCAGTAGCTCAATATCCCATAGAGCAGCTTAAAGCAAAAGAGTAAGTCAACTTTTCGGATACCATCTCATCCGTCTGGAATTAGGAGAACTGTGGCTGATTTCCTAGCCCTGGAAGTTTCTTCTTCATGCCAAGTCCCCAAAGTCTTACTAATTCTTATTTGTCAAACAGAAGGAAAAAGTATCTGTCTAAAATTAAACCTCCCATAATGCAAGAGAAAACACATGGCTCTTTTATTTTTCCCAAATGTGAGGAATACAGTATGTTGTCTGATCCCAGTTTCGGAGAACTTGAGAGTCCTAAGAAAGGCTGAGCTTTTCAAAGCAAAAAGCTGTGCTCAGCTTTTCTGTCAATGTGACATCAGCCTCTTGTGCCCACATAGCCCCTAGCCCTCCTATTTCTTAAATAATGTCCTTCTATCAAGTGACTGTCGTTCCAGACCCTGATGGTTCAGATAAACAATGTGCCAAGTCTTGGCAGCAATATCTTTTCTCTGTGGGAAGGTCAGATAGTCCTTTAAAAAATCTGAGAGACACAAAAATATTACTAATACATGCATGAATTTAGAAAGGACTGCAAGATAAAACTTCTTGTCATACACACAAATACCTTCTACAACTTGTACCTAAGCTCCTTCTATGGGATCATCGCTCATCTCCCCCTCTCCTCCCACTTGCATATATTCAGTCTTCATGGCCTCCATGCTTTTGCATATGCTGTTCTCTCTGTTCTTTTTTCACCTTCTCTGGTGGAAAACTCCGTCATCCTTGAGAATATTTCAGCTTCTCAGTAAAATAGCTCCCATCAACTCTATGGAAATTTAGTTACTTCCTTATCTGCATTTTTATAAGTCTTTGTTCACATCTCTGTTATAACCTATTATATTATATGGTAATTATGTGTTAAATTTGAGGGCAGAGATCATATCTCAATCATCTAGTGCTCAGCATAGCTCCTAGCTGATAGTAGATCCTCAAGGCATTTTTTAAACAAGTGAACATTGTCTAAACGGTTTGCTTAATTTGTAAGAAAAACTAATTTAGCAATATGGTTGTCTTCAATGAGACAATTTATTCTTATTTAATTGCAGTAGGAAGAACACAGTGAAAATACTAACTGCATCACTCCTGGAAGGCTGTCAATGATGTCAAACTTCCCTGAAGAAGTGGAAAAATCTACAAATTTAAAATGTTAAACATGGCATTATAATAACAGTGAAAATGTGTTTATAAAATCATTCGCATTTCCAATTCTCTTTCCCCTCAACAGTGTATAACAAAAAAAATGATAAACAAACATCACATGGATACTTTGCATGAGAAGAGGTCTTCAAAAAACCAAAGTAATAGATTTTTATGGTCTGGTTTCATGGTTCAACCATCCGCTCGCTACATAGGAATCTCTATATTCTCCTTAAAAAATCTCATGTAGCTTCTACTTGAACTCTTGCAGTGATGGGGGAACTCACTACTTAAGAAGATACTTGATTCTTTATTTTAATAATTAAAATATCCAAGTTGAGCTCAAATCTGCCTTCTTGTAATCTTTAACCATTAAACTCAGTCTTTCCTTCCTTAAACCACAGAAAACATTTCTTCTTCTGTGTGTTAGCCCCATAAAAAATTAAAAACATCTATATAGTCACCCCCACGTCTTTTCCAGACTTTTCCAATTTCATTCAACTGCTTCTCATTTGTCATGTTTTCCAACATTTTTAGCAACCCAGTTCAATCCTCTAGCCATGTTGCATTTTGTTTCTAGCACTTCCAAAATGGAGTCTGGACATACACTCCAGGTAAGATTTGCCCAGTAAAGAGGATTTCCCAGAGCAGGTCTCATGCATATATCTCATTCTAGACTCTGTATAGGTACTGTCCAAACTTAGACTGGCTTGCACTTGAGGTAGAGTTGAACCTTGGCAATGGTTAGCAAGAAAGGGGATAATATGAAGCCTGGATAGGACCATAGCTAAGAAAAACAATCCAGTTCTGGGACTTTAGGTGGGAGTCAAGCTGCCTAAATGAGCCCTGGATATACCCAGGGCATTCAAGGGGTTTCAAACTGAGACCAGACTGTACCAATATTTGAAATCAGACAGGTGGCAGTACTATGCCTCTATTAGATTTTGGAGTAGGCCCTTAGTCACCAACGGGGGGAACCTGAGAATCAAGACCCAACCCCTGGGCAAAGAGGCTGCAAAAGCTAAGCAAATTAAAGACTGGAATGCAAAGAAGGGTTTCATTTCTAGGGCGAAACTGAGGTAGTAAGAATCAAAATGGCTCTGGAGTCATAAAGACCTTTGTTGAATTCCATCTTCTCCACTTTCCAAACCCAGTTTCCTCATGTGAAAGCTGGGCTAATATCAGCATTTACTTTAAGGGATTGCTGCGAAGACTAAATGGGATAATACATATAAAGTCTGGCATATAGTTAGTGCTTATCAAATGTTTTCTGTGCAAATTAAAATGTATAAATGAAATTTAAGTGAAATGAATTTTAAGATAATTTCACACTTGAAGCTTTAAAATTAATTACAAATTGCATTTTCTCAAAATATTTTTAACACTTCCTTTAAGAAAAGCAGTATGTCTATTTTTTTTTTTTAAATAGGAATAATATGGATTGGTTGAAAATGGATTCCAAAGTAAGAATAATATAATGTGATTGTTTACAACCCTTACAATAATTATACCAATAGTGTTATAACACTATATATATTGTTATATATTACACTATATGTTATAACAAATACACTTATTTTCAGATTTTACTTTCAAATAACAGCTTTACCATAAACCTTTGAAATCAGTCTTTCTTATAAATTTATTAATCCCGTCACAATTACACTTCAATATTTGTTAGAAATCTTTCCATAAACCCTTTTCCCAGCCCCACACTGTTTTCCTTTTAATATCCAATTATTTAAAATTTAAGAGGAATGGGAACCGCCCAGTGGGGGTGTGTGTGTGGCTTTGAACCTATCGTTACTATCCAGAGAATGGGGAGTGACATTATCTGTGACAACAAAAAAGCTTCTTTTGGTGAGTGGAAGACCTATATATAAAAGTCACACTTGAGGGTCTCTACAGTCTAATTAATCAGCTTTCACCAGTTCACTCAACTTTGAGAAAGTATCAGCTGTCAAGACACCTGAAAGATCTTGTCACAACTTTGTGTGGTGAGTAATATTTATATTTTCTTTTAAATTTCATTTGAGGTTTTTTGTCATTATGAAGTAATTATGTGATGTGTGCTATTTTCTGCAAATATGCTGCTTGTTCAAGGTAAGTTATTAAGGGAGAGTTTGAATTATGGTTAATATAAAAGAAATTTATGCTGCTAAAATGCTCTTGAATCATACATTTTTGTGATTAAAGTCTTTTGAGATGCTTTGTTTTTCTAAACTCTTCTGAAATTACACAGAAAATAATTAAAATTTGGCATGATATGCTCTAATGGTTATCTTACTGAAATTTTGAAATAAAACAGCCTAGTGAGGAATGAGTAATTCTGATTTAAATAGCCGATACAAATTTGTGTTGTGTTAAAATTCATTTTAATGCAGAATATCCTTATCTAGATGGTTTGTTTTATGACTCGTGGAGAGCTCAATCTGTGTTACAGTTGGAGAAATTCAGTTTTACTCCTGGATATTTATTCCATTTACATAAAGCCTTTTCAAAATTGCTATTCTGAAAACTGTATGTGAATTTTAAGGGTGTTTTACAACTGTCTTTTTTAAGCTTTTTCATGACATTCTTGTAAGGAGCTCTTCTCTCTATTAAGAATAAGGAAGCTGGGGCACCTGGGTGGCTCAGTCCGTTAAGCATCTGACTCTTGATTTTGGCTTAGGTCATGATCTCAGTTTGTGAGATTGAGCCCCGTGTTGGGCTCTGCGCTGACAGTGCAGAGCTTAAGATTCTCTCTCTCCCTTCCTCTCTCTGTCCTTCCTGCTCTCTCTTTCTTTCTCTCAAAATAAACAAAGAAACTTAAAATAATAATAATAATAATAAAAGAACAAGGAAGCCAAGGAGAGATGTCTTAAGTCACTAGGTAGATATGACAAAGCTAGGACCAAATCCCAATGCTGTAGCTACAGTGCCTGTTTCTAACATAAACCAACACTGAAGAATATTCATTTTTTGCTCCATCAGTAGTCTTATATTGCAGAGTAAAAATAAATGTGGATTATAATCTTTCTTATGCTACTTCTAAATGATGCCGTTTCCCTTTAAAAATATGAGCACATAGCCATTCTGTGTATGTTAAAATGGAGAACATTAAGCGTTAAGAAAAAGCACTTCTGTAATAATAGGCTTTGCAATTATTGAAATGCAGATTAAGGTAAGACTGTTCTATTTTGAGATGAAAAGCTTTATGGGCAAAAGAGGAAAGTGCTAAAAATTATACTCAAACAAGAGTGTTAATAAAATAAGTCAAATAAGATAGATAAGCATTCCATATGGAGCCAAGGCTCTAACTCCATAAATAATTAATTAATGATTAGATGAATGATTAGATGATTTTAAAATACTTTGGCACATTCTTTTTAATGATAGAAGTGTGCATTAATTCATTAAAAATCTCTAAATCAGAGCCTATTCGTTTGATATTTATGACTATTATTGTAGTGCCTGAAATGAAGTTGACTTATGAGAAAAGAAACTTGCTTAGTAAATAGTGTTAGCAAGTTACCTAATTAAGAGAATTAGCCATTTTCAAGCAAATTATAAGCACTTAATCATAAGCAACATAAAACGTGGGAGGAAATTCTAAAAAGTAAGCCTTTTCAGTTCTCATGTGGCTTAAATTAATATATTAAAAATTGTACAAAACTCTTAAAAGATACTTAAGAAAGGAGAACTAATCTGACTAATTTCAGAGTCAAATTTTGTGTGTATACAATATGTACTAACGTATCTATAAAATAAAAGAGGCTGATTGTCAAAGTCTTTCATGAAAACCAATTCAATTACTTGGGATTGCTGTAACACTTTGTGCACTTGTATGGCTGTAAAGGCAACTACTACAAATTTGATTGTACAGTTTGACACATTAAAAATATTTTTAAACGCTTCCATTTTCCTTTTCCTTTTAGTGAAGATGATGTCTGCGAAAGACATGGTTAAGGTCATGGTTGTCATGTTTGCAATTTGCTTTCTTGCAAAATCGGATGGGAAACCTGTTAAGTAAGTATCGTAAGCTGTTCTGCATGGTGAGGGCATGGGAGCTGGATTTTTAACGTTGGCTTTATGATTGGGAAGGGGGGAGCTAATGGAGTGGTCCTTCCCATTGCTGTTCCCTTCAGGAAGAGGTCTGTGAGTGAAATACAGTTTATGCATAACCTGGGCAAGCATCTGAGCTCCGTGGAGAGGGTAGAATGGCTGCGGAGGAAACTACAGGATGTACACAACTTTGTTGCCCTCGGAGCTCCAATAGCTCACAGAGATGGTGGTTTCCAGAGGCCCCGAAAAAAGGAAGACAATGTCCCGGCTGAGAACCATCAAAAAAGTCTTGGAGAAGCAGACAAAGCTGATGTGGATGTGTTAATCAAAGCTAAATCCCAGTGAAGACAGAGCAGAGCACTGCTATATACAGGATAGGGCAACAAAATTACATGCTGCTAACATTCTCAAGCTTTGAAGATCACCAAATGCCAATATTTACGTCTAATCCATGGCTAGCCACGATAGCTGAAATTCTAATTGATTGTTTTGATTCTACTTTTATTCATGTAAGGCCTCTTTTAATTATTCCATTTCTGTTGTTTATTCTTTTTAAAGTATGTTATTGCATAATTTATAAAAGAATAAAATTGCACTTTGTAACCTCTCTCCCATCGTACACTGCAAAATAAAAATTTAATGATCATAATTTTAAATAAATGAAGTTAAATAGTTCTCATTTGTTATAAGAACGTTTTCAGGGCACCTGAAAGCTCAGTCGGTTAAACGTCTGACCATGGCTCAGGTCATGATCTCACAGTTCGTGGGTTCAAGCTCCGCGTTGGGCTCTGTGCTGACAGCTTAGAGCCTGGAGCCTGCTTTGGATTTGTGTGTCTCTCTCTGTCTCTCCTCTGCTCACGCTATCTGTCTCTTTCTCTCAAAATAAATAAATAAACATTAAAAAATTTTAAGAACACTTTCTGGGGTTATGACTAATACCAAAGTGTTTAAATTGGTCATGAGTAGGAAGAATAATGCAAAATGTTTTTTTAATTATGTGTCTTACAGTCCCATATTTTGGACATCATCTTTTTAATATTACCAAAATACTAGGTCCTGGAATCCTTACTAGCTAGACACTATTGCTCTCTTCATTTCAGGAAATTAAATGCCTTGCAAGGAAAGGCAAAAAAGTGGTCTGAAACTTGAGAAAACATTTGTCTACACACAAACCCACTGATCATATTTCTAGACTGGACCCCAAATTGTAAAGAACAGAACTTTTGGGGGTACCTGACTGGCTCAATCAGTTAAGTGTCCGACTTTGGCTCAGGTCACGATCTCATGGTTTGTTGGTTCAAGCCCCACATCAGGCTCTGTGCTGACAGCCCAGAGCCTAGAGCCTGCTTCGATTCTGTGTCTCCCTCTCTCTCTGCCCCTACCCCACTCGTGCTCTGTCTCTCTGTGTCTCTCAAAAATAAATAATAAACATTAAAAAAATTTAAAAATAACGAATAGAATGTTTGTATTTATTAGGACATGATTTCATTCATTTGTCATTTAACAAATATCAATTTAGTATCCTTTATTTGTCATGTACTAGATTAGACACTGGGCATAAACTGGCAAACAAAATGGACACAGTTTCTATCTGAATGAGGCCTACAATTTAGTATGCAAGACAGATATTAATTCACTATTAATTTTGATAAACACTATGAAAGAAAAATACAAGACACTCCAGAAGTGTAAAATACAGACCCTGGTTCTACTTAGATCAATGCTGTGCAACGGAACTTTCTGTGATGATGGAAATGTTCTATATTCTGTCTTGTCCAATACAGTGTCTACATGTGCACTTAAAATGTGCATTGTGGGGGTGCCTGGCTGGCTCAGTCAATAGAACACACTACTCTTGATCTTGGGGTTGTGAGTTCAAGCCCGATGCTAGGTGTAGATATTACTAATAAAAATAAATAAATAATTAAAAAAAAAAATGCTTTATATCCCTGAGGACTAAGATCCCATACTGGCCTCAAACAGTTTGTGTTCTAAAGAAAACAGAGATGTAAGCAAGTAATTACAGTGTTATAGGTGAAATGCAAAACACAATGATACACAGAGAAGGGAACAGATCTTCTTGATGTAGGGAACAATTGAGATGGCTGAAATGGCAAGTAAATTTTGCAAGATGTACAAGAATATTAACAAATGTCTGGCATCCTGGTGGAATCAATCAGGCTTTGGTTGAAACGCAGAGAAGAGAAGCTACTTCCGTTAGTTTATAGAAAGGGATTCATTACAAAATCATTGAGAATGCTGATGAAAACAGACTCTATGTTAAACTTGGAGGAAAAACTCACAAAGTCACCAAGAGAGTTGTTCTGTCTTCTCATCTCAGCAACTGACTGATATCCTGAGACTGCCCTGATCAGGAGGCAGCTGCTTCCTATTGCTGTTCCAGAAACAAACTGTACCTGCCATGACCAACCACAGCAAAAAAAGATGGCAAGCCCTTTGCTTCTTGACATCTATTGTGCCTTGTTGCTAGAATCTGGTAACACTAACACAATAAAATCAACCCCTTCCACAGCAGGGCTTGCCAGCAGAAAGGGAAAAGTGGCGGAATCACCTTACTTATGCCTGCCCCTTCTCCCAGGAGTGCATATGATTGGCTGAACCTAAACCTCTTCTAGAACCTTAGCAGCAGAGGTGTCTGGAGAATGCAGTTTTTCAATTTCCAGTTTACTATCTAATACAAGAATAAGCAGTAGAAGGTGGTGTGGATGGTGCCTCCAGCTCCCTGGTAGCGTCCAGCCTCAACGAGTATTCTTAAATATGTCTCCTGATGGAACTGTGTGAGAATTTCCCTGGATGTTTACTCAGGGGTAGAATCCTGATACATAAACAAACTTTGCAAGACCCTGAATCACATGTACGGTTTCTATTCCCACCAGGAGAACTAGGCATTTCTGTCTATTTCCACCTACAATTGGAAGTATGCACATTTATGAGAAGTTGTGTCACATTGATGGTAAGTGGTAGCCCATTGTTTTAATTCACCTATCTCTGAATACTAGTGAGATTGAACTTCTCTCTACGAACTGACCACTTGGTCTTCTGAGTCCATGAGCTGTTTTTTTTTTTTTTCCTTAATATCCTTTGCCAGTTTTTAATTGATTTTCTGGCCCTGTTAATTCTGAGTTCTTTGCATATTCTAATATGAATTCCTTATTGGTTTTATTTTTGTTCTTTATTTTTTAGATGGGGGAGGGGCAGAGGGAGAGGGAGAGAGAATCCCAAAGCGGGCTTCCACGCTGAGCATGGAACCCGACGTGGGGCTCAATCTCATGACTGTGAGATCATGACCTGAGCCTAAATCAAGAGTCAGATGCTTAACCTACTGAACCACCCAGGTGCTTCTGTGTTTGGAGAGTCTTACTGAAGAAGTCTTTCCCCAACCCTAGGTCACAAATTATCTCTTATAACTACTTTAGTGTTTTACCTTTCACTTTTAAGTATTTCTTGTTTTGGAGTCTAATTTTGTGTAGGACAAAATATTATATTGGAACTTTATTATTTTTTATATGGACAGTTAGTGTTCTAAATACCATCTATCAGTGTGCCTGCGTGGCTCAATCAGTTGAACATCCAACTCTTGATTTCGACTCACGTCATGATCCCAGGGTCGTAGGATTCTTTCTCTCCCTCTGCCCCTCTTCCCCACTCATGCTCTCTCTCTCTCTCTCTCTCTCTCTCTCTCTCTCTGTAAAAACAAACAAGCAAACAAACAAAACAAACAACAAACACCATCTATTAAACAATTATTTTCCCATAGCTTTGTAGATAATTTTAAAAATCACATTTTAAGTTCTCATGTAAGCATAGGTTTATTTATTTACTTATTTATTTATTATTTCTGAGTAGTGAAAAAATGTTTTATTGCGTTCTTTGAATCAACTTTCAGTCCCTGAAAGGTCAGTATCAGATGGGGTCCCACAAGTCCCTCTCCTCTGACTTCCTCTCACTGCTTAACTTAATCCTTGGATAATGTATGTCTCTAAATATCTTTACCCCTATCATTCTCCTCTCCATATGGCCCATACACCACAAACCTTCCTTCCCAAGTCTTCAGGGATTGGGCCTGTAAATATCCAACCTAGTCTGTGCAGAACTGGATAGAAACAAGTTCTTGGTTCCATTTGGAAGCAGCAGTTCATGGAAGTGGACCCAGGACGTGTTGGAGAAGAAACAACCTGCCCCTAAACAGTGGGTCTGTTTTGTCTAGTTCAACTTCATCCCAAGCAAAGCCCAGCATTTAGAATAGTCAGGTTTTAAAATCAGTGATTTACTTTTGCAGTTCTTATCCTAAAGCTTCCTTTTCAGCAAAACAAACATATAAACTCCTGGTACTATTAGAAAAGCTCAGGAGCGTATGATCTAACAGTTTCTGTCTGTTCTTCTTTTTGGACAGAGATCACATCTCCTTGAGAGGACGATGGCCAAATTGCAACGTCTGTAGCTCCTTGGCACAGATCTTCATGGGTTCTATGTTCTCACCCTCTCTTAGGATCCCAGGACAGAAAAGTGGATAAAGAGGTTCTGAGGTAGATATATTTATGGAGGTTCATGCATGGAAACCATGGATGGCTTGAAAAATGAAATGGCCCACCTCTGCAAGTTTGGGTTCATGTGGATCCAAAGAATTAATTGAGGTATCAGATCCATAGGATTAAAGTCCTTTTTCCCCCTTTTTACAGCTTTATTGAGGTATAACTTACATAAAATTCACCTTCTGAAAGCAGTGTTATTTAGTATTTATAGAATCGTGCAACTATCATCCATATACCGTTTTAGAAGATTACCATCACTCCAGTAAATCTCCTTGAGCCCACTTGCAGTCAATCCTTGCTCCCACTCGAAACTCCCACAACCATGGATCAGCTTTGTGTCTTTCTAAGTTTGCCTTTTCTGGACATTTCATCTAAATGACTTACACAATTTGTAGTCTTTTGCATCTGACTTCTTTTCACTCGGCCTACAGGTTTCGAGATTTATCTATGTTGTAGTACATATCAGTAAGCCATTCCTTTTTATTGCCGAAGAGCGCTCCATTGTATGAATGTACCACATTTATCTATTCACCAGTTGATTATTTTTAGTTTTTAGCTACTGAGGATAATGTTGCTATGAGCAGCACACGTAGGTTTTTGTGTGGATATATATTTTTTTGTTTCTTTTGGGTAGATTCCTGGTGATGAGGGAGCGTGAGGCAGGCTGAGGGCAAAATACAAGCTAGCACTCTCCCCCCAGGTGGGACATGTGTGATATTCCTTGGACACTCCCGGCTACCCCAAAACAAGAAAGGGCAAAAAACAAATGGTTAAACTGATAGGAGTCTCCACCAGTTTAGCAGAAAAAGGCAATCCCATCAACAGCCTAAAGTCCAGGAACTCCCTACTGTCTCAATGTTAATGCTTTGCTAATGGGAAAACAATCTTAGCTTGACAATAGTCAGCCTCCAGTAAGTCTTTAGCATGTGAAAGTCTTTTTGGAAACTCCCTCTTGACTTTATCTCCCCTGACTCCATAAAACGGTCACCCCTCACACAGCACAGCAATTCCTGCCCATGGATCCTGTTCCCATGCATTAATAAAGTCATCTTTTTGCACCAGAGATATCTTCAAGAACTCCTTCTTGGCCGTCAGCTCTGGACCCCACGAACCTCCCATCACCCTGAAACTTCATCACTAGGAGTTGCTGGATAGTATGGTAAATTTATATCTAACTTTAAAAAGCTAATGTTGGGGCGCCTGGGTGGCTCAGTCGGTTAAGCGGCCGACTTCGGCTCAGGTCATGATCTCGCGGTCTGTGAGTTCAAGCCCCGCGTCTGGCTCTGTGCTGACAGCTCAGAGCCTAGAGGCTGTTTCGGATTCTGTGTCTCCCTCTCGCTGACCCTCCCCTGTTCATGCTCTGTCTCTCTGTCTCAAAAATAAATAAAAATGTTAAAAAATAAATAAATAAATAAATACAAATAAAAAAATAAATAAAAAGCTACTGTTTTCCAAAATGATTGTGATTTATGCTCACATCAGCAATCTATGATGGTTCAAGTTTATCCCTATCTTCACACACTGTCATTGTCTGATTTTTCATTATAGCCATTCGAGTGAGTGTGCAGTTGTAATTTATCTCATTGTAGTTTTAATTTACATTTACTAAATGACTAATGGCACTGAGCATCTTTTCCTGTGTGTATTAACTATTTGTATATCATCATAGACAGGTCTGTGTAAGTCCTTCGCTATTTTTTAATTGGATTGTCTTATTAAGTTATAAGAGTTCTTTATGTACTATGGATACACCTCCTTATTATGATTTCAAACATTTCCTTTCAGTCTGTGGTTTGTCTTTTCACTCTTTTAATGGTGTCTTTTGAAGCTCAATAATTTTCAATTTTATTGATTAAACTTATTACTTTAAATGTAATAATTAAATTTGTCAATTTTTTTTTAAATGACTTGTCTTTTGCTATCATGTCTAGGACTTCTTTGTCTAACCCAACACCATGCAGATTTTCTCCTTTGATTTCTTTTATCAAATTTATAGTTTTTTAAAAAGTTTATTTATTTATTTTGAGAGAGAGTGAGAGAGAAAGCATGTGAGCATGGGGGGCGGGGGGTGGTCAGAGAAAGAGGGAGGGAGAGAGAATCCCAAGCAGGCTCCAAACCACCAGCGCAGAGCCCTATGTAGGGCTTGAACTCATGAACCATGAGATCATGACTGAGATGAAATCAAGAGTCAGATGCTCTGCTGACTGAGTCACCCAGGTGCCCCTATCAAATTTAGTTTTAGTTTTTATATTTAGGCCTATGATCCATTTAAGATTAATATTTTTGTGTATGATGTGAGGTAAGGACCTAAGGGTCTTTTGTTTGCTTGTTTGTTTTTTTGAAAAGACTATCCTTTCCACATTGAATTATCTTGGTACATTTGCTAGAAATCAACTGACCATAAATGTAAAGGCTTATTTCTGGATTCACAACTTATTCCATTAAGCAATGTGCTTAGCTCTGTGCCAACACCACACCATCTTGATTCCTGTAGTATTGTAATAAGTTTTGAAATCTTGACGTGTAAGTTCTCCCACTTTGTTCTCTCTCTCTCTCTTTTTTTATGTTTATTCATTTTTGAGAGAGACAGAGCATGAGCAGGGGAGGGGCAGAAGGAGAGGGAGACACAGAACTCTAAGTAGGCTCCAGGCTCCTCTCGGTCAGCACAGAGTCTGACGTGGGGCTCGAACTCATGAACTGTGTGAAATTATGACCTGAGCCGAAGTTGGACGCTAATCGACTGCGCAACCCAGGCGCCCCTGTTCTCTTTTTTTTTTAATTCGTGTTCTAGGACTTTTGCATTTCTATGTAAATTTTTAGATCACTATGTCAATCTTTACAAAACAAAGCCTAATAGGAATTGTCAAAAGCTGTGAAAGGTCTGAGATTTTACCCTTATTGCAAGCTAACAAGTTACGGAAAGTTTGCAGACCTCTACTTTAACCCAACATTCCAGGCCATTATTATGTCTCCATTCCATTTTACTTTTCTCACATTGCGTCCTATTCATTTCTTAAATGGGTCATTATTGCCCCTAAAGGATACATAGCTTAGCCATTAATATGCCTTTGTTGATCTCTCCATAAGAATGTCCTTTCCTGGGACACCTGGCTGGCTCAGTTGGTAGAGCATGTGATCCGATCACTGGGTTGTGAGTTCAAGCCCCATGTTGGGCATAGAGTTTATGTAAAACAAAAACAAAAACAAAACAAAAAAAAACAAGCTGTTTTTTCCTATTATCTTTTCATGCATGGATCCTATCTATTCTTCAAGGCCCCGAATCAAACATCCATCTTGCCCCTTTCCTGCACTTTCTTCATCTCTTCAATCAGAAGTAATCTTTCCTATCTCTGATTTCTTACAGCACATTATCTCCTTACCACCCGGCTTGCTTTCCTTTTATTTGTTACTTACACATCTCATTTAAGTCAGTAGAAATGTTTTGCGAGGTTTTTTTTTTTTTTTTTAACCTCAATACCTGGGATTCATTGTCTCGCTGCATTGAAGGATGAAGAGGTGGACACAAAATAAAATGAGCAGCAGGCAAAAGTTTATTAGAGCATAAGATCAGAAAGAAAGAATTGTATGAATGCTCTCTTCATTCAAAAGTGAATGCCATGTATGGAAACCAATTTGACAATAAATTTCATATATTAAAAAAAAAAAGTGAATGCCAGAAACTGTAGGCAAACTTATAAAACTCTGTTCTATAAGGTTTTGATCAGCCCCTTTCCTTCCCCCTTGTCCCTTCTCAGGTTTCACCCTTATTGGCTAGATAACTCTAAATGCCTAGTCATTCCTTTTTGATTGGCTCGTTTCCGTTGTATGGGGGTGTTCTACGGCCAAACTGTTCCTTTTGGGTCATATCTTTCATGGTCTACTACTTATTTTTAGTTAGGTCTTTTGTCAAATTCCTGAGGGAAACCTGAGGGGGGCGGGTAGGTGGTGTTTGTTACATTCTTAAGAGGAACCTTGCGCCCTCAGGCGTTTGCTAGTGGTCAGATGCTCCCCAGCACTGTTTTAAAATATGTGTTTTCCCCACCCAGGACCTTCAAGCCTTAGCCTCTCCCTTTCTGCTTACTGAATCTTATCTTTTCCCATCCTAGAACCTGTATATTCACAAGGCCTGTACTTCCCCTAGTATTCTTATACAGGGTCTTAATCTATAAATATGTTTGCTGAATAGAGTTCTTTTGGTGTTAGTGTGATTTTCCTGTTCCTGCTGTTAGGTGACAGTGCTCAAACCTTCTAGTAACAAGAAATCCCAGGCTTTAAAGTTAAACAGGATTCTGGTTCTGTGGCTTATTAATTTGCTGAGCAAGTATTTAACTAGAAGTCTTTTTTTTTTTTTTTTAAGTTTACTTATTGGAGACTGTGCGAATGGAGGAGGGGCAGAGTGACCCTGGGAGAGAAAGACTCCCAAGCAGGCTCCATGCTGATGGGGGGGGGGGGGGGGGAGGGAGGGGGGGGTTGGGGGGGCTAGAACTCACTAACCACGAATCATGATGTGAGCTGAAATCAAGAGTTAGATGCTTAACCGACTGAGCCCTCCAGGCGCTAACTATCTTATCCTCTGCTGTGAAACAATCTTGTGTTACCATATTACGAGGTGCAACAATAAAACCAAAGGAACTTATTCGTTGCTTCTGTATAAAACTCTTTATTTGTATTGATCTTTTTGGTGCGTATTGTGATTAATATTGTAGAAGATTTACATTAGGGGTTAGTCAGCTAGCATTTACAAATGATGGTGTAGGCAGTTTGTGATGATTTGAATCAATGGCGTTACCTACTAGACATATAGATGCTACCAATGCTCCCCAAATTAATTGATAGGTTAATTTTTTTAAGCAAATGATGGTGATAGTTTTATTAGATTTTCAGACTTCCTTGCTTCTCCCTCCCTCCCTCCCTCCTTCCTTCCTTCCTTCCTTCCTTCCTTCCTTGTAATAACAGAATAAGATGGACTATAGGTCCCTCAAAGTAAGGTAAAATGTTTTGGCCTGATTCCAGTATGGAACAAAGTTTCCATATTTTATCTAAATCTTTGCTGACATAATTCCTCCAATGTTTCCTGGAGAATTTCTGGAACTTGGACTAGAACTTGTGAATTATGCCAAGGAGGACACCTGATTGGCCCACAGCAGGGTTAGAACTACTTTTTGTTTGTTTTCCTATTAAGTATTGGGCTTATTTGTAGGGAGGATAGAGTGAGCCAAATGACACTATTGTATATATAAATATATATATTAAAAATGAAGATGTTTTTTGAAGGAAGATTGGTGGAAACTCTATAGAATATCAGAGACTTTCTGTAGGAAATTATAGCTTCTATTTTGATACAGGGAAAGGATTCCTGTTTGACAGACCTCTCTAAACCTAACATGGACTACAGAATCACCTCCCTTGATCTTAACTTACAGCAGAACATTTAAAAACAATTTTTTTTTTTTTACCATTTATTCATTTTTGAAAGGCAGAGACAGAGCGTGGACGGGGGAGGGGTAGAGAGAGAGAGACACAGAAACAGAAGCAGGCTCCAGGCTCCGAGCCATCAGCACAGAGCCCGAAGCGGGGCTCGAACTCACGGACCGCGAGATCACGACCTGAGCCGGTCGGCCGCTTAACCGTCTGAGCCACCCAGGCGCCCCCGAACATTTTGATAATAAATCAAGATTGGTGAGGTTTTTGTTGTGTTGTTGCCTGAGGATGTTTCTTAAGTTTCTCCATGAGATTCCCTGCATTGCAACATTTGTTAAATCGCTCTACTTAGCAGTCCTCAAAGAGTACTGGGAATTTCCCATTTAACAGAATGTTGGCAGTAACAATTGGGCACACTAGGACAATAACCTGTTTCCCTTTAGGTCTCTGATGTGTGAGTGTACCTAGATGAGGAAGAGGATATTCACTTTCCGGTACCGTGCAGCACAATTCATCTCCTTAGCATAAACCTTGGTTTGGACAACACTTTGGTTATCATGCATGGGGGCTGGGAGTTTTTTCTCTTCCGAACTAAACAATGATTACAAGTTTTTCAACAAAGTTCTTTCCGCAAGATCCGTTTTCATTCCAAATTACACAAACCAGGTCCTCTTCCTCTTTGCTTTCTCTGCTTGCAACGCCCCTCCCACTCTTCTCAAAACCGGGGAAGAACTCGTACTCATCCTTCAAGATTCAGCTCAAATGTCTCTCCCTGGTGGAGGCTTCCTCAGCATGCCTGGCAGAGCCGGTTACTGTCTGCTGCTCCCGTAGCTCATTGCGAGCAACCCGGCTTTTAACACAGCACAGTGGGTTTCCATTTATCGGGCGGGTCTTGCCCCCGCGGTCTGAGCTTCCAGCGCCGAGACCGCGTCTTTTAGTCACTCCTCCCCCCACCCCCCGTGAGGATCGTCCAGCGTTTGGCACATGGTAGGCTCAGAGAAGTTGGATGACTGAAACTCTTATTAACTGGCGACCTTCTGGCCACAGGAGCAACATGCGACCCAGGTTCCTCCCGACATGTGATAGGCGGCTCAAGTGAAGGAGGAGTTTCAGCTGGCACCCGGTTCCCGCCAAGCCAGCTTTTAAAAACAAACAGCTGCAGATACCGAGGCATAGAGGGTGGGCCTCACGACGACCGCCTTTCGTGAACCCAGGTGGGTGAATAGCCGCCAGGTGAGCTCGCTAAGGCCATTTCGGAGTTTGTTCAATTAAGGGAAACGTCTTAGAGCACTCGGGGTCCCAGAGCTATTTCTCTAACTCTGGGCAGGAGACGCTGTCCGTTTTTTTCTAACGGTAACAGGAAGTCGAAGGAAAAACGTGGGATTCAGAGGTTTGGGCCTCTTAGACACGAGGATCGCCGAGGATCCGGGTCTGACGTCTGTGAGGGCCGGCGCCCAGCACTTCGCCACCCCAGCCCCTAGGCTGAACGCCCACCGCAAGCGGCCGCTCCCTCTTTCACCCTCGCCCTCGGCGCCCCGCCCACTCCCGGGCGCTGAGCCGCCATCCTCGCGAGAACACCGCTAGCCTCGCCTCTTCGGACTCCAGGCTCTCGCGAGAAGAGGCTTAGGAGCCGGCCTGTAACCTGCCCCGGCGGCTCTGCTGGCCGCAGCCGCCTGAGTGGCCGCTGCCACAGACACCTCCAGAGGGACCCAGTTGAGGAGGAAGCGGAGGTGTCGCTGGCCCCCCGCCTTCGCCTAGGTCCTCCCTGGACACTCAAGAGGGACTGCAGGTTCGAGGGTGACTGGACTCACCTGGGGAACTCGGTGGGGGCGGCGCCGGAGGCTGGGCTGGGCTGGGCGAAAGAGGAAGGGGGCGGAGGGCGAATCTGGGCTTGAGCGCCGGGCTGCCGTGGCGGTGGTCTGGGTGTCTCAGCCCCTGCTGGGAGACCGTGGGTGGGGTTCTGGGCTCCGGCAGCTGGCCCCTGATTCGGAGAGGCAAGGAAGGGATTTGGATTTTCGGCGGTGCTGTTTTTGGGTTGGGAGTCCCGAGGCCCTTCCCCAAGGGATGAAGGCGATACCCTCATCCCTCCTTCCCTGGGCAGAGTAACCCCGTGCCCCGCCCCTTTTTCTGTCACCACTGGGCTAACGCAGCGACATCCTTAGGAGGGCGCATCACAATAGAGGATAGAGTGGCAAGGCAGTCTCCCTTTAGGTGAAGAGGAGTGAGACTCCAAAAATGTGCTGCGTGGTTTTCTGCTGTAACAGTATCACGTATGGTGAAGCTTTGTTTTCCCAAAACCTACACAGAAAAGCTGCCTATTTTTTCCTTCTTCAGATGCAAGTCCCGTAACACCCTTTTTCCTACTTAATGGGGTGCTGGGACACGAGACATAATTTGGTAATTTGTTAGTGTGGGGGTAGTGTGACCATCCCTGGAGCCCGTGGATTTGGTACAGTTGTCAGTACTTAGAGTCCATGTTAAAAAGTCGCTAGTCCACACTTGCTTGGCTCTTTGTGCACTTAGCATATAAAGATTATTTAACTTTATTTGGTCTTTTAGAGTCGTCATGCTTTTAATTTAAATGAATCTCAATGAAACAGCGCAGTATATTGGTTTTATTTGGACAGTTAGGCACCCCCACCCCCACTCCCCCCGCACACAAGGCTTTGATCAAGGCCTTTTAGAGAGGGAATTAGGGATAAATTTTGAATGAAATAGACCATAGAGATTGGAATAAGAAGTCTAATGAGGAATGCAACCATAAGGGCCAAAAAAAGTTTCTGTGCTAGAGAGCCCATCCAGGACTGAAGTCCAAGCCTTGAAAATGAGGACTGCAGTTGTCATTTGAATGTAAATTGAAAAGCGGTAGAAAATACTTGGGAAAGGACTTGATGGTTGTTAAGACTGTTTAAAAGAGTGTGAGGAGAATTACTTTTGAAGGTGTAAAGTGTTTTATAAATTTCCCTAACATTTCTCAGAGTTTATGATCTATCTGCTATTGTTATACATAAAGAGGAAGTAAGGGGGATTCTGAAGCATGGAGTGTGGTAATAAACCATGGAATTAACATAGTGTTCAATCAGGAAAGCTTTCAGTAACTCAACAATGTTTTTGAGTTCTTTCACCTTTTTTCTCCCAAAAAAGCTTTCAGATGGGCTTTTTACTTCTATGTCACCCTTCCACCAGTCAGAATATTTTCTTTCTTACACTTTTTTTAAAGCCTAGTGAAAAAATATTTTAAAATATTTTTTTTAAATGTTTGTTTATTTTTGAGAGGAGAGAGAGAGAGCTCGAGTGAGAGCAGGGGAGGGGCAGAGGGAGAGGGAGACACAGAATCTGAAGCAGTCTCCAGGCTCTGAGCTGTCAGCACAGAGCTGGATGTGGGGCTAAACTCACAAACTGTGACATCGTGACCTGAGCCAAAAATTTTTTTGTTATTAACTATTAAATTGCAAGCCAGCAAGATCTGCTTTGTGGTTTTTTTTACATTTAGGTGACTTGGTAAAGTGTGAGAGTGATCTGGAAAATATGCACCTTTCATAGGAGTACATTATGAATAGCAAACTCCTACGCCTTCAGGTACCAGGCAGATGAAAGTAACTGCACTGGAGGGTTTATGCTTCATCTTAGAGGGAATCTAGTTCTCAGGTCCACTTGTTTAGTGCCATACATGAATATGGGCCCAGTTTTCAGCCTTCTTAATAGAACACAGTATCTTTTGATTTTTGCTTGAACCCAAACCTGTCAGTAGTTGTAGTCTGCTTTCCAGTTTGGGACCTCTGTTATAGGTCAGAATGAGTAAATTTTACAACTGAAAAATAAAAAAGATTTAAAGCAAGTATCCCAATTAGTTTGGAATTTCAAACCTACGAAGATTTGGGGAAAGTGTCAGGTCTAATTGAAAACAGGTAAGTTTAATAGCCAAACTTAATAACTTTTAAGTACAGTAGGGCAAATGGAACTGGTACTTATTAACATTTTAACTATGGAAACAACTGAAGAAGAAACTTCTCAGTATTTATGGTTTAATGACTCAGGGTTCTTTTTTCTTTTTAAATATAATTTATTGTCCAGTTAGCTCACATACAGTGTATACAGTGTGCTGTTGGCTTGGGGAGTAGATTCCCGTGATTCATCGCTTACATACAACACCCTGTGCTCGTCCCAGCAAGTGCCTGCCTCAATGCCCATCACCCATTTTCCCCTCTCCCCCCCATCAACCCTCCGTTTTTTCTCTGTATTTAAAACTCAATTAGGCTTTGCCTCCCTTTCTATTTGAAACTATTTTTTTCACCTTCCCTTCCCCCATGGTCTTCTGTTAAGTTTCCCCAATTCTACATATGAGTGAAAACATATGATATCTGTCTTCTCTGACTGACTTATTTCACTTAGCATTAATACCCTCCAGTTCCATCCACGTTGTTGCAAATGGCAAGATTTCATTCTTTCTCATTGCCAGCTAGTATTCCATTGTATATATAAACCACATCTTTATTCATCAGTTGATGGACATTTGGGCTCTTTCCGTAATTCAGCTGTTGTCAGCGCTACTATAAACATTGGAGTACATGTGCCCATGTGAATCAGCACTCCTGTATCCTTTGGATAATTTCCTAGTAGTGCTACTTCTGGGTCGTAGGGGAATTCTATCTTTAATTTTTTGAGGAACCTCTACACTTTTTCAGAGCAGCTGCACCAGTTTGCATTCCCACCAGTAGTGCAAGAGGGTTCCCGTTTCTCTGCATCCTTGCCAACATCTGTAGTTTCCTGAATTGTTATTTAGCCACTCTGGCCGGCGTGAGGTGGTATCTCAGTGTGGTTTTGATATGTATGTCCCTGATGATGAGTGATGGTGAGCATCTTTTCCTGTTTCTGTTAGCCATCTGGATGTCTTCTTTGGAAAAATGTCTATTCATGTTTTCTGCCCATTTCTATACTGGATTGTTTTTCAGGTGTTGACTTTGTTAAGTTTTTTATACTTTGGATACTAACCCTTTATTTGATATGTCATTGGCAAATATCTTCTCCCATTCTGTCAGTTGCCTTTTAGTTTTGTTGATTGTTTCCTTTGCTCTGCAGAAGTTTTTTATCTTGGCGAGGTCCCAGTAGTTCATTTTTGCTTTTATTTCCCTTGCCTTCAGAGATGTGTCGAGTAAAAAGTTGCTGTGGCTAAGGTCAAAGAGGTTGTTGCCTGTTTTCTCCTCTAGGGTTTTGATGGTTTCTTGTCTCACATTTAGGTCTTTCATCCATTTTGAGTTTATTTTTGTATATGGTGTAAGAGAGTGGTCCAGTTTCATTCTTCTGTATGAGAGAGACTGTCTTTTTTCCATTTGGATATTTTTTCCTTCTTTGTCAGAGATTAGTTGGCCATACATTTGTGGGTCCAGTTCTGGGTTCTGTATTCTATTCATTGTTTTATATGTCTGTTTTTGTGCCAGTACCATACTGTCTTGATGATTACAGCTTGGTAGTACAGGCTAAAGTCTGGGATGGTGATGCTTCCTGCTTTGGTTTTCTTTTTCAACATTACTTTGGCTAATCGGGGTCTTCTGTGGTTCCATACAAATTTTAGGATTGTTTGTTCTAGCTCTGAGAAGAATGCTGGTGCAATTTTGATTGGGATTGCATTGAATGTGTAGATTGCTTTGGGTAGTATTGACATTTTAACAATATTTGTTCTTCCAGTCCATGAGCATGGAATGTTTTTCCTTTTCTTTGTGTCTTTCATAAGTTTTCTATAGTTTTCATAAGTGTCTTTCATAAGTTTTCTATAGTTTTCAGCATACAGATCTTTTTACATCTTTGATTAGGGTTTATTCCTAGGTATTTTATGGTTCTTGGTGCAATTGTAAATGGGGCCGATTTCTTGATTTCTCTTTTTGTCGCTTCATTATTGGTGTATAGAAATGCAACCAATTTTATACATTGATATAATCCTGTATATTGATTTCATATCCTGCGACTTTGCTGAATTCATGTATCAGTTCTAGCTGCTTTTTGGTCGAGTCTTTCGGGTTTTCCATGTAAAGTATCATGTAATGACTCACACTCTGAGCAAAGCTGATTTATAGGTATCTTGTAAGGAAATTGGTTTATTGAGAGGCCCTTTATTGTACTTGTAATTAATACGTGAAGTTAAATTCAGAGGACCCTCTGTAACTCATCTATGGTTTTGAATGTTTATTGGTTGCTCTGCCATCTCACATTGTCTTCTCAGTCATTGACTTTTACTGGAAGCAGTATTGGTTCCTTGGATTCTGTTCCTGGCAGATGCGGTGAGGAGAAGGTGCATAGTGATAGAAATGGGATGGGGAGAGTGTGATGTGAAGCAGGCATTCATGTTCCTCTTCTTTACGTTGTACATTAAAAAACTGATTTAACTAGTTTTTCTTGTAAGAATAGGTACTTTGACAAAACACAGTGCATTATACATTGTAGAGCTTGGTGATATTTGTAGGATTGAACCCCGTGGATTAAAGCACATTTACCCATTAGTATGAAATACTTTAATCACATAATCTGATTCATATTTAGTTGGGCTGAAGGGAATGGAAGTTTAGAGGTCAGACCAAGAAGAAAAGTGGACCTTAGGCACATTGAAGGCAAGGTGGAGGGTCTTTGATGGCTGTAAGGGTGAGAGAGGAGGCTAGGTAAGGGAGAGAATTTTGAAAAGGAAGATAAAATGGTGAAGTACCCTTTTGTCTACTGTGTAGTTTTACAAAGTTTTACTAAATTTACCATAACGCCTACAAAGACTACAGAGAATATTGATTTTTTTATGAGGACTACTTTGGTAGTTTGAAGACTTGATTTTCTTTCTTTTTTTTTTTTTTTAATTTTTTTTTTTAATTTTTTTTTTTAATGTTTTTTATTTATTTTTGGGACAGAGAGAGACAGAGCATGAACGGGGGAGGGGCAGAGAGAGAGGGAGACACAGAATCGGAAACAGGCTCCAGGCGCCGAGCCATCAGCCCAGAGCCTGACGCGGGGCTCGAACTCACGGACCGCGAGATCGTGACCTGGCTGAAGTCGGACGCTTAACCGACTGCGCCACCCAGGCGCCCCGAAGACTTGATTTTCTACCTTTTAGCTCAGTCTTCTCAAATCAGACTAGTCTATCTCTTCATCAGTCCCTCCTCCTCTCTCTAGTATAGGAAGTGAAACAGGCGCTGTGTAATATGTTTGTTTGTGAGGTGTTGCTGTTTGAGAGTTTTAAAAACATTCTGAAAAATCTGTTTGTATTTGTGGAGATTATGTTTGAAGGGGGAAACATTTTCTGCTTCCTGTGTTTCTGCCATGACTTGTAAAGTAGGAAGTTCTCTTTTGGAAGTAGCTTTCCTCCTTTTTTCTATCTCCTGAGCTGTCTTCCCAAGAAAGCATTAGGTGAAGCTAGAAGGGATTGACTATGTTTTTGCTCAGTGCCTTTTGGTTCTCTTTTTGGAGCTCCCAATTCTTAGGATGTACATTTTCTGCTTGTGTGTATGGTAGATTTATCTGAGCAGGCTGGGGCCTGAGGAGGGAAAAAGAACTGGAAAGCTTCAGATCTAAGTAAGTTTAATTTATGTTTGAAGTAATAGGAAGCTTTTTTGGCAACTGGTTTTGGCTGTATTTTTATCTTTGTCTGACTCCTGTATTTTGTTTCTTTGTTGGTTATGAACCCACAGTAAGGGGGGAAGAGATAGTTATTGGTGTTCATTAAGGGAGGAAGAACTGTTTAATAATTTTTTATCCTTTTGGATAGAGTGTTTATTAGGGTTCAAGTTAACATTGCATTTCTTCTACTATGGCTTGCTCTGGTTTACTTTGGCATCCTTGAAACACACTTCCTTGCTAAGCAGGTAGCAATCTAAAGCACAGAGATGGAAGACAAGCAATCAGAATTCAGAGATCCTCCCTGAGAGAGGATCAAGAGGTTAGTAAATGTTAGTGGTAGATGATGGGAATACAGTGAGCTGAGTACTTGAAACAGCCCAAACTTGAACATAAACGAATAAAGATTTTATGTAGAATATGTGATCTTATGTCACAGTAGATTGCTGAAGATCAGTAAGATGTTAAAAGATATCTTTGCCATTCAAAGCATCTTTCATTGCCCTTAATTAATAGTTTATATTTTTCTTTTTTTTTTTTAACGTTTATTTATTTTTGAGACAGAGAGAGACAGAGCATGAACGGGGGAGGAGCAGAGAGAGAGGGAGACACAGAATCGGAAGCAGGCTCCAGGCTCTGGGCCATCAGCCCAGAGCCCGACGCGGGGCTCGAACTCACGGACCGTGAGATCGTGACCGGAGCTGAAGTCGGACGCTTAACCGACTGAGCCACCCAGGCGCCCCAGTTTATATTTTTCTGATTGAAAATGTAAAATATCTGGGACTTGGTGCTTACTTTTATCTTTAATTAGTTGAAATGAGTTATCTATTAATATTTTTGGTCACAAATTGAAATTAACATTTAGTATTTGGTTGAGGATGACAGTCTTATAGTGAATCACTGATTGAAGTACTTTATTAGAAACTATGCATAACACTTTTCTGAGGCCATTTTTTTTTTTTTTTTTTTTAATTTTTTTTTTTCAACGTTTTTTATTTATTTTTGGGACAGAGAGAGACAGAGCATGAACGGGGGAGGGGCAGAGAGAGAGGGAGACACAGAATCGGAAACAGGCTCCAGGCTCCGAGCCATCAGCCCAGAGCCTGACGCGGGGCTCGAACTCACGGACCGCGAGATCGTGACCTGGCTGAAGTCGGACGCTTAACCGACTGCGCCACCCAGGCGCCCCTCTGAGGCCATTTTAATTATAATCCTACTTTTCTGCTTGTACTACCCTACTTGGGATCGTTTAGATCTGAGTTTAAACAGATGTTAGCTCTATGAGGTTACTTAACCTCTATGAGCCTTTGTTTCCTCACATGAAAAGTGGAACTAGAACACAATTGTCATGAGTTTAAGAATGAAATAAAAAAAACTTATGTAAAAGTGCTACGTAAATAGTAAAGTGACTATCACTTGTTAGTACGTTTTTCTGTGTTTATGCTTCAAAAATAAAATAGCACACATCCATCAGGGTAAATTTACATCTAGCTATCTCTCTTGGATAGAAACAAGTTCAAATGGCTGTTTACAGCTTCGCTATATGGCTCTTCCACTAGAAATTATAAAGGTGTTTTTTCGTTGTTGTTTTTTATTCTAGTCAGCACTGAACAATAGGAAGTTCTTTTTCTTGCTTTTCGTGTAGGCATCCATTGACTGATGTCTGGAATTCTATGTAATTTGAATGCCAGATGGAATAGTAGCATATAGTAGAGTGAGATGGTTTGGCAATTTAAAAATCATTTATTTGGAATGTCTGGGTGGCTTAGTCGGTCAAGCATCTGTCTCTTGATTTCGGCTCAGGTCATGATCTCAGGGTCAAGAGATCTAGCCCCACATCTGGCTCCGTGCTGGGTGTGGAGTCTGTTTAGGATTTTCTCCTTCTGTCTCTCGGCCTGTGTCCCATTTGTGCTCTCTCACTCTCTCAAAAAAAAAAAAAAAAAAAAAATTAAAAAAATAATCTGTTAGGATACTGTTATCTACTTCTAAAAAAATAAAATCATTTTTACCAATTTGGATTGTTTCCCTTTTGTTTCTTTGATGGTCATTGCTATAGCAGGTAAGTAGAAAATTATTCTACATTTTCTATTTGTAGACTACATTAAATTTCACCTTAAAAATAAGTTTTAGGGGCGTCTGGGTGGCTCAGTCGGTTAAGCGTCTGACTTCGGCTCAGGTCACGATCTCGCGGTCCGTGAGTTCGAGCCCCGCGTCCGGCTCTGGACTGATGGCTCAGAGCCTGGAGCCTGCTTCCCATTCTGTGTCTCCCTCTCTCTCTGCCTGTCTCCTGTTCGTGCTCTCTCTCTCTCTCTCAAAAATAAACATTTAAAAAAATTAAAAAAAATAAGTTTTAAAGCTCAGAAACCTCAGAATCTCAATCTGAGATCTCATACAAAATTGTACAACAAAGTATTTTGATAATTTTCTTACTCTTGAATGATCATACAAATAGTGTTGAATTATTTTAAAGTTAATTATTTCATTCAGGGCAGCGTGCTTTATACAATGCAGGATTGAATTTGATTTTTCTCACATTTGGAAAGCAAACAACACACTCTGCTCAGCCCTTTTGGTTCCTCATTTGTTAATTGAGACTTTTCTTCAAGACGTTCCTGTAAGATGGTAATTGTGGGGCACTGTTGTTTCCTTCTTATCGAGTAGTCCACATTGTCTGAGTTTCTCTTTTAAAAGTGAATGCTGAGTTATTAGTGGTGGAATTATAAAACCATAATGCTGAAAATACTTGAAATCATTAATACTCTGATTTTTGGAAGAATAAATTGAAGTGCAGAATAAATCCTCTTACTTGATTTTGATAAAAGTTATTGGCTGGTAGTGGGAAAGCTGAGACTAGAATACAGATCTGCAAGTCTCCTGATTCCGAGTGATTTATTTCAGTTATCTCCCTAGTGGGTTGCATGTACTTCTGGAAGTGTATGGAAAACTTGTTTGTTGTGCCATTTGAAAGAAAAAAATAGAACTTCCAGTTATATATACTTTACTCAGTCCCTTTTTTTATTTCCATTTTGTGTTTATGTAGTGTATTTATAATACTAGAAAGCAGTATATATGCATTATTTATATACATGTATGCATATGTTGCTGTTAAATTAGTTGAACTCATAACATTAAGAAAGGGGTAAAAGTGTCATTTTAGAAGAAAAGTGGTGTGACATCTTTCATTGCTTTCATTTGTCATTCATTAGTGACTGATAAATTTAACAGTAGTCTTGAACACTTGTTGGTTTTGAAATTGTTTTACAATGAGCACTTTGAAAAATTACTTATAAAAGTATATTTTTGGAAGTAATTTCTTTTCGACCAAAAAAGTATAATGCAGTGCATGCAATTTGGGACATTTAGCAAAGAGCAAGGAAGAAAATAGCACTGAAATCCCATGACCCAAAGATTATGGCTTCCAGAATCTGTCGGTCAGTCTGTCTGCCTCTGTCTTTTTACACACGCACACACACACATTTATTCTGTATGTAATGACTTAAAAATTTTAAGAAATTAAAAGAAAATTTGAATAATATAACAGATATGTAATTAGATTTAAAAATTAACATTTCTTCCCTCCTCTTTCCTTTCCCCTTCCTCTTATAAATGCTTTGATAAACAATATTTGTAGGATAAAATTTTAAAAGCGTTCTTGTGTCAAAGTGTATGATATCCTACAAGTTTTACAATTTATATTCCCACAAGCTTGAGTAGCCATCTTCTCTATACTTAAGCCATCACTGTTTGTCATTAAACCAACCAGCAAACCTTTGGCGATTTGATGGGTTAAACATCTCAGATTTAACTTGGGTGTCTTATATTACTAGTGAGGTCAAATATTTCTTCTTTTCCCCTTTTTGGCCACTCATATTCTTTTTGTGAATTGCTAGTTCGTGAACTTTGCCCATTGTTCCATCATGGTATTCAGGTACTTTAATATGGATATATAAATATTCTCTCTATATTTGAGATTTTAATTTTTTATTTTGTATGTAAAATCTTTTATAGTTTTCTTTGAGTTTTATGTAGTCTAACCAATCCTTCTTGAAGCCTGTGTGCCATCCTAAATCTGATCCCTGATGAAGTTTTTACTAGTTTTTGTTGAGAATATTAGCTTAAATTGGCTGGCAGCACATTCCTGTTTCTCATACTAGCAGTCTTTGGCTTGATGGTTTTGTTTTGTTTTTTTTCTGAGACTTGGAAAGGCTTAGATACCCCTTCTTTATTCTGAGTCAGATAATTATTCACTTATATTTTCTCCTTGATTTTGTTGTGATTTTATGTTGTACTTTGAAATTTTTAATGTGAAATTTGGAAAGGATCTTCTGCTCAAATAGGTAAGCAGTTAATTTTTTTTAGAACCTGTATCTAACCTTGAATCTGTCTGTAATCCAGCTATCTAACTCTTACTGATTTGAAATGCTACCACTAGCACTTTTTATTTTCTGGGAATAGCATTTTAATTGGTTGTGTATTAAGTTTGAGGGACAGTGTATATATATAGTATGTTGGAAAAACACTGAATTTGACTATAGCGGTGTGTATCTGTGTCCTAGCTTATTTATTAGCTATATGACATTAGGCAAATAACATAATCCCTTTAAGCCTAAGCCAGTTTCTCAATTTTTTAGAAAGGCATCACCTTATACAGTAGAGGACCTCTCTTGTGTCTTATAGGATTGATATGTGGATTAGCATAGATAATATATGTGAAAATCCAACCTGTTATCCAAGGTTTCCTGAATTAGATGCATCTAGCCCCTGTACCTCCGTCCTACTTGAAAAATCTCAGTAAATATTTTGCTGTAGTTCACTTAATGCTGAAACATATTTAACCTACCACTAGTCTGATAAACTTCCCAAATGAGGATAGCTTCACCTTTTTCTTCAAGAACCCATTTTGATAATGTCTTGGTCATTGCTTACTATTCTAGATGGAGGTATTTAATAGGACTGGAATGCATTTGAGTGACATGGCAGTCCTTTTCATTGCTACTAAATCTGCACTTACATTTATAATGTGCATCTACTGTTTATTTAAACAAAACCAAAGAAACGAGTGTTGCAGTTTAGAACATGCTAATAGTAGGCCTTTTATTTACTTAGAGTATATAAATTAACACAGTGTTCAAATATCAAAACTATATTAAAAGAATACTCAAAAACCTTCCTTACATCTGTATTGCTTTCACCCCATTCCCATCTGTCCCTGTAGGTAACCATTTCTATTAGTGTCTTGTTTATCTTTCTAGAGTTCTTTTTGCAAAAATAAATAGATGTATATTTGTGTTTATGTATAGATATATGTATATAATTTGTTCAGAAAAAAAAAACCGTATCCTACTTGTTCTTCACTTCCCCCCCCCAATCTAATAATATATCTTGGATATGATCCATAATTGTACATGGGGATCTCCCTTATTCTTTTTTATAGATGCATAGTAGTTCATTCTGTCGATGTACCAGTTTATTCATTTAGCCTCTTTTGACGCACAGATTGCTTTCAGTTTCGTGCCATTACAAATAATGCCACAGTGAATATATTTTGAATATTTTGTTTAGTATTTGTGGAGTTGTATCTTCAGGCTAGATTTTTGCAAGTGGGACTGGTAAACATTTGTATAATTTAGATATTATAAAATTTTTCTCCATGGGGGTTATATTGTTTGTTTTTCATTAGCAGTGTATGAGAATGTAGAGAATATCTGTTTCTCCTCAGTCTTACCAACACAGTTTATGGTCAGAATTGGAGATATTATTTTGCATTTCTCTTATGAGTTAGGTTGAACATACTTTAATAGATTGAAGGCCATTTACCTTTATTTTTCTGATAATTTCCCATGTCTTTTGAACATTCTCTATTTCTTGTGGGGGAGAGCTGTGGGGTTTTTTCTCTTTTTAAAGAGCTTTTTATATAGTGAAAAGTATTTTTTAAGTTTTGTTATTTCTGCTGCTTTTTGTAGTACAATGGTGTTTATTTTTATGTAGACAAATAAGAAAGGCTTTACCTTCTTCCAGATTACAAAGGAAATCACCTATTTTTTTTCTAGTATATGTATGATTTCAGTTTTTATAATAGCTGATCCATTCGGAGTTTATCCTAGTATTTGTGAGGTATGTGTTCAATTTTAAGTTTTCCCAAATGTTATTTATCCATTTGTCCCAATACCACTTATTAGTGTCTGTCTTTTCCTCAAGTGATTTGAGAAACCACTTCTTTATCATATATAAAATTTCATCGTGTTTTAGGGATCTATTTCTGGACCTTTTATTCTGTTCTGTTGTTTTGTCTGTCTATTCATATACCAGTGTCACAGACTTTTAGTTTTTGTAATAAGGCTCAATGATCTCTGAATATAAGTAATTTTATTATTTGTTAAAATTTTTTTTAACGTTTATTTTTGAGAGAGGAAGAGAGAGCTCAAGCCAGGGAGGGGCGGGGGGGGGGGCGGGGACTGAGGATCGGAAGCAGTCTCTGCTGTCAGCACGGAGCCTAACATGGGGCTTGAACTCACCAACAGCAAGATCATAACCCAAAGTCAGATATTTAACCGACTGAGCCACCCAGGCACCCCGAAAATAATTTTTATTTTATTTATAAGTGGAACATTACCTGTAATATTAAGATACAAAGATATGTATAGTGTGTGTGTGCAAGTAATTTGTCTCAAGGCAAATTTTAGATTCCTTAAAATGAAACATTTAGAGGACAAAACTATTTTGGTGGGGGAGGCTCTGATATTCTGCCTCTAATTGTGCTGGCATATATGATAGTTACTAGCCACATATCGCTTTTTAAATTTAGATTAATTAAAATGGAAAATTAAAAATTTCCTCAGTTGTACATTCTAAGTGCTTAATAGCCACATATGGCTAGTTGCTACTTTTTGTACAGTGTAGACATAAGCCATTTTCATTAAAACACGAAGTTTTGTTGGGTAGCACAACAGTCCAGAACTTGAATATACTTATGGCCTTTTCTGGCCTGTTGAGTTGATGGCAGATAAACAAGCAAAAATCTGAAAGGAATAGAGGGTAGCAGGGATAATGAACAGAGCAAAATGGAACAGTATAATAAAGGTTATATGAAGGAAATATATAACTTATTTAAAAAGTCTCAGAAGAAAAAAAATATTTTTTAAAGGGTCATGGAGGAAAAAAGAAAACAATTAAGAGTCTTTGTTTAAAGGGTGCTTGTTCTTAGGAGTTGAATGTAATCTCCTTTGATTTAGGCACTTCATCAGCTTATTGGAGATTTGCCTATATTAAATTTTATGTCAAGGTGATTTGTTCAATTAAGATGTTTCCAGTTTTGAATGCAATACTATTTGGTCATACAAGAAAAGGAAAAATAGGGACATATGAACAGAAAACAAAACTTAAAATTTTTTTAGAATATTAAAAAAATCATAGGTCTTTTGTGAGTTTTAAGAATTTAGCACTATAAACAGCATCTAGTTCTTTACAAATGCTATCCATGTAATGCAGGTACTTAGAAAATGCTTAAGATGTGGAAAGATTTCAAACATTCATTGATCTGTTTAAGATGGGATAAAACAAACATTTCTTGAAGTGTTAGTGCCTTGACTAAGAAGTCAGCAAAATTTGAATAGAAATTCTATGGGGCGCCTGGGTGGCTCAGTTGGTTGAGCGTCCGGCTTCGGCTCAGGTTTTTTGGTTTTTCAGGTTTTCGGCTCACAGTTTTTGAGTTCAAGCCCCGCATTGGGCTCTGTGCTGACATCTCAGAGCCTGGAGCCTGTTTCAGATTCTGTCTCTCTCTCTCTCTCTCTCTCTCTCTCTCTCTCTCTCTCTGCTCCTCCCCTGCTCACATTCTATCTCTCTCTCTCTCAAAAATAAATATTAAAAAAAATTAAAAAAAAGAAATTCTCCATTTTTAAGAGTCTCTTATGCTTTGATGGGGGGTGGGAGGGAGGGGAGGGTGGGTGATGGGTATTGAGGAGGGCACCTTTTGGGATGAGCACTGGGTGTTGTATGGAAACAAATTTGACAATAAATTTCATATATTGAAAAAAAAATTCTATAGAAGTTGTAAAATCAGTTACCTCAAAGATTTTATCTCCAAGTAGCCTCTGGAAGATCAGGGGCTGAATGTGAGTTGGCATTGGAAGTTTTACATTTTGGTGGATTAAATAAGGAGGCCTTTTAAATAGCCAAAGAACTTTACTTTTAATGGAAATTCCATGCAATTTTATTAAATCTGTGACTATCTCTAGCGGTTAGCAAAACGTCTGAAGAAATGTTAAGTACCTAATGAATACATTTTGAACGAAAGCATAAATCATTTAAATTTGATATCATGGAACTAGTTACACAAAATTTAGTCAGACATAATCTAGTATAAAAATAACCTGAATAAACTTCTTAACTTTATTCACTTGCCTTACTTTAACTGTAGCCAATCAGAGAAGGACAAGCCTTGACAATTGAAAGGGCTTCCTTCTGTGAAATTGACCCACAGCTTTAAGGAATATTTTGGGGAAACTTAAGGGTTATTTGATAATATTATTTAAAATATTTTCAGGGCTATTTCCTATACTTTCCCTCCTTTAACCCCACTTTCTTAGTGTATATCTCCTGAGAGCAAGTATTGACAATAAAAATTGAATTGTTATAATTTTTGCTCATTTGAGGGTAGGATTCACATGATTGGTGCTCTTTACCATAACTAAAACATGGGTATAATTATATGGTACTATTCTTTTTTAATACAAGCAACTAAGTTTAAGACTGTCCAAAAATCTTCATAATTTATATTTCCCCTTTACTAATAGATTGTGTTAAATGAAATTTCTTTCATCTTAATGTTAAAACATTTTGTAAAAGCTTATATATCAGTTGTACTAAACTGTGGGGACACACTTGAATCATACTTTCTTCTTGTCCTTAAGGATCTTACAGTTTAATATAAGACATGTGGCAGAAACATTCTACCAGTGCATAATGATGGGGCTTAGCACATGCTACCCCAAAATGTGGTACCTTGGCATATCGATTACTTTAAGCTGAGGGAATGTGAGAAATGGCATGCGTAGGATGGACTTTCTGACCTGTCCCTAAAGCAAGTCAAAAAACCCTCATGAGAGGTATCTTCCTTTATCCAGAGGAAAGGATTATTCTTCTCTCTGAAGATGAAGAGATACAGAGAAGAATCTGAGGAACAGGCAGTTTGCTACACTTAGCTCATACTCTGTCCTGTTACATCTTTCCACAACTTTCCACTCTTCATCACATAAGAACTAAATAAGAACCCTCAGATTAATAATTTCTTCAGGTTTTAATTTCTTTATGAACGCTCCAGTGTCATGTAAAATTTATATTAAACAAATCTGTATGCTTTTCTTCTGTTAATCTGTCTTTTGTTACAGGGGTTTCAGTTGAGAACTTCCAAGGGTAGAGGAAAAAGATATTTTTCCTCTTCTATAATATGTATTGACATATTGTAGAAGCAGTCAGAAACAAACAAACAAAAACTACACTTAAGCAAGTAAAATTAAACAGGGAAGATAATTTCTGTAACAGAGCCACCTCCAAGTACTTTATTGTAGATAATGCTGTATTATGCAGACAGCATGTGTTATACTCAAATACTATAAGGAATATAGTGAAAAGTCTCATTCCAGCCTTTCTGCAGAGGCAACTTTGTCATAAGTTTTATGTGATATTTATAATGATTTTAAAAACATATGCATGCATGGGTATATATATTTTATTTATTTTTTTTTTAATTTTTTTTTTCAACATTTTTTATTTATTTTTGGGACAGAGAGACAGAGCATGAACGGGGGAGGGGCAGAGAGAGAGGGAGACACAGAATCGGAAACAGGCTCCAGGCTCCGAGCCATCAGCCCAGAGCCTGACGCGGGGCTCGAACTCACGGACCGCGAGATCGTGACCTGGCCAAAGTCGGACGCTTAACCGACTGCGCCACCCAGGCGCCCCTATATTTTATTTATTTTTAAAGTAAGCCCTATGCCCAACAAGGGCCTTGAACTCACAACCCGAAGATCAAGAGTCACATGCTCTGCTGACTGAGCCAGCTAGGCACATCGTGTTTGGTTTGCATATGTATTTTTATTTTTAAATTTAATTAAATTTTTTATTTTTTTAAGTTTATTTTTATTTATTTTGAAAGAGAGAGAGCAAGTGGGGGAGGGCAGAGAGAGGGAGAATCCCAAGCCCCATTGTGGGGCTCAAACTCACAAACTGTGAGATCATGACTTGAGCTGAAGTCAAGAGGCAGATGCTTAACCAACTGAGCCACTCAGGTACCCCTGCATATGAATTTTTAAAACATACTGAGGTACATTATGCACATTTGTACCTTGCTTTTTAATGTAGCAATGTATCTTGGAATATTTTCCTTATTAGTATACCTATTATCTATCTCATTTTTACTGATTGCATGATATTATGCAGAGTTTTAACCAGTTTGTTTTTGATGAACATTTAGATTGGTTTCAGGTTTTTGCTGTGACAAATGTGTGAAGTCAAGGAGAGAAAATAGATGTATGCTTTTTGTGTGTATGTGTATGTTAGTATAGTGGTATGTATAATTAGAACAAGGGCTGAGCAGAATCTTAAGCTTTTAGTGTAATACATAGATAGAATATATTGGATAATATGGCAGACAGACTCTGAGGTAGTTCCTCTGATCCCTGCTTGCTGGTGTTCATGCCCTTTAGTGTGAGCAGAATATGTGATTTCCTTTTAGCCAGAAGAATATGTTAAGGGTAATGAGATGTTCCCTAATTATAAAACTCCATTTTGCCAGCATGTTTGCTATCTCTCCATCATTAGTTTTGAATCCTACTACTATGAGGAAATGAACTATTACAATCACAGTAAGCTTGGAAGTGGATCCTTCTCTAGTTGAGCCTCCAAATAAGGATCTGGTCATGGTTGACACCTTCATTGTGGCCTTGCAGAGGACCCAGCTAAACTCCGCCAGATTCCTGACCAGCAGAAACTGAGAAAATAATATGTGTGCTGTAAACCATTGGGTGGGTTTATGGTAATTTGTTATGTCGCAGGGGACTTTTATCTCCAAAAGAGAGAATTTTAAAATTTTAAGCTTCTGGGATATAGCAGGAATGCTATGATAAAAATAACTGAAGGAGTTTTTGCTGAGGTTAGAAACGAGGATGGTTGGTTTGTTCTTCCATGCATTAAAATTTATGGGTAAGCTAACAGTGAAATAATTGTTTTCATCTAAGTACTATAGGAATGACATAAGGTTTTGATTTAGATGCTAAAAGTGTTATCAGCAGTTTTGTCTAAAGTGCGTGGTTTTTTGATGACCCTGAAAAGTCTAAGGTATTTTTGACGTTAAGTAGAACAGGGAGGGTCAGTTCCCTGGAGAAATAAAGATAATTGAAAGTGAGTAGAAATCCTATCCCTCCCTAATCATTCATCCCCTGCTCCTGTGTTGTGATTATTTTAGCGTTTTTTTGGTGTGTTTTTTTTTTGAACCGGGACATGGATGATACCCGTTTCATCTTTTTATTCCAGCCATCTAGCACATTATAGGTGCTCATTAATTGTTGAGCAACTTCCTAGGAATTCTCATTTTCTGTGATCTCAAAAGGCAACTAGAAAGTCACGAATGAGCTAATGAGATATACAAAATTCGCATTCAGTAGTGTATTAGAGAAAGTCAGCAATGTGCCCAGCACTGTGTTACTATCTAAGGTTTCCTGACTCATATTTTTTTAAAGTTTATCTATTTTGAGAGAGAGAGCAAGCGCATGTGCTTGAGCAGGGGATGGGCAGAGAGGGAGAGAGAATGCCAAGCAGGCTCCTTGCTGTCAGCGCAGAGCCTGACAAAGGGCTCAGACTCATGAACTGTGAGATCATGACCTGAGGCAAAATCAGGAGTCAGAGGCTTAGCTGACTGAGCCACCCAGGTGCTCCCTGACTCATCTATTTTTATAACAATTTGATTGGAAGTTATAGGTAATAGAGAAAATAATGGTAATGAGAATTATGTTATTTTTTCACATTTAAGGAAATTGAGGACTTGGAGGTTAAGAAGCTTCTACAAAGTCATACGACTAGTTGTTCTGATTCCAAAATCTTTTTGTCTTAGTCACTTAGTATTGTGGCAGAAGTAGAAAGGTTCCCACCAGTTTTCATTATCAAAAGTTATGTGTGTCATTATGGCAGTGAGCAGTGGGAAGATAGCTAGAAGTATCCTTGATGGTAATGGGGACAATATGATTTAGGTTTTTTGATTAAAACTTGGTTTAAATATGTCATGCTAATATGTTTGATAATTATAAGTATTAAACATCTCTGCTAATTTTTTCACTTTCTTTTTGAATTTCTTTGTAAATTTACATCCAATAAAATTCTCTTTCTGGTGTACAGGTCTTATGAATTTTGACAAAGGCATACAGTTGCATAACTACCACCACCGCAATCCAGATATAGAATAGTTCCATCACCCCCCCCAAAATTAACTTGTGCTGTCCCTGTGTAGTTCCCCAAGCCCTAGGCCCTGGCTGTTCTGTTCTATATCCCTGTCTTCTCAAGAATGTTATAGAAATGGAATCGTCTGGTATGGAACCTTTGAGTCTGGTTTCTTTAGCTTACCATAACACTTTTGAGATTCCATTTTGTTGAGTGTATCAGTAGTAACTCTAATTACTTACATGTTGTATTGTTAGATGCTTTCCCACCTGTGTTTACAGGTAACATCCAGTCTTTGTTTCTCTGTAGTCTATGGATTGGGTAATTTCTACTGATCTGTTTTCAAGTTCCCTTATTTTTTTCCTCATCTTGTGTGCTGTTTTGCTCATCTAATGAAATTTTCGTTTTAGTTATTCTTTCCAGCTACAGCTGAAGTTTTCATTTTTTGATAATTTTCATTTATTGAGAATCCCTTTCTGCCATTCATCAAGACCACCTTCTTATTGTAGTTCTTTGAATATATTCCTTTAATTGTTTAAATATGTGGTTTGAAGTCATTCACTAAATCCTATATCTGGGCCTACCTGGAGTCACTTTCTATTGATTGCTGTTTTACTTTCTTATTTCTTTGCATCGCATAATTTTTGGCAGAAACCAGGGTATTGATTATAATGTTCTTATGAATATTGTTGTTTTGTTCTAGTGGACCATTAAGTTGCCTGGACTCAATCGCAAACATTGTTTCCCAAGCAGTGTATACCATCTGATATCTGTGCTTAGTTCTTACTTCTTCCAGCTACTTGGTTTTTAGTATGGTCTCCTGGGAGTGAGTGGAGGAAAGCGCTCCCGCCACCTGTGTAATTTGGTGATCAGCCAAAAATTTGGGCCTAGGTTACATTCACATTTTGGAGCTCACCCTTCCTGTACTTCCTCTACTTTTGGATATTCCCTTTTAATTTCTAGCTTCTCTGGCTCTGGTGGTTTCTGTCCTCTGACACTCTTAAGCCAATAAGGGTTTCAGCTTTCTGCTGCTTGGGCTGTGTATGGTTGGGCCTGCACTCGGTTTAAAAAGCATCAAACTCCTAGATCTTATGCCATGCAGCTTTCAAGGGTAAATTCCTCTGTAGTCTACCACAGAGGGCCTGGAGTCTCTCCTCCATGCATGTGTAATTTAGCCTAGTAGAATTTATGTTTAGATTTTGGGCCATACCTCTGTGTGGTTCTTTCACTTCCACTATGTCTGACTTAAATTTCCAGCTGCACTTCTAGTTCTGAATTGTTTTCTCTACTACTTTGAGCTGTATGGCTGGCTGGTTTCCTTCACCATATTTCTAGGGGATTGGGAAGGGCACTCAGCATAAGAACTTCATCTGAACACAAAATTCTGTTGCCTTTCAGAATATGCTCTTCTTTCACTACTTTATGCTTTGGGATATTTGCCAGTGCTTTTAAACAGTAGTTTTAAAAATATTTTATCCAGGTTTACAGGGGGCCTGGGTGGCTCAATTGGTTAGGTGTCTGAATTCGGCTCATGTCACCATCTCACGGTTTGTGGGTTTGAGCCCCACGTCGGGCTCTGTGCTGACAGCTCAGAGCCTGGAGCCTGCTTCGGATTCTGTCTCTCCCTTTCTCTCTGCCCCTTCCCTGCTTGAACTCACTCTCTCTCTCTCTCTCTCTCTCAAAAATAAACATTAAAAAAGTATTTTCTCAAGGCTTAAATCATTGTTATCTGTAGGAGGCTCACATGATTGCTTAACTTGGCTGCCTGTACAGGTTTCTTTTCACCCCTCTGGTTTACTTTTCTTTTAAAAGTTGCTTCTAGGGGCATCTGGATGGCTCAGTCAGTTAAATGTTGACTCTTGATCTCAGCTCAGGTCATGATCTCAGGGTTCCTGAGATTGAGCCCCATGTTGGGCTCTGTGCTGACAACGCAGAGCCGGCTTGGGATTCTCTCTCTCCCTCTCTTTGCCCCTCCCCGCCTCTCAAAATAAATAAACTTTTAAAAAGTTGCTCTCACCTGTTGTTTTTATTATTTTTTAAGTTTATTTATTTTGAGAAAGAGCAGAAGGGACAGGGAAAGGGAGAGAGAGAATCCCATCAGGCTCCACACTGTCAGTGCTGAGCCCGACAGGGGGCTCAAACTCACAAAGTGTGAGACCATGACCTGAGCTGAAATCAAGAGTCTGAGGCTTAACGGACTGAGCCAGCCAGGCAACCCCCTCCTCCCAGCCTGTTCTTTTTCTTTCACAATTATCTGTAGCAGTATTCATTCTCTCCAGCCTCTCCAATTATTGATGTAGTTAAAATATCCTCTGGATACTTGCCTTTCTTTGCAGCCAAAGGCAGTCTTGTCTTGGCTCTTCGGGCTGGTATCACTGTGTGATTTTATTCTTTTCATTGTTTTTCTGCTTACTTATCAGGTCTTTCTCTCCAGTAACCACCACACTTGAATTAGTTTGTTTGCAAAGTTTGAGAGATAAAAACAATTTCCCGTTAATAGAAAAGTTCTCTATAATGACACTATTCAGAATGAGATCCCAGTAGGATGAACAAAGCCACAAGATGGCTGAAGTTTAAAAAAAGACATCTGCTGGCTGTAGGGAACAAATGTTATGAATTTCTGTATACCTAGCTTAGTATGTTAGAAAGAACATGGGCTTGGGACACCTGAGTAGCCCAGTTGATTACGCATGGACTCTTGATTTTGACTCAGGTCATGATCTGGTTGGTGAGTTTGAGCCCGCGTTGGGCTCTGCACTGACAGAAGCCTGCTTGAGATGCTCTCTCCCTCTCTCTCTGCCCCTGCCCTTCTTGTGCATGTGCCCGCCCTCCATCTCTCTCTCTCTCAAAAAAAAAAAAATAAATAAACAAAAAAAAAGAACATGGGCTTTCTGTTAGACTGGGATTCTAATGTTAGCTCTAAGATCTTTTCATCTATAAAACATGATTATAATACTAGCTTGTTTTGAGCTTTAAATAGGAGAAAATTAAACTTCCTAGCCCACTGATACATAACATAGGACAGAATAAAGTCTCCATGTACTATCCTTTTTTCAAAAAAAAAAAAAAACCAAAACTTTTCTATGAATCATTGCCATTAATTAATACTACCTGGAAATAGTATCCTAAAGACCACTTATTTATGTTATTATAGTCTTGAAGATTCTGTTCCCCCACACCCCCTTTTTAAATAGTAATATCCAAGAGAAGAGAAGTAATTGAATTGCCTTTTTCCTAGTTGACTTTTGACAGTCTCCTGAATGCATGTCTCTAGCCAATTGGCCTAGTTGTTCCTCCCTCTGCACAGATTATATCTAAATTATTTAGAATTTAGATTATTTCTTGTCATAGGCTCTGGGTCTGGAGTTTTCTCTTGTCCAGCAAGAGAGTGGACGCAAAATTGAAATGCAAGAGAGGCTAATGTCTGGGAGGAGACAGGAGCCCCTAGTAAGGGTCCTTGCTCTGACCCTTGCTCCATTTTGATTAGGATCAGAATGGGCGTGCACAAGGATACAGTGAAACCGTGGACATTAACTCATGGGCGTGGGAAAAAGAGGTTTTGAAGATATGCAGTGTTAGGGGTTTGGGTCAGTACAAAACAAAATTCTGGTGCTGGGCGGGAGGTTGTATACAGCAGACAGGAGGCGCCACCTCTGTTTACCTAAACTGGCCAAGAGGACAAGAAAGACGAAGCATGCTACCTCAGGGTCAACAAGACACCTTTCTTTTGCTAATTAGTTCCACTCAGGGCAACTTCTGCTGGCTGTTTTCCATAGTTTACCTGTTTACCTATTTTGGTCCTTCCTTCCTGTGAAAGCAGCTTTCTGCTATTTTACTAAGTTGGGTGGCATTTCAGCCCTGAACACCTAATCTTGTTTACCTCATTTTTGATGCTTTCATCCTGAGGCTTTTCTATTCCTATATCTTTGTCCTGTACTGGGAGCCTATGCCCTGTTTACCTAATCTTGTTTACCCAAACTTGGGTGTGTTCATCCTGTGGCTTTCTAATTCTTTATGCCTTGTTAACCCATCAGTGCAGTCTCAGGGAATTCCTAAGTTTATTCCCCACAATTTCTGTCATGCCTAAAAAAGCAATGAACTGTGACGTGTTTTCTAAGAACTTTGTTTCTAGTAGTCCAGTAATTATGTTTTTGATGATTACAAGATCCATACAATAATAAACTTTAGTTTGCCTTGTATGAAGTATACACTGAGGAGCCAAAAGTCCTCTATTTTAAAGGATCTTTTTATGGTAAGGAGTTTAGATCAGGACATGGAGAGTCATTAAAAGTTCTTAGATAATTTTGATTACAGTGCAGCTAGTATAGACTGAATGGTGATAAAGAGGTCAACCAAAATCCTTACTGATACATGTTAAGGATTCAGTTGAAGGCAGCAGCCTTACGAATGAAAAGGGAGAGGAGTCAAAATTTTGAAGTAGACTTGATGTTGGGAAATGAGAAGTCAAGGATGACTTCGGAGTTCTTGAGTTAGTGAATAGAGATGACATTAGCTGATGTGGGAGGCCAAGATAGAGCCTGGCATTGTTGAATTTGGGGTGCTTATTGAAGAATTCAGAGATAATGAAAACAGTGTATGTAGTATGTAAAACCTGGTGTTCTCAAGGGTTTGGTCCTCATGGTTTTTTTGTCCGCTGTCTCCCTGGACCCAGCAAATGAAGATGGAATCCTAAAGAACACCCAAGTTTTAATGGAGATGAAGAATTGGGTAATGGTGTAAGAACTATGCAGGTAGGAGAGAGACACAGGAGTAAGTGGTATGTGGAGCCATCAACTGAGGCTTTTTTCCTTTACTAGGGTGAGATTTGGAGCACAGGAACAATGCCCAACTTGATTTAGCATCTTATAAATAGCTTGGCGTATCATATTTGGTGTTCAGTAAGTCCTTGAATGAATGAATGAATGAATGAATGAATGAAATGAAATAAAATAAAATATAATGTCACTATGATGCAGAGATTGATTAAAATAGAAGAAATTATTACACATTTCAAACTAGTATATGTGTGTCATTTACCTTTTATCTATTTGTAGTCTTGTTTATAGCTTATTGATAACATTTGAAAGTATGCCAGCACATGTAGGCAAATACAGGCATATTTTTTCCAGATATCTATCGCAGTTTGAATTTCCCTTGTTTTTAGCCTGTTCGTAGTCTTGACTATTGGGAGTAAGGATTGGGAAGAAATCTTTCACATGGTGATACCCAAGTTTTATTGACAAATGTAAATATGATTTTTCAGTTGACCTTTTTGATAACTTTCATCTGAAATTCTTTACTTTCTTGTGTCTGGCTGTAAAATACATGCTTATTAATTTTCATAGATTGATTAGTAAGACCTACTGGTATTTCCCATCTGCTACCTACATGCTACCCACTGTAAAATGTTGGAAAATGTAGATCTGAATTTGCCTTACATATTCTTTGAGGTTCTGTTTTTTAGTCACTTTCTCTATCATTCTTCCCCCAGTGGACATCTTTGGGTATCCAGAGGGGTGTGTCTTATAGTTAAATGTCAGGAGGAGATAAAACGCTCTTGTAAAGAAATGTTAATGCCTGAAATAGCTTATTGGAAGACCTCTAAAGTAAGGAAAAAATTCTAAATCTCATTCTACACAACCTACTAAGCCTCTCTACGTCTTTATTTTTCCTTTTTATTTTTCTCGATACTTGTTACCACCTTTTTCTGACTTTTTCCTTTGTCTGATTTGTTCTTTCTTACCCTTCTCTTCTGCCTCATCTCTCCTGTACAGATAAGTAGATACAATATCAAATTGAAGTTTAAAGAGTTTCTTTTTTAGTAAATACATTTTTATAATTAAAAACTGAAGTGAGATTGCAATTTTTTTTTCAAAATAATTTTATAGTTTTTATGTTCCTCTGATATCTGATTGATTTTTAATTATTCACTGATCCCTAAAGAAACAGGTTTCCTTTTCCAGGAGCATTCAGCATATAAACTGTGTGGCATTTACTTAGCAGTTTGAATTAGCCATTGTACAATTCTCTGACTTTGTGTTTTCTATTATTTTTTTAAGTTTATTTAAGTAATCTCTACACCCAGTGTGGGGCTTGAACTCACAACCCTGAGATCAAGAGTTCTGACTGAGCCAGCCAGGTGCCCTCCTTTTCTGTTATTTTAATTTCACTCCTTGATCTACCTACTTGTTTACATATTTATTATATTAAAGTGTCCACTTATTGTAAGATTTCAATTGTTTTTGAAAAGAAAGTATTAATTAACTATGAAAAAATTATCAAATAGCAAAAACAATTTCTGTAAAGTGGAAATCTATATTTTTTAACCTTTTATTTTTTATGGAAGTAATTCTTTTTTATGAGCTCTGAGGTAGATTCAAAATTTGAATGAATTTACCTTCAGCATTTTTTATGAGACTGTACTGGAATTTTTAAAAATTTTTTTCTTTTTTAATCTTTATTTTTGAGAGAGAGAGAGGGAGGGAGGGGTGGACAGAGAGAGAGACACACACAGAATCTGAAGCAGGCTCCAGGCTCTGAGCTGTCAGCACAGAGTCTGATGCGGGGCTTGAACTCACAAACTGCGAGATCATGACCTGAGCTGAAGTCGGACGCTTAACCGACTGAGCCAACCAAACCACCCCTATTGTATTGGAATTTTTTATAAAAGTAAGGTATAGTATTTTTCCAAATCTGGATTCCTTTTGATGTTTATGTACAATTCCCCTCACTTCCCTCTATCAAATCCATCTTGGAAAAGTGCATAGGAAGCATGTAGGAGTGGGTGTCAGGAAACCTCTGTTCTGGTCCAAATTCTATAACTTTGTTCTGGATTGTCTAACCTCATTTAGTTGTGTGTGTGTGGTTTGTTTGTTTGTTTGTTTTTGATGTTTGGAGACTCTGAAAGTCAAATTTGATTATATCCAAACAAAATACTCCTGCTTGAACATTTATCAAGATCAAGACTTCATTCCATATAATAAATTCTCATTATTCTTTATAATCCTGCCATTTACCGACATTGTGATCTTGGCAAAGTTACTAAACTACTGAGACCATTTTGTATTCTGTTTATGATAATAATGCCCACCTTGTAAGGTAAAGGTTAAATTGGATAGTGAATATACTTTAAAGTACTTAGCTCAGGTGTTCTGTAAAGCTATTGTTAATTTTCTTATAATTTAATGACTTTAGTAGAAAAAACAGTCACAAGTCTCGCATGTGAAAAGGCATGAAATGTATGAATCACATCAATACTGTATTTTTGTGGTAATTACAATGTAAGGAAACATCACGGTGTTTACATACTTTTATTTTAGAGCCCACACTAAATTTCTACAGGGGCTCTTAAAGAAATAACAGCTTTGTTATTTGGTTTTACTAGATGCTTTGTTAAGCATCTTAAAACTTTTAGTAATTAAGAAATGTATTCCAGGTGAAATTTTGTCCAAAAGAATCATTTTGTGGAATTGCTTTGCTTTTTTTGGTTCTATATTAATGTTTGGAAACTTGAGGTACCCAGAGGGCAGTTAAGTGTATTTGCTAAGTATAAATAACACACTGTTAAACTGTTGCATAGGGGTAAGCAGATTTGATAGACGAATCAGATGAAAAGTACCTAAAAAGACTTAAGGTGTTTGTTTTAATCCCATTTGTGGCAGTTTGTATGTCTGATATTTTATAATCCTGTTCATCACTTTAAAAATCTGTCACAGTAGTGTCAGAAAGCATGTAAAATTGTTGACTATTTTATTCTGCGTGGACCAGATTTAAAGGTCAACACTACTCTTTCACGTAGGTTATGGGTGCTACATATGCTTTCAGAGCAGTAGTGTGAGGAAGCTTGAAGTGGGATGGCAGGACGGCCTCATCCTTATGACAGTAACTCCAGTGATCCAGAGAATTGGGATCGGAAATTGCATAGTAGACCTCGTAAACTTTATAAACATTCAAGGTAGGTAGAAAATATGTATTTCACATATCAAAGCTCTGATAAAATTGACCTTTATAAAGAACCAAACTGCATTTGGTTGTGGCAAGTCCTGCAGGGGTTGGGGGCTGGTTTACAAAGAATTATGTTTGTATTCCTCCTTAAAAAACTTGTACAGAAGCATTTCTTTCCTTTTAATTTTCTTATAGTTGTATTTATAATTTTCTTATATTTGTATTTATTTGAATTTTTGTTTCTAAGTAATGTTAAAATCTCCTTAGTGATCCTGTGAATAAATGCTATAATTAATTTAACTGTGAACCCTGGCAAGACAGGTTAGTTCTTTGTATTTAAAACTCTCTAGTTGAAATTTATTTTGTGTTCTAAGTATATTGTCTGTGTAGATTATATATAATAATTTACAGGCTATGTCATATTTTGTTGTCATCTTGATACTAATGGGAAAATCAGTGTTTCTGCAATGACTCTACAGGTTCATTTAAAGTTTGATGCATTGAATGAAATTCATTTCAAAAATTTCAGCCCATTTATATATTATATGTAAGGCTTTCATTTTGTGCTGTGCAGCTTAATGAGGAATACTTCATTTAGAACACTTCATTATCTGATAATTTACTGTGTTAATTGGCAGCTCATAAACCTCACATATTGCAGGTATGTAAGCATGTTTTCCTATAGAGTATTGTGCTTTGTGAATATTTACTTAGGGAATATTAACAGGCATTTAACTTACTTGAATGTAAAGTTCTAATCTGATAACTGTTAGTAGCTTTCGTGAAAATGCCATGATATTGAAATCCTGTTTGTAATTTTTTTTTTGAAATCCTTTTTGTAATTTTAAAGAAATAATCCAGGTACTTTTAAACCATATGCTGTAGCTAGAAAATATGAGAAATTGGTACTTTTTTAAAAAGTCTCCTGACGAGATGTCTGTCTTTATTGTGGACTTTTAATGTGGTGAGGTCTTGAGTGAAAAAGTTAAGTTGACTTATTAATTTATAAGTGCACAACAATGGTATGAGTGTTTTTTGGTTTGTTTTTTTGGGTGTGTGTGTGTTTGGGTGTGTGTGTGTATGTGTGTATGCTTCAACCGGTGCTCTAGTACTTTTTCTTTATCCTGCTTATATGGATAATTATTTTGTCTTTGAGATTAAAGTGAAATTAGTTTTATCTCATTAAGCGTGGGCTATTTATATTTGCTATGTTGTATACATTTTCCAGGTGAATTCTATGTTATCCTTTCTAGTTCTTAATATTTTTTTGCTAACGTACAGTACTACATTATATGTAAAATGGTGACTTCATATATAGGTAAAAATAAGCTATTGTTTATTTTATAAAAGGTGCATGCATACAATGAGGAAAATTTATAAAAACTAACAGTATTTTTTTTTCATTCCTGTATTTCAGTGATAAATATCATAGCTCTTCTTGATAGCTATAGCATCAGTAACTTTTTGATGCTTTTTTTCATGTAGAGTGCATCAATATTGGTTGTTTCAGTGAAAAATATTAAAGAGAAATAGAAAAAAAATACCAATACATTATTTGTTTTAAATGAAAAGACCGTGAACTCCTTTGGGCTTATTTTAACCACATTTATGGAAATTCTGCCCAAGGGAAAATAGCTTACTTTTAGAGACCTCTTGATCTTATTATACACTTAGGAACATATGACTTAGGATACTTTAAAAATGTATACAATTTGACTTTTTAAAAATGGCATTTTTTTTGGGGCGCCTGGGTGGCGCAGTCGGTTAAGCGTCCGACTTCAGCCAGGTCACGATCTCGCGGTCCGTGAGTTCGAGCCCCGCGTCAGGCTCTGGGCTGATGGCTCGGAGCCTGGAGCCTGTTTCCGATTCTGTGTCTCCCTCTCTCTCTGCCCCTCCCCCGTTCATGCTCTGTCTCTCTCTGTCCCAAAAATAAATAAATAAAAAAAAAAAAAAAAAAAATGGCATTTTTTTGGAATCGATATTAAATTAATTGGGAGATTTCACAAACTAACAATCAGCAAATATTGTTAAGAACTTGTACTCATTGCAGGAGAGATTCAGAAGTTTGTCAGGGTTCAGCTTGCCTGGGTGGCTCAGTTGGTTAAGCAACTGACTTGATTTCTGCTCAGGTCCTGAGTTCGCGGTTTGTGAGATCAAACCCCGTGTTGGGCTCTGTGCTGATAGCACAGAGCCTGTTTGGGATTCTCTTTCTCCCTCTCTCTGCCCCTCCTCCACATGCATGTGTGTGTATGCACTCTCTCTCAAAATAAATAAAATGAACTTAAAAAAAAAACTTTGTCAGGGTACCAGCATGGAATGCTTTAATATCCAGACGTGGAACAATTAGAGGTCAACAGGGCACTGAACTGTGGTAGTGAGTTGTAGTAAAATAAGAGTTCAGAGAAGGATTCAGTATCAACTTGAGTGGGTAAAAATGAGACTTGAACTAATCTTTGGATGATTAGGTAGATGGAGGACATTCCTGCCAGGGACTTTCTGTAGGTAACTGTGACTAGATTGGAAGGTGGAGCTCTATGAATAGTAAGTATTACCGTCCCCATTTGACAGATGAAAAAAAAAATGATGTTAATAAACTTGCCCAAGACCATCCAAATTCTAAATTGCAAAGTTAAAATTTATAACCAAGTTTCTCATTCTTTTTATTTTTAAAAATGTTGATAACTTATTATGGTACATTTTAAATATATGCAAAGTAGAGAAAACGGGTATAATAAACTCCTCTGTACATATCTCTCAACTTCAGGTTATATCAACTCATGACCAGTTGGGTTTCATTTATGCTTCTACCTACTCTCATCCTTTTTTTTTTTTTTTTTTTTTAATGTTTTGTATTTTATTTAGGGATATTTAAGTGAAAGAAAGCCAGACTAAACACGGTTAAAGTTAGAGGTTTGTTTTTCTTTTATGTAAGTTCACAAGTAGGCAATACTTGATGTGGATTTAGTGGCTTAAGTATATTAGGATCAAAAATCTCTGATATTCTTTGTTTTTTCTCATGATTGCAAGATGGCTCCAGCCATCATGTCTACCTTCCAGACAAGAATGAGGGAGAAGGGGGCAATGGGAAAGGGGTTTCATTTGTATTAGGAAATTAAAATTTTCAGAAATTTCTAGCAGGCAGGCATCTACTTATAAATTGTTGGCTAGAACTATGTCATATGGTCATCTCTGGATCATAGAGGCTAAGAAATATAGATGGTCATGTTGCCACCTGAAACTGAGTTGGGGATTTAAATTTATAAAAAGTAAATGTCTTAGTCTGTTCATGCTGCTATAAGAGAATACTGTAGATCAAGTGACTTATAAACAACAAATTTATTTCATATGGTTCTGGAGGCTAGGAAGTCCAAGATTAGGGTGCTGGCACATTTGATATCTAATAAGGGCTCCCTTCCTGGTTCAGACAACTCTCTTTTTGCTGTGTCCTCACATGGTAGAAGGGGCTAGGAATCCTCTGGGGTCTTTTTTATAAAGTACGAATCCAATTCATGAGGGCTTTGTCCTCAACCTAATTACCTCCTTACCTCCAAATACTATCACATTGGGGGAATACATTTCAATACATGAATTCGGTGGGGGGCGGGGGGGACACAAACCTTCAGTCTTTAGCAGCAAAGAAATGAGCATTCCTTATTTCTTAGTGATTCAGTTTTTACACATAATTTAAAAAGTTGTCTTGTTTAAACTTATATTTTGTTCTATTCCCATTTTGGAATTGCATGCATTTTTCAGTCTTTTTTTCTCCCCCACCTTTACTGGCAAGTGTAAAAATAAATTTCTTGAATTCTAAAAGTAATAACAATAGTTACTATATAGGTATGCTTACCAGTGAGGTTTGAGGGTTTAGTGGGCATTGCCTTGTGGTTTCATTTCCATCTAATAAACTTTAAGGTACTTTCTTCTCTGAATTTTCTTTTGAATGTAGATTTGGTATGTATAGCATTGTGATATAAAAGACAAGACAAGGACGCTAATCTCAACACGGATGTACTTCAGGGTGTCTCTTCCCTCTGGCTTAAGCAAGTGCATACAAATAAATGGGTTAATAAATTACTGAACTTTGTTTCTTTTTGAATAGTTGTGTAGTTAATACTTGTGTAGAGGCCCTTGTAGCTTGCTGAAAGATCCATTTCAGCTGAAGTGTATTTGGCCTGAATTGCAGCAGCTTTCTTTATAAATTACAATAGTTTTTGTATTTAAAAAGGAAAAAGAACACCTTTTCTGTACAACTAGCATTAAAATGGCTAGATTGACAATATGCTTATTAAAAGCTCTTGAATATTTGAATTGGGTTAAATACAACTATTTAAAACTCAGAGCTGCAGTCTGCTCAGGTTACTAAAGATAAACGTATCATACACATTCAATATCAGACTTTGCTGCAAGGTTTCATTCCCACATACAAGTACGCATGCTCATTTCTTCTGAGACTGCGTGAAGATTGAGCTTTACAGTTTCCTTTTTAAGCCACTTTGTAGTCTCAGTTTAGAAATAGAAAAGTTTGGTTACTTTAAAGAATAGTTCTTGAGTGGATTCTTAAAGTACACAGAATATTTTTCCTTTGTTTTTTAAAGAGAAGCTTTACTGCCCAGAATGAGTGCACAATAAGATATTGAAAGGAAAAGAAGAAAGTTAGCTGCATCCTAGTTTTCTAAAACCTGGCAAGCTGGCAGAGCTAGAATTAGCATTACAGATGGCATTTGGCAACATAGCTACATATCACTAAGCCCTCATCTCCTGAGTTTTCTTCAGCCTGTCTATCAATTACAATATCCAATCACTGCACAGAGATGGAGAAATGGGATGATCACAGCTCACACGATGCTGTTTGGTTAGAAACGTCAGTGCTGCACAACCCACGGCTGAGTCAGTGTCTGTGAGAAAATGAACTGAATTAATATGTAGAGGGGGTTGTATCTCTGAACATTTGCAGCCTAAATAACCGCAATAGCATTATTACATAGTAGAGGGAGGAAAGCTAGAGGAAGTCTGTGGACAGGTGAGGTAGGGGGAGACTGCATATTTTCTGATGTTCAGAAGAATCTTGAAGATGATGGAAATATCAGATGTGCTAAAGTTTCCTAGTAATGCCCAAGGATGCTGACCTGGCTTTCAGTGCTGCATTGTTTGAAAAAGCAGAGTCCCTTTATACTCTGATTTCAGAATTTTTTTCTTGTTTTTGTGTGTCTACCTTGGCATATACTAAAGTAAGGTGTGTATTCATTTATTACATGATATCACTGGGTTATAATTCTATACATCTATGAATATGAGAGAGATTGAGAAAGATGTTTGTTTGGCCTTTATTTCATTATGATCATTTACTTTTCTGGATGAAAAGATCATATGTCTTGATTGTCAGCTTAATGGCAAGTTATTTAAAATAAATGGAGTGTGTTTTTACTGTTTTCATGGGTTTGATGTTTTGTTTTTTATTTCGTTTAAAGTGTTAGTAGAATCTTCATGTAACTTGAGAATGCATTATGTTTGGTATTGTTTTTTATGACTATCATAAAAAATTTAAGGAAAGGCTAATTTAAAATAATATTTTTAATATGTTTGAAAATGAAATTCAAGATATACAAATAAAATCGTTGAAATAATTTCCTAAAGAAGGGGGTAAATGCATTTTTACTTTTGGATGAATTAATCATTAGTTGAACCACTTACATGTAGTAGTATTTTACAAAACTGAATACATTTGAATGATGACTTTTAATTGGTTAAAATGACTTTTTTTCTAGTCTTTTAGAACGTAGACTCTGAATAAGATGCTGCCATTGAAATAGAGAGTAAATCAGATAAGTTTTTGGATTATTGCAAATTTATTTTCAACCACACAGAATTTATAAGTAAAGATAATTGTTCTTGTTATGAGATTTTCAATCTTAACAGGTGACATTGCTTACTTTATTTATATTTGGAAATTTTAGGTCAGTATTAAACAATTTGACTAATTTTTTTTCTTTTGTCTTCATTATCCCTAGCCTACTGACCCTTCATTTTGTGGGGGTTGGGGTGGGGGGGAGAATATACATTTTAACATTTTTTTTTTGTTTTTAATGGTTTTAAATGGTTCATAACAGACTTTCCTTGAAATGACGGGAAATCCTTGTGATTTCCCCCCATTTAATTTTGAAAAGTTTGAATGGTCATCTTAATGGTTGTCACGACTTATTTATATATTTAGGCTAACTGGTATCTTGTGTTGGCTTTTTTTGTGGTTTGGTGACCAGAAATGTTTTTCTAAGCTTGTTTTAGAAATAGAGTTATAAAAGCAGAAATCTCAAGCTAGACCTTTTTGTCTAATACTTTATAGAATATTTTCTTTGGTTTTGTTGGTTCTCTTAAAATAATAATGCCTGTGTTATTGTAAAAGTGATACATATTCATTACATGAATTTATAAATATAGAAAGCACATAGAAGAAAACAAAAATGTTATGCTGTGATCAAAAGAAATATACTTTAAATATTTTTGCATCTAACCTTTTATTGTGTATATAAAAATATAAAATCACACATATCTTTAAAAGTGGTTTTGAATTATTACTACTGTATATACTGTTATATAACCCTTTTTTTAAACAATCATGAACATCCCCTTTGTCACGAAATAGTCTTTTATACCATAATTCTTAAGAACTGCATAGTGTTTTGTGTGTATATATTTTTTAACTTGCCAATTTGAGTTTTCCCAACTTTTGATTAGAGAAAAGATATCATGATTCTATAGGATAAATTTCTCTTAAAAAGGAATAATGTCTTAGGGAGTTAAGTACAAATGTAATTTTGATATTTTTTGGACAGAAAAAGATCCTTAGTGTGATTAAACAATAAACTCTTTAAAGATATGCACTACTTTTAAAACAGAGCAAATAGCTAAGATTGCCATAATAAAGTTTATAAAAAATAAATATGAAAATTAGGAAAGCAGGAGCTCAAATGAGCTGAGATGTTTAAAAAATGCAAAGACCAACCAAAGGGTTTCTTATAATACATTAAAAAAGGTAATCAAGGAAAGTGTAATAATAATGCCTAGCAATGAAGGAAGAGAAAAAATCCCTTAGCTCTTAGGAAGCTTCTCTTTTAAAGAAGAAGAACAAACCACCACTACCACCAATAATACATAATAACAAAGCAAACATTGCTATGAAGGACATAAAAGACAACATGGGGATAGAGATAAAGAATACATCTAGTTAAATGGATTACCTTCTCAGCTAGTTGAAACATCTTAACCTTGACAAAAGGAAATGCCTATAAAATTTTAAGGTTATTGGTATTTGTGGTTTCTAAAGGTTTTAGAATACAAGAAGTACTAAAAGATAGGGGAATCTAGGTCTGATTTTGAGAAGTAGAAGATTTTAGAACAAAAAATGAAAGGGTAGTTTTATGACTAACTTGAAGAAAAATAGGTTAAAAATGATCCAGAATGGGTTTGCTAAAAATAGATGGTCAGAGCAACTTTGATTTTTTTTCTGATGCAGTTGTTTGACTAGTAGCAATATAATGTATTTGGACTTAAGCTTAGTTTTTGGTAAAGTCTTTTTTTATATCCTTGGGTGTATGGTGAAGGAAAAATGAGTTAGCTACAAGTTGATTATGTTAACATGATTTCAATTTTGAATGACCCTACCCAAGATTAATGATCTTGGAAGGTGGCTTTGTTCTTTGCTTTGTCTCGTTGCACATCTGGAAAAGGCAAATTAACAAATTTATAGGTGACCATGAACAAAGAAGGACAGTGCATGATCAATTAAATGATCTAGTATGATCTCTGAGTTGGTATTGTTGGACTAAATTAAAATGAATTTTTTTTTTGGAAATCTACGTAAGACCTGAAAAACACTAACATACATTAAGTTAGCATGGCTTTAAAACACTGCACATGGAAAAGACCTGGGGGTTGTTTTTGGCAGTAAACTTGATACAAAAGTACAATATAACTGCCATCATCCCATTTTCTCCCCCACCCTCCCCACTAAAAAACCATCATAATTAATGGAAAAGAAGGCTAGAGCCACTCTGCTGTACACCAAAGTATTGTCTTTAGTTCTATGTATATTCAGAGGAAGGATGTGAAGAAGTTAGAAACCTTCTAAGTTTAAGGAACTGATTAGAGGTCTTGGGGGCAACCCTGATTGATATTAAGGAATCTCGTTATAAGAGGCATCTTCAGATATGTGAAGATTTGCCCTTTGGAAATGACATTAGACTTGGTTTGAGTCAGACTTGTTTGAGATTGAAGGCATGAGCTCTAAAATTGAACTGCTTCGTTCCCATCTCAGACCTGCCACTTAATTTGCTATCTAATTTTAGGTGAATTCCTTAGCTTCTAAAGCTTCCATTTTCTTGGGGAGCCTGGGTGGCTCAGTTGGTTGGGCATCTGACTTCGGCTCAGGTCATGATCTCACTGTTTGTGGGTTCGAGCCCCGTGTTGGGCTCTGTGCTGACAGCTCGGAGCCTGGAGCCTGCTTGGGATTCTGGGTCTTCCTCTCTCTCTGCCTCTCCCCCACTCATGCTCGGTCTCTCTCTGTCTCTCAAAAATAAAGCTTCCATTTTCTCAACTGGGGATGGTTTTGAGGATTAAATGAAAATATATGTAAGGTGCTCAGAATTGTGCTTGGCATGTATTAACTGCTTAGATCTTAGTGTTGTTGTTACTGTTATTCGGTCCTAGTAGATAGGGCTAGGACAGTGGTTTTCAACTAGAGGCATGATTTTGCTCCTCATTTGGCTGTGGCAATGTCTGAAAGACATTTTTGGTTGTTAACAACTGGGAAGAGGGAGTGCTACTCATACCTAGTGGGTGGAGGCCAGGGGTGCTACTAAACATCCTACAAGGCACAGGACAGTTCCCCCACAACAAAGAATTAACTGGCCCAAAGCCCTGAACTAGGGTCGGATGACAAGGTTTAATTAAGCTTTAATGTTAAGAAAAACCGTCTAAGTCAGCTTTCCAAAGGTGGACCAAAACTGTTTAAAAAAAAAACAAGTTACCCTTCCCTGTCATTAACAGCAATAGGTCAGCCAATTCATGAGAACTTGGTAGATGAGATTCAGAAACGAGATAGGTGTTTAGATTACATTTCTAAAAGGGTTTTCCTGAACTTAGATTCTGTGTTTCTCTAGTTATTTCTCATGATAATACTTAGGCATATTGAATGCCCGGTGTCAAAAGGCCTCTGATGTAAATTCTCTCATTCTTTAATTTTATCAATCTAGTTTAGTTTAGCAGGGTAGTTTAGATTTTTAATTTAATTTAATTTTTATTTATTTTTTTAAGGTGGTTTTATTGAAGCATGGAGACAGGACCCATGGGCAGAAAGAGCTGCCTAGATTTTTAATTTTAATTCTTTTACTGCTTAAAATTTTAGCATGAGGCATAGAGAAGGGAATTTAATGGAATAAGTCTGTTTTCAAAAGGACATTTGGAAATATGAGTGATTGTGGAGTTGCTATAATTTCTCTCTAGAAAGGTGTTTTGTGAAACTAATTAGTTAAAATAGTCACAATTTGATATATATTTCTAAAATGAAATCTTGTATTTGTATTTCATACCTTTCTTCCCACTGTTTTATTTCCCCCCTTTAGTAATAAGTAGGATAGGTGCTCCAAAAGGTTTTTAAAAATAGTAATTTTTGAAGCACCTTTAACAGTATGTGATTATGTATGCATTATAATATTACTCTCAGTCATGAATAGCAACTGGCATAAAGTACTCAGTATATATTTGTTGAATGAATGACTAATCAATAGATACAAAATATATCTGACCATTAATTTAGATCTGTGGAGTTTTTAATAGTGGTTAGCTATATTTTAAAGCTACTTTATAATTTTCTATGGTAGGGAGCTGCTTGAGAATGTCAAGTATTTGGAGATTCCAATTCTTAAATTTTTATCTCTAACCCGGACCTCTCCCCGGAACTTTAGACTTATGTGTCTAACTCGTTATTTGATGTCTGCATTGGATGTTGAATAAACATCTCATTCTTTAACATGTCTATGATATATGTATCCTTTTCAAACCTAAGCTTCCCATTGTCATTCTCATCCAGGAAATGGAACTTCCATTCTTTCAGCTGCTCAGACCAAAATCATAAAGTCCTCCTTGACTCCTCTGTCTCATATCCTACATTTGATTTCTGAAATTTCAAAGTCTTTTTTTAAATGTTATTTTTGAGAGAGAGAGAGAGCATGAGTAGGGGAGGGGCAAAGATGGGGGCGGGGGAAACCGAGGATCCAAAGTGTCAGTGCATAGCCCAGTTCAGGGCTCGATCCCACAAACTGTGAGATCATGACCCTAGCCGAAGTTGGACACTTAACCGACTGAGCCACCTAGGCACCACTGAAATTTCAGAGTCTTATTCTTCAAAATATCTAGGCTAGTCCACTCTGCCATGTTTGCTGCTACAACTCTGGTCCCAGTCGCTTTTAGCTCTCACCTGGATTATTTGCAGTAGCCTCTGAATTGGTCACTTGATTCTACCTTTGCATCCTTTCTTGCATTGTCCACTTGATCTGACATAAGTTAGATTATGTAATTTACAGTTAACTGGTATCAACAGCAAAAGCCCTTTATTTATTTATTTATTTATTTATTTATTCATTCATTCATTCATTCATTCATTCAAATTCAAGTTAGTTAACATACAGTGTAGTATTGGTTTGAGTAGAACCCAGTGATTCATCACTTATATATAACACCCAGTGCTCATGCCAACAATTGCCCTCCTTAATGCCCATCAACCATTTAACGCACCCCCCGACTCACCTTCCCTTTAGTAACCCCCAAGTTTGTTCTCCATATTTAAGAGTCTCTTATGGTTTGCCTCCCTCTCTGTTTTCATCTTATTTTTCCTTCCCTTCCTCTATGTTCATCTGTTGTGTTTCTTAAATTTCACATATGAGTGAAATCATATATTTGATTTCCTCTGACTTATTTCACTTAGCATAATACACTTTAGTTCCATCCACATTGTGACAAATGGCAAGATTTCATTCTTTTTGATGGCTGAGTAACAGTCCCTTGAATGTATGTATGTATGTATGTATACACCGTGGATATATACCACATCTTCTTTATCCATCAGTGAATACTTGGGTTGATTCCCTATCTTGGCTATTGTAAATAATCAGTAAACTTGGGGTGCATATATCTTTGTGAATTAGTGTTTTCATTTTCTTTGGATAAATACACAGCAGTGGAATTGTTGGATTCCACCTTGTTGGATCGATCATAGAATAATTGTGTTTTTAATTTTTGGGGGAATCTTCATACCTTCATTTTTTGTGGAACCCTTTCCACTATGGCTGCACCAATTTACATTCCCACCAACAGTGTACAAGGGTACTTTTTTCTATTGAACTTTATTGCTGCTTGTTGTTCCCTGGAGCTGCCTTACTAGACTTGTTGACAATCTAACAATGGGATTTTTTAGGAAGAGAAAGATGTTAGGATTTAGGACTCATATTAAAACTACTCTTGGGCTGTATTTCTTGCTAAAGTTGTTTTTAGTGGGGAAATCTGGGATTTAAGTAACATTTAAAATATTTCTATGGGAAAAATGGATTAAACAACAGACTTACAGATGACCTTTGAGACCATAGCTCAGTCCCCAGTTGAGAGCTTCCCTTTTCAGTAATTAGCCTTTGTTCCTTGGGAAACTGACAATATACTAAGCAGAAAAAAAGCTTATAGAAAGGCTAATTGACAAAAGGGGGTGGGGCGGAAGATGAGAGAAATTTGCATTAAATTTGTTGAAAATAGACTTAGAAATTTGATAGCATTTCTTATATCATCACAGTTACTGACACTCAATGTAGAAATGGGAAACATTTTCTGTAAAGGGGTGAATAGTAAATATTTTTGACTCTGCAGACTACACAGTATCCATTATAATCACTCAGTTTTGCCATTATAGAGTGAAAACAGTCATAAAAATGTATAAACGAATGGGCATAGTTGTGTTTTAATAAAACTTTATTTACAAAATCAAGTAATGGGTTGCAAGTGGTCCATGAGTCATGGTTTTGAATCTCTTAACACCTTAAAAACTATAAACAGCTTACACAGATTAAGTGCTTAAAAATATATTAATATGAAATCATTTAAAAGGCTTAGTTAAAAAAACTAAAACATAAAATATACTTGTTATAGTAATAAAAACTTAGTTTTCCCCAAAATAAAAATAGGCTTAAAATACTGCTTTTTTAAGGACAGGCTAATGGATAGGAACATCTAATGCAAAATTTACAAGGATGCTAACCTCACTTTTAAGAAACGGTATATGTTAAAAGCTTGATTAAGTGTTTAAAACACCTTATAAACTGTAAAGTTTGTATCCCTGTACACACACACACACACACACATACACAGCAAAGAATAAGCAACCAGTGAAGGGAAATGCTTAGATATTATATGTACCCTGAAACTTCAGCTAAGTTCAACAAACATTAATAAGATGCACCAGGTTATGATGTTAGTTGCTGGAAGTGTTTAAATATAGGCAATATAGGGGCGCCTGGGTGGCGCAGTCGGTTAGGCGTCCGACTTCAGCCAGGTCACGATCTCGCGGTCCGTGAGTTCGAGCCCCGCGTCAGGCTCTGGGCCGATGGCTCGGAGCCTGGAGCCTGTTTCCGATTCTGTGTCTCCCTCTCTCTCTGCCCCTCCCCCGCTCATGCTCTGTCTCTCTCTGTCCCAAAAATAAATAAAAAATGTTGAAAAAAAAAATTTAAAAAAAATAAAAAAATAAAAAAAAATAAATATAGGCAATATAATTGCTCAAACTAGGAAAGTGCTTTCACATAAGGTTGTAATATGTGTGTACTATATAAGGGTGCCACACAGAAATGAGTATCATTCACTTTATAGATATTTTACTTTTTGTATATTTATTACAACTAGTTTCTCTTGGATACCAGCAGCAGTGCTTAGTAATATCAGTTACTTCCAGTGCTTAGTAATATCAGTTACTTCTGAAGATTTTTTATGTATCATTTCCCTCCATTTTCTCTCTTCTCTCTGAACATATATTATTTGAATGTTGACCTCATTGATTAATTCTCTAATTTTCTCATCCTTTCTCTCTTTATTTTCTATATTTGTCTTTCATTCCCAATATTATCTTTCAGTTCTTCTAGTAATCCTTTAAAGCTTCTGCTGTTGTGTTTTGAATTTCTAAGACTGCTCATTCTCTATTTTTTTTAAAAACAATATCCCTCTCCTTGTTTTATGGTTATAATATTTTTTTCAAATCAGAGTTTATTAATTATTGTTTTGCTCTTTTTCTCTCTACATTGTCTGTTTTCTTTTTGTTATGTTTACTAAACTTTTTATTATGAAACAGTTTTAGATTTATAAGAAATCACAAAAATTGTGTAGAGTTCCTGGGTACTCTTCACCCAGCTTTCTTTAATGATAACATCTTACATAAGTGTAGTATATTAGCAAACCAGGAAATGAACATTGGTACAATACTATTAACTGTAGGCAGCAGTTTTTAGATAAACTTTTTTTTCTAGTATATATCCTGTGATATTTTATCAAATACATAGATTCATGTAACTATATCCACAATTAGGAAACAGAACTGTTGCATCACCAGAAGCAAACTCCTCCCTCCTGTTATCTCGTTAGCATCTGGCAACCCCTGATGTGTTCTCCATCATCATAATTTTGAGAATATTATATAAATGGAATCAGAGAGTATGTAAACTTTTGGGTTTGGGGTTTTTCATTGAGTATAATGCCTTTGGGTCCATTCACATTGTACATATCAGTAGTTCTTTTTTTTTATTTCTGAGTACTACTCCATTGTATGGATATACCACAGTTTATCCCTTCAGAGATTGCAATACTGTTGGATTTTTCAAACTCTATACATACTACTTTACTATTTTCCCCCCCTGTAAGAGTTTTTTTAGTTTTACTGAACAAAATAAAAAAGACCCTTAAATTGCTCTTCAGTCCTTAGGAACTTCCCTGCCATTGGAATCTGTTGCCGAAATTGGAATTTTGAAACAAATTAGGTGGCAAGGTCATAAGCAGAGGTTCATACAAAATGAACATTCTGAAGCTTGATATAAATAGATACTTGCTTCTGAGAGTGACCATCTTAGTAAGATTTAATTTTGGCAGGAGGAGACTTACTGCCTGTTGATTTATCTTTTGCTTCAAAGCATGATTTTGAAGTTAAGTGAATAGTTGGTATAAAATAAGTCGGAAGCATAATTAGCTTATAAAGTTGCAAGATTTAAAAATGGAAGTATTTTCTTTTGGCAATAGGATTTGTGTTTAAGGTTGGTTTATTAGCGAGGTGCTGTGAGTGATATTATTGGTGAAAATTGTGATCTTAGGGAATTCATGATTATGAATTCTGATTTGGGTTTCTTGTAGTAATTGTTGGGTAATAAATGCTGATCTGTGAGGTTTTCAAGCGGTGATCAGTTGGAGATGGTAATTGTTTTTAATCTTATTGTCTAAATGTTTATGGTTTCATGAGAACAAGAACCATGTTATGAGAGGAAATCCAAGAATCTATGTTGGTTAGTAAAAGAGAATTTAGAATTTATTAGGAGAAAGGCATGACTTTTATTACTTAAGTGTAATTGAAATGACAAGTAGAAACTTCTGGGAGGATAGCCTTAAGCAAGCCATGTTTTAGCCAAGAGGCCAATTCTGGTGTAGAGTTTGATAAGTTTTGATATAGGTATGTACTTATGAAACATCACTGCACCAATAAATGAACATATCCATCACACCCAAAAGTTTCCTTGAGGTCTTTTTTTTTTTTTTTAAATATTGAAGTGTAATTAACATACAATGCTGTATTAATTTCAGGCATGTAACATATTGATTCAACAGTTCTTTACATTTCTCAGTGCTCACCACAATAAGTGTAGTCACCATCTGTTACCATACAACATTATTACTGCAATATTATTATTACTTTTTAAATTTTATTTATTTTGGAAGTGAGAGAAAGAAAGAAAGGATGAGCAGGGGAGGGGCAGAGGGAAAGGGAAAGAGAATCCCAAGCAGGCTCCATGCTCCACGCTGAGCCTGATGGAGGGCTTGCTCTCTGAATGGCGAAATCATGACCTGAGCCAACTTAGTCACCCAGGTGCTCCTTCAATGTTGTTGACTATATTCTTTATGACGCACTTTCCATCTCTGTGATTTACAATTGTAAGTTTGGACCTTATGGGGTGCCTGGGTGGCACAGTCAGTTGGGCCTCCGACTTTGGCTCAGGTCATGATCTTGCGGTATGGTCTGTGAGTTTGAGCCCTGTGTTGGGCTCTGTGCTGATAGCTTAGAGTCTGGGGCCTGCCTTAGATTCTGTGTCTCCCTCTCTCTGCCCCTCCTCCATTTGCTCTCTTGTGTTCTCCCTCTCTAAAAAATAAGTCAAAACATAAAAACGTTTTTTAAAAATTAAAAAAATTGTGAGCTAGTACCTCTTGATCCCCATTATCTATTTCTCTTATTCCCTCTATCTACCTCCCTTCTGGCAACCACCAGTTCTCTGTGTTTCAGAATCTGCCTTTTGGTTTTTGTTTTTGTTTTTTAGATTCTACATATAAGTGGAATCATAAAATATTTGTCTTTCTCTTTCTGACTTACTTCACTTAGCACTATACCCTCTAGGTTCATTCATGTTGTTTCAAATGGCAAGATCTCATTCTTTTTATAGCCGAGTAGTATTCCATTATAGTATATACACTGCATTTTCTTTACCCATTCATCTATTGATGGATACTTGGGTCGCTTCCATGTCTTGGCTGTTGTAAGTAATGCTGTGATAAACATAGGGATGCGTGTGTCTTTTCTTCTTCCCTCCCTCCCTCCCTTCCTTCCTTCCCCTCCCTCCCTCTTTCTTTCTGATTTTATTATTTTTTTTATTTTATTTTATTTTATTTTATTATTTTATTTTATTTTATTTAATGTTTATTTATTTTTGAGAGAGACAGAGACAGAGTGTGAGTGGGGCAGGGGCAGAGAGAAAGAGAGACAGAATCTGGAGCAGGCTCCAGGCTCTCAGCAAGCTGTCAGCACAGAGCCTGACGCGGGCCTCGAACCCACAAATCGTGAGATTGTGACCTGAGCCGAAGTCGGACACTTAACCAACTGAGCCACCCAGGCGCCCCATCTTTCTGATTATATTTTTAACTAATCTCTACAGCAGTGTGGGGCTCAGACTTACAACCCTGAAATCAAGAGCTGCATCTACTGACTGAGCCAGCCAGGAGTCCCACAGATGGATATATCTTTTCAGTTCTGTTATTGTTTTCTTTGGGTAGTGGAATTGCTGGATCATATAGTATTTCTATTTTTAATTTTTGAGGAACTTCCACCACTGGTGTCCACAGTGCCTGTACCAGTTTACATTCTCATCAACAGTCCATGAGGGTTCTTTTCTCTCCACATTTGTTAATTCTTTCTGGTTTTAGCCATTCTGATTGGTGTAAGGCGATACCTCATTGTGGTTTTAACTTGCATTTCCCTGATGATTAGGAATGCTGAACATCTTTTCATGTGCCTGTTGCCCATCTGTATGTATTCTTTGGAAAAATGTCTATTCAAGTCCTCTGCCTGTTTTTTAATCTGGTTATTTGTTTTGTTTTGTTTTGTTTTGTTTTTTGTTTTTGTTTTTTTTTGTGTTTTTTTGGGGGGGTGTTGTAGAACTTCTTCATATGTTTTAGATATTAATCTCTTATTGGATATATCATTTGTCAGTATCTTTTCTTATTCAGTAGGTTATCTTTTGTTTTGTTGATGGTTTCCTTTGCTGTATGAAAGCTCTTCATTTTGGTACAGTTCCAATAGTTTAATTCTGTTTTTGTTTCCCTTACCTGGAGAGACATATCCATAAATGTGTTTGCTAAGGTTGATGTCCAAGAGATTACTGCCTGTGATTTCTTTTAGGAGTTTTGTCCATCTCACATTTAGGTCTTTAATCCATTTTGAGGTTATTTTTGTGTATGGGGTAAGAAAGTGGTTCAGTTTTATTCATTCGCATGTAGCTGTCCCGTTTTCCTAGCACCATTTATTGAAGAGACTTGTCTTCTCCCCATTGTATGCTCTTGCCTCCTTTGTTGTAGATTAATTGAATATATAAGCATGGGTTTATTTCGGGGCTCTCAGTTCTGTTTCATTGGTCTGTGTGTCTTTGTGCTAGTACTATATACTGTTTTGATTACTACAGCTGTGTAATGTATCTTGGAATCTGGGATTATGATACCTCCAGCTTTGTTGTTATTTTTCAAGATTGCTTTGGCTATTCAGGGTCTTTTGTGGTCCCATACAAATTTTAGTATTATTCTGGTTTTATGAAAAATGCTGTTGGTATTTTGATAGGGATTGCATTGAGTCCGTAGATTGTTTTTGGCAGTATGGACATTTTAATGATATTAATTCTTCCAACCTGTGAGCGTGGAATAGATTTCCATTTGTGTTTGTCACTTTCACTTTCTCATCAGTGTTTTATAGTTTTCAAAGTACAGGTCTTTCACCTCCTTGGTTAAGTTTATTCTAGGTATTTTATTCTTTTTGGTAAAGTTGTAAATGGGATTGTTTTAATTTCTCTTTCTGCTACTTTGTAGAAATGGAACAGATTTCTGTATATTGATTGTGTGTCTTGCAACTTTACTGTTAATATATCAGTTCTAATAGTTTTTTGGTGGAGTCTAGGGTTTTCTATATATAGTATCATGTCATCTACAAATAATGAGTTACTCTTCTTTACCAGTGGATGCCTTTTGTATCATTTTCTTGTCTGATTGCTGCAGCTAGGACTTGTACTATGTTGAATAAAAGTGCTAGGGTGGATATCTTCATCTTGTTCCTAATCTGAAGACAGGCTCTCAGTTTTTTACCATTGAATATGATGTTAGCTGTGGGTTTTCCACATAAAGCTTTTATTATGTTGAAATATGTTCCACCTAAACCTGCTTTGTTGAGAATTTGTATCATGAATGGGTGTTGTATTTTGTCAAATGCTTTTTCTGAGATGATCATATGGTTTTTATCCTTTTTTTTTGTTAGTGTGATGTCACATTGATTTGCGAATATTGAACCACCCTTCCATACCTAAACTTTACTTGATTGTGGTGAATTGCTTTTTTAATGTTTTGTTGAATTCAGTTTGTTAATATTTTGTTGAGGATTTTTGCATCCATGTTTGTCAGAGATCATGGCCTGTAGTTGTCTTTTTCTGCAGTGTCTTTGCCTGGTTTTGGTATCAGGGTAATAATGCTGGCCTTGTAGAATGAATTTAAAAGTTTTTCTTTCTCTGCTATTTTTTTGGAATAGCTTGAGACGAATAAGTATTAGCTCTTCATGTTTGCTAGAACTTGCCTTTGAAAGTGTCTAGTCTTGTACTGTTGTTTGTTGGGAGTCTTTTGATTACTGATTCACTTTCTTTACTAGTAATTGGTCTGTTCAGGTTTTCTATTTCTTCCTGATTTTGGAAGATAATATGTTTCTAAGAATTTATCAATTTCTCCTAGATTGTCCAATTTATTGGCATGCTTCTTTGTATTTCTGTGGTGTAAGTTGTTATTTCTCCTTTATTTCTGAAATATTTATTTGAGCCTTTATCTTTTTTTCTTGATGAGTCTGGCTAAGGCTTATCAATGTTTATCTTTTCAAGGAATCAGCTCCTGGTTTCATTGATCTTTTACTTTTTAATCCTCTATTTCTGCTTTAATCTTTTCTCTTTTTTCTGTTTTAATCTTTACTGTTTCCTTCCTTCTGCTAGCTTAGGGCTTTGGTTGTTCTTTTTTCTAGCTCCTAATTTTAGTTGTAAGGTTGAATTCTTTGTAAGGTTGAATTGTTTTGAGATTTTTCTTATTTCTTGATGTAGACCTGTGTTGCTATAAATTTCTCCCTTAGAATTGCTTTACCTGTGTCCCAAAGATTGTGGACCACTGTGTTTTCATTTTCATTTGTCTTTGTGTATTTTTTTATTTCTTCTTTGGTTTCTTGGTTGACCCATTCATTGCTTAGTAGCATGTTGTTTAGCCTCCATGTATGTGTGTTCTTTCCAGATTCCTTCTTGTGATTGCTTAAAAAAAATTTTTTTTTAATGTTTGTTTATTTTTGAGAGAGAGAGAGCACAAGCCAGGTAGGGGCAGAGAGAGAGGGAGACACAGAATCCAAAGCAGACTGCAGGCTGTAAGCTGTCAGCACAGACCCGACCCGGGGCTTGAACTCTCAAACCACGAGGTCATGACCTGAGCCAATGTTGGTCACTTAACCAACTGAGTCACCCAGGTGCTCCCCTAGAAAAATTGTTTTTAATGTGTATTTATTTTTGAGAGAGAGAGAGAGAGAGAAAAAAAAAAACACAAGTGGGGGAGGGGCAGAAAGAGACACATACAGAATGTGAAGCAGTCTCCAGATTCTGAGCTGTCAGCACAGAGTCCAACACAGGGTTTGAACTCACGAACTGTGAGATCATAACCTGAGCTGAAGTCAGATGCTTAGCCAACTGAACCACCTAGGCGCCCTTTGTGATTGATTTCTAGTTTCATTCTGTTGTGGTTGGACAAGATGCTTAATATGATATCAGTCTTCTTAAATTTATTGACTTGTTTTATAGCCTAACATGATCTGTCTTGTAGAATGTTCCATGTGGACTTGAAAAGAATGTATATGTTGCTGGTTTTGGTTGGAATGTCCGTAAATATCTGTTATGTCCATCTTGCCTAATATGTCTTTCAATCACTGTTTCCTTGATTCTCTGTCTGGCTGATCTATATATTGATGTAAGTGGGGTGCCAAAGTCCCCTACTATTACTGTATTACTGTCAGTTTCTGTTTTTATGTCTTTTGATAATTGCTTTATGCATTTAGGTGCTACTCTGTTGGGTGTATAGATATTTACAATTGTTATATCCTCTTGTATTGTTCTCTTTATCATTACGTAGTGCCCTTCTTTTTCTCTTGCTACAGTCTGTTTTATTTTTTATTTTATTTCTATTTTTTGATATAGTCTGTTTTGAAGTCTCTTTTGTTTGTTATAAGGCACCTGGGCTTTTTTTTTTTTTTTTTTTTTTTTCACTCCCGTTTGCATGGTATATGTTTTTCCAGCCCTTCTTCACTTTCAGTCTGTACATGGGTTTAGGTCTGAAGTGAGTCTCTTGTAGGCAGCATATAATGGGTATTGTTTTTCTTATCCATTCAGTCATCTAGTGTCTTTTGATTGGAATTTTTTTTTCCATTTATATTTAAAGTAATTATTGATAGGTATGTACTTATTTGCTTTCCGGTTGTTTTTACAGTTTTTCTCTGTTCCTTTCTTTTTCTCTTGTTCTATTCCTTCCTGGTATGATGGTTTTCTTTAGTGTTATGCTTGGATTCCATTCTCTTTATTTTTTTGTGTATCTATTATAGGTTTTGGTTTGTGGTTACCATTATGTTCATATATAACATCTTACACATATAGCAGTTTATATTGAGTTAATGGTCACTTAAATTCAAACACATTCTAAAAGCATTAAATTTTTATTCCTCCTTCCACTTTTTAGGTATGTGATGTCATATTTACATCTTTTATTTTGTGTATGCCTTGACTGATTTTTGTGGATGTAATTGATTTTACTGTTTTTGTGTTTCGACCTCTGTGCTGCTTTTATAAATGATTAATCTACCTTTGTTACATGTTTGCTTTATCTATGGAATTTTCTCCTTTCATAATTTTCTTCTGGTTGTTGCCTTTTATTTCTAATCAAAGAGTTCTGCTTGGGATCCCTTGTAACTCTTCCTTCTGCCTCTTTCAACACCCATATTCCATGCCCGTACAAGTACCACTTTATTTTCTGACACTGTACTTTAGTTTGTGTTTCCTAGAGTTTGATATAAATGTTCCCTTTTTTTGGATGGTGTAGTGATCTAGCTTCCTTCGCTCAGTATAATTTTGAACTTGACCCATGTTGTAATTTGTATTAATAATTTGTTTCTCCTTTTTGTTGAGTAGTATTCCATTGTATGCATACACCAAAATTGTTTATCCAGTTACCTGTTTATAGGCATTTAGGTTGTTTCCAATTTGGGGCTGTTACAAGTAAAGCAACTAACAATGTTTGTATCTTTTTATTGACATATACTTTTATTTCTTTTGGGTAAATAGGTAAGATGGAATGGCTGGGAGAATATATTTAACTTCTTAAGAAACTTTCATACTGTTTTCCAAAAACGGTTTTCAAAGTGGTGGTACCATTCTACATTATCATCAGGAATATGTGAGAGTTTGATTTTTACACAAATTCATCGACACTTGATATGGCCATTCCTTTTATTTAGCCATTCAAATAGATGTGAAATGGTGTTACATTGTGGTTTTAATTTGCATTTCTTTAAGAGTGATGATGTTCAGCATCTTTTCATGTCCTTAATTTTTTTTTTCATCTGTATAGCTCAAGTTTTTTTTTGCACATTACTTTGGGAGTTCTTCATATTCTAAATACGTGTTCTTTATCAGATACGTGATTTCATTCTCTTTTTTTGGGGGGGGGGTTATCATCATTAGATTTATTTTTTTTCTTTATTTTTAAATTTACATCCAAGCTAGTTAGCATATAGTGCAACAATGACTTCAGGAGTAGATTCTAATGCCCCTTACCCGTTTAGCCCATCTCCCCTCCCACAGCCCCTCCAGTAACCCTCTGTTTGTTCTCCCTATTTAAGAGTCTCTTATGTTTTGTCCCCCTCCCTGTTTTTATATTATTTTTGCTTCCCTTCCCTTATGTTCATCTGCTCTGTATCTTAAAGTCCTCATATGAGTGAAGTTATATATTTGTCTTTCTCTGACTAATTTCGTTTAGCATAATACCCTCTAATTCCATCCACATAGTTGCAAATGGCAAGATTTCATTCTTTTTGATTGCCGAGTAATACTCCATCATGTATATATATGACATCTTCTTTGTCCATTCATCCATCGATGGACATTTGGGCTCTTTCCATACTTTGGCTGTTGTTGATAGTGCTGCTGTAAACATTGTGGTATGTATGCCCCTTTGAAACAGCATACCTGTACCCCTTGGATAAATACCTAATAGTGCAATTGTTGGGTTGTAGGGTAGTTCTATTTTTAATTTTTTGAGGAACCTCCATACTGTTTTCCAGGGTGGCTGCACCAGTTTGCATTTCCACCAGCAGTGCAAACGAAATCCTTTCTTCCACATCCTTGCCAACATCTGTTGTTGCCTGAGTTAGTGTTAGCTATTCTGACAGGTGTGAGGTATCTCATTGTGGTTTTGATTTGTATTTCCCTGATGATGAGTATATTGAGCATTTTTTCATGTGTTTGTTGGCCATTGGGATGTTTTCTTTGGAGAAGTGTCTATTAATGTCTTTTGCTGATGTCTTCACTGGATTATTTGTTTTTTGGGTGTTGGGTTTGATAAGTTCTTTTTTTTTTTTTTTTTTTTTTAATTTTTTTAACGTTTATTTATTTTTGAGACAGAGAGAGACAGAGCATGAATGGGGGAGGGTCAGAGAGAGGGAGACACAGAATCCGAAACAGGCTACAGGCTCCGAGCTGTCAGCACAGAGCCCGACGCGGGGCTTGAACTCACAAACCGTGAGATCATGACCTGAGCCGAAGTCAGCCGCTCAACCGACTGAGCCACCCAGGCGCCCCATGATAAGTTCTTTATAGATTTTGGATACTAACCCTTTATCTGATAGGTCGTTTGCAAATGTCTTCTCCCATTTTGTCAGTTGCCTGTTAGTTTTGCTGATTGTTTCCTTCCGCTGTGCAGAAACTTTTTATTTTGATGAGGTCCCAATAGTTCATTTTTGCTTTTGTTTCCCTTGCCTCCGGAGACGTGTTGAGTAAGAAGTTGCTGCGGCCAAGTTATAGAGGTTTTTGCCGGCTTTCTCCTCCAGGATTTTGATGGCTTCCTGTCTTAGGTTTAGGTCTTTCATCCATTTTGAGTTTATTTTTGTGTATGGTGTAAGAAAGTGGTTTAGGTTCATTTTTCTGCATGTTGCTGTCCAGTTTTCCCAGCACCACTTGATGAAGAGATTGTCTTTATTCCATTGGATATTCTTTCCTGCGTTGTCAAAGATTAGTTGGCCACAGGTTGGTGGGTCCATTTCTGGGTTCTCTATTCTGTTCCATTGATTTGAGTGTTTTTGTGCCAATACCGTACTGTCTTGATGATTACAGCCTTGTAATACAACTTGAAGTCCGGGATTGTGATGCCTCCTGCTTTGGTTTTCTTTTTCAAGATTGCTTTGGCTATTCGGAGTCTTTTCTGGTTCCATACAAATTTTAGGATTGTTTCTTCTAGCTCTCTGAAGAATGCTGGTGTTATTTTGATAGGGATTGCATTGAATACGTAGATTGCTTTGGGTGGTATTGACATTTTAACAATATTTGTTTTTCCTATCTAGGAGCATGGAATATTTTTCCTTTTTTTGTGTGTGTCTTTTTCAACTTCTTTCATAAGCTTTCTATAGTTTTCGGTGTATAGATTTTTCACCTCTTTGGTTAGAGTTATTCCTGGGTATTCTATGGTTTTTGGTGCAATTGTAAATGGGATCAATGCCTTGATTTCTCTTTCTGTTGCCACATTATTGGTGTATAGGAATGCAACTGATTTCTGTGCATTGATTTTATATCCTGCAACATTGCTGAATTCATGGATTAGTTCTAGCAGTTTTTGGGTGGAATCTTTTAGGTTTTCCATATAGAATATCATGTCATCTGCGAAGAGTGAAAATTTGACCTCCTCCTGGCTGATTTGGATGCCTTTTATGTCTTTGTGTTGTCTGATTGCTGAGGCTAGGACTTCCAATACTATGTTGAAAAACAGTGGTGAGACTGGACATCCCTGTCTTGTTCATGACCTTAGGGGGAAAGCTCTCAGTTTTTCCCCATTGAGGATGATATTAGCATTGGCTCGTTCATATATGGCTTATATAATCTCAAGGTATGATCCTTCTATCCCTACTTTCTTGAGGGTTTTTTATCTAGAAAGGATACTGTATTTTGTCAGATGCTTTCTCTGCATCTATTGAGAGGATCATGTGGTTCTTGTCTTTTCTTTTATTGATATGATGTATCACATTGATTGTTTTGCGGATATGGAACCAGCCCTGCATCTTAGGTATAAATCCCACTTAGTCGTGGTGAATAATTTTTTTAAATGTATTGTTGGATCTGGTTGGCTAGTATCTTGTTGAGGATTTTTGCATCATCAAGGAAATTGGTCTATAGTTCTCCTTTTTAGTGGGGTCTTTGGTTTTGGAATCAAGGTAATGCTGGCTTCATAGAATGAGTTTGGAAGTTTTCCTTCCATTTTCATTTTTTGGAACAATGGAATTCCTCTGGAAAGCCATCTGGCCCTGGACTCTTGTTTTTTAGGAGATTTTTCGTTACTAATTCTATATCTTTACTGGTTATGGGTCTGTTCAAATTTTCTCTTTCTTCTTGTTTCAATTTTGGTAGTTTATATGTTTCTAGAAATTTGTCCATTTCTTCCAGATTTCCCATTTTATTGGTGTAAAATTGCTTGTAATATTCTTATTATTGGTATTTCTGCTGTGTTGGTTGTGATCTCCTCTTTCATTCTTGATTTTATTTGGGTCCTTTCCTTTATCTTTTTGATCAGACTGGCTGGGGTTTTATCAGTTTTGTTAATTCTTTCAAAAAACCAGCTTCTGGTTTCATTCTGTTTTTTTTTTTTTTTTTTTTTTTTTTGGTTTTTTTGGTTTTGATAGCATTGATTTCTGCTCTGATCTTTATTATTTCCTGTGTTCTGGTTTTGGGTTTTATTTGCTGTTACTTTTCCAGCTCTTTAAGGTCGTGATTTCATTCTCTTAAGTGAGAATGAAATTTTGCTCTTCGGAAGAGTGAAAGTTTTTAATTTTGATGTAATCCCAGTCCATCAATTTATTAATGAACTGTGCTTTTTTTTCCCCCATCAGAGTTTTATAATTTTAGGTTTTGGATTTAGGGTTGTGATCCATTTTGACTTCACATTTTGTATATGATGCAAACTTTAGATCAGAGTTCTCCCTTTCCTGCAACTCCCCCCCCCACCCCCCTTTCTAGGTGCTGGCAGTGGAATATACATTTATATTCATTCGTTTCAGCACTATGTGATCAAAAGACTCTTGAATTAACTTTGAACCCTTATTGAAAATGTGTTGTCTATGTATGTATGTGGGCCCTTGCCTGATTTATTGATCTAGTTATCTGTCATCATGCCAGTAGCTTCCTGTGTTCATTCCTATAGCTTTATAATAAGCCTTGAAATTAGGTTGTGTTACTGTTCCATATCTGTTCTTTTTAAAAAGTTACATAGACTATTGTAGTTCCTTTGTTTGTCTGTATGAATTTTTAAAATCAATTTGTCACTTTCGAGTAAGAAACCTCAGTTCTTTATTAGAATCATAGTGTATCTGGAAGCTTGAAATCAACCACAGGAAAAAGTCTGGAAAACCTCCAAAAGCATGGAGGTTAAAGAACACCCTACTAAAGAATGAATGGGTCAGCCAGGCAATTAGAGAAGAAATGAAAAAATACATGGAAACAAATGAAAATGAAAATACAACAATCCAAACGCTTTGGGATGCAGCGAAGGCAGTCCTGAGAGGAAAATACATTGCAATCCAGGCCTATCTCAAGAAACAAGAAAAATCCCAAATACAAAATCTAACAGCACACCTAAAGGAAATAGAAGCAGAACAGCAAAGACACCCCAAACCCAGCAGAAGAAGAGAAATAATAAGATCAGAGCAGAAATAAACAATATAGAATCTAAAAAAACTGTAGAGCAGATCAATGAAACCAAGAGTTGGTTTTTTGAAAAAATAAACAAAATTGATAAACCTCTAGCCAGGCTTCTCAAAAAGAAAAGGGAGAAGACCCAAATAGATAAAATCATGAATGAACATGGAATTATTACAACCAATCCCTCAGAGATACAAGCAATTATCAGGGAATACTATGAAAAATTATATGCCAACAAACTGGACAACCTGGAAGAAATGGACAAATTCCTAAACACCCACACGCTTCCAAAACTCAATCAGGAGGAAATAGGAAGCTTGAACAGACCCATAGCCAGTGAAGAAATTGAATCAGTCATCAAAAATCTCCCAACAAATAAGAGTCCAGGACCAGATGGCTTCCCAGGGGAGTTCTACCAGACATTTAAAGCAGAGATAATACCTATCCTTCTCAAGCTTTCCAAAAAATAGAAAGGGAAGGAAAACTTCCAGACTCATTCTATGAAGCCAGCATTACTTTGATTCCTAAACCAGACAGAGACCCAGTAAAAAAAGAGAACTATAGGCCAATATCCCTGAAGAATATGGATGCAGAAATTCTCAATAAGATACTAGCAAATCAAATTCAACAGCATATAAAAAGAATTATTCACCATGATCAAGTGGGATTCATTCCTGGGCTGCAGGGCTGGTTCAACATTCGCAAATCAATCAATGTGATACATCACATTAATAAAAGAAAAGATAAGAACCATATGATCCTGTCAATCGATGCAGAAAAGGCCTTTGACAAAATTCAGCAACGTTTCTTAATAAAAACCCTCGAGAAAGTCGGGATAGAAGGAACATATTTAAGATCATAAAAGCCATTTATGAAAATCCCACAGCTAACATCATCCTCAATGGGGAAAAACTGAGAGCTTTTCCCCTGAGATCAGGAACACGACAGGGATGTCCACTCTCACCGCTGTTGTTTAACATAGTGTTGGAAGTGCTAGCATCAGCAATCAGACAACAAAAGGAAATCAAAGGCATCAAAATTGGCAAAGATGAAGTTAAGCTTTCACTTTTTGCAGATGACATGATACTTTACATGGAAAATCTGACAGACTCCACCAGAAGTCTGCTAGAACTGATACATGAATTTAGCAAAGTTGCAGGATACAAAATCAATGTCCAGAAATCAGTTTCATTCTTATACACTAATAATGAAGCAACAGAAAGAAAGAAAATAAAGAAAACAGAAAGAAAAATAAAGAAACTGATTCCATTCACAATTGCATCAAGAAGCATAAAATACCTAGGAATAAATCTAACCAAAGATGTAAAAGATCTGTATGCTGAAAACTATAGAAAGCTTATGAAGGAAATTGAAGAAGACATAAAGAAATGGAAAAACATTCCGTGCTCATGGATTGGAAGAATAAATATTGTCAAAATGTCAATACTACCCAAAGCTATCTATACATTCAATGCAATCCCAATCAAAATTGCACCAGCATTCTTCTTGAAGCTAGAACAAGCAATCCTAAAATTCATATGGAACCACAAAAGGCCCTGAATAGCCAAAGTAATTTTGAAGAAGAAGACCAAAGCAGGAGGCATCACAATCCCAGACTTTAGCCTCTACTACAAAGCTGTAATCCTCAAGACAGCATGGTATTGGCACAAAAACAGACACATAGACCAATGGAATAGAATAGAAACCCCAGAACTAGACCCACAAACGTATGGCCAACTAATCTTTGACAAAGCAGGAAAGAGCATCCAATGGAAAAAAGACAGTCTCTTTAACAAATGGTGCTGGGAGAACTGGACAGCAACATGCAGAAGGTTGAAACTAGACCACTTTCTCACACCATTCACAAAAATAAACTCAAAATGGATAAAGGACCTGAATGTGAGACAGGAAACCATCAAAACCCTAGAGGAGAAAGCAGGAAAAGACCTCTCTGACCTCAGCCGTAGCAATTTCTTACTTGACACATCCCCAAAGGCAAGGGAATTAAAAGCAAAAATGAACTACTGGGACCTTATGAAGATAAAAAGCTTCTGCACAGCAAACAACCAACAAAACTAAAAGGCAACCAACAGAATGGGAAAAGATATTTGCAAATGACATATCAGACAAAGGGCTAGTATCCAAAATCTATAAAGAGCTCACCAAACTCCATACCCGAAAAACAAATAACCCAGTGAAGAAATGGGCAGAAAACATGAATAGACACTTCTCTAAAGAAGACATCTGGATGGCCAACAGGCACATGAAAAGATGCTCAACGTCGCTCCTCATCAGGGAAATACGAATCAAAACCACACTCAGATAGCACCTCACGCCAGTCAGAGTGGCCAAAATGAACAAATCAGGAGACTATAGATGCTGGAGAGGATGTGGAGAAATGGGAACCCTCTTGCACTGTTGGTGGGAATGCAAATTGGTGCAGCCACTCTGGAAAACAGTGTGGAGGTTCCTCAAAAAATTAAAAATAGACCTACCCTATGACCCAGCAATAGCACTGCTAGGAATTTACCCAAGGGATACAGGAATACTGATGCATAGGGGCACTTGTACCCCAGCGTTTATAGCAGCACTCTCAACAATAGCCAAATTATGGAAAGAGCCTAAATGTCCATCAACTGATGAATGGATAAAGAAATTGTGGTTTATATACACAATGGAGTACTACGTGGCAATGAGAAAGAATGAAATATGGCCCTTTGTAGCAACGTGGATGGAACTGGAGAGTGTGATGCTAAGTGAAATAAGCCATACAGAGAAAGATAGATACCATATGGTTTCATTCTTATGTGGATCCTGAGAAACTTAACAGAAACCCATGGGGGAGGGGCAGGAAAAAAAAAAAAAAAAGAGGTTTGAGTGGGAGAGAGCCAAAGCATAAGAGACTCTTAAAAACTGAGAACAAACTGAGGGTTGAGGGGGGGTGGGAGGGAGGGGAGGGTGGGTGAGGGGTATTGAGGAGGGCACCTTATGGGATGAGCACTGGGTGTTGTATGGAAACCAATTTGACAATAAACTTCATATATTGAAAAAAAAAAAGATCTGTAGATCAACTTGTGGGGAGAATTGCTATCTTAACAATATTGAATTATTTGACTTGTGACCATGGTAAATTTTTCCATTTATTTAGGTCTTTTTAAATTACTCCCAGCAATGTTTTTGTAGTTTTTGGCATCTTTGGTCAGATTTATCCTTATATATTTCAAGTTTTTAATTCTATTGTAAATAGTGTTGTTTTAAAATTTCAATTTCTGGTTATTTTGTTGCTAGTATAGAGACCGTTGAACAACATGGATCTAAACTGTGTGGGACTACTTACACGTGGATATTTGTTTTTCTCAATAAGTATACATACAGTGCTGTAAATGTATTTCCTGTTCCTTATGATTTTCTTAACGTTTTCTTTAGCTTACTTTATTATAATATACATATAACATACAAAATATGTTTTAATCAACTGTTTATAGGTAAGGCTTTTGGTGAACAGTAGGCTATTAAATTTTGGGGGAGTCAGAAGTTGTACGCAGATTTTCATTTGTGCATGGGTTGGTTCCCTGTGTAACCTTGTTAATAAACTCATTAGTTCTAGTAACTTTTTGTACTAGACTCTACAGTTGATGATTATATTGTCTGCATATAAGGTTGGTTTTACTTCTTTTCCAATCTGTGTGCCTTCAATGTCTTTTTCTTGACATATTTCTCTGGCTAGAATCTTTCGTACATTGGTGAATAAAAGTGGTGAGAGTGGACATCTTTGTATAAGTATGATGTTGGTTGTAGGTTTTCCATAAATATCTTTTGTCCAGTTCATGAAATTCTGTTGTATTCCTACTTTTGCTGAGAGGTGGGTTTTTCTTTTTCTTTCCCTAATCAGGAATGGGTTTTGTATTTTGCCAAATGTATTTTGTATGTTTAGTGAGATACAGATTTTTCTTCATTAATTTGTTAATATGGTGAATTATATTGATTGAGGAAAGAGTCTTTTATTGAAGTATAATTGACATAGCAATTGATTTTGAGTATTCAAACAATCATGCATTTTTAGGATGAATCTCATTAGATCATGATGTGACATTTGTATATATTGCTCTATTTGGCTTATTAAAATTTTGTTGAAAATATGCATATTCTGAGGGATGTCAGTTTTTAGTTTTCTTGTAAGGCTTTGTCTGGTTTTGGTACCTAGGTAATGCTGACCTCATAGAATGAATTAGGACATATGTTTTCTTCAGTTTTCTGGAGGAGTTTATGTAGGTATTAGTGTTATATCTCTCAAGTGCTTGGCGAAGTTCGTCAGTGAAGCCATCTGGGCCTGGAGTTTTCTTAGAGGGAAAGTTCTTAACTGCAAATTCAATTTCTGTAATAGAAATAGAGCTATGCACCTTATCTGTTTCTTCTGGAGTGAGTTTTGGTAGTTTGGAATTTGAGCAGTTTTTCAAAGTTGATGAATTTATTTGCATAAAGTTATTTATAATATTCTTCTATTACTTTTTAAATATAGGTGATCTTTGTAGAATGTCAATTTTCTCATTTCTGATACTCGAAATTTGTATCTTATTTTTTTCCCAGTCTGGCTAAAGGTTTATAAATTTGTTCCCCCCCCCCCCCAAAGAAATTAGGTTTTGTTTCCATTGATTTTACCCATTCTTTTTCTGTGTTCTATTAATTCTGCTTTGTACTCTGAGCTTTATTACTGATTTTTATACTTTGGGTTTGATTTAGTCTTTGTTTAGTTTCTTTTTCTTGTTTTAAATGCTTGTTTATTTACTATTTTTGAGGGGTGGGGGTGGAGCACAAACAGAGGTGGGCCAGAGAGAGAGAGGGAGACACAGAATCTGAAGCAGGTCCAGGTCTGGGCTGTCAGCACAGAGCCTGACAGGGGGTTCGAAACCACAGACCATGAAATCATGACCTGAGCCGTAACTGGATGCTTAACCAACTGAGCCACCCAGGCACCCCTAGTTTTGTTGAGTTTCTTAAGGTGAAACTGAGGTGGTTTTTTTTTTTTTTTTAGAACTTTCTTTTTTTTTTTTTCTAATGTAGACGTGTAATGCTATAATTTGCTCCCTAACCATTGCTATAATGTCGTGCCATTCTACAAATTTTGATTATGTTGGGGTTTTTTTACTTGAACATTTTCCATTTTCCCTTTTGCTTCTTTGCCCCATGGGTTATTTAAAAGATGTTATGTAATTTCCAAATATTTGGGAAATTTCCATATATCGTTCTGTTACTAAATTTTAATCTAATTCCATTGTAATCAGAGGACATATTGTATGAGTTTAAATTCTTTTAAATTTATCGAGACTTGTTTTGGTGCCCAGAATATAGTCTGTCTTGGTAAATGTTTTGTGTGGATGTGAAACACATGAAGTTTTTGCTCTTACTGGGTTAAATGTTCTATAAATGTCATTTAGGTCAAGGCAGTTATTAGTGTTCAAATTGTATTCATCTTTCTGATTTTCTGCCTACTTGCTCCATTAAGTATTAGAAGGAGAGTATTGAAATCTCTGGTCATAATTGTGGAGTTCTTGTAATTTTATATTTGTAGTTTTTGCTTCATGTATCTTGAAGCTCTGTTATGAGGCAGAAGGACTTTTGGGACATGCTTTTATTTGTTTTATTTTTTATTTAATTTTTTGAGAGAGCATGAGTGGGGGAGAGGGGCAGAGGGAAGGAGAGAATCCCAAGCAGCCTGTATGACCAGCATGGAGTCCAATGCAGAGGAGCTTGATCCCATAGACCTGGGATCATGACCTGAGCTGAAATCAAGATTTGGAAGCTCAACTAACTGAGCCACTCAGGCACCCCTGGGATGTGCTTTTAATGAATATGTTCCTTTATTCTTATGAAATGCCTTGGTCATGTTCTTTGTTCTGTGGTCTGCTTTGTCTGATATTAACATAGCTACTTTTGCTTACTCTTGATTAGTGTTTACAATGTTTTATCTTTCATTATCCATTAATATTGTACCTCTTTGTAGCTTTATATTTAAAGTGTGTTTCATGTAGGCAGCATATAGATGGGTCTGACTTATGTATCCAGTGTAATGATAATCTTTTGTGGGTTGGGCCACTTACATTTAATGTAATGATAGATATGATTAAGGTTAAGTCTGTCATCTTGCTGTTTATTTTCTATTTGTCCCATTTGTTCTTGTGTCCCCATCCTCCCCCTTTTTCCTTTGCCTGTTTTAGATTAATTGTATTTTTTTTTTTTTTACAGTTTTGTTTCCTCTTTTGTTGGCTTATTAGCTGTAATTCTTTATTTCTCTACTTTAGTGGTTGCTTTAGGGCTTATAATACACATCTTTATTAGCCTATCTACAAATGATATTACAGAACACAAGAAATGGTTTAAGAGCCACAGTAGTGTACTTCTGTGTCTCTCCTCCCAAACTATGCTATTATAGTTATATGTGTATGCTATAAACCACATGCTGTATTACAATTATTGTTTAATCCTTTAAAGAGATTTAAACAATTAAAAAAGTCTATATCTTCCCAGGCAGTTATTATTTCCAGTGTTCTTCATTCCTTTGTGTAGATTCATATTTTCATCTAGCATTACTTTTTCTTCTAACAGGCTTCCTGTAACTCTTCTTAATAATGCAGGTCTGCTCATGATGAATTCATTCATCTTTGTGTGTTTGCCTGAAAATTCATTCCCCCCCTTTATTTTTTATTCATTTATTTACTTATTAAAGTGTATTTATTTTGAGAGAAACAGAGACTGTGTGAACAGGGAAGGGGCAGAGAGAGGCAGGGAGAATCCCAAGCAGTCTCTGTACTGTCAGAGTGAGCCCAATGTGGGGCTCGATTTCATGAACCTTGAGGTCATGCCCTGAGCCGAAATCAAGAAGATGCTTAACCAACTGAGCCACCCAGGTGCCCCTGGAAACTTGAAGACCGTAATTTGGAGCAGTTATCTCCTTTGTTTTTGATCTTTCAGGGATCACTCTTTCTTTGCTGATATCCTGTGTCTTGCAAACCATTGTTTTATATATTTTATCCATTTCAGTTATTTTTCCAGATAGGAAAGTAAATGCAGTCCTTGTTATTTTGTCTTGGCTAGAAATAGACGTCAGTCACATATCTCCAACTCTTTTAAATGCAGCATGAAGCAGACTTATCCCCTCTGAACTTGCTTGTCCTCATTTTCTTTTACACATGTTAATTATTTTTGCCCTTGGAGTGCTTTTCTGATCTAAAATTATTTAATTAAATAAAGTAGGACATCATTAGTCTTCCATGACATCTGGTTTTGAAGATCTGATTCAGAGTACATTCCACTTGGGAATGAAAAGAAAGAATGGAAGTGTATTATGACAACTTTTGTATTTATTTAAAATCTATACAGTTTAGAAGCAAAGCCAGTATTTTAGCAGAATGCTTAGTAGTATTTAATGTTTCAGTTACAGGGATGTCTGGTGGAAATGTTTTTTCAATTAATCAGTCTGCTTGGCCCTTGCTCAAACTGAAATTTGTCCTGCATTTGCCTTAGTTGTAGTTGTTGTATATACCATATCCATTAGATTATCAGTTTGATTCATATTTTGAAAATGTGCTTCTTGACACATTTAAACTTAACTGCTAGAATAATTTGAGGAGTTAATTTTTTCAATATATAATCCTTCCGTTATTTTAGATTGCTTTCTTTTTCCTATTTTAGGACATAAACCAGAAAGTCCATTGTTTCTACTCTAAGGTTTTTACCATGAATGCAGTAGAATATTTTCTATTCGAAGAAAAAATACGTTTCAAAGATGCAATCCTACTCTGATCTCTTTCACTGAAAGAAGGTGGTAGTACAATTTTTTATTTTTTCTATAGGTTTATGAAAGACAACTGACAAAGGGTGATAGGTTGTCTTTATTTTCCTACAAGTAACTCTTAGGGTAAATGCAAAAATTGGCCTTATCTTTTATCTTTGTAGTCTGTTACAATGAGGTGATGACTGATTTTCATAATGAAAGAAACCACTAAAATAACAAAGAATTATAGGTAATAGGCCAACAGAGGAGATGACCCTGAAGCACTATGGAATTTAAAATGAAATCAAGAAGATTAAGTTTTAATTATTGTGGTTTCAGTGATGGAGTGCAGGGTAATATTATGGAGGGGGCCCTGGAATGAATCAAAAGGCTTGAGTTACAGTGTTATTAGCATATCTACTAAATATCTCGTGACTGAGCAGTCTCATAAGTGAACTTTAATATCTTCATCGGTCCTAACTAAACTAGTATTTAATGTGTGATTCTTTTGTGCAGGTACATTGCTGGTAGCTTGCTTATACTTCTTTTAATCCTTATATTAAGCCTACAGAGTAAATCGAACCTGTATTTTACACATGAGGAAGCTAAGGTTTCAAAATGTTAAGTAATATTCAACAACGTTGAGCAATTAAGTATTCAAGTACAAATCGATTCTAAGTCTGTATTTCTCTAAAGCTGTGAAGTTTCTTCTATTTTTATTTATAACAAACTGTAGTATTTTTAAACCATGAACCATGATATATGCTAAGATGGTAAATTTCCAGTATATTAATTAGGTCTGGCTCTGTTCTGTCAGTTTTCCTACCTGCAATGTATTTTGATTATTAAAATTTTATTTGCCAGCACCTTGGTTCACCAGTGTTTAACTTTATAGTGATGTCTTATTCTTCTGAGATCTTAAAGCATTTATTATCTGTAACTTGTTTATTAAATATTTGAGGTATATTTAGCCATTTTACATGTGAAATTTGAGATAACTCTTGTTTAAATTTCTACATGTTCATGTATTACTGCTACACTTAAATCATAAGTTCCTTGAGGGTGCTTCTTTATAGCATTGTGCACATAGTACATACAAGTTTATAAATAATTTTGTTACTGAATTCTGTCAACCACATTAATCATCATTCTCAGTTATTCACTTCTCATGAGCAGATTTACCTAAGATGTTTTAAAATTTTCATTCTGTGACTTTACACAGCATAGTAAAGTTTTTAGAGAAATGATTTTGAAAAATTATGAAGAGTTAGTCAAAATCAAAATTAGCTGATTAAAGTTAGCATGTAGACGTATTTTATTTGGCTAGGAAACCAATTACTTTGTCCCATACCTCATTTTTTTGAGTTCCAGAAGCTGGTGTTCTTGCTCCACCTCCCCATCTCCCAAATCAAAGAGAGCAAAGTATTTGAACAATATTTAGGAGATGTCGGTGGTGTCGACTACTATTACTACTATACTAACTCAAAAGTTAATGAACATTTCTGGGCTTTAGTTTTGTCATTCTTAAAAAAACTGAATTGGATTATATGATCTTTAAAGATACAATGTTTCAGAATTTATAAAACCTACAAGTTTAAGGTAAATTGCATTTCAGAATTGTAAAGTAGCATTTGATTCTTACACTTCAAAATAGTAGTAGTTTTATGTTAATTGCTTTTTTCTTTAAAAGCATTTGTAATGTTACGTTCTACTTTTATGGTTAATTTTGTTTTCTGACTTATTAGTACTCCCGCACGTGTTGCTAAAGGAGTTGTTGACCACACCAAAATGAGTCTACATGGTGCTAGTGGGGGACATGAACGATCAAGAGATAGAAGAAGGTCAAGTGACAGATCGCGAGATTCATCTCATGAAAGAACGGAATCTCAGCTCACTCCTTGCATTAGAAATGTTACTTCTCCAACACGACAGCACCATGTTGGTATGTAAAATTCACTAACCTTCCTGACGTTTTTATAAGCATGCAGTTACCTTGTTAAAGCAGTAATGACAGTGAATTGTGCGTAGTACTTCAAGGTAAAATTAACTTCTATTCAGTTGCTTCTATTTAATTTTTTTTTTTTTTCAACGTTTTTTATTTATTTTTGGGACAGAGAGAGACAGAGCATGAACGGGGGAGGGGCAGAGAGAGAGGGAGACACAGAATCGGAAACAGGCTCCAGGCTCCGAGCCATCAGCCCAGAGCCTGACGTGGGGCTCGAACTCACGGACCGCGAGATCGTGACCTGGCTGAAGTCGGACGCCCAACCGACTGCGCCACCCAGGCGCCCCCAGTTGCTTCTATTTAAACTTAGCTTCTTGCTATGAAAAGATCAGTTTATTAAATGAGACTTAAAAATGAATTTTTTTTTTAAAGAATCTAGGACAGTCTTCTAAAAGAAGTGATTTTAAAAAGGCTTTAAAACTGTGATAAGTAGATTTTTAAAATCTTTCAAATTGATTTTTATCTTATGAGATACATGGCAGTGGTTTATTTTTTAAAATTGTAGTAAACTGGGGCGCCTGGGTGGCGCTGTCGGTTAAGCGTCCGACTTCAGCCGGGTCACGATCTCGTGGTCCGTGAGTTCGAGCCCCGCGTCGGGCTCTGGGCTAATGGCTCAGAGCCTGGAGCCTGTTTCCGATTCTGTGTCTCCCTCTCTCTCTGCCCCTCCCCCGTTCATGCTCTGTCTGTCTCTGTCCCAAAAATAAATAAAAAACGTTGAAAAAAAAATAAATAAAAAAATAAAATAAAATAAAATTGTAGTAAACTATTGATAGTAATTCTTGGTTAATCATGCTAGAAAAGGAAGTAAAAGCTAGAATAACCATCATGTAATTTATTTTGAATTTTGACAGAATTTTTAATTCAAAAAACAAGATGAAAAAGAAGGTGTGAAGTGTTTTGTTTTCTTGACAAGTAGCTCAGGTCTTTTTCTTCCTACTTATTACTATAAATGAACATTATTATACTTGAGGTAAATACATTGTGTGACTATAATGCATGCACCAGTCTGAAGCAGAGGTACGTAAGCAGTCTGAGCATGCTGATTTTCTTATTTTTTTTTTATTAAAAAAAATTTTTTTTTTCTTAAGTTTATTTATTTTTGAGACAGAGACAGAGCATGAACGAGGGAGGGTCAGAGAGAGCGGGAGACACAGAATCGGAAGCAGGCTGCAGGCTCTGAGCCATCAGCCCAGAGCCCGACGCGGGGCTCGAACTCACGGACCGCGAGATCGTGACCTGAGCCGAAGTCGAACGCTTAACCGACTGAGCCACCCAGGCGCCCCAAGCATGCTGATTTTCATTTGCCTCTGGGGAAGGGGCACATTTAATACCTTGACTTAATATTTGAGGTTGTTTTTGATTGTTCCAAAAATTTTTTTTAATGCTTATTCATTTTTGAGAGAGACAGTGCGAGCAGGGGAGTGGCAAAGAGAGAGGGAGAGACAGAATCCAAATCAGGCTCTAGGCTCTAGGCTCTAGGCTCTGAGCTGTCAGCGGGGCCCTGAACTCACGAATTGTGAGATAATGACCTGAGCTGAAGTCAGATGCTTAACCAACTGAGCCAACCACCCCTGTTTTTGATTGTTATAAATCAAAATCATTCATCTTAGGGCCTAATTATACAGAGAAGTTATCATATCAATATCAAAGTAGGTCCTTAAAGTCAAACTAGCACTGATAAGCCAGAAATCAACACAAGTATAAATAAGTTGTTGTATGCTAAGTTCATTACCTGGGAAGAGAATAAGAGGGTGTAATAAATGATTTTATTCAGCAAATTTTGCTTTTGGGATGCTACCAGCATTCTGGAAACAGGCAATAAAATGGAGGTGTCAGAATATCTCTGGAGATATAGCCAACCTAATTATATGATCAGTAAAGCTGTACAGAGTGTTCTAAGTAGCCTGAGTCATGGAGGAATTTGGCAGAAGCTGATGAATCTGATGAGATGGAGGTACATTTTTAGGTCACCTTTAAAGTTTAGTTATCTAGCCTCTAAAGGGAATTTACCACAGAATCTAATCTTAGTTTTAATTTTCCCTTTGTAGAATATTAGAACAGCTAAAGAGTATCTTCTGAATTTTAACACTATTTCCTACCTAATTAAAATTATAGATAGTAATCATATGGTCCTATAAAATTTGTGGCAGTACTTTCATTCAAGCAAAAGTTATAGCATCAGCTGTTGAAGCCATTTTATTTGGGAGACATTAAAAGTCATTTGAAAAATACAAATACTTTCTGTGTCCTTAGTGACTTTTTTTCTTCCTTTGGGACCTTGCTTTTGTGAGATAAATTACTAGTTTGGTAATGCTCTCATTAACATAGTGAGAGTCCTAAGTTTGTACTTTGTGTTCTCAGAATAGTACTAATACTTTTAGAATTTAGGACAGTTAACATTGGTATTTTTATTAATCATTTACTAGCTTTCATTGCTTAGTTATTTGAGTTGGAAGACTATTCTGTTCTTGGGTTTCTGTATATTTTTAAATACAATAATATCATAAAATTTCCCTTAATTTTGATTGGTCTGGGTCAGCATTAGCCATCAGTACATCTTTAAAAAAAATCTACAACAGTTAATTTAGAAAACATTTTGATGTTTTAGGTTTTATTTCTGGGAAATAATATTTATGGTGTTCTGTGGAAATATTACTTGAAATCAAAAAGGAGAAATAGTGTGATTTAAAACAACTTTTCTACATCAGGATTTTTAGAAGCTCTATGTGGATTTTGAATTTTTTAGAGGACAATTTGCATAGCTTTTTTAAACATCTTTCTTTCAGAACGAGAAAAAGACCACAGTTCCTCTCGTCCAAGCAGTCCTCGCCCTCAGAAGGCATCTCCAAATGGTTCTAGTAGCAGTGCCGGGAACAGCAGCAGAAACAGTAGTCAGTCAAGTTCAGATGGTAGCTGTAAGACATCTGGGGAGATGGTGTTTGTATATGAAAATGCAAAAGAAGGAGCTCGGAATGTAAGAACGTCGGAACGAGTAACACTGATAGTGGATAACACTAGATTTGTTGTAGACCCATCCATTTTTACTGCACAGCCAAATACAATGTTGGGCAGGTTTGTATTATTGCCGTTCTTTGTAGTATTATAAAGCACTTTCACATTATTTTATTTATTTATGTTTTATAGTAATTCTTTCTTGGAATGTAACATTGCTGTTGGTACAGATGAACTGAGCTTTGGAGGTTAAATAAAGTATTCAAGTTAATACAACTAGAAAGTGGTAGAGCCAGATCTTAAACTTAAGTTTTTTTTTTAGTTCATTTTTTTAATTTATTTTGAGAGGGAGTGTGAGTGGGGAGGGGCAGAGAGAGAATCCCAAACAGGCAGAAGCGAAGCCCGACGCGGGGCTCGATCCCACAAATGATGAGATCATGACCTGAGCTGAAACCAAGAGTCAGATGCTTAACCGACTGAGCCACCCAGGCACCTCTTGAACTTAGTTTTATTTCTAACCATCTTTGCTGTATCAGCAGGAAAAACAAATGCATACATTAGTTAATGAAGATAGGGTCCCAAACGATCTGCACAGCCGAAAACCTTAAAGTGTATGTGACAAGGTAAATTTAACAGAAATAATGTGCTTTCTTCACCTGGGGGCTCCCAAATTCAACCACCAAATATAGCAGGCATCAGCATTGTTTAAAGAAAAAAACCCACCAGGTTGGTTATCTGAAAAGTCAGCATAAATTGTCAGTTTGATGTAGATACTTAAAAAAAAGAAACATTATTAACAAGTAGTTAGTAGAATGAAGGAGAGGTACTAGCCATCCTCAAATCTTTGCTGGTTCAGAGTAAAGATTAACGTAGTTTGTAGTTGTGGGAACTGCAGTCTTAAGAATGATACAGTCAATATACACTTGATTTTTCAACGTGTCCTAAACTAGGATCAAATACCTTTTCATTGTAAAATTAGTATCTTTTTCTATTCACTCAAGTATAAAAAGAAAGAGGATATAAATGGAATAGAAGTTAACATGTAGAAAAAACTTGTTTTTTTTTTCTAGGTCGCATATGAGGAACCAACTATTTAGAATGTGTCTGTGTGTATGTGTATGTGTGATTTCTTAGTATCTCTGCATACAGAATAAAAGCTAACGTATGACACTACATTTTCAAATAAATGCTCCTTTTAACATTGGCAATTAGACTTTATATCTCTCAGGAAAAAAATAATTATGGCTTTTATGTATTTTTAGCAGCACAAAGGGGTATTATTTTTTTTTTAACTTTTTTTTAATGTTTTATTTATTTTTGAGACAGGGAGAGACAGAGCATGAACAGGGGAGGGTCAGAGAGAGGGAGACACAGAATCTAAAACAGGCGCCAGGGGCGCCTGGGTGGCTCAGTCGGTTGGGTGGCCGACTTCGGCTCAAGTCATGATCTCACGGTCCGTGAGTTCGAGCCCCGCGTCGGGCACTGTGCTGACAGCTCAGAGCCTGGAGCCTGTTTCAGATTCTGTGTCTCCCTCTCTCTGACCCTCCCCCGTTCATGCTCTGTCTCTCTCTGTCTTAAAAATAAATAAACATTAAAAAAAAAAAAATTTAAAACAGGTGCCAGGCTCTGAGCTGTCAGCACAGAGCCCGACGCGGGGCTCAAACTCACGGACCGTGAGATCATGACCTGAGCCGAAGTTGGCCGCTTAACCGACTGAGCCACCCAGGCACCCCACAAAGGGATATTATTGATGGGAGGTGTCAGGAGGATGACTTGACACTATTAATACTTTTTATTTTTACCTAAACTTTAAAGAAACACACTTAAAAAGTAGATATTTGAAATTTTGCTTCATTTGTTATGCTACATTTTTTAAAAAAAGAAAAAACAAAGCCCAACAACATATGTGTGTGTGTGCATATGTGTGTGTGTGTGTATCCAGATTGATCTGTGTTCTGCTTTTGTAAAAAAAAAATTCAAGTATTTAAGGGACACCTGGCTGGCTTAGGCTATAGAGCATGGGATCTCGGTGTTATAAGTTCAAGCCCCACATTGGGTGTAGAGATTACTTAAAAATTAAGTTTATTTTTATTTCAAGTCTTTGAGAAAATTACATGACATTTGATTCCTGAAAGACTGTTGTCTTTTTTTTTTTTTTTTTAGATCAATGAAGTCATCTTTTCCAATGTCAGTTGAGTAATTAATGAAAATTAATATTTATGGGAACTATAAAAAGCAGTTGGCATTCTTTTGGAAACTTTGAAATGAAAAAGCTTTGTTTTTCATAGATTTCTGTGTTATAATAAAAGAGGAAACCATTTAAATTGGGAAATTGTTGAGTGGAATACTCAGCCATGTTTACTTTAGGAACAATGGTATCATGGAATTCTGAGGTTCAACTTCCTTTAATCACAATTTTTAAATTGGGAAAATTTCAAAGAACATATTCTGCAAGTTGCCTCTTGTCAAAATAGTTACTGTTAAAGGGCCAAGAGTATTACTTGAAAAAATAGAAATTGGTATTTTCTTATGTAAAAATTAATATTAAGAGCTTTTTACTCATTTGTTTAAACTTTTCATTCATCTCTTAACTTCTTCCTTCCTCTCTACCTGAGCATTTGATTGCTGTTTTTTTCAGTTCTAAGATGCAAGTGTAAGAATTCCGAGTGATATTTCTTAGATTTATAGTTAAAATTATGAAAAGTGAAACAGCCTCATCTTCCTTTTTCCTGTATGTGCTGCACTACAGCATTAACTTTGCAGTGAAGAAGGCAGCAGTCTTAAGGAGAAGGCATAGATAACATGGTTTCCTTTTTCTTTTTCTTTCTGGTAAGATTATTATAAAAATCATCTTTCCCCCTAGACTGATTGATTGATTGATGGATTTTTTTTTCCCCCTGAGAAGCAGGAGCTGGAAACTTCTTTAGCTTCAGAATTTTATCATTTGATTTTGTTTGCTTATAGGGAATCTATACTCTTGTTCCCTCCCATCAGAAAGGAAGTACTTTTACTATTTCTTCATTTGTTACATTTGCCAGAATAAATTGCTGATAAGAATTTTTGAGGTAGGGGCACCTCTACCTCAATGGCTCAGTTGGTTAAGTGTCCAACTCTTTGTTTCAGCTCAGGTCATGATCTTACAGTTTGTGGGATCAAGCCCCGCATCAGGGCTCTGTGTTGACAGCATGGAGTCTGCTTGGGATTCTCTTTCTCTTTCTCTCTCTCTTTCTCTCTCTCTCTCTCTCTCTCTCTCTCTCTCTCCCTCCCTCCCTCCCTCCCTCCCTCCCTCCCTCCCTCCTTCCCCCTTCCCTGCTTGTGTGCATGCTTTCTCTTTCTCTGTCAAAAATAAAGAATGTTTTGAACTAATCTGATAAATTTTAATTCCTTTTTACTTATGTACATGAAATAAATTTTCCCTCTGAAGGAAGTATCGTGTTTGTTACATTTCTCAATTATTTATCATCATAGGATGTTTGGATCTGGCAGAGAACATAATTTTACACGTCCCAATGAGAAGGGAGAGTATGAAGTGGCAGAGGGAATTGGCTCCACTGTGTTTCGAGCTATTCTGGTGAGTGCTTGTTTCTTACGTGTATTTGCTAAATCACATAACCTCTTTTTGGTAGGTACTTGGACTGGAAGCAGAGTTCGATTTGTATATCTGTATGCAGAATATTGTTTTAAAAAAATACCATTTCATTTATTTTTATTTTAGTACATAAAGGTAATACGACACAAATAAATGAATTTTATGACTTTTGCACAGATAGGACAGGGGATGATTTACCTCTTAGGTATAAATAGGCAGTTCTTTCAAGGGTTTAGTGATAATACTTCTGGAGTCATATTACTCCTCCCTTCCTAATTCTCTTAAATACAATAAGTTGATCATTTTTTGCTACCTGAGAATGAATGAGACTATGTGAATTTTAATATTTTATTGCACATAGCTGGCACTGTGGACAGTTATGAACATGTAAAAGTCATATCCAAAATGTAGTTGTTAGCATCTTCATTTTAAACCTTGTTTTGAGATTTTCACCTTTTATTTTGATGAATATTTGAATTAGTATTAGAGTCCCTTCTTATAATTTCAAATTAGTGATAAAGATTTGATTTATAGTGTGTGACAGTTTATGCCACAGTCTGAAAATACTGTTTCCTGAAATAATTTTAGGGAAAGTAGGCAGGGGGATCCTGAGGTACAAGATAGGAAAAGAAATTGATCTTGATTGGGTTGTTAGTACTTGGACAAGTACCAGAAGACATCTTGCTTCCACTGGTGTAGCAGCTTTATTAAGTGCGTTATTGTGGCTCAGAACCCCAAGGAAGCTTGATGGAGGGGTGGGGAAGATCTTGATTTGGGGGATAAGTGCTTACAATTCCACTTGACCCTCCAAGTAGAGGTGACAAGAAGTTTGGGGGCTAACCCTTAACAACTTTTCAAGTAGATTTTAGAAATGAGGGCTAGTGATTGTTCATCATAAAATTGGACACACCAAAGAATAGTATTTGGAAGAATATCTAACTGTGCATTCTGTTTATATATTTTAATATTTGGATATGACTTTTAAGTTCTTTATTAACCATAAATTTTGCTCAATTTTCTAGGTAATATTGAAGGTAACTTAAAATCTGTCACTTAACTTTTTTTTTTTTTCAGTTTATTTATTTTGGGAAAGAGGGAGAGGGGAGGGAGACAGAGAGAGAATCTGCACTGATAGTGCAGAGTCTGATGCAGAGCTTGAACTCACAAACCAAGAGATCATTACCTGAGCTGAAGTCAGGTACTTAACCAACTGAGCCACCCAGGTGCCCCTTACCTTTCTTTTTTAAAAAAAGTTTAAAAATTTGATGATAGTTATATAGAAAAATAACTTGCAGAGGGGAAAATACATGTGAATTGGCATGATACAGTAGAGAGAAGAAATGCATCATTAATGGGGAGACCTGGGTTCTAATCTTTCCTCTGCTATTAAATAATCGTATGACTGGGTGAGTCAGTGAACCCAAGTTTTCATATTGGTAAAATGAAGAAGTGGTTAGATGAACTGAGGTCCCATCTAACTTTAAAATTCCACAGTTCAGAAATCTCAGAGCTCCACTGTTTTTGAAAATGCTGCCAGCTTAATTTTAATAAAAAGGTTTTGGACACCTTGTGCTCTAGATGTTTTATGCATTCTTTACTTTTTTTGTAGGATTACTACAAAACAGGAATAATCCGTTGTCCTGATGGCATATCTATTCCTGAACTGAGAGAAGCATGCGACTATCTTTGTATTTCTTTTGAATATAGTACTATTAAATGTAGAGATCTCAGTAAGTATGATGTTTTTTGTGTAAGTGGTTTGTAGAGTTACAGTATTGGAATGAAAAGCCTGAAATAGTGCTATTTACCTAGGCATCAAATATTTAATTGGATTATAAAGCATTCTAATACCATCAAGATGATTTGTGGAAGTCTACAGAGATCTTTATAAGATCTTGTGCAATTTTCCAAAACTTTTTAGAAATTTTATGTATATATTTATGTATGCATGTATTTATTATTTGATAGACTCTCCCAGATTTCCTCCTTGATCCCTGTCTCTGTCTTTTGTTGCAACTCTTTATCTTCCAGCTTGGGAACCCTGGCTTTGGTCAAGTACGGTATTTGGCTTCACTCTTCAGATCACATCAACCAAAAATTTAATTATATTTGTACTTTGCATGTGAAATAATATCTTAAGCCCCTGTGGAAGATAAAAATAATTCTCAAAAACAGTATTTGTCATTACATATCTTAAACTGGATACTCAGTTCATACAAAGGGCTAAGTCACTTTGAGAACATCAAACAGCCTCAGAGCAGAGTCTAGAACTTTGGAAATCCTAACTTTTTGATTGATATTTTCCCCTCACTACCTCCACAACATCCCTCCCTCTCATTGTTATGCCATGCCTGGGGTGGGGTGAGGAAGGTGATAATACACAGAAAGGTTAAAATAGAATAGGAGAATTTTCAGTTGTTGACTTGGATGTTAAGTGGTTGAAGAAGTTCAGGAGAGGTTATTGTGGGCTAGAAGGATTGAGAAAGAGTTCAGAAGAAGCAGGTAGTAAAGAATAAATAGGAATAACTTAGAAAGAGTAGAGTAGGGAGGTGACTCTAATGTTGAAATTTTTGGAATAAAGATGCAAAAGATATATTTTGAAAACAACTAGTTGGAGCAGAGACTTTGTATCAGTACCAGAAGGAGATGGGAATAAATAAATGGACCACATTATGGAAAGTCTTTAAATCCAAACTCATGTTCTTATATTTTTATCCTATATACGGTGGAAAGCCATTTAAAAAGTTTCCTATGCATGGTTATAACCTTGTTAATCTCAGCCTTATGGTTATCTTTACCTGATTAACCTAAACTCAACACTAGCTTGGCATACCTTCTCAAAAGTTTAGTGTGTTAGAAACTGGGAATGGAAATATTATTTAGAAATTTAAGGCACCTACTGTATGCTTTAATATAGCTTATTTTTTTTTCATACTTAGTTAAGCTCTCATTGAAAATATGTGGCCTTATTAAGTTTTTCCCTAAGTACCACTTTATTATTGCCAAAAATTCTTTAAAAAGTCTCCATAAAAATATCAGTAGGTTGAGACAAAGTGGCTGGTCCACGTCTGAGTCCATTTCTCTATAAATGATATTTAAAAGTTTAAAGTCAGATAGTTGGACAGGTAGAGCATACATGTGTAAACACAACCAAAGTTTGTTTTTTCACATCTTGAAAAATGTTTTTACTAAACCATGAGCATTATTATAATTACAGATTTTTTAGTTTACGTCTTGTGTTTTTTTATTCATGGGAACATTTTTAATTTCATTTCATATAATTAGATGTTGAATTTTGGTGACTGTCAGATAAAAAATTGATGTGGATTTGGTTTTGTAATCCTTTGGACATAGACCTTGTCATCACTGTTAAGTCTCATTTATTTGTTATGGAATTAAAGGTAAGAGTCTTTATGTAAAATACATGCCAAATGGTTTTTCTAGACTTTTGGCTTTTAAATAATTATTTGTAACTGTTTCTAGAGTATTTGTAATACACGTTTTTTAAAATGTAGAGATTCTCTTAGACTTTATTAAAACTATACAGAATTTGAAGAGACAAAATGGCCTTTTAAAAACATAAAAGGATAGTGTAGGTGTAGGCTTGAGTCAAAACTGCATTTTTTCCTGCTAAGATGTGTCTTAACTGTATACTGGAATGGCACTTTACACTAAGATGTCTGTCTCTCAACTTAAAACCATACAAGTACTAAATGTTTATTGAATAGAGAGTCCTGGGTTTTTTGGACAAATTATTTAAAACTTTGTTTCTTAGTTCCCTCATCTTTAAAATGGAGACAATAATATTACTTATTTCACAGGGTTGTTGTGAAGATGAAATGAATAGTGCTTGACGCATAGTATTATATAAAGGTTTCCTTTTAAAAAAGATAGCAAAATTAGGAAATAAAAGTAAATTTAAAAAGTATTGTATCATATTGTACATGCTATTTTGTAGTATTTTTACATGGAAGTATATTGTGAATAATTACATTAGCAAATATGTTTTAATAACAACTTATTTAATGGCTTATCAGTCATTTTCTGCATTTTTATTGAACACATAGTTTATACCAAATATTAGGTATATGAAAGGCAACAAAAAAAAGACAGAGTCCCTGCTTTCATGATGCTTGTAGTATTGTGGGGAAGACAGACAAGTAAATTATATTATGGTGTTAGAGAAATAATAGAGTACTAAATGAGAATATAGGAGCCGTACCTAACTCAGGAGTGGAGGCTTAAGGAAACTTTCTGGAGGAAGGGGAAAAGAAAGTATGTTCCAGACAGAAGGAATTGTATGTTCAGATTAGTACAGGAAGGAACTGACTTCTTAATCTTCTGTCATAGAACTTACCATATAGTGAAGGAACTCTATGGCAAATAGTAGCTCCCCAACTATGCTGTAAATTTCTTCAGTGTCCATCTTCTCAGGCAAACACTGTAATCCACATAAGGGTTTGAAAACCACAGCTGAACTCAGGAATGAAAGCCCAGGGCTAAAAGAAATGAAAATATAGTATCCGTGGGTAAAAGTGGTATGGAAAATGAAATTTAAAGTTTGAATAAAGCACCAGTTCAGAGGGCCCAAGAAGAAAGACACTGTAGGTAGGACACAATGGGACTGCAGCCAAAGGCTAAAAAACTAAAGTTATATCAAAGCTATTGAGAAAGGGAGATCAGAGGTAGAGCCTGGTTATGGAGTCATGGAAACAGACACCTAAATGACAAGAGTGACTGTGTTCTTTCTCTCTCTCTGTCTTGCTCTATTTTTTTTAGTTTGTAGCATTAAACCAGTTTGAACTTGAGGGTAAGGACTGTACCTTTCCAGCTTTGTGTCCATAGTGCCTGACACATGGTAAGGAAGGACTCAATAAACATTTGCCAAATAAGTAAATTATTTTATCCCTCATGCATTTTTTAGGACCCTATTCCAATTCTTGTCATCTTCTCTAGTACCATTAGTCTTTTCCTCTCTATGTAATCTTCAGCCTCAGACTCAAATCTGACCTATGTCTGTTGTAGATATTAAAAAACAATTATTTAAAATATTTTAAGTGAAGGGGCGCCTGGGTGGCTCAGTCTGTTAAGCGTCCAACTTCGGCTCAGGTCACCATCTTGCAGCATCAGGCTCTGTGCTGACAGCTCAGAGCCTGGAGCCTGCTTCGGATTCTGTGTTCCCCCTTCTGTTTTTGCCCCTTCTCTGCTTGCACTCTGTCTCAAAAATAAACATTAAAAACAATAAAAAAATAAAATATTTTAAGTTTTTCATTGGAATTATTTGAAGTTAATGTTTTAGAAGAATTAACATATTTACTGTACCGTCTCCTCCAACTGCTATTTACTAAGTTTTATTTTTATTTCTTTAAAAAAATTTTTTTTTACATTTTACTTATTTTTGAGAGAGAGCGAGCGCACGCGCGAGTACAAGCGGGGGAGGGGCAGAGAGGGAAACACAGAATCCGAAGCAGGCTCCAGGCTGTGAGCTGTCAGCACAGAGCCTGACCCAGGCTCGAACCCACAAACTGCGAGATCATGACCTGAGCTGAAGTCAGACACTTAACTGACTGAGCCACCCAGGGGCCCCAAGTTTTATTTTTATTTCTGCTCTTTATTTTTTGATATTTTGTATTTTTGTTGTGTGTAAAATATGTTTAAATTTTCTAACTGCTAACATATGAGAAAACTACTGAATTTTGTACATTTGTATTTATTTAGCCATCTAACAGGATTCTCTTTATTTCTAATAGTTTTTCAGTTGGTTCTTATATATTCTTGGTGGATAATTGACTCTGTTGTAAATAACACTTTATTTTTTTTTTTTTTATTCTTGTTTAAATATGTATTTATTTTGAGAAAGAATGAGTGTCAGGGAGGGGCAGAGAGAGGTAGTGCAGAGCTCAATGTGGGGCTCAAGCTCACAAACCATGAGATCATGACCTGAGTCAAAATCAAGAGTTGGATGCTTAACCAACTGAGTCACCTAAGTACCCCTAAATAACACTCATTCTTTCTCCCTCCCTCCCTCCCTCCCTCCCTCCCTCCCTCCCTGCCTCCCTAGATAGATAGATATCTTATTTAATTGTCTAGAATATTTTGAACGTTGTTTCAAAATGTAGTGATAATTCTGGCTGGTATCCCTGTCTTTAAAGGCATTTCCTTTAGGTTTCACTGTTAAGTCACTCCTTTCTTCTAGACTCTTTCTTCCTTTGGCTCTTTGACATCCTTCTTTCAGGTCTTCTGTTTATTATTCTCTCACTTGCTCCCTGTTCCTATATCTCTTGAATGTAGTAATTCTCAAGCATTCTGTCTTAAGCTACCTTCTTTCTCACAGAATCTGTACATTTATTCTAAGTGATGCCATTCATCATTATGGCTTCAGACATTTCCTATGCAGTGTGGATTTCCAATTCTTTAATTCTTTTTTTAAAAAGTTTTTTTTTTTAACGTTTACTTGTTTTTGAGACAGAGACAGAGCATGAACAGGGGAGGGGCAGAGAGAGAGGTAGACACAGAATCTGAAACAGGCTTCAGGCTCTGAGCTGTCAGCACAGAGCCCGACGCGGGGCTCGAACTCACGGACCGTGAGATCATGACCTGAGCCGAAGTCGGACGCTTAACCGATCGAGCCACCCAGGCGCCCCTCCAATTCTTTAATTCTTAAGTATCAGCTATGCGTTTCTAGTTTACTGCTTAACTTATAATCCCCTCCCTTCTTAATCAAGCTTTCTAGGAGTTCCATGCATGTAGTATGAGTGAGAATAAATATGAATGAGTATAAATATAAATATGAAGTGATGGATAAGACATTGTCCCTGCCTTTATGGCATTTACAGTCTAGTGGGGAAGACAGGCATTCGACCAGTAATAAAAAGCTGTGAAAAATGCAGTGAAGAAATGAGATGCTATGAGAAGTGTGTGGTAAAGGGACTATGGCAGATCATCTCCTTGACATTAAAGCTAACACCTAAAGGGGTGGTGAAGAGGATAAGATGCTGACTGTTGCAGGCAGCAGAAAAGGTGTTTGCAGGGGCTGTCAGGTTGGAAGGAATATGACACACCTAACGAACTGAAAGAAGGGAAGTGTGGCGAGAGTGGAGGGATGGAGTGTGAGAGGTGAGAAATAAGGCCAGAGGAGTAGGGAGAAAACAAAATTTATTAACTGGACAACTATCTGATGACTGTTCATTCTGTACCATTCTCTTCTGAGTTCTGGGGATACAGCATGAACAAACCAGGCAAAACTTCCTGTTCTAATGGAACTTAATACTTTTTGGGGGAAGATACACAATAAACCAGGTAAACAAGTAACATATGGTATGTTAGTGATAGGTGCTGAGGAGGGGGAAGAAGTAAGGAAGGGACATAGAATAGCCAGAGAAGCCTTACTTGGAAAGGAAAATTTAATTTCAGGCAGAGGTTAACAATGAGTGCAACCGTTGAGGCAGCTTGCCTGGCATATTTGAGAGCAGCAAAGAGTTGGGGTAAAGGAAGTTAGAGTGTTCGTAGTAGGAGATGAGGTTAGGTGGGGACCTAGGTCATGTAGGGCCTTTATCTTTTGGCTTTTATTCTGAGTGAGATGGGAAGCCATTGGAGGGTTTTGAACAGAGGAGTGATATGATCTGTGAGGTTGCCGTGTTGTACCGTTTCACGGGGCACTGGTCACACAGAATTTCATGTAGAGTTGTGTGGTGCTGTAGTCCTGATCTGACTGTGGCTTAAAAGGATTACTCTTTGCTGGTGTGTTGGAAATGGACTGCAAGGAGAAATAAGGTAAAAGCAAAGAGATAATTAGGACGCTGTTGCCATAATTCAAGTAAGAGATAGTGGTGGCTTAAATCAGGGTGGAAGCAGTGGGAGGTGATCTAATTCTGGACATGTTAGATGGTAGAGTTGTGGGATTTGCTAGCTAACGGAATATGGGATGGGGAAGAGAGAAGAGAACTTTTTTTTCTTTTTTTGAGAGAGAGACAGAGGATGTGAGCAGGGGAGGGGCAGGGAGAGAGTAGGGGGGAAAGGAGAGAGAGAGAATCCCAAGCAGGCTCCATACTGCCAGCACAGAGCCTGATGTGGGGCTTGAATTCACAAACCATGAGATCATGACCGGAGTCAAAGTCAAGAGCCAGACGCTTAACCAACTGAGCCACCCAGGCGCCCCAGAAGAGAACTTTAACTTGAAATGTGGAGTTGCCATTAAGTGAGATGGGGGAGACGTCATAGGGAGCAGAAATTTAGAAGCTTGATTTGGGACATGTTAAATTTGAAACCCTTACTAGACATCCAAGTGGAAATGCTTAGTGGGGCATTGGGTATACATGTTTACAGTTCAGGAGAGAAATACGGGCTAGACTAAATTTATATGTAGGGGAGATATATATATATATATATATATATATATATATATATATATATATATATATATGATGTATATATACATATGTAAGACTTATGTGGGCTATATGTAGTGTTTAAAGAAAATATTTTTTTAAAGGACAGTACACATTGATGTGTGATCTCCTTTTTCATGTAACAGACCTTTATGGACCAAGTTGGGGATCTGGGACTTTTATTTTAAGGATAGTATAAGCCGTGACAGATTCAAACTAGAGGAGATGCATAATTTGGCTGCTGAGGGGAAGATGAATTACACAGGGGCCGAAGCAAACGTTGGGGGAATGTGATTAGGTTTTATAGTAGTTTGGTGAGAATTAAGGATGACTTGGACTTGGGGGTGGGCATTGGGGATGGAGTGTGTTCGGGTTAATTATTGTTCTGCAACAGACCATTCCAGACATAGCATAAAGTACAATCATTTTTATTCTGTGGGTCAAGAACTCAGACCAAGTAGAGGTGGCTTTTGTCTGCTTCACGATGTCTGAGTCCTCATCTTATGAATAATTGAAGGGCTGAGGTGACGTAGAAGGCTGCAGGCTTCTTCACTCACATGTCTGCTGCCTGCACTCGGATGACTCAAAGACTGAGTTCAGCTAGGACTGTCAAACAGGGTACCTACACGTGGCCTCTTCATGCATCTTGGACTTCTCCAAACCTGCACACTAGGTTAGGTTGGGAATCATTTGGAAAGTGAGCATTCCCCAAGACCGAAGCAAAACCACAAGTCCTACACTGTCACCTCTGCAATGCTCCCCTGGTTAAAGCAAGTCAGTATAACCAGCCTACATTAAAGGGGAGGGTTAGACTCCACCTCCTGGGAAGAGATGTCAAGGTCCCACTGCAAAAAAGCATGAGGCATAAGAGATGTTGCACTTATCTTTAGTTAGCGTATTCCAGAGAAGGAAATGACACCATTCAAGGTGTATTTAAGAGGTAGACTTGATAAGCCTTGGGGAATAATTGAGTTAGGATATGAAAGAGGAATCAGGGATTCACTTATTTATTCTACAAATATTTAAGTTCCTATTATATGCCCGGCACTCTTCTGAGATGATTCTGAGAAATGAATGGGATGATGTGGCCAGTTTAAGAAAACAGTGCAGGGAGAAGCAGATATGATTAAATTCGCTTTTGAATATATTGAGTTTGAGGTACTTGTGAGGTGGCATCCCAGTAAAGATTTTCAGAAGGCAGTTGAATATAATGCATCTAGAATATAGAAGATGAGAATTAGTAGAATAAATTTGGGAATTATCAGCATAAGGTAGGAGAAGAAAAGACAGTTGTCCTGAGAAACATCAGTATTTAATGAACAGCTAGAGGAGAAAGAGCTGGTAAAGATGATCGAAGAACATCCAGAGGAGAAAGAAAAACAGGGATAGTGGCTTCGGAGAGTCTTAGGAAAGAGAGTGTTTTAAGAAGAGGGTGATGGTCCTCATAAGAGATTCAACTGAGAATTCAAATAAAAGCATGATCTAAAGATGTTCATTATTTTCACCAATCTACAGGTCATTTGGAATCTATATTGAGAGCAGTTTTGAGGAGTACTGAGTGTAGAAGCCAGATTGGAATTGGTTCAAAAGTTAAAGGAAAATCAATGTGTTGATATATCTAGGAGTTTGACGATAAAGGGAATTAAAAAGAAATGATAATGGGAAGTAGCCTTCCTATATATCTAGCAGTTTGGTGATAGAGAGAATTCAAAAAAAAAAAAAAAATCATAATGGGAAGTAGCCAGCCTAGAGAGAGGCATGGCTAAATAATAACATTTTATTTAATCATTTGTTATATCATTATATATTATTAATAACTATTACATAATTAGCAACATGGTTTAGGGGGGAAAAAGCCCTCCCTCCGGAGACTATAGATTAGATTGAGTTCTAATTCCTTCTCTAAGCCTCTCAGTAGTTCTGAATTAGTAGTGCCTTAAATAGGAGATAGGACATTGTCATTGACGTAGAAAAACAAAAAAGATTAGGTCAATGCAGGTGAGTTTGTGGCTGTGTATTTGGGAAATTGAAGTTACTTGTTATGTCTGTACTTAGCCTTTTGCTTTCCTTATCCCAGAATCAATTCACTTCTTTGCCTACACTGAAATATTAATGTTTGTGAATAATTTTCTGAGAAAGAAAACATGGGAGATGGAATGTGGGAGCTATTTTAGTTCATATGGACAATCTGAAAAGATCCTTAAGATATACCCTAAGATACAATTGCATATATTGATAGAAGACAACATGATATAGTAAAAACTACCCTGGGCTAGGGAGGGGTTGGGGGATTTAATTCTGATTTTGCAAATTAGTTTTATAACCTTGGGCAGATCACTTATGAAGTATAAAATGGAGCTTGTGTTAGATACTTTTAATTGGCCCTTCTTGCTGTAAGATCCTACAGTTAGTTCCATAACATCTCTTCCTAGGATTTTTTTTTTTTAAAGATTTATTTTTGAGAGAAAGACAGACAGAGTGTGACTAGGGGAGGGGCAGAGAGAGAGGGGGGACACAGAATCCGAAGCTGTCAGCACAGAGCCCAATGTGGAGCTCAAACTCACGAACTGTGAAATCATAACCTGAGCCCAAGTTGGACGCTTAACCGACTGAGCCACTCAAGCGCCCCCCAAGTTTTTTTTTTAATGTTTGTTTATTTTTGAGAGCGAGAGAGAGGCAGAGCACAAGCAGGGGAGGGGCAGAGAGAGAAGGACACACTGAATCCAAAGCAGGCTGCAGTCCCTGAGCTATCAGCACAGAGCCCGGTGCAGGGCTTTAACCCACAAACTGTGAGATCCTGACCTGAGCTGAAGTCGGATACTTAACCAAATGAGCCACCCAGAGGGCCCCTAGGAAAAGTTTTGACAAAATAATAACCACTATTATTTTGTCTGTAGGGTTGGATGTTGTGTGTGTGTATTCCTCCTGCTCTTCTTTTACTCGTCAGTCATCAAAAAAATCAAGGTATTTTTGTGGGTTTCGTTTCAGGTGCCCTAATGCATGAGTTATCAAATGATGGTGCTCGTAGACAGTTTGAATTTTATCTGGAAGAAATGATCCTGCCTCTCATGGTAGCTAGTGCCCAGAGTGGGGAGCGAGAATGCCACATAGTAGTGCTTACAGATGATGATGTAGTTGATTGGGATGAAGAGTATCCACCACAGATGGGAGAAGAGTATTCACAAAGTAAGTGTTGTGGCATGTTTTCTCTCTCTTGAGTCATCATAGATTCTCTCTGTATCTTATAATACTGATCAAAGGACAGTTTTTATAAAGAAAGTACATTGAATTCTTACCTACACCAGGTCATCAAACCATGGGCTGTGGGCCAAAATCCAGCCTATTGCTTGTTTTTATGAATAGTTTTATGTATTGTCTTTTGCTGCTTTTGCGCTACAGTGGCAGAGTTGAGTAGTTGCAACAGAGACCGCATGGCTCACAAAGCCCAAAGTATTTACTCTGTGGCCCTTTAGAAAATGCCTGTCATGCACAGAAATGGTTTGCCCTTTATTGAGTATCTGGATCTTGATGGATTTTTTTTCTTTGCATTTAGAAAGAAGCCTTCTACAGAAGTAGATCTTGGAGTTAGTAGATTATAAAAAAATCAGCTGATTTTTTTAGATTAATTTTTATTCATATATAAAATGAGAAGCTTCAACTCATTGATTTCTAGGGTGATTTTAAGTTCTAAGATACTCCCTTTTTAGTATCATATATGTGTTCTGGAGGATATAATGATCCTTCAGAAAGCTTTGTGGAACTATAGTTAGGTATTTCTGACCAAAACAGCTTATCTTGAGCATTAACAATGACTTTTTCCTTAATAGACTTTTAAACTTTCCCTGATATGAGCCTTTTGATTTTTTTGTTGTTAGAAAATTTATATTACTTTTCTTGATGAACCCAATATAATATTTTTGAGCAGTTTTATAGGTTTGAGCTCTATCTAGCTCTATCTAGAGCTAAAAGAATGATTTGAGGAACTAGATAAAAGAACCCAGCACCTTGTTCTGTACTCCAGTCTATGTTGACTTGGTAAAGATTAGGGTTTAAGTGAAAATACAGGAATATAGAAACTTACAGAATGCCTTAGTCTCTGATTTTTTCGTTTTACTTATCCTTGTCTAAAAACAAAACAGTCCCCAAGTGGTATTCTTTTTGAAGATATTCAAAAGATTATTTTAACATAAGTTATAGAAGCTCTTTTCAGAGTTTACATTGAGATGCTCCCTTTGTATGATACACTTAGTGTTGTGATTCTTCTCTGGACAGTTGTAGTAACAGCCATTTCTGTTGTGTTTCCTCATTCCTAGCTTGTTTTCTGACAGTTTTCTGTAATAAAATGTGGAATAACAAGTTGAGCAAAACACAGGAAAAATGAAAGGCTAACAAAGATTAAAAGAGATATACTAGAAAGTATAGAGCCAGCTATAGAACATAGAAATGACATGATAGTGATAGAAGAACTATGGTTGACCTGGCTTTTCCCTCTGAGTTGTTGAACTTTCCATGTCCGTGTTCTTTGGTTTGTTTTCATGTTTTTCATCTTCAGCTTGGAAGCTTAAAGAGGACTGAAAACATTTTTACTTAATTTGCTTAAATATATTTCATTTTGTGCTAAGATGTTCCAAACTAAAGAAGATTGATTTGAGGAAACACAGCCTCTTCAGCGTGATTTTCCTAAATGTGACATACACCATTCATTCTGAGATGTCAGCAAATTTTTGTTTTAAAATACCAGTAATCTTAAGGATGTAAATCACAAATTTACCCCATGAGTAGCATCTATATACGTATTTTCCTTTTATTGGCTCTTAAACCAGCATGTTTGGTTTGTGAGTGTGTTTTTCTTTTTTTGAAAAAACCTTTGCAGTTCACCTTTTAAGGGAGATAACTCCACCTGAAAGAGAGAAGGCGAGGAAGGTCCATCACTCTAACTCCCTGAAGTTCCCAGCACATTTGGAAGACTCAACATGTTGTCAGTGGAATGTCTGTCCTTTGCAAAGCCAGTTTGCTCTAAACAGACTAACCTAGGCAGAACATGCTCGAATCTGCCATTTTTTAACATCAGTAGTAAATGGGGCTGTTCGCCTGAATTGGAAACAGTTTGTGGGGAGGGTCTTTGCCTTTTTGGGGAATTATTAATAGTTGCTCAATCCGTGAAATATAAGATGTATCCATTTTATAGTTTCTGACGAGGCAGTTTTTCCCCTTCCCAGACAAGGCCTTATAGGCATTACAGCAAAGTCCTTGAGTTGGGCTGCTTGATAATGATGTGATATTGCTATCTTTTGGTTCTCTTATTTGAAGAAATTGGGGCAGATCCCATTCTAGTAAGTTTGTATATGATAAATCTTTCAGAAGGAGATTCTTCCTATGGATTGGGTTACCTGATTGGTTATTAAAGCTTTTCTGGTTTCAACTTAAGTAGACATTTGCTTATTCATTAACTGTACTGAATTGTCCTGTCATGTTGGCTAGTCACCCTTCCGCATCACTGCATCCATGATTTGGGCTTATAGGGTTGTCAGGCCCCTTTGAAGATGGAGATAATTTTATCTCCAAGTACTTTGATTTTTATTAAGAAAATATTTCGGTGTTTTTTGTGTTTCCAGTTATTTATAGCACAAAATTATATAGATTTTTCAAGTACATTGAAAACAGAGATGTGGCCAAATCAGTTTTGAAGGAAAGAGGTCTTAAGAAGATTAGATTGGGAATAGAAGGTAAGACATTTTCATTATTTTCTATTAATTTTCTTTAAAAAAAAAAAAAAGGGCTAAAAATTGAATCCCATTTGGAGTATAGTTTGAGAAATACATACTTTGAGAAGAACTCAAGTGATTACTAGATGAATGCTCATGCAGTAGACCTATAAATAACAAATGTTAGCTTCCTTTATCTGAGAAGATAGAAAGCCATTAGAAATTATTTATTCCGTAAGATCCCCTAACAATATAGAGAGATGAATTTATCTTTTCTGCCATAGGTCACCTTGATGATTTTTGAGCCCATATAGTATGTTTGGGCACACATGTACATGTTCCCATAAGATTGGCAGAGCTCTTTGCCCAGTCATGATCATTGGAGCTCCTCAAAGCCGAACAGAACTAAAAACCACTTTCTGAAAATGGATGTAAAAGCATATTAGTAACTTACTGGTTCTTAAGGTATAATAATAGTTAACTTATTTTCACATTAAATACAAATTTCAAACTTATTTCATCTTCTTAAATATGGGAAAGAACAACCAAAAATAGGGTGTTTGCAGGAAGGGGAGGAGACTTTGGGCTTAAAAACAGTGGAATTGCTCACACATTTGCTTCACCAGTGTGTGTTGTTCTCTGTCATTTTGTAAATAGTGGAATTTAGCTGTTTGATTTCAAAGCTAGAAAGAAGGCACCTGGAAGCTACTGTAGATTAGGAGGTTGAGGAAGGCCTCCCTAAGGCAGACATACTTGAGCTGAAGCCTGATGACAAGTAGTTGTAAAAAAGCCTTACATACTATGCTAAGGACTATGGACTTTCCCTTGAAGCATGAGGAAACCATTGGTAGGGTTATTTTAACATTTATTTATTTTTGAGAGAGCATGAGTGGGGGAGAGGCATAGAGAGAGCGAGACACAGAATCCGAAGCAGGCTGCAGGCTCTGAGCAAGCTGTCAGCACAGAGCCTGATGCGGGGCTCGAACCCACGAACCGTGAGATCATGACCTGAGCCGAAGTTGGATGCTCAACTAACTGAGCCACCCAGGGGCCCCAACCATTGGTAGTTTTTAAGCAAGGCTGTAATATTACACTTGTGTCAGTGTGGTGACTGTGTGGAGGACAGATTGAAATATGGTGAGAAGGAATTTAAAAGACTTTCTAATAGTCTAAGAGGAATCAAGGACAAAGGAATAGATCTGGAGACCTTTCTGAACTCTAGAGCTGCCCTTCAAATGGTAATTGATTGGGAGTGTGAAACGACATCCTGCAGAAGGTCTTGAAAACGTTTTTAGCCCTGCTTGCCCCTGAGCCACATACGTGCACATTCCATACATGGCTAAATATACTAGCTACCAGTGATGCCTACATACATCCTTTATGCAATAATTATAGAGACCCTAGTGTATGAGGTTTTTCTAGTTTTTTCTGATGTAAAAATTTATTTATTTATTTAGCTAAAGAGAGAGCGAGCATGAGCAGGGGAAGGGCAGAGAGAGAGAGAGGGAGACGAGAATCACAAGCAGGTCCCGCACTATCAGCACGGACCCCGATTGGGGCTCAAACTCTTGAACCATGAGGTCATGACCTGGGCTGAAGTCAAGAGTTGGATGCTTAATCGACTGAGCTACCCAGGTTCTCCCTAGTTTTTCCTGATTCTGATATGGTCTGTGGCCCATGAGCTTAATCTTGCCCATTGCCTGTTGTTTTTCCTTCCATTGTCTGTTCTTTATAAAGTTTTTTATTGGAACATAGGCATGCTCATCCGTTTACATATTTCTGTGGCTGATTTCACTTTATAGTGGCATAGATGAGTAGTTGAAATCCAAGCTAAAATGAGCCTGAAATATTTACTGTCCGGCCCTTTACAGAAAATGTTTGCCAGTCCCTGGTCTAAACTAGCAATTCTTGCTAGTAGGAGAGAAGGAGGGGACTTACAATAGCTTCTAAGAAGTGTATGTTTTTGGAAAAATTACCTTCCTGGTAAATGACTGAAACTTTTCCCAAACTAGAAGTGTCTTTGCTGACCTATGTGCAGAAGTGTACTTAGAACCAGTGAAGCTGGAGAGCTCTATGGCTCTTTATCTTTTAACAACAACATCAACAACAAAAAACTCAAAGCAATATAAAGAGGAGATTTAGGTTTAAGGAAATTAGAAGGCTAATGTGGCAATAAATTGCAGGCCTTGAGGCAAGATAATCCTGTGAAGGGAAAGGTTCAGCAATGTTAAGGACACACAGGTAGAGCCCAAAATGCACTCCATTACATGCCATTGTATTTGGGACCTATCCCCTCCATGCTTTTACTTTATGAATGTTTTTCTGGTGGTTGGTGTATTGAGTGGAGAGGATGGGAGAAACCTGTATGAATTGTATCTGTAGGGTTTCAGTTTCTGGCTGTTGAACTGATGACTAAGGAGATAGAATATTGGTTTCCCTTCTTTAATTTCTGTTTGTTCAGGAACTACGGCAGAAAAGCCCTCTGTAGGCTAACTTTCGCGAGAAGTGTACAGGGGTGTGTGTGTGTGTGTGTGTGTGTGTGTGTGTGTGTGTATCCTCAGTTTTTAAAATTTTTGTCTCCTCCAGGTTATCCTACCTACAAAGAAAAAGTAAAGAAAAGGCCTGGGGGCCGCCCAGAAGTGATTTACAACTATGTCCAAAGACCCTTTATTCGAATGTCTTGGGAGAAGGAAGAAGGAAAGAGTCGGCATGTAGACTTTCAGTGTGTAAAGAGCAAATCTATCACCAACCTTGCAGCAGCTGCCGCAGACATTCCCCAGGACCAGCTGGTAGTCATGCACCCGACTCCACAAGTAGACGAGCTGGATATTCTCCCGATGCACCCTCCTTCTGGCAACAATGACCTCGATCCTGATGCACAGAATCCAATGCTGTGATGCTGATGTTCCTTGAAACCATCGCATGCTACCCTTCACGGTGACGTTGCGCTCTCCTCATTCTGCACTACAAGGCCACGCTCTTCATCGTGAGATGCACATAACAATGTTTAGGATATTGCAGTGGAGGCTTTTTTAAAGACCAAAGGTAGCTGAATGGTTTTTTAAATGAGTACAACTCTAGCATCCTGAGGTTCCAGTTATATAAATGTATTTGTTTACCAGTAGGTTTGTGAAATTGGTTCTTTGTATGGGGGACTGTCCTTTTTCACACATCTAGATATTTTCAGAAGTGGTGAAAATTGGCAGCTGGGGTCTTTTCAGCTTAGATTGATACTCATCACACCCCAGGTAAAATGTAGAATATTACATAGTTGCACTTTATAAATGGTGGTTAAATGGAACTGTTCAAGCCATTTTTATAGTTGTGATGCACAATATAACTGAAATAAGTGCTTCTATCAAAGTATTCCTTCAGTAAAATGTGTATAGTTTGCTGCCCATGATGAGCAAAAAAAAAAAATGAGTATTTATCATTGGGCTTATTTGAATGATTAGGATGAGATTCAATGCCCCTATCTATCTTCTCTCCAGTGCTGTTCTTGCCCTTTTACAGTGAGTCACATGCAGGAAGTGTGAACATCCAGTCTGCCTTACCCTTTATCTGTTCAGATATTTATTTACTAATTTTTTTTTCTTAAGAGTTATGGGATAGGAAAATGAAGTGTTTGCTCTTCATTTACTAAATGATTGTAAACTCGAGTTTTTCATCAAAATAAAATTCCATTGTTTTAATGTTTCTCAAGTTTATAACCATCTTGACCAGATCCCTTAGTCTCATAGATTTCCTGTCTTAGTGGTAGCTCATGGACCTCCAGTTTGGTTGATGTGCGATGAAGCACTTAGATTCCCTATTAAATCCGAAGCAGTGTTTGAGCTAAAAAAAAAAAAAAAAAAAAAAAAAAAAAAAAAGAACATTTTCTAGTCAAATCTAACATCAAGAGTGATGGCTTTACTAGGTTATAGGAGAACCTTAGGTTTCGGAGACAATTTCTGACACTGGTTTGGTGCTTTGTCCGTTATACTGTGCTGTTCCTCTTAGCAAACTATTTGTGCAAATTCTTTTGAAAAAAATACTCTGTGGCCCAATTCACAAAGGAAGCAAAAATGCTTTGGGTCAGGGGTAACTTACTGTGTGAAGCTATACAAACATGAGAGGAGTTGTAGGAAATAAGCCCATTTGCTACACCTACTCTTGAATCTGTAATTTCATAGGATTTGAAATATGTGTTTAAGCAGTAACATTGTACTCACATAAAACTGCCAACTATTTGGGGAGGAATTATTTTAACAGTATAGCTAAGCTATTAACACAGGGAAATTCTGTAAGTCCTACGTTTGTTACGAAGGCCAGAAAGGCACTGTAAATGTTATGGGTGTGGCTTGTCCTTAAACACCCACTGTAGAAAGTTGATCCAGCCCTGTAGCACAAACAGTATTTATAGAACAAGGGAAACATTTATTAAAAATATTTAACTGTCTAATACATTATACTTTAACCCATATTTATAGTAAAGGATTCTTACAAGGAAGAATAAACAGCTTTATGATACAATTAGTATAAGAAATATCCACATGGGGGACTTCTTTGTAGTGTAAAAACACCATACATCTGAAATGACCATTTGCATATAAAAGCTACCAATGATGCTTCTGTGCACGATGATTAAAAAATTCAACACAAACAGAATCCAAAATATACAATTAATGCAAGCTATCCACAGCTAGCCCAATAATCAATGATGAGAAAACACTGGAGCAGGCTTAGTTCCACTTTGTCTGAAGTTACACATAGTAAGATTGACTTGTATCAATGGCTCTGAGGTGGCTTTTATGAGGACAGTACATAAAAGCTGTTCTCTCCTTATCCAGTAAGCTTCACAGACTGTAAAACTCCACCAGTAATGCACTTTGATACTGTAGCTGTTGCCAAAGCAACATGTAGTGTTTACAGCGGCCATGGCAAGTCACTGAAGTCAACAGGACCTCCCAGCCCAGCATCTGCTTCCAAGAGACTCATTATGACGGCCATTGCTGCTTCATCATTGCTGGGACTGCTTGAGCCTTGGTCGTTTTCTATCATGTCTATGCCTATGTGAGGGTTCTCACCTGTGGGAGAAGAGGAAGACTGGTCAGTCATAATCCCAAAGCATGTTTAATATTAGTAGTACATAACAGTAAGGGGAGAATGGTGAGAAAGACTGCGTTGGGGCTGCGTTGCCTTTTTTTTTTTTTTTTTTCGCTGTGTCTCAGAATAACCAACTTTTTAGAAACAAAGTGCTGAAAATGCAATAAAGATAAAAAGCATTGGAGTTGACCTCATTTTAATATTCTGACATAACCAGTTACAAGGAGGGAGATACAGAAGGAAAGACAAATAGGAAGGTAGGGATTTAGGAAAAAAAAGATATGGAAAGACAAATGGAGAAAAAGATGGGTGAGATGGGAGAAACAAACTATCACTTCATGACTTTTAATACCCTCTGAAATGCTTATTGATCATCCTTCCAGGCTTTATCTCTGAACCTTCAGCAGCTCTCCCACTGAAGATTTCTGGCCCACATGGGAAAATGGCTGTCTCTAGGCTGCTGGAGTCTCCTTTTGACTTCCAGGGACAAACCTGGAATCTCCACCTGAACTCAACCACTAAACTGAACTTTGAAGTAAAGATTTAAACAAATTTTAAACTAGTTTAGAACTAGTGTGTTTTATTCATTTCTTAAAATTGACTTCATGCCAGATGTTGTGTGCAAGCTTCTGACAGTGGAAACGAGTAATAATGCTACTTACCAAGAATAGAAGAACTATCAGAATATGGATAACCTGGGTTTTCCTGAGCCTGCCCTGGTAGTAGGCCACTGGAAGGAATGTCTGGAGTCCCTCCATTTAAAATCTATGAACAAAAAGTGAAGTTTTTGTATCACTAACAGTTTTAATCAGTATTGGACTCAAGATCATCAAGAAAACGAAGCATGTTGAAAAGAGAAAGGTAGGGGGGGGAAATGTTCAGTTTCCTATTCGAGGATTTCAAACAGGAAGGTATTAGGAATGGTCACAGTAAGATAAACCTCTCCCCCAAATTATTTTCTCTGGATGATTCAGCCCACACAGGCAATTTAAAGACCGAGTAAAATCCCTAGAGCATTTGTTTACCTTGGATCACACTATTCACATGATTCTTGAAGGCCAAGGACTAAAACCTCAGCAGCTGATTAGATTTCCAAGGAGGCAGTGATTGCGAGTCTTGCCAGTAGGTGGCATTACAAATTGAAAACTCCAAAGACCATATGTTTATGTATGCTGTATTTATCAATATTTCCTATATGCGAAGTTACAACTAAAAATTTTTAAAATTAATAAACCTATTATATGTTAACCTGAATAGCATTTTAATGAAAAATAGCTTTTTTAAAACAACAAAAGTTCAGAAATGTCCTTTTTTTTTTTTTAAAATCAAATGTCTGGCTTAACTGGATTTAACTGGATTCTCATTTTCTTCTCCTGTTTAGATGTTGTTTGGTGGAAAAGGGAGGTATATTTGAATAGTCTTTTCAAATAACTTTGGTATTCTGATGATTCTATATCAAGACTCAGGTGGAAGTTTCTTAAAGATTAGGTACAACGCGGAATCTGAAACCTTATCGGTGAAATTCTTGTACTCTAGTATATAAAAATGCATCGGTGTACCTTTGGATAATTTTGCGTTGGTCATTTGGAAAATACTGGCTGAGTCAGGCAGATCTAAATATTGACACATTTCACCATACATCAAAACATCACCATCCTTAATATTACCTCTATCAGCAGAAAGACCTTTTAAATTCCGGGAAACTGGTGAGCTCAAAGTAGCAGATACAAGTTTTCCAAAAACTCTAATCTTTGCTTGAAAGCTAAAATTTTCTCACTGGCAACAAACACTGTCAGTTGTTTTCCTTGCACTCACGTACATTTTCAAGAAAATGTCTCTAAATACTCAAGTCTGAATAACCGCAGTTTGCAGTAGTAAAAATGGCATATGCTATGACAAAAACAATTTGTTTAGCTCATAACTTGGTCATGCAAGTGCTTTCCTTTGAGGCAACCAGGGCAGTACATAGTTCATGCACATTCCCCAGTTGTATCAGTATGAAAACATTGACTCAAGGATTTTATGCGGTATTTTTACTGCTTATTAAGGACATTCTAAAACTGGCTTGAAAATTTATTTTTTTGTGAGTTGATGGTGGTGAAGAATACAATGACTACTAGTACAGTTTGGTGCCACTGCCGTGATTTTTGCAAAAGCACCAGTTTTACCCGACACTGCTTTTGCGCTGTCAGTTCCTGTATTAACAGTGGGAGAAAAAAAAGTTTTACATTATGAAAATAGTTTTGGCCTTGGGAGACCCCTAATAAGGTCCTTCCCCCCTCAACACCCCTCCCCTGCCCTCCAAAAAAAAAAAAAAAAAAAAAAAAAAAAAGACTGCAGATGATATTTAGGGGAGCTGCCACTTTATCTGAACCTACCTTATGCCTCTGGATGTCCAGACTCTCCCTGGACCTAGGAGGTTCACTTAGAGCCTCACTTTTTAAGCTTGACTCTGAATGAACTAGTTGTCAAACTGAATGGCTCATTTTTGGACCTGCCCAATTTGAAAGTGACTGGGAAGGGCTGGAAGCCTGGGGCCACCTTTACTCTCATGGCTTTGGCACAATGCTGCTGTCATTTCTAACTCCATCTTGTTTAAGCTGCTCTTATAAGTCCTGTTGCTGAGGACTCCTATTCAGAATTTCTTCCCATTTTTATAAGCCCCCCCCCCCCCAAAAAAAATTCCGTAAATGCCTCAAAAATACTTGGGGCATTGTGATGTAGAGTACACTTCTGGATCTCTGCAGTTGTTGGTGTGAAAACAATCAACAGTCGAGACCTGAATTTAAGTTTTGGCCTATACTTGTTAAATGATTAGCCCAGCATTTAATATTTGGGAACTTAGATTTTGTCACCTGTACGGTTGTTAGACTAAGATGAGAAAATGTGTAAGTTCCCTGAGTAATATTTAAGCACTCTACTGGAGTGATAACCTTTCAAAACAGAGTAGCGGGATTCTTGGTAATACCAGGAAGTCAAAGGTCTAAAAGTTGAAGTGAGAAGCAGAGAAGGGGAGCCCACCCTAAGGAGATGCTGGACCCAATATGGATGGAGGATCTTGGGATAGAACAGACCTAAGAGCAAAACCTGCAAGCAGGGATTGAGGATGTGCCAAGCCTAGGCTTTATCCACTGGTGCTATTTTCTGAGTCTAACAAAGGCCAGGAATTTTCACATATATTACCTTATAACAGGGCTTAATGTGCAAAGATGCCGGCTGTCCTAACCTATAGTAGCCTCGTTATAAAACAATAAAAAACAAGAACTAGGACTAAATAATTATACAAGGGCACATAGCTAGCACATGGCAAAGCCAGGCTTCAAGCTCGCGTTTTTCATTGACCACTCTTACCCGTTAATTGACTTTCAAACCTTTATCGGGTTTGGAAACTTATTTTCAGATAGAAATTTTTACAGAAGATTCATGTATAAAATAAAGCTGCCCTGGTAGAAGCAAGAGTCCCGACCTTACCCTTACCCTCTCCATTCCCCCACTGCCCTTGCCCCATCCCACCTGCCAGCACCACAGCTCCTGGTAACCCGAGCCTCTGAGGAATGCAGTTTTGAAAACCCATGTCCTGCGCTTGACACAATTTGTGTTCTAGGAGTCCTGTCTGTGTAAATTACTAATATTCTTCCTCTCTGTATGTTTTGGGAGATAGGAGAAGGATGATCTATGTCCAAAGATGCTGGCCCTTGGATTATCCTAATCTATGTTGACATCAGGCACTATAAATGCATGTATGATTTAGTTAAGATGGCCCCTACACTTGTAAATTATCTGGCAAAGATGGAAACAAAAGAGTGGTTTCTAAGCCTATTTATAGTGCAGTCTTCTAGCCAACTCTTCATGAGGGCTGGTGACATAAAATTCTTGTGCTGTCACATCACAGGAAACCCAGGTAGCAGATCCCCCAGGTATTCTGCAGCTGCAAAGGCATGGTTTGGCTTCCACAGCACCAAAGTTGCTTCTGGTAGTATTCCTATTTCCAGTGCCTGCACTGGACACTGAGGATATTTTTCTCCCTTGACAGTTCTTGGTAAAGAACTAGATAGTTTTCGGTGCAAGGCACTCACTGATGCTTTCTTCATGGGAGCTCTTGAAATACTCCCTCAGTGTGGTGGCCTCCCCATTCCTTAGAACATCCTTTCTGCCTTCCTGCATTCACATGAAATAAATCCTCTAAGGATGTCAGCAAGCCCCCCTAACTCCACCGGTATGCATTCTACCTCAACTCCTATAGATGCATTTACTTAAAAGGAAAAGAGCGTCCACGTTGTTTCAGCAACCATCACTAATTATTTACTCCCACCCCCAGTATTTCAACGTGGGAAGAGGCTCTCCAGATCAAGAAGGGCCTTAGTCTGAGAGTCATCAGCCTTACCTTTTTGCCTCCTGGAGAAGAGGCATCAGGGGGAGGTGTACTTGTGATATTTAATGGGCTGGAGCCACAACTGGAAGGCGATGACCCTCTTATTCTGTCAGAGAAAAGAGGAGTTAGTTATTTCGTCTTTCATTTTCTTCAGTGGTGTGTGAGGGGTGGGGGTAAGGAGAAGGATGAAGACCCAGAATAGGGATTGGCAAACTTTTCCTATAAAGGAACAAACTAACTATTCTAGGCTCTGTAGGACATATGGTCTTGGTCACAATTATCCACTTCTGCCATTGTAGCTTGAAAGCAACCATAGACCATATGGAAATGAGTGAGTGTAGCTGTGTTCCAATAAAATTATATTTAGGGCGCCTGGGTGGCTCAGTCGGTTAAGCGTCTGGCTCTTGATTTCGACTCAGGTCATGATCTCATGGTTGTGAGCTGGAGCCCCACGTGCCGACAGTGTGCAGCCTGCTTGGGATTCTCTCTCTCATTCTCTCTCTGCTCCTCCCCCACTTGTGGGCGCACCCACAAGCTCTCTCTCGCAAAGAAGCAAACATGTAAAACATGATATATACAAAAACAGGCGAGAAGCTGCATTTATCCCACAGGCCCTGATCTAGAATGCAGACCCTGGAGCCTAGCATCTCCCTGACAAAGCCCTCGGATTAGGGTTTGCATTTCAGGTGGTTGAGTTTCAGGCGAGTGGCCAGTTTCATTTCTTACAGTATCCAGATCTCAGAGTTGGAGGGGGCCTTAGAAGTTCCCCCTGTAGCTTTTTGCATACCATGGACTAGAACCCACAGCAAGTGACTTACCCTCTTCCCTACAAATACTTTTTATCTAGTGAATATTCTAAGGAAATGGAATGTGCCAGGGTGGTTCAGCCACACCTAGAAAGTAGCCTTGCAGTAGTGGTGGCGGCAGCAGCAGCTGTCCCCACCGCCTTCTAAAGCAACAGGTGATGAAAAAGGGGTCCGAGTCCTCTCAGCTAGTATGTTTCTCAGTATAGTAGATTAACAGAGAGAAGAAGTCTTAGAACTGTAAATCCACATATATGCTCACCAGGCTCAAGGACCTCAGGAAAGGAAGCCATGGCCTAGCGGTGAAGCTCGAGTATGGTGGCTGCTGTGTGACCACCAGGCCTTTAGCTTCTACGTGGATGAATGCAACTTGCGGGTTACCCAAGTACCCCTCCCTCCACTGCCTAGTAGCCTTCTGGCCATTGGCCTGTATTGCCCCGTTCTGTAGAGCTGGGAGTGAATAAGCTTTCTCTCTCCTGGATCATAAGCTCCTCAAAGGTAGGTTACAGCTATATACCATGCACCCTTAGAACACACAGATGGGTACTAATTGCTTACTGAAAACTTAGTAAGCTTACCAAACTTACTAATGCTCACCTTCGTCTCTTCCTATTCCAGTCTAACTTTCCATAATGATTAGCACAACACTTTGGACATCTGCTCAGCCTCCTACAATGAATGGGCTCTTACAATTTTTTTTTTTCCCTGTCTAAACTTCTTAGCATTATTTATTAGGATTCTTAGCAATCTCCCTTCCCTGCTTCAGCTCATGCACTCTCCCTTTTTTGTGTGATCATAAAGAAAACAGACTTCTCAAAGATTATAAGATCCTTGACGTCAAGGACTGTTTTCTACTGTTCTTGGGTGGTTTCAAGCATCATTATCAGTGGTTGGTAAGATTCTGATTATCATTGCACACTGCCCCACATCTTGAAGTAGACTCAAGGGGCCATACCCATCATTCACAGAGGGTTGGAACAGAACTATTCTACCCACTGGGATAAGAGCCTCCTCTATGGCTAATGAGAAAGCAAGACCAGCTTTCAGTTCTCCTGAGAGAAAATCCATGGCAGGAGAGAATAATTTTTCCCTTCTCCTACTATGTTCCATTAAGTGTGCATTCCTAAGGACCTGGTTACTACCCTCTTGATTCCCCAAATTCAGATGAATTTATAACTGCTTCCCTCTCAATCACTACTCTTAAAGACTTAGATGTAATTAACAGTGTTTGAGCACACACTATTGTCAGTTTCTGTTGTAGGAACTTCCCGGAGATCTCTCACACTCCTAGGGCAATCCTTGAGAGATACAGTTATTGCCCCCTTTTATGGTTTAGCTCAACAGACACCAAAAAGTTAAGTGAATCTCTTAAGCACAGCTAAGTAGAGGCCCAGAACTCAAACCCAGGTAAATTGCTTCTGCTGTCTTTCATATGGAAAAGAAGCCCCCTCAAGAGAGCTTCTATTACTAACTGAAATGCTTGGTCTCTATTACTAAAGCCAGGCAGCTTTTTGACTAGAAGCAGCGAATGTCTTGTTAAGGCCCAGGTCACCGGCTGTCATCGCTCTCCTGTAGTCCTGTAATGTCCATGTTCATCTGTCCTTGTTAGCTCCTTAGTAGTAAGAACATTTCCTTTAACTCTGGCCTGTTTGGGTTTTGCTTCTTTAAGGCAAGATTTTTCGTTCTCGACACTACTGACATTTTGGACGGAAAATTCTTCGTTGGGGGTGGGGGGAGTTTGGGGGGGGAGGCAGTCCCATGTCCTGCAGGATGTTGAGCAAGCTGCATCCCTGGTGTCTATCCATTGCATGTTTAGCAGCAACATTACCCAGTTATGGCAACCAAAAGTGTCTCCAGCCATTGCAAAACATCCCTTGAGGGGGAGGCGAAAGGCCCTGGATTGAGAACCACTGGTTTAAGGGAGCGACTAGAAGATATTACTTGCCTGTGGATCTCCATGATTTCTTCAGCAATCATTCGACCTATTTTGCCTGCCCCAGCTCTGGTTCCCCCTGGAATCCCTGGAACAGTGGGGTGGGTCTTCTTTGGGCCACCTACAACAAAGGAATCTGAGAGTGGGAAAGGGGAACCGAGGAAGAAATGCTATTATCAGTTAAAACCAGTTCATCTCGTGATCCACTTGAAGTTCAACCTTAGGGTTATGCCCTAGAGGACAGCAGGGCCATAGCTTGTCAGGAAAAGGCATTCCAGCAGAAAGCTCAAGTTTGCTTCCAGGATCAGAAGCCAAGGCAAAGCATTTAATTCCCCTCAGGCACTCAACATCTGTTTCCTGACCACCACTGTACTGCCGGCCAGCCTCACAAGTCAGCATCTCTGCCCTCAAGGAGCTCACTGTCTAACAGGGAGACAGACAAGAACAATGGCTGAAACAAGGTGTGGTAAGTTTGGCAGGGAAGCGCAAGGCACCCCCACTCATCCAGGGCCAAGTGCAGCTTCCTGGAAAAGTTGAACTCTGAGCTGAGTCTTGAGAGAGGAGTATAAATTAGCTTGGCAGAGAGGTAAGGAGGGGAAGGCATTCCACGCACAGCAACTGATCTATGCAAGACCACTGAAGCAGGACAAAACTGGGGAGATGACTCCAAGAAACTCATCATGAAGATGATAAAGGAGTGATAGATGAGACTGAAGACAGGTCCCAATCAGATCAGGAAAGGCCTGGGATGCCATGTAGCATTTGGACAGTATCCACGGACGATAAGGAGTGCCAAAGGACTTGACACAGAAAGGGCGCTCAGATTGGGTTATTGGAGAATGATCTATAGTGGAAGAAGGGGATTGGTGGCGGGCGGGTAGTGAGACTAGGGTTAGAAAGTTATCTGCAATAATCCAGATGACAGATGGGAGGGCGATGGAAGTCTAAGTCCCTAAGTAGAAGGGACAGGATTTCGTGTTCAGATACAATGGGCGAGAAGGAGTTGTCAAGGTTTCTGGCTTAACCAACCAGATGAGGGAGTGCAGAGAATCGGTTTAGAGATGCCGAATTTCAGGTGCCTGAAATTGAGACTCCTGGTGGCTCTGTCCAGGAGGCAGTTGGAGAGACAGACCTAGAGCTCCGGAGACAGACCGGATGTAGGAGTCACTGATGGAGAGGTAGGGGATGAAGACAGCCAAGCAAGCAGAGGTGGTCCCATGGAAGGATAAGTCAAGCGCAGAACCCAGGGGCTGGAGCCAAGCCAGGGAAGGAGCCCCACTGGGTGTGGCACATACCCCAGTGCTGACACCACCCTCCTCCCACCCCAGGAGCCAGTCACAGTCAACAAAATGCACTTCACGCAACACAGAGGAAAAGCGCAAGAGGAGAAAGGACTTTGCTGTTTCAAGGGCTTCCAGGGTGCAGGCAGCCTCAAGAAAGGCAAAATAAGCTCCGGGTTTTCCAGGCTCAGCAGAGAAGATGAGATGACCACGTCGTTAGCGCTCATCCCCTTGAGGCCTCCCTCGTTCCATAAAATATGGTAGCTGGGACACCAAATACTTGGGGGGATGGTATGCTGGCCACAAGCAGCTACTCATGGGCAAGCCCCGATGCCCCTGCGGGACATAGTTACCTTCTCCAGAGGGCAGCATGCTGTCCATGCTGTGGGGGGACGCTGTGAGCTGCGGGAAGGTTGGGTCCCCGCCTTCCAGGACGTTGGCTCTGTGAACATCCCAGCAATAAGGAAACATGAGTCAGGCCTGCTCACGACCGTGCAGCTCGCACCTCGGCCAAGGTGTCCAGGGTCCACTGTGGACCTGGACGGGCCAGAAAACGAAGGGTCTGAGTGGCTCAGCAGGTCTCCTGTCTCAGCAGTGGCTCAGCTGTCTGAGAACACAAGGGACATCATCCCGGCCTTTGGCCTCACTGCCTGCCTGGGCCTTCCTAGTTTGTGTGGGACACGGTCCAGCAGAGATGGTGACTGTGGCAGCCCGCCGCCATAGCTACAAGGCCTCCTCTCCTGCCAGTCTGCAAGGCACCCCACCCCAGCCCCTCACTCAGCTCTAGCCACAGGCGGGGCTTTGGACACCACGGGGAAAGAGAGGTGTGGTGCAGTCCTTGCCAAGGAAGAGGTCCTTCCCTTCTCACCTAGCAGGCCTTTGAGGCAACGCTCCAGCTGCCAGTGCTCAGGCTACCGGCCTGGTGGGCAGGGATACCCGCCCATCCTCAGCCAAGGCTACTGTGAGCTGGCACCTGTTTGTCACCCCTTCTCCGCATGGCAGTACCCGTGGATGTCCTGTGTGCAGGGCCTTCAGAATTCAAAAGCTAACTGCTTTATTGGGAAGGAAATGTTGCTGTTTCTTGGAGCAATTCCACAAGCCAGGGGCCTGCATGCTATGCGTACTGAAGCATGTCATTAACAGAAATTTTGGCTTCTGCCCATCCTGAGGCTTCACGGGATATGAACAAGGTAGCAGTAAAGGATGTGATGCCGGCTGTCGCCTGTACCCCCCCTTGCCCAGGTAAGGAGCCCAAAGCATTGATCTCTGAAGCAAGGGAGCCTCTGATAGAGGAAAAACACTTACAAAACAACAGTGTTGGTTGAGACGATGTATTCTACTTCCTTGGTCCAAGGGTTCATGAAACTGAACCATCGACTCCGCAGCGTGATGAAAGAACCATCTTTGATTTTAAACTTATAGCAATTAGTCGTAATCTTTTCTCTTGTCTGTAAAACTGAAAATGAAAAAAAGAAACCATGAATGTTGTTTCCTCAGACCCATGTATTAAAGTAACCAAATCCTAAGCGCACTCAGGCTCCATGGCATCACTCTTTAATAAGCCAAGGGAGCTGGCACTCGGAGAACAGGCTGTTTCTGAGGGTTTGATTCAGAGCCTCTCGACGGCATTTATGAATTTCTTGCTAGTTTTCAGTGTACAAAATGGAGGCTCTGGGGAATAACTGACTGCGTTATAGACCCCTGACCAGAATCGGCTACGAAGTGAACCACTAATGAGAAAAAGCCCTGTCCAAAGGGCCCGTGTTCTTTCCCCATCATCAAGCCAGAGGGCAGTACAGCATTTTTAGGACAGCAGAATCCAGGGAGGTCACTCACCTATTCACATTTTACTCTTTTACGTAACTAACAAGCATCTTTCGTGTGCCAGGCACCGGAGATAGAAGAGGAGACGGGATGGGACCCCCACCCTCAGGACAGGAATGAGACGCAGCTATGCAGAAGAAGAGGTCAGAGCCTCGAGGGAGGAAGAATCCAGCAGTGCCTGAGGAGTGGCAGGGAATGAGGAGATGTCTCTCTGCAGGCAGGGGTGAGGCGTGAAGCTGAGGAGGTGGGGCAGGGCCAGGAGGGGGAGGGTCTTGAGTGCCTGTCAAGGGTATTTGGCCTTGAGTCTAAAGGCGGGAGGTTTAAGCAAGGATGTGACGGTATGGAGCTCAATCGACTGGGGCATAAATGGGCTAACTATGAAAGATGGAAGGTGACTGGGGGCAGAAGGGAACACAGAGGCCTGCTGGATGTCTATCACAGTGGTCAGCTGGGCACAAGGGCTGAGCTCGGGTTGTGGCAGTGGAGGTGCAAAATGGGGCCTCTTTGGAAATGCATGTCTGAGGTGAATGGACAGGATCTGGTGGACAGTGAAGGAACGGGTCAATACTGGTTCCTCTCTCAGGAGGCTAACATGGGGCAGTGCCCTAAGTCAAGAGGAAAATACAGGAGGCATTGCAGGATTTTATGGAAAAGAGAATCAGATCTGTTGGAGCCATACTAAATCTTTACAGGGTCCGTGTAAATTCTCTGGGCAAGAGATGCTTTCTAGAAATTGAACTGTCCTATGTACACAAAAGTGCTAGGCTGTCAGTGGGTTCTCTGTAAGGAGACAAACAGGGCCTGGGAACATCAGCTTCTCCTCTTCGGAGATGTTCTGGCCTGGAGATTCCTAGGCTGGCTGACATCACTGGGGGCAGATTTCTCTGGAACACTTATGTGGACTAGTGTCGAAGAAGAGGGACGCCTTAAACTTAAGGCCTTTTGTACAGCTTACCTTGCCTATGACATTCTGCGAGATGTCCTATGTCATCTTGGTGAAAATATTCATAACATGATGTGCCTAGAAGTTCTTGCGGTAAATATGCCAAAATAGCTGTTGCCCTAGAATTTTTTTTTAGAGAAAAAGTTAATTCAGACAATTAGCCTCTCTGCAGTGGATGAACCCCACTACCACCGGTGAGAACAAGGGTCAAAGCTGGCTGGATTTTCAGAGGGCTTTCTACATGGATGTATTTTTGTTGGTGCACCCGAATCTAACCAACGCTATACAAACAGAGGGAAAGAAAGTAGCCTTTCAAAGGGGTCATCATCCCAAGAAAGGAGGCTTAGAAACGATAACTAGTCAGATAAAAATGTGGTAGGCAATCTAAACCCCAGTGCAAATTTCCATTTTACTACCCCCCCCCTTTTTTTTTTTTTTAAATCAGTATGACCAAACATTGGAAGTTATGGCAGCGGGGGCCATAAGGACCTTGAAAAGTGGTGGTGTCCTTTTCCAACACACAGTGACTATTTCTGATAGCCAGAAAAATGATCTGCCTGTGAATATTCTCAAGGAGGCAGCAGAGAGCAGTGGAACACACGACGTCTGGGTTCTTAGCTCAGGTCCATTACCACTAAGCTGTGAATTGGAGGTAGCCAGTCTTCAGGCTGGGCTCCAGTTCCTCACCCGTAAAAAATAAGATTGGACCAGATCAGTGCGGCCAACAGAGCTTTCTGCGATGGAAATGTTCTAGATCTGTGCCATTAGCCTCATGTAGCTATTGAATACCTGAAATATGGCTACTGAGCCTGAGGAATTTTTCTTTACTCTTTTTTTTTTTTGTAACTTAAATGCAAGTTCGTTAACATACAGGGTAATATTAGTTTCTGGAGTAGAATTCAGTGATTCATCACTTACCTATAACCCCTAGCACCCATCCCAAAAGTGCCCTCCCTAATGCCCATCACCCATTTAGCCCATCCCCCCACCCAACGCCCCTTCGGCACCCCTCAGTTTGTTCTCTGTATTTAAGAGTCTCTTATGGTTTGCCTCCCTCTCTGCTTTTATCTTCTTTTTTTCCTTCCCTTCCCCTATGCTCATCTGTCTTGTTTCTTAAATTTCACATGAGTGAAATCATAGGTATCTGTCTTTCCCTGACCTATTTCGTTTAGCATAACACACTCTAGTGCCATCAAGCCTGAGGAATTTTTAACTTCATTTTGATGAAATTAAACCTTGAACAGCCATATGAGATCACCACAGCCAAGGACTACTCCATCAGACAGCTCAGGACTAGATCATCTTCTCCAAGCCCTACATTCCAGAATTCCAGTCACTGTAGTGGCCCAGGAACAGTCCATACATTCAGATAGCATATATCATGGCTACTATTTCTCTTCTGGCCATGGACAAACCACTCTACTTCACCATCTCTGCATGCCAAGGACATTAAAGGGAAACATCTCTGTATTTATGATGATATTCCGAGAGGTCTCAGTTTTTAGCAGAGATCCCCATCACTTCCTTCTCTCTTAGAAAGCCAGCTGATGGCCCAGTCTTCTCTGCTTCACTCAGAGCTGAAAATCTTGTACCATTCTTGTTCAAGGGTAATACACAGACCCTTACCTCTGGTCTACAAAAACAAACTTCCCGTCTATCGCGTGCCGAGACACATATTCCATAGACTTCACCCTGATTTCCCCGTTCACCGGCTGTGGAACCACGTGAGAATGTAGTCGTCCGATTGCGACAAGGCAGCTGAGATTACAGCCCTCGTTGTCTGGTTCACTGTCTTCATCCAGCCCCATCTTTGTGGGCGGCCAGCTCTTCAGATACCCTGTGCTGTGGATGGTGCAGAAGCTCTTTCGATCTGCTAGAAAGCAAAATCCGTGGTCAGTGTCAGCACAGCGCCGTGTGCGCGGACACGGGCAGCCTTGGGTGGGCTGGGATGCCAGAAGGGAGTCAGAAAAATAAACAGAGCTTTACTCTCCGGAAATGAGACTCTAGTGAGAGAGGACGACACAGAAATAGACAACTATCATTTGGTGTCATATATGCCGAGCAGGGCCGGTTATGCCAAGGCCATCCCATATACCAAGGAGGAGGTATCTAAGTCTACCTGGAGAGAGGAGGCTGCCCAGGGAAACAACATAGGAGGTGGATGGATCAAGAAGGATGAGCACTGGCCAAGGGACTAGAATGTGCGGAGGCTGAGAATGTTCCAAGGCACAGAGGTGCGCCCTGTACAAGAGACAACAGAGAGCTCTGGGTGGTTCAAAGGGAAAGGGCAAAGCTGAAGCCTGTCTCCAGCTGAAGACACAACACAGATTGAGGGGCAAATTGGGGCAGATTACTAGGGTCTTAGACTATTTGCTAACAAATGTGTTTATGAGATGGGCAGTGGAGAGCTTCTAAAAGTATGCAAGTGGGGAAACAGCAAAAGCAAATCGTGCTCTGGACACCTGAGAAGCAGAACGATACGTAAACTGGAAGAGACTAAGAACCAGGAGGAAGACAAGCATGCACCAAGAGGTGATGACCACTGGACTCTGGTTCCGCAGTGAGGATGAGGCAGGGAAGGATGTGGGAGAAGTTTCTGAGAACTGCTGAGATTTGGTATGAATATCAAAACACTTGGTATGAAAGAGAATGAAGAGAACGCCAACAGTTTTGGATTGAATTAGCTGCTGGTGCTATTCGCGGAGCCAGGGAAGAGAGAATACACAGTATGCTTTAGAGAAGAGGGAGAAAGGTTTCACTTTGGGACACACGGAAGACGGGACACCTGTGAATTTCATCAACAAATCCTTATGGGGTGTTTCCCAAGCATCAGGTCTGTGCTAGTTACTGGGAAACTGGGAAACCAATCAGACATGCCATCATGGAGTTTCTAGTCCAGTGGGGGAGACAGATTTCAAATAAACAACTATACCAATAAGGGCACAAGTGCAACTGCAAGAACATGCTAGAAAGAAAATCTGTAGGGTGTGACAGGAAGACGTAAGGCGGCCTGAGGGAGTGAGTGGCAGACACTGATGCACATCCCTAAAGGACCAGCTGAGCTATTGGGCTGAAAGAAAGCTGGGGTGGGGGGGGGTGGCATTCCAATCAGAGGGGTCAGTGCGGAGAGACCCTGGATAGAAAACGGGGGTTGGCATCGAAAGGGAGTCGGCAGAGCTGAACACAGGAGTGCTGGTAGGAGTGGAGGGTGCGTGGTTGTGTTCAAGACTCTCAAATTTTCTTCAAGAGCAGCAGGCAACCCTGCACAGTTTGGAGCAGGAAACTGATGAAAAGACTCGCTTTACAAAGATCATTTTGGGGGCGCCTGAGTGGCTCAGTCGGTTGAGCGTCTGACTCCGGCTCAGGTCATGATCTCACGAGTTGGGAGTTCAAGCCCTGCTCCAGACTCTGTGCTGACAGCTCAGGGCCTAGAGCCTGCTTTGGATCCTGTCTCCCTGCCCCTTCCTTGCTCACGCTCTCTCAGAAATAAAAACTTAAAAAAAAAAAAAAAAAAAGGGTCATTTGGGGTACTGTGTGGTGAGATGGAAAGTGTAAGGAGCCTACTTCGCTGGACGTGGGGAGAGCAGAGAGTGGCCCGGGTCTGAGTGGTACGGTAAACAGGGAGGTAGATAAACATACTTCAGAGAACTTCTGCAGAAGGAATTCATTGTGGCAGGACTTTGTAACTGACCGGATGAAGGGAGGGAGTAAACCCAGCTGAGGGTGCCTCCCCAGCTTCCAGTACGTGATGGTGGGGCCATTTACGTCAGGGGAAGCTCACGCGGTCACTTTTACACAGATCAGGTTTGACATGCCCTTGAGCTATCGGAGCAGGTAGATTTCAGAAGTTAATTTGTGGGTCTGGAGCTCAAACTAAAAACCTGGGCTAGAAATACAAACTTGGAGGTCACTGGCATCTAAGTGGCGCTGTGGGCTAAAGCAGTAGAGGACATTACCTATGGATCAAGTGCAGATACAAGGGTGGCTCAGGACAGAAGAGGAGCCAGTGCAGGACCTAGGAGGAGGGCCTAGAATGGCAGAGGATGGGGGAGACGGGAAGAAAGGGTTCGTGGAATCCTAGGGAAGACGACACTTCAAGATGGAAGAAGAATGAAGCGTCCATTGTGTTTCGCAACATGAAGGTCACTGGCAAATTTAGCCAGAGTGTTATGGTGGATTGGGAGGATGCTCATAAAGCGGCTGGGATTGTGGCTCAGAGAGTTTTTTCTCAACCACATTAGAACAAACAGAGTTTAAACCAAGGAAGCTCTCCCACGAACCTCTGTCATCGTGACACCCACCAGGGCTTTCCAATCTCCTCTGCTCCCCAACGGCCCTACACCCACAGTGGGGGGGCGGGGGGGGGGATTGTGGCACTCTGGCCGCCGTCCTGGGATCTGCAAGGCACTGAACCAACGCCCCGCTGAGCACTCCAGAGCAGAAAGCCAGCCTGAGCTGTATTGGGATTTTAAAGCGGTGGAATTGGTTACCTTTTTTCTTTGAGCAGGTAGAGGGGAAATCCTTGTCTTCAACCTTTACCGAAGGCCTGTTACACTTCATCCTACAGAAGAAAGAACGTCGTGCTCCAGAACATAATCGAGACGGCCCAGGGGTTATATCTGTCTTAACTGGAAGTCCAGCTGCAAATCAATACACAAAATGTGATAAACCGAGAGTAGTATTGTCTGTCAGGAGGGGGAGTGTGACCTGGAAGAAAGCCTCTTCTTTCCTGCCTCACTGTTTTAGGTGACGGGAGAGTAACATTCCTCAGGACAGTTCAGGCCTTACGAGATGCGTGGGTAAGTGCGGGTCAACTGAAGTGTTTCCAGATCCCCCAGAATACAGCCACTGGACAAGTGGAGTTGCGCTGGGGACGAAAAGAAATCTAGCATGGGGCTCCCGTCTGGCAGGAGCTTCCGACTGAGAAGGGAAATGCAAGTTCCCCATGGAAAGAGGAATCATGCCAGGTGATGTAGGATTAGTGCCAAATCAATGGCAGAGACGGTATGTGTTTTCCAGAGAGGGAGCTTGGGCTGGCACTGGAAGGATGGGGAAGATGTGGACACTGGAGTAGGAAAGAGGACGCAGAAGGGCCTCAAATTCTCAAGCCTGGCTATATGCCAGAGGCCCCTGGGGGGTTAATCAACATAGGTTCTGGGACCCCGGTCTAGATCTGGCTACTGAACACGCACAACGTGGCTATTCTTTAAGTGTGAATATACACAGGCGTTCAAAGACTATACAAAATAAAGCCTCATTTTGAGTTACTGGGTTAAATTTTAAATCACACGTGTGGCTTATACGTGTGATTTGCTCATGTCTCCACTGGCCTATGCTGTTGTGCACCAACTGAACTGGTCTCTGGAGGGGGGAACAGGACTACGATCCTGCCATGACCGCCGGCTACTTGTCCCCAGAACGCGTCTGGGGAAAACGAGCGACCGCTAGAAGAGGGGCCGCCAGGGCTCCCCCTGGGTCTGCCCCCTCCCCCCACACCTCCCACAGGGCCGCCCTGCCCTGTGATCTCCTCCCGAATGCACACAGCCTGGCCCGCCCCCGCCCCTGCTCGTTTCGCTCCACAGCGGGAGCTAAACCTCTGTATCCATCCAGAAACGTTTGCCCTGCTCTGTTCCTCTCTTCACCTGGCACACAGTAATTCATCCTTTCAAACCCACCTCAGTCGTCACCTACTCGGGGCTGCCTGTCCTCACGCCCACACGAGAATGAATCATCTGTTCTCCAGGCCTGCTACTCCTTCCACGGCGGTACCTGTGCTGCAGGCTGCCGTCTACCTTCTCCTCTCCCTGACTCTATGGTAGGAGCCTTAAAGGCAAGGATCAAACATCATCATCTTTTTCTCCTCACGTCACTAAAAAAATTTGCCAGGCCAGACAGGTAGCAGGGGCTGCACCGAACTCTTAGGAAGACGACCGCCTTAGTGTCAAGGATGGTTTAAAGATTCCTCTGGAGGTGTCACCCTCCGGGAACGGAAGTGGAGAGTGTGGAAGCAGGAAAGTAGTCGGGCCTGACTGTGCCGACCCACGACATCGCAACACTGACACTGGGCCTGCTACCTGCCAGGAACTGCCCCACAGGCTTTACACACGTTCGTGTATTTAATCCTCACAACATCCCGATGAAACGGGTACTATTTTGTAGATCAGGAAGCTGAGGCACAGAGAAGTGAAGTAACTTGCTCATGGTCACACAGCTTGGGAAATGGTGGAGCCAGGAAGTGAGCCTAGCACTGTGATTCCAGACTCCATCCTCTTAACTGCTAGAGTCTGCGGCCTCCCACGAGACTGAGACTGACGGGAGGAGAGCTACCGGGCAGGCCTCACACCGGAGGCCCAGGAGGGCTGCGGGAGAGGGAAGCTAGGGTTGGATGGGAGCGGTGGTTCCACTGCTGCAAGAAGGAAGCCGGGGCGGGCAACTGATGAGGAACAACCACTTTGGTCAAAGAATCTTCGATTTAAATGTCAAATTTTATCTTAAGAGGCTGCAGATGCGTAACTCAGGTAAACAGAGGCGATGTTTCCGAGGGGAACAAATCGCACTGGTGTGAGCCCTTTAAACTCAGAAGCATACAGTTGCGAACTTCTAGATTCTTGGGGGGGAAAACGACTGGAAATCAGAAAGAATCAAAGTAGCTGTTGTTCCTCTCGGTGAATTTGGACGCTGAGTTGTTTCTCTTTTATGTACGTGCAACAAGACCAAAACAAACACGAAGGAATGTAGATAAGTGCATTTAGCCAGAGACCCAGATAAAGGGCAGAGGAGGGGGGCCAGAGGCCGAGACCACGGGGCACATGCTGCGGTCTGAGTGGCCCCAGAAAGCAGCCTCAGCCTCCCCTGTACTCACTTTTTGCATCTATGAGCCGCTCCCGGGGCGCCGTGTCCGAGGAGGAGAGCTGCTCCTTCACTTTGGCGATATCTTTAGGGTGCAGGTAGTCAAACAAACTCTGGCCAATCAGATCGTTCTGCGGGGAGGAAGCATTAAACCGGCAAGTCAACAGCACGTGGTGTAGAACTTCCCCAACCAGTGCCGTGCCTTTATTTTGTATTTCTAAGCGTGAGAGTTTCAAGCATTGCAAATGTGAGCACGCACACGTGTCCAATCGCTTTGCCTAGGTATAGACACAGGGAATGAGGCACCGGGAGTTTGGTTGTGATAACGCAGGAGCAGAGAAGGGCTTACTTATATTTGTAATTATATAAATAGCTCATGCTCCTCCAAGGCAGGAATCTTTCAGCGGAACGCGTTCCCCGTGATTTATTTCTGATGCCCACGAATGCCCGTGCAGGAACACAGGGCGTGGGTGCTAATTCTAAGCCTTTCCGTTCTGAAACAAGCTGTGTCAGACTATGTGCCGCGACAGCCTCATTCTTTGCAGAGAGGATAAAAACTTCCTTCGTCACTATTCTCTGAGACCAAAAAGAGCAAGACGCTCTGGGGGACCTGAAACGTTAATTTCTAATTTATGTGTTATTTTGATTTTTCAGTTACCAGCTTTCCACGCAAACACCAGCATGTGAATGAGTGAGTGGGTGAACAGACGAATGGGTGGGGGAATAAGAACTCCAGGGACAGAAGAGGTGAAAAGCGCTGCTCTAGAAACTTTCATAAATGTTTATCTTATCTGATCCGAAGAACAAATCATAAAAGGTAGGGGTTATTACAATCATTTTCTCTTAGGGGAAGCCAGGGTTAAGCAGAACTAAAAAAGGGACACCTCATCACACACACAGTGTGGGTGGATTCCCATTTTTTTTATCCTCTGGTATTAGATTGTCTGCCTTTCCTTGCTGGGCAGCCCCTCCCCCACTCCCTGCCCCCTTTAGTTGTGGGATATTCATTTCATCGCAATAAAGCATAAAGCTGCTGGGAGATCAGCGTCAAACCCGCCAGTGAGGGAAGCACGGAAATCCTAAAAGCTTTTTCTACATTTAAATTCATTCCTCTTTGAAGAAATTAAGAACTTTCTGGAAGAAGCCTTGGGCATGGGGGTTACAATACAAGCATTTTACATGACTTGTATATTCTAATTATTCTGGAAAGGGGAGGTGACCTCTCTGGCGGCTGTGAGGCTGCCCGCCACCTCTAGACCCCGGAGCAGTACCTGGCTGTAGTTGAGGATCTTGAAGACAGACTCTGAGACAAAGAGTATCTTCCCTCGGTCACATCCTACGACAAACAAAAATCCATCTGCTGCCTAATCAGGAGAAATGGATAATCAATTTATCACACTTTAGGAAACACGATCTGTAATCACTCTGATCGCAAATAAGGATTTCTTTGGTACGTATCCAAAGCACGGAACTGCGCTCATCAACCGTAAAATTCTCTCCACGGCAGACATATCTCATCTAATGACTACAAGGGGACAGTCCAGCTGAAGTCATTTCTTCAATGCCGAATTCACTTTAAGAATTCTCCTTGGAGAATATGAAGGTCCGGCGAAGTCCTATTTTATTGCTTTAATTGTAACGGTCTGTGCAGAATCACAGACTCTAGGATTGGAAGGAAACGTTAAGATCAAAATCCCCTCTCCAACATCCTGGCCACCATCTGTCCTCAACTTGGACACTTCCACTTACAGAGCGCTGTCTCAACATTTGGGGCGGTGTGCGGTTTGTTTGTGGTTTTTATGCTGCGGGTCTGGGGAGGTGCTGGGTAACTAGCATTGTTTTTACCCCCACCCCCAAAGGATTCCAACGTACACAGGGTTGAGAACTGCTGCTCTCAAATATCATTCCTCCATCCAGGGCCGGGCTGCTTATATCCCAAGAGAGACAAAAAAGCAAAGCCAAAACGTCCCCCCTACATTCTTTTTACCTCTTCTTTACTTTAAATACAGGTAAAAATCTGAAGTCCCAGTGAAGGCAGGTATGGAGACAAGATGCTGTTTATTGGACCGAAGTGGATAAATACCAAAGTGTCCGAGAGCTCAGGCTCCACGGTGTACACGTGTGTGAATCCTACCCACGAGTCTGCAGCTGGACAACTACCCAGCTCCCACAGGGCTCCCTCCCCACCCCGGGCTGGGGAGGTCACATACCCGCTCCTGTGCTCGCCCCTACAGTTCTGATTCAACATCTTGCTTCGTTCACTAGTCCTTGGTCTGTTCTTTGGCCAACCCTAGAGAAACTCTAGTCCCTGTTCCACAGAAGGGCCTTTGGGGATGTAACTGAGTTCAAAGAACTCAGAAATGAATTCATGTGCCAGAGGCCCAATAATGGCGCATGCACCTGTGCAGAGACGCAAGCAGGAGGGGCCGAATCGCTGCGGCGGAGAATGAGGGAGGTGGCTCAGCCGGACGGGAGCTGCGGGTGGGCTTTTCCAGAGCTGGCCCTCGGTGCTGGCAGGGGACAACATCGGGGCAGGGGACGACAGTGGAGAGGAAGAGCCTGTCCCAGCCCCATCTGCTGGAAGCCCCATTCTGTCAGAAAATAAGGTATTAATAACTTTGCCTTCCCTGGCAGCCCATCTCACACCTAGCAAGAGGAGTGCTTTGGGGCTTTTTGTTGATGAAGTGAGGTGCCACAAAAGGGGCCTGTGACATCCTGGAGGGAATGCTGGGCCTGAAGCCCTGACCTGAGCAAAGTGGGTTCCAGCACCTCCAGGGAGAGAGTGGGCTGCAGAGGCCAGCGTAGGGGAGGCTCAAAACGTTCGGGCTTTCACTTTGCCACCAGGGGAAGGAGCCGGGGCCCAGGGAACAGCAGACGAGCAGAGACTAGGAGGAGGCCACCAGCAGGGCCAGGCCACAGGAGGACGAGGGCCAGCTCACTCTCGGGGGGAGGACAGGGTCAGTTATAGGTGACACAGAAGTCCCGGGGGGGTCTGCCTCGTTTTCAAAACATGGGGGGGGAGGGTGGAAGATCCGGACGTTACAAACTAATCCGGCTGACCGCTCCCTGACACGCTCTTTGCTGAAGACATCCTGAAAGTTCTTAATAAAGAAAGCAGTCGGAACTGGTAAGCAAGAGCAGAAGTCCACCTTCTGCCACCAAACGTTTCAAACCCCATCTGAGCGGACCCTGCCTTCTGCTGAAGCAAATTCCTGGGACCTGGGCAGGAATTCCTGGAAGGGGCAGGCGTTCTTTGGTACGTCATAGCCACAGACACGTGCCAGGGAGGGGAGCAAGGTTCCAGCGGGGAAGACAGATCAACGCTGATGCCTTTGGGCACAGAGGCACAGGAAAGGCAAGGCCAACACGAAGCATTTAGCTTAAGCAGCACTGAAATCCTTGTCTCACACCCTGATGACGCGGGCATCGGATACGAAATTTAGAGAAGTTATTAAGCATTCATCATTACAAAAGGAGCTAATTCATATATATTATATACATAAATACGGAAAAACATATAGATGTGTTATATAGAATATGAACTTCACGTGTTTTATATATAGGCGTTCAAAACAAAACACATTTGTACATGTACCTATACATGTAATTTTTTTTCCTTAAAAACAGCAAATTAGGAGTATGGCAATCAGGGCCAGCCACGTTAATTCGTGGGGCCCAGTACAGACTGGAAACGCAAGGGCGCTTGTTCAAAAACGAGGGCCTTCCAGATGCCAACAGCAGAGCGCTAAGCCAAGCCCCAGGCCACATGCGGCCGCGTAGGTTATGCACCCGTGAAGCCAGCCCCGGTGGTCTCTCCAGAGATGCTGCAGACATGGTTTACGTCTTCATTCAGCAAGGCCCCCCTGAGAACAAGGACATCTTCGTGAAGAAGGATGGACAGAGGCGGGCAGATCTGTGTCTGAGTAACCGTGCCCTGAGGGTGGTGGCCAAAGGGCCACTCCGAACTTGTGGGGACGCCCTGGCCCCCGTCTAATGTGTTTACTGTTGACTTGGATTTACCTGGAATGGTGCCATGCACATAAAACAAAGCCTCAACAGGATCTGTTGTGTTAGTGCATGAAAGACACAGAAGGCAGGCCTAGCAGATCTATTAAGTCACAAGAGGCTCCAAAGGATCACGGACAATAAACTGCAATGTAGGACCATCCGATAAATAGATTTTGAAAGAAATAAAAGAGAAGTTCAAAAGAACTCAGTGCACCTATACAGGATGGAGAACACCTGGCCGAACAAGAGACGGGGAGGGACAGTAGTACAGCTTCCCAGAGCGTGGCACTCATATGATGGCTCTTTGGCAAAGAACGCACCAGAACCATTCCACCCCAGGCCAACCAGACCACAGCTGAAGTTCTGTGCCACCTCTAAAGGAAAATCTAGCCAACGAATGTGGCTCTGCAAAGTGTGTGTGGCAAATGCTGATGGCGGGCCAATTCCTAACCCCCTTCTCTCTTGCTGGCCTCTGCCACGGAGATTGGACAAATCTAAATCCTTGGCCTGAAGCTAGGGGTGATCAGGTAACATCTCCTGGAGAAGCTGACATCTACTATGAAGCTTTCAGGAAGGCGTATCCTTTCTCGATAGGAGGGACAGCTGGCCTGGACCCTCCCCTGCCCCTGGTTTCTGGCTAGCGGCCGCGCTGAGGAAACAAGCTGTACGCTGGGTCAGCAGGGCTGTCCGGGAAGACAGAAAGAGCCTGATCCGTCTGCCCTCGTTGAGCCACTGCGCAAACTCCTTGTGGCCCCGCCGCGGGACCAGCTACGTTTGAGAAACACAACCCTGTTTGTTCATTAGGTCATCTGTTCCTTGCAGCGGAAAGCTTTGCAATTCAGACAACCTATCAGGAGGGGACGGATAGAGAAAGCTGGAGTGAACACACAGACCAGAGGCACAGAGGACCGGAAGGCAAAGTAGAGCCGGAAATGATGGTGACGACGGAGTAGCCTGTATCCTAAGGCTTGGCAAACGCCTGCTCAAAGAAACGGGCCCAGATGCCGTCAGGCCTTAGCAAGCAAGGCCCACCCTGGCTGTGGGGGGTTGGAGGCTGCTATCGCTCCCAGTGAGATTTTTCTAGTTTCCTTTTTACAGTTTGCAAGAGGACGGGTTTCTGAATCCAGTTTGTTTCTCTTTAGTTTCCAAGTGGATCCCACTCTCGCCAGAGGCAGACCTAATGCTGCACGGCGCCACCTCAATGGCCTCTCTGCAGAGACGAGCAAAATGAAGCATGCGCTTCAGTCAAGAGGGGAAAGCCTCACCTCCCCCATTTCTTCTTCTCCTCGGGCAGAGGAGTCTCTGGAAGCCCTGTTGCTTTGATGGGATGCTGGCGTAAAGATGTACGCGGAGGCTTTGTGCGAGCGGTTAAGTGAGGAGAAGGGAAATTCTCCGTTGTTATCAGTCTCCGCCCCTTTCTAAAACCTTCACTCAGGAATGGGATGCTTAACCACCCATTTTTAACAAAACCCTGCCTCCTCTGAGGCACAGGTAGCCCGGGCCTTCAAGCTTTGTCTAAGCAACGGTGGAAGGGGAGGAGAAAGACCCCAGGGAATGAATGTGAAGACCGTCCAGACAGACAGACGGAGGCGGAGACGAAGTGGGCCTCAAAAGGTGTTCAGACATCAAATTCCCACACGTGGGCACCTCACTCAGAAATGTGTCAAAGTGTGGACAAAACCATCACCTGATTGCAACATACCCTGAGAATGAGGTGTTTCAATTCATCATCTGACAGAAAAGTTGGTTTGTAGTTCGCTTCTGTGTATGGATTGGTGGCACCTGAGGGAGGGAAAAAAAAAAAAAAAAAAGAAAGAGAAAGAGTTGGTACCCTTTCTACTCAGGTAATGTCTCGTTCCACATCACTGCCTCCAACCTTCTGGATGTGGCCAAGTCCCTACCACCCAGGACTGCAATCTTATCTTCTTTCTCCTCAACAGACACAGGGGGCTAGAGGGGGCTTCAGACAGAACCCACCGTTGCCCACGGGGGACCTGACGAGTTTGCTCTGGTCACTGTACGGGAGCCAAGAGGTAACAGACCGAAGTAAAAATCTGTTTCCACGAGAGAAGGCAGCTCTGGAAACCAACCCACAGAGGCTCCCGGAAGGGTCCCCTCCTCCCAGGATCTACATTAAATGGGTTGTCTAGCAGTCCCTCAAATCCACGCTCCCAGCCTGCCTGGGAAATCATCCAGTCTGCCAGGCCCTGAGTAAGTGAATACATTGTAGAAGGCATCTAGTGGGAGTTCTTCATCAGGGTGAGGCAACAGAGCTTGGCACTCCTTCCGTGAGCCACGCTGGCTCCTCTAGCATGGAAAGGGGACATTTAAAAGGCCATCAGTCTGGCATCTTACAGAACAAGGCCAGCAGCTAAGGACCTGGAATCTGCAGAATGGTTAGAACAGCGAAGCAATAAAATGGAAAAGATCCGTAACCATTCCAAGTACCGTAGTGAAGGAGGGAGACAGGATGGGTCTGGGATTTTCAGATCAACCAACAAGGCACATACGGAGCCGCATCCCTGTTCTTTACGGTAACTCGACGTTTGTCACTCGTTTCCTTCCGCTTTAATAAGACTTAGCTTCTAGTAATCGAATCTCTATCATAGGAAGCTTTAGATGCCATTCTCACAGCACAGGACATAACATGGTCATGTCTGAATAACACTCAGAAGTCAGACAAAACCGACCACTCCTTATTTCTGGTGGCTTTGTGGAAACATAAAGACTCAAGTCTTTTACCACGCAGGTCACAGGTCTGACTAAGCACCCGCTTTCAAATTTCCTCGGACGGTCCAAGACTGGCTGTGGAAAATGCCAGGAATAGCATTCGCTGAAGTTGCCCGATACACCGCAGATTCCTCCTGTGGTTTGGATAAGTCACTTCCACATTTCTGCCTGTTTTCTCACCCACCCCACATTCAGAGAAGAAGGAAAATTCTGCCTCCCTCACAAAGAGTCTATCTGGCTTGGGAAAATTCCAGGAACATGAAAATATCATCAGTGTTCATCCCTGAAAGTAAAACGCAGCAAGAACCATCAACCAGTGACTCACTCTTTAGAGGAGCCATGAATTCTCCTCTTCAAAACGGAAACAGACTTTTCTGTGTCACACTGTATGGGTGGGGTCCAGGCACACACATATGCCAAATGGACATCAGCAGTGTCCTCTTTGGCGTGCGTGTAGCTTGATTATCATGTACACATGCAGACACGTGCACAGAGCACAGCCTCTACCCGTCACGTCTATTGCTGGAAATTACACGCCTGTTACTCAAGGCTACACAGTGGCCAACGACTGACAGTGCCTTGGGGACTCGGGAACATCCTAGGCCAGGGTGCTAAAGTTTCTGGGCAAAGGCATGAAGAATAAAGCCCCAGGTCTCACCTCGTAATGTTTTCATGTGCTGAACAGCCATCCTTAGCACAGTGAGCTTATCTAATTTCCTGGACATGGCATTGCACGTAGGTACCAAAGACGCCAATTCGTCAATAAAACTGTTCATTTTGTCCCGACGCCTCTTTTCAATCTGGCTGTGAGCTTCCCTGAACAACAACAGGAAAAATGATTTCTATAAAACGAAAACGAGCCTCACGGAAGCGATGACAAAAATAAGTTAGAACTGCTTTCGACATTCGCCGGACTGGGGCACCTTTAGAATTTGTACAGTGTTTTGAACTAGACTTTTCTACTGAAGTCACCAGAAAAGTGGCTTCACTGCCAGGTCAGTATTACTATTTTTTATACTTAGCCCATATTCAGAGACATAAAGAAATGTCTTCTCAGAGTTAACTGTACTGCTCATTTCTCATTTCTTTTCCTCTTAGACTCTGTCAAGTTGGATTTTAAGACGGGTGTAGAAGGAAAGCGAAGGGAGGTGGGGGGTGCAAAGAGCAAAGCCTCCAGCACAGCCACTGGGGGGATCCTGTGGTCCCTCGGTGATCTCTGGGGTCTGTGAAGACCCCACTGTGCAGCCTGTCAAAGACTCACTGACCGAGTCACCAGGTAACAGATGCTGCCATCTTTGGACCGACGATGACCCCACCAAGATACAGCAGATGCCACATCTGTCCCAGGAGCTTCCTCTGAAGGCTGTCACACTCCCACCTCCCGGGAGTTGCTGCCTGCCGAGGCAGGAGGGCGCATTCACGGGCACACACGCTTTCCCTGACTGGCTTACCCCTGCCGTTTGGGACTGTCCCCCGTGGCGGCACGTCAGCAGTGGAAGTGGAGTTCGCTGCCAGAGCAACAGGGCCACCAAGCAGGACCTCCCACCAAGGCTGGGCTGAGAGGGGAAAGCTACCAGTCTCGGGTGAGTGCAATTCTGCAGCTCCGATTCTGTGTCATGACATAGCCTCGGATGGCCCCGGGGCTATTGCAGGAGAGCGGAGGGCCCACATGGATGGGGTCAGCGAGCATGGCTAACGGCACGAAGGACCGAATTAGAGAACCTCCTCGAGGGAGCAGGCAGCCCCCACGCCTGGGCTTGCGGCGCAACACGGGCTGCTTCGTGGGGCAAGGCCCAAGAGCAGAGTCACTGGGCCCAGTCTCTTTGGGAGGGCCCTCCGGTCAGCAAGGGGCAACCCGCTGAAGACGGTGGAGGAAAAGCTTCAGCCTTAATGGACTTCCTGCTACTTCCCAAGACCCCTTCACGTGAAACACACTTCGAGAGCCAGGAGTGAAGTATGGAGAGGGTGAGGGGCAGGCAGTCACATCAAGCCAAGGCCCCAACCCCCTTCCGCATCTCCTAAAGGATGCTTAGACGGACAGGGACCAGACAGAGCCGCCTCGGCGGTCCTCAGAGGGCCCAGAACCAGGACAGTTTACAGGGAGAAAGAGGGTCCATGCTTACCTTGTTTTGGGTTTTGTTCTTAAATACTTTTTGGTTTTTAAGTTTATTTTTATTTATTTTGAGAGAGAGATAGCAAGCAGGGGAGGGGCAGAGAGAGGAGGAGACAAAATCCCAAGGAGGCTCTCCACTGATATGGGGCTTGAACCCACAAACCAGGAGATCGTGACCTGAGCTGAAATCAGGAGCCAGATGCTTAACCGACTGAACCACCCAGGTGCCCCTACCTTGCATTTTTGATCCTTCCTTGGTGCTCTGTATATTCTAACCTGGGGGGGGTGGGGGGGAAGAAAAAACAAAAGATAAAACACAATCCCTGGGAGACTAATGGCAAAGTTATACAGCTCTGTTTTCTTCCCAGTTGAATTCATTTCCCTGCTTAATCCTGCTCATCTCTCTCAACACACGAGGGCTCTTGGCTGTTAGCCACTCTGGGGGCTGGGGGCTGCGGAGACCATCTTGAGCTCCCAGGCTCAGAGGCTCCTAGCTTATCCCCAATCGAGGACATGGGTGAAACCTACACCAACTAACACAACAAGTAATTATATAAAGAAAATGGCTATTAAGGATGAAGTTCATGACTAGGTTCATGGTACCTTCCATGAGGGTCATCTTTGTCCGTGTCCATGCTTTCTCTGAAAAAATGAGAGAACATAACTGTTTGTTAACAAAGACATACAAAACTGTTTCTTACAATATAGAAGGCTCTCATTTATCCAGAAACTAAGTAATCAGAAAGCTTAAATAGCCAGTGTTGACTATCGACTTAGAGTCCAACAAAGACAACTTGAACCTCCTACACAAGGACCTCTTCTCCAGAGTATCAAGCAAAAGCTAGGTGTCGTCTCCGAAGAGTTTGCACGTTAACATCTTTTACAACATATTTTGAACATCGGGAATACACAGCATTATGGAAATTCTTAATCAAAGTATCCAAATAACTATACTACCTCATTCCCCTCATTGTTCTGGATAAATGAGGTCCATTCATTTGCAAAACATACCAAGCCTCAAATATACGTGTGCATACATATATATTTGGGGGTGGTGGTGAGGTGAAGAGGGGGAAACCAAAGTACCCACAAAGAAGCACTGAGCAGAGCCCTCAGGCAGCTTTTCAAAGGCACTGCTACCCAATGTTCTGGTTCTCAGCAAGGTAGGGAACCCCCAGGTCCGAGGAGCTGGGATATAGGGCAGGAGTGGGGCTGAGGGTCCTGGGTCACCAGCAGGGATCTACCTCCCTTTCAGAGACTCCAGAGATCCAAGTTTCAGGGCACCTTGTGGTTCGGTAGAAAACAGATGGAAATCCTCCAAGGAAGGAGTTCCAAATCCTCCTGGGGTGAGCTCACACCCTTCTCCAGCCCCTAAGTTTACCAGGAGGGCACTGACGAACACCTGAGCTTCTCTTTTTCTTGTATCCTATTAAGAACAGAGGGATGTGGCCCTTCAAACAATGTAGTCTCAAGGGCAAAAACAACTTTCCCAGGGGCACTGAATCACACTGTAGGCATTCTAGAACAGTGGTCCAACCAGGAGCCCTTGATTTCCTCATGGGCAGGGAGTTTCTGTAGCTAGTCCTAAAGCTCAGAAGCAATCATTCAGGCCACGGAGGAAAATGAAAACTCCCCCTCCCTTTTTGTCTAGACTCATGTGTGGTCATGGAGGCCCAGATGATCATCCCAGGTGAAGAGAGCTCCACCTGACCGATCAGACTTTAACACATTAAAATTACAGGGAAAGGGATCATGGGTGCCTAATGGGGTCTCCATGAATCACCGAAGATTTGCAAACAGGGTGCATGAGGGAAACCTGGAGGTCTTGGGTGGGGACAAGGTTGGAAACCACAGGTTGAGAGAGCAGAAGTCTTAGAAGGCACCAGTGACTCTATCAGCACTTGCCTAAGACAAGTGGTCCCTGGAGAGCGTCTCCTGGCCTCCCTGCTGGGAGTGACTACACCCTCTCCGTACTCACACCCACTCTCCATCCCCTGGGCGGTTGCTTGCTCAATCATCTGGGGTCACTTACATATTAATCATAGCACCTCCTAGTGGGCATCTGACCTTCAGCCACTGTGCTCCCCAAATTCGACCTGTGAACTTCAGCAGAAAGGACATCTGCTGTAGGGGAGACACCTCCTTGGAGATTTTCCCTCATTAAACAAAAGAAAACCTCTTAAGTGGACATTTGGATGAGATTCCACGCAGTTGCCTCAACAAAACAAAACGTGCCTTTGAGTGTTCTACGCAGCACCCTACTGCCTGGGGGTTTGTACAGATACAGAAGAGTTGACTAGAAGTGTGCAAATTTACTTACTCAAAAGAAAAGTCATCAAGTCTAAAAAGAAACAAAAGTACTATTTAATATAACAGGTACATACTAATTTAAATAATGTTTCAGGACAGTATCAGTGTTCCTACAGTGTTTTGGGAGAGGACCTGTACTTATTTCTTCTACAAACACAATGAAGCGGCTGAGGTCTTCCTCCGAGAGAGGCCCTCCGGCAAAGTTCTCTTTGAAATCACCGAGATTACATCCATAGGCTTAGCCAGCTTGCTCAAAAGAGCCAAGGATGACGAAGGAAGGGGTGAAAGACCCAACTCGGCTTTAAGGTTCTTCCTTTTCCCTTGACGTGGAACAGTGTGGGGACAGGAGGGGGTTCGTAAGTGCCTCAGCAATGCTGGAGGCTGCCTCCTGCTGACAATCCATGGGGAAGAGAAAGAAAGAAAAAAAAAAAAAAAAGCCAATCGTGTGGCCACCTAGACTTGGATCTTTCATTTCCATCCCTTTGCACCAAGAGGACCCCTTCTTCCGGGAGGAATGGTAGATGGCCCCTCGATGTTCCGGAAACGGACACCAGGTTTGGCCAGAGGAACATGAACCCTGAAGGGCTTACTGGTAGTCGGTGGAGCTGCCTTTCCGCTTGCGGTTGCAATCCGTGCCGCCGGGGCCCAGGGGGCTGGAGAGGAGGTCGGTGGTGCCCGGGGACATGAAGTCACTGATTGTTGAAGAAATGTCCATTCTCTGGTCGGCCATTGGAGGTCGGGACCTAGCACAAGGAGGCACAAAGGCGCATTTGTTGCCACGTGCTCTTCTCACACGGTGGCGGGCCAGGGTGGTCTGGTGGAGGGCCGGGTACTTGTGTATAGCACTAACACCGCTCCCACCCAGCCAGCTGGAACAGGGACGTGGCAGAAAGGAAAGAGCGTCGTTCAGACTTCATGAGTTATGGCCGAGCATTTAGGTTCACCTGCTCACTGTTCTGGTGAAGACACAAAGCTCAGAGAAACCGGGTGGCTTCTCCCGTGCTACGGCAGAACCCAACACGCTAGGAGTTCTCGCCCAGAGCTCCTACCTCGGAGGGGACCCGCTATTCCCTGACGGTTCGATTTTCTTCCAATCCATAAAGCAAACAGGAATCCCTAGTTATCTTTGTATTTTTGTTACAACTTTTGAAAAAGTGAGGGGAAAGCAGAAAATATCCTTTCTCAGACTTGAAGTCTCTCTTGGGAGCCAGGAAAATATGGTCCCTCCCTATCACCGGGCCAGGCAAAAATCTGTCCCGTCTTTCCCGGCTGTCCGTGGTACCCCACATCCCCTGCAAGGAAAAGCTGCATGAGGATATAGAGACCTTGTAGAAAACTTTGCAAAACACCTTGAGAATTCACATTTCAAAAGCGTGGAGTGAGCCGGCCCAAAAGAGAGGCTGACAAGTACCTTGCAAGGGACTGCAAATCCAAGCCGAGTTGAGAGGGCCGCGCACTGCCCGAGGACGGGCCGAGCTCCACACCACGTGACCCGGGCGCTCACTCCCTCTCCCTGGGCTCAGGTTGCTTCATCTGCAAAGCAAGAGGGGAGACTGTGAGGCCGTTTCCAAGACGATGGTCACGGCCACAGATTAGTGCACCAGGGTTAGGAGTGGGCCAGCTTTTCACTTGCGGGGCCACTGCTGGAGGGAACATCTTTGTGCTCTATCCCCAGGCAGCTGAGCTATGATTTCTTAGGACAAATCTAAAAGCATGACAGAAGGGACCACACATAGTATGTCTGGGTACGTTCTGGAACACCGTGCTTCAGCAGAGCTCCAATAATTTATATCCCCAACAAGAGTGCCTGTCAATCTGAAGAAAAAAAAACAAATCCCCATTGGTTTTTACTTGCATTTTTAAATGATTACGGATGGTGTCCCTATGTTTATAGGCATTTCTCTGGTTTCCTTTGTGCCCACTCATGTCCTGCTTTTCTACCGTATTTTCTTCAGTATGGACGGGCCTCCTAACTCATGTTCACCTGGACACCTGAACCTGCTGGAAGGAAAGCACACAATGAACTAACTGCCCTCACTTTCTTTTTTTTTCAACGTTTTTTTTTTTTTTTTTTTTTTTTATTTATTTTTGGGACAGAGAGAGACAGAGCATGAACGGGGGAGGGGCAGAGAGAGAGGGAGACACAGAATCGGAAACAGGCTCCAGGCTCCGAGCCATCAGCCCAGAGCCTGACGCGGGGCTTGAACTCACGGACCGCGAGATCGTGACCTGGCTGAAGTCGGATACTTAACCGACTGCGCCACCCAGGCGCCCCAACTGCCCTCACTTTCAATCCACGACCTCTCACCACGGATGCCAGTGCTGCCGGTGGCCCTGGAATCCCCTTCTCCGCTCCTGGGAACATCACACCTGCTCTTTTGTCCCCATCCGTACTCTCGGCTGATACTTTCTGCTCTACTTCACTGAGAAAAGTGAGCACATCTACGGCCCACCTACAAGCTGCTGCTTAGGACCCTCTGCCCCCGAGGGGTGGGGACTCCATCCTCTCCCACTACTGAAGACCAGCCCTCCCGAAGTCTCGCCCTGCCTCCGACCCTGCACCATCCACTTTCCCCCCTCTACTGGATCACTCTCCTTTGGATAAAAACACACAACAACTCTCCTCTTGAGGAAAAAACAAACGCTTTGTTGAACTCTATGCCCTTCTAGTCCCTACCTCATTTCTCAGTTTCCAATTCCTTTCCTTTTACTTGCTATAAACCAACTCAAATTGGGCTTTTGTACCCATCATTCCAACAAGACAGCCCCCGTTAGGTTCCCCAGTGACCTCCTCGTTGCTAAATCCAGTGGCTGGTCCTACATTCCCTCCCTAAGTGCCCCATCCCAACACCTGCTGGAGCTGATCTGTCCCTCCTCATTGGCTCTCGGCCTTGGGGAGGCCAAGTTCTCATTGTCCCCTTCCGCTTCACTGGGGCACCTGTCCCCTGATGGGGTCTTTTGTTGGTCCCTCCTCCTCTCTCACCCCTACATTGGGGTCCTGCGAATGTCATCACACTTCCTGTGTTTATACCCACTTCCTAAGAGGTCTGTGTACTTTCATTGCTTTAAATATGATCCACGCTAGAAGAACTCCCAAATATATACCTCCAAGCCTGGACATCTCCTCAATTCCAAAGTTATGACTGTTTCCCGGATGTCTCCCTTTGAATAGACAACAGAGACCTCAAACTCAAGTATCCAAACCAAACCCCTGGTCCTCCCCAAGCCAGGCCCCCTCGTGATGCTCACATCAATGGTACTTCCATCCTTCTCAACGCTCAGGCCCCAAACCTAGAAATCATCCCAACTCCTTGCTTCCTTTCACAGCCTGCACCAGATCCATTAGACAATCCCATCAGCTAACCTTTTTAAAAAACATCCAAATTCAACCACTTTCCCCCATTCTCTTTTCTATTTCTGCTCAAATGTCACTTTGGCAGCGAAGCTTCCCTGAATGTCCACAGCAGCACCAGTCCCCTCTAACCGCCCCACCCTGCTTCATCTTTACCCACAATCCTTATCAATAATCTATTTACTAGCTTCCTTTCCATTAGACTAGAAGCGTCAGAAGGGCAGGGATTTGGTTTAGTTCATAGCTTACACCCTAGTAGCCTAGAACACTCTCTAGCATAAAACTCAATAAATAGGGGCGCCTGGGTGGCTCACTTGGTTAAGCGTCCGACTTCAGCTCAGGTCATGATCTCATGGTTGGTGGGTTCAAGCCCTGAGTCAGGCTCCGTGCTGACAGCTCGGAGCCTGGAGCCTGCTTCCGATTCTGTGTCTCCCTCTATCTCTCTCTGTCCCACCCCCAATTGAACTCTCTCTCTCTCAAAAATAAACAATAAAATTTTTTAAAAAATTAAAAAAACTCAATAGATGTTGAATGAATAAGTTTGTATGTTAGGAATATTCATTCTTGTATGTCATAGATGTCATAAATATCAGCCCCCTTTTGGCCTTCTAACTTTGCTTACAGTATTTGTAGGCACAGTTAAAAGTAACATTAAAAAAAAGCCTTTTCTCAGCCCCAAAATACAAATGCCCTCTTTACTAATATTTTTGTAACTTTATTTAGCTCTTTATCCATTTGGAAATTATTTTTGATACACTACTTACGGTTGGAAACTTATTTCCGTCCAATGGATAGATAACTGTGCCAACACCATTTACCAGACCTTCTGTTACCTGTCATTTGAAAGGCCACCTTTATTGGTTTATTGTCCTATTCCATTCCTTTGACCTAGTTACTTCCAGTCCAGTCCTATGCTATTGTGGCTTTATAATACATTTTAATATTGGGTAGAACAAAATCTTCTCCCTCTTACTACTTTTCATCTTCAGAATTCCCCGGTTATTCCAATGTATTCCTTGAGAAGCAGGTTATAATCGTTTAATCAGATCAACAGTGGCTGCCATGATAATCCTCATTATTACTGACAGTAGGAGAAGGAGACCAAGGAGGAGTAGAGTCCTACCCTCGGGGTCTCGGCGACCCTCTGGGCTGCGGGTCAGTTGCGGGGTGCCACGTCTAGCCCCCACTGTCTCTTTGTGAACAGCCAGACGACAGCCTGAGGTGGACTATTCCAAGTTCCAGGGCTCCTGGGAGAAAGCACCCTTCCCAAAAAGAACTCCCATGGGAACTGCCAATGACAGCAGGTGGGGGGGTTGGGGAGGTGATTTATTACCTGAAGTTAGAGTTCTTAAAGCTCAGATCCACTGCAAGAGAAGCAAGGGGCCACGGGGCTTATCGGTCACCTCAAAGCGATTTTCATGTTTTGTAGTTTCCTTTTGGGCAGTCAACTTCTTCCGGAAACCTACAGTGGGGCCCACAAGAAAAGAACACCCAGCCAGGTCACTTGGGGGAAGATAAACCGAACGATCTCCTGTTGGCTAAGGGACACGGGGGGGCGAGCTCCCAACTCCTGGTCAGAGGCTCACAATCCCAGCCTCCAGCTGCCTATTAAACCCAACTGCGGACACATGAAGGAAGTGGGCAGGCGAGATTTTTCTACGAAAAACAATGCTTTTTAAGTGATTAAACATGGATTCCTAGACGTGCCTTTAAGAGAAAGAAGATTAGCTGTACTTTTCGTTTCTCCTACTGGCTCTGTGTCAGGCACTGTTCTCACCGCATCACGTAGATTAACTTATTTACACCCCAAAACAACCATGAGGTAGACGCTACAGTTTTCTTCACTGTACCGATGAGAAGGCTGAGGCAGAGAGAGACGTGAAGACACTAGCCCAGGTCACACAGCCGTGGGGCCCCATCGCCGCTGAGGACAGCCTCCGCTCTCTCCCAGGTGAAGAGCCGTCCGAGCGCAGACAACAAGGAACAATGGAAAACAGGCCTTCAGGAAACACTAAGCCAAAGCACGTGTGCACAGGGCCAATATCTGAGACTGCTAGAGGCAAGGTAAGAGGTTTATAGGAAATGCCCGTGAAGCTCATGTACAGAGTCTGGGCACCTATAGCTAAGGGGAAACGCAATTCGGAGAAGTTGCTTGTGTTATCAAATGGCCTGCCGCCCTGCCCTTCTCCTACTGGCGGGAGACGGGTCTCTTCTCGGGCCTGTGGTCCCCGCGTCTAGAAGGAACTGGCTCTAAAGGAAGAGGGCCACACCTGCGCTCCCATTCCCTTTCTGGAGATGGCAACATCAGGTCTTGAGTGGGCCTTTCCTGACCTTTCTGAAGCAAAAATTCTGGAGTTTCACAGTCTGCTGGCTACTTCTTGCAGCCTTTGGAATACCTTGGTCTTGAACGTCCAGAAATAGGGCTGCTTTTGTCCTCTTGACTTAAGCTTCTGTGCGGTCTGATTCAGACACCCTCACTGACCCGGGTAGCCACAGTCTGGACACGTGCAAACAGCAGGACAGGATTTTGGGGTTCTAGTCCCTAAGCCTCAGCTGAACAGCCCATGGACACCAAGTCCCCAGGGCAGTGCTGCCCAAGCACTTAGCCTCCAAGAGTGTCTTCACCACGCATGACTCGGATGGCGGCACCAGGGCTCGTCTGGAGCCCCCCCACCTTTGCAAGGACCCCTCTCACAGTTACCTGTTGTCTCTTGGAGCTCCCTCCCTGGGCTCCGTCTGATTCCCCACATGGGTCCCACGCTCTCCTCCAGCCCCCAGATGAGGACCCACCCTGGGCACCCCCTCCTTCCCTCACCCTGCTTGCCCTCTGACAGATGGGCCACTGCCTCCCTCCATGCCGTTCTCTTCCCCAACCTGGGCCCTCCGTACTGTGGTCACAGATAGGATCCCCCCCTTATTTAAAACACTTCAGTAGCTCCTCCCCTGCTCTGCCCCAAGCCTTCCAGAAACTCCCTACCAGGAAACATCAAACCTCCACAACAGGTTGGTTGGTTGGTTGGTTGGTTGCTTGCTTGCTTGCTTGCTTGCATTTCCTGCCCCGCCCAGCCCTCCCCATCTGATGCCTAAAGCTCTAGGCACTTAAGTTCTCAAGAGCACGTGACCTCCACTGGCCCACGCTGCTTTGCCCTTTACTAATTGGTCACCCGGTGAACGGCTCTCCTTTCAAGTGCCTTCAGGTTGAAGGCATTTCTGGCTCCCCCGAGAGGCCTTCTGGCTCTGCCCATGCTGTTCTGACCCTTCTCTTCACACCTGTGGCCCCTCCACTCTCTGCCCCGCCTCCGTGATCTCACTATTAGGGAGTCCCCTGGTACCGCACCTCACTCTCTTTCCCTCACTTCTCCAAAACTTAGATGAAGGCTCTCAGTACCAAAGCCCATATGAAATTTCTTATCTGGATCAGTTGTTCCAATACTCAAATTTCCTTTATAGAAATAATGAATGCTCCCACAAATGCTGGCACTATATTTTGCAAAACAAAAATCAGAAAGGCCTTTCCCGTATGCTTGGACAAAGTAAGGAAGCTTGAATCAGCTGTGACAAGTATTTCTGGAAAGCTGTCTTCTCTCCAAGAAGGTGTTCTTAGATGTAAGACAATGAAACAACAAAAGAAAACCCCTCTTTCTGTGATTTCTTCCGATAGAGAACTGAGCCCAGGGAGGGAGCTCCAAGAGACAACAGGTAACTATGAGAGGGGTCCTTGCTAAGGGGAGCTCCGGGCCAGCCCTGGTGCTGCCATCGAAGTCACACATGGCAAAGACACTCTTGGGGGAGCCTGGCCTGGAATCGGGGACCCCATGTGTGTCCACTTCTGAGCTGGAGACTTCCAAAGGAGGGGGAGGTTCACCGGATGTCAGAGGAAGCAAGGCACAAAGAGACTTGTGCAGTGTGCTTGGGGAGAGCTTGATGGTACCCTCAGTAACCCCTCAATCCCCTCGTGCTCCTTGGAGCTCAGGAAGAAGAATCTCAGGGGCTCCATACAAAGGAGCACAGGGCTGGGAGGGGAGTCCCAGCCTCGGCTAGCCCCTGCAGAGCACCTTGGCAGCTGAGAAGGGTGAGGGTGAGCCGAAAGCCGCAGAAACCCACACGGGTCATCGACGAGAGGATGAGAAACCCACCCATGTCATCTATAGGAGGATGACCACATTGAAGACCACCGATCGCAGACCAGGCGTCTCTCTCTGCTTTCCCTCCTCCTTGACCCAGTACCCCAACGTGCTACAAGAAGGGGAGGGGGCGTGTAGCTTGCATTATGGTTCCAGCTGTTAGCCTCCCCTCCCTGCGAGGACAGTGTGCAGGACGTCCCAGTGTTGGCCCTGCCACGTGATTCTCCTTGATGGATGAATGCCAGCGGAAGGGACGGCCTCAGCTTTCTAAAAGAATCTTTACCACGTGTTCCTTTGTGCCGAGAGCGGGAATTTCCCGGAGCGAGGCTCCTCCTTTCGCGGAGGTCCCGGATGGATAGAGGCACGAGGAAGAAATAAAGCTTTGCTACTGGGAGCCACTGAGAGGCTGAGGCTGGGTGTCACTAGGGAGACCAACTCTTCTGTTTGCCTCAGACCTTCCCACTTTAGCACCGCAAGTCCTGCCTCCCAGAAAACCCGTGTCCCCCACAAACCAGGACAGTCGGTCACCTAGTTCCTACCGCTGCATCTCTCACCCATCCGAAGCAGACCGACACAGGCAGGACGAAGGAAGCACAGACGGGATCCTGGAGCCACTGACGGATCCCCTGATCTGGGAGGAGGGAAGGGACAGGGATGTTCACACTGGACTAGTTTCATCTTCACAATAACCCATCCGTGAATTGTGGTCATTATCCCCATTTTCCAGGTGAGGATGGAGGAGGCAAAGCTAACTTGCTTAAGATAACGCAGCTGGCAGGTGGGGACGGAAGCCCAAGTGTGCCCGGCTCCATGCTGGGTCTTCTGACTACCACACCACTGCCAGTGCCGTCTCCAAAACCACCCCCAGCCCCAATCCAAGCATTCCTGGAGCAGGCATGAGGGGAAGTAAGAAAAGGCAATCCTAGTTCAAGACAGCTACAGAACCTGAACCAATAGGTTTGTCTCTGGGCTTCCTGGCAGCCAGGGCAGAGAAGGAAACGTCCAGCCCTCACACTGGCTGGGAAGCGTATCCTCCGGACAGACCGACCAGGGAGGGGTATCTGTCAGGGAGGTTTATGGGACCTGAGCAATGCCGGGCCTAAGGGCTCTGAGGCAACAAGCTTTGTGAAAGAAGAGAGTGCTTCCTCCTCTTAAAATGGGACCTCAGTGAACACCTGCCCCGGCCTGCCCCTACCCTCAGGTGTGACAGCTGATGGTGCTCTGTTAAGCCACGTTGTGAAGCCCCAGTATGTCACTAGGGTGGCAGTGTTTGATGGCGTGGCTTAATAAGAGGGTGTGGCTTAGGAAAATATGGACGCTAGGGAATCGGCATCCTCGATTACCCTACTAGCTGTATGCTTACTGATTTGATTCCTCAAAACCCCAAGCCTTCCAGTAAGGGCCCCTGCATGGCCATCTCTGTGTCCCACAACCTTCAGGGGCCTGCCCTGGGCACAGAGGTGTTCCAGAAGTACTTTCCCTCCCTGCCTACCCCCCCCCCCCCGACCAACCCCAGAGGGCCATGGCAGGTGGCCCTTGGTCCCATCCTCCACGTTCTCCACGATGTGGTGCTGGGGCCTGGCTCCAAGTTTACTGAGGGAATGGATGAGGAGCTGCTCTAGTCCGTTCAGGTGGTGGTGGTCTCTGAGCAGAGGCAAGAGGCTGGAGGGGCTCTGTCTCCTCTGCAAGTCCCTGGGCCCTCCATGGTCCCTATGACAGCCTGTGGGGATTTCAGTTGCCTTGCTTTGCAACAGATGCATTTAGAGAATGTTCGCCCAGTAAGGCCAGGTGCTTTGAGCCTAAGGTAACAGGTGTTTGCATCAGGGTCATTTAACGAGGATTTGTCTAGCCCCTACGGCACCGGGGACACAGGGAGGAATCAGCAGTCCTAATGTTCAAGATCCCCTCAATCGAGCTGGAGAGACAGGATCTAAATAAAGACATGACTGCATGCTCGCTGCAAGGGGCGGAGCCAGGCTTACACTTGCACAAACAGCACAAGTCCGGGATGTGCCTCTGCCGTGGTAAGTGGCAGAGATCTGCGGAGCCGTTATGACAAACTTCCAGCAGGTGGCAGTCAAGTGTCTTGAGGAAGGAGGGCCTTTCTTCCCTAGCTGTGAGGCAAACGTAAGGGACAGGAGCAGAATGGAGGAGGAAAGACTTAGCTTAGGGGCTGGTGTGTGTGTGTGTTGTGTCGGTGAGGGAAGGAGAAGGAACCAGGGTGGCGGTGAAACTTGAATTAGGGGCTGCAGATGCTTGCCTGGTGGACTGGGCTGTTGGAAGTCTGTTCTGAGCTGGGGAAAAAAGCACTGACCGTGGCTGTCAGGGGCCAGGGGATCCCTGTCTGTGGCACCTGTGGACAATCCTGCTGGTAGCTCTAGATGCTTGGGAATCCCGGAATCAAGCACAAATCAAGGAGGCTGCGTTTGGAAGCACAGGGCTTGGAGGGCCAGTTGAGAGGGTCTCACGGGGGCAGGATTTGTAAGTCCTGGGGAATTCTGTGAATGAACACAAGGCTGGTTCTTGTGGAAGAAGTCTTCAACAAGATCAATGGAACAGAACCTACAACATCCCAGTCTCCAGGGGCTACTGGGGGCCCTTAGTGGGATTCAGAGATCTCATGAAGAGTCACGAGACAGAGCACGCACCTCGCCCAGCACAAGGGCTTAGTAAATGTTTGCTGAATGAATGACAAAAGAGATGCCTTCTTAGACCTTCGCCAAGTCTATTACTGAAGTCTAGGAAGAAGAACCTTTCTTCTTCTTTTTTTTTATTGTATAGAATAAGAGAGCCTGGCCCTAAAGACTCAGAGGGAAGAACACTATTTCCACCAGAAAACTTACTGCCTGAAGTTGAAGAAAGTTCTGGAAAACTTCCGCATCTTGTTCTAAAGGAAACCAAAGGATGCAGTGCTGTTATTTCGTGGTAGAATCAAGACACTGGTGTGAGGGAGAGCAGACGGGGAGGTCTGGGAGGCTCTCTGAGTTCCAGGTCAGGGCTGTGGATGGAGGCAGGCTGGCCCAGCCAGCAGGGGTGGACCCAAGGAGGGTTGAGACTCTGAGGAGAAAAGGGATATGCCTTCTCTGAGGATGTGGGCAAGGTGAGAGAAAAGGGGAAGAATACTGAGCAGGTGTTTCTCCAGAGCCGGTGGATCAGGCATGTGACGTCCTTGGCACTTTCACAAGCAGGGGCTGGGGAAGAGCTGAGACTCTCCCCCTGGCAAGGGGCAGGTGGGGCGTGGACAAAAGACGAGATCATGGGCACATGAGGAGGGAGGGCAGGGCAGCGGTCAGTGCAGGGCCTCTGGAGCCAGACGGCTGGGTTCAAATCCCAGCTCTGCCACCTACGAGGTGTGCGTCCTGGGCCAGTTCCGTGACCTCTGGGAGCTGTACTTTCTCCCCCGTAAAATGAGAAGGATGCAGTCACAGACTGAATGAGCTCAGTATCGGAAAAGCACTTAGAACGCTCATCAGATTAACTGTGCTTATTGAAATGGAGGGCCTCACGCTGCTGAGGAAAGGAGGGGTAGGAGGCTGTGGAAAGGTAAGCTGTGATGTCAAAGACATCAAACTCAGACGGGACACTCTGGAATGAAGGAGCTCAGAAATGGTAAGAGCAGAGTGTGTGTGCCTGCCAGTGGACATAAAGAACTTAACAGGGGGCTCTGGGGACCACGAGGGAGTCAGTGAGGGGGGCTGGGGAATGGGTAGAGGAACCTGGGCATGGGGTGGGGGCCGGAGGAGAGGGCAGTATTTTGCAGCAGGGAGGACTCATGACAACTGGAAAGCTGAGTGGTATTTCGGGAGTCCAACCCCTTCATTTTACTTCAATGAATCCAACATACAGGGAAAGAGCTCCTCCTACAGAAAGCTGGGAACAGGATCATGAGAAACTTAAGTCAATGGCTGATAGTAACAGAACTGCCTGGGAAGGTGAGGTGGAGAAAGCAGGGACAGTGATTTCCCTACAGAGACGGGCACCACAGCGGACAGCTGGCTGCCCAGGGCTGGGGGACTCCCAGCGGAGGGGTGTTGGGGGACAGGAAGTAGATGTCCCTGTTATGGCTCACCTACCATAGGTTTTGGCTGACAGGTAAGGAGGCCTCAGATGGTTACCAGGCGCCCAAGGCCCTCAAGCAATCCCCTCAACGCACTCTACTGAGCACCCATATCCACCAGGTAATTTGTACGGTGAAAAGAGTCAGGGAGTTGAATAAGTTTCCACCACAAACTGCATGTGGCAGTCAAATTTCAATCGAGGACAATGTCATAATCATGAAGACACCGTTAGCGTGCGGGTCCACAGTCACTCATTCGTTCATCTTTCAGCAAATATTTGCTGAGGGCATCCACGTGCCAGGCACCGTTCTCCACAGCGGGACTGCGGGTGAAGACACAAACATCCTTGTCCTCACCTGGTAAGCATTCTGGGGAGGAGGGCAAGCAGAGACGAGTAAGTAAGTGATGCTGGCAGGTGGGGAGCGCTGGGGCGAGAACTCAGAGTCGGGCGGGAGGAGCTCTGGAGACGTGGCAGCGGGGAGGTGAGGAGGTGAGATGTGGAGGGAAGAGCACTCCAGGCCAGGAGGAGCCTGCACAAAGGCAGAGAGGGAGCCGAGGCTGTCAGGGGACCAGCCCTGGAGCAGGGTGGGCACAGACCACGTGGTGCCTGGCGGACCCCCGTGAGGGCCTTGGTTTTGCCTCTGAGTGAAGTGGGGGGATGATGGGCCCCCACTTGGGGCTAAGCCTGGCTGCAGGGTTGAGAAGAGATGGTGGGGAGGGGGGACCTGTGTGTGTGCATGTGGCGGTAGCGGGACTGGGTGGGTGGGTGCACCTGCTTGTGCGTGAGTGAGCATGTCTGTGCCTGCGTGTGCGCACGGGTGAGCGTGATGCATGTGCGTGTGTGGGAGTGAGTGTGCACATGCCTGCATGAGTGCGTTGGGGAGGCCCGCGAGGAGAGGGCTACGATGGCCTGGGGAAGGTGACACAGCTCGGTCCCCGCCCAAGAGTGCGGGCAGTGAGGAGGGCATGACAGGGCTCGGGGCTATGTGGCCAGGTGAGGTGATGAGTTGCGGTCACTTCCTGGTATACTCTGGAGTAACAGCTGACCGGACTTTCTGATTTTTTTCTGGCATGAGGGGTGACAGCCACTCTGTGAACTGCACAAAGGCCCCCAGGTATGGGGGTGCCTGGGGGTGAAAGTCCCAACGTGAGCTCTACTTGCCAGGCTGCATGCCCTGTGTTACGGCTGGAGGAAGAGGGATCTCTTGTCGTCCAGCCAGAGGCCAGCAGCCATTGGTCGGGGAACTGTTAAGTGAGAGGCACGACGAGACATCGAAGTTGCAGGACGGAGTGCACAGCTGCGCACTGCACTCCTGCTGCCCCTCCCCTCCCATCTGGAGCGGAGACTGCCTCCTGGTTACTGAGCATCACCCCTGCTGGGGACGGTGCTGACCCAGATGTGGCTCATTTGGTGGGTATAACAACCTTTTGGGAAAGGCATCATCATCAACATAGTGTAGAAGATGGCAATGAGGCTCAGAGAGGTACGGCCACTTGTCTGAGATCACAAGCCAGCAGGGGGAACGGACACCCAACCCCGATGTGCCCAACTGGAGAGCTGGGCCCCACATGGTTTGTGTCTTCAGTGACTCAGCAGAGAAAAGCGAAAGTAGGAGATGTAGGGCAGGGCCAGCTGAAGCCCATCCCACCTCCTTCCTATGAGGCAAGGATGTCAGAACGCAGTAAGGACGTGCCCCGACCAGGGTACTGGGGGGATGGCCGGTGTGTGTCTAACAGATGGTCCTCTCCGTTTTCACTCGCAACAACTGGAAACCTTTCTGAAATGTTCTTGTCCACCTGCCCGTCCCGTGAGCACAACTTGAGGAAGATGATTTGATCTTGGGATGGATCTCAAGGCCTTCCCCCAGTGCCCCAGCTCCCAGATGTTGCTGTGAGTGTTCCGGACTCCAGAAACATCCCTGCAAGTTCCTCTTTTAGCTAAAACGGAATCTGCTTGTTTGCTTTCATTCCTACGCAAGGAATAAAGCCATTATTTCAGTGATTTTGGTTTCCTTTTTCCAAGCTTTGGTTACAGCAAGTGACCGTCACATGCTCAAGGGTCTGGAAAAACATGAGTTCGTAAGGTGCTTTTCCTGGGAAAATATTCAGTGCAGGGACACAACAAAAATAACAATGCAAAAACCGTGGCAGCAGAGACCACACGCTGGGCTTTTATGTTGTGCCAGTCAGTGTTGTTTCACTGAGTTTCCAAAGAAGTAACTAATTCTCAGAGATGTGAAGTAAATTGCCTGAAATTCTTAGCTGATGAACAAGAAAGTCATCATTCAAACTCAGGTCAGTTTGACTCCAAAGCTCTGTGACAGGTGAAGGACTCTTGTCCTTTCTTAATTAGACAAAACAAAAATAAAACCTCCTATAAATCGACAAAAAGGCAAATACCTCCCTGGGAAACCAAAGGATACCAAGAGGTAAATTCACAACATTCACACAATTAATTCGTGTAGGCAGAGGACATAACACAACATGGTTAAGAACAGGGGCCTGGCCGGTTCTCCTTTCTGTAAAAATCTACACATGGATGTTCAAAAAAAAAAAAAAATGTATGTACAGGTGGGAGAGGTGAAAAAAAACCAGAGATGGCAAAGATGAAAAAAGGTGATAAAAATTCCTTTTCAGACTCTTTATGTATTTGCTAAAAGGGACAGGGGAAAACATCAAAACACCTTCTTTGTCTGACAAAGGATGCCATTAAAAATTCTGACATCGGTTACATATCCTTAATGTAAAAGGACATTTAAAAAAAATTTTTTTTAACGTTTATTTTATTTTTGAGACAGAGAGAGACAGAGCATGAACGGGGGAGGGGCAGAGAGAGAGGGAGACACAGAATCTGAAACAGGCTCCAGGCCCGACGCGGGGCTCGAACTCACAGACCGTGAGATCATGACCTGAGCCGAAGTCGGACGCTTAACCGACCGAGCCACCCAGGCGCCCCTAAAAGGACATTTTAAGGAGAAATCAAGCAATTTTTAAATTAAATTTTTATTGTTTATTCGTTATTCTTTTATGCTTTTTTAGGACCTAGTGTAGAGACTCCTTAAGTTCTAAAAGGCTCCTGGAAGAATTATCTGTCCCTAGGTTCTCCTGCCCATTTTCAGAAGCAACCAGTTACAGAAAGTACCTTTGTGTTTCTGAACAACCGCGGATGGCACTGCCCATCGACACCCCAGTTTTAACCGGGATCTGTTCACTTCTCGCCACAGAAAAGGGAAATTCACCTCTCTTCTATTACCTCTGTCATTATAGGCATGCATAAGAACCTAAGCTCCCATTCAGCCAACAAAGTTGCATAATTATTTCGGGCAGATGAATATTCAGCTTTCATATTTACTATGAGCATGTAAATCCTAGGCGCGGTGGGGGCTATGTGGGGTATTCTGACCCCATTCCTTTGCTGCATACCTTTCTGTTTCCCTTTAATTGTAACCTGTTCTTTTTAAAGTTAAAAAAGATATGTCTAGGTATGTGTATTTAACCCATTCTTCTACATTTGACTACGTCTCCCTTCAACTTATTCAAAAAAACCATTTCTTTTCACTTCAGGTTTATCCTAAGGTTCCTCCAGCTAATTTATAAGCTAATATGCACACGCGCGCGCGCACACACACACACACACACACACACACACTCCCTCTCTCATACTTGCAAAGGTTAAACAAATATTTTAAGATTCTTTTCACTTTCCTGCAATTTGTGAATAATATAACACACCAACACTTATAATTTCAAACACAATCTGCATAATACCCTGACTATAACACACAAAAAATAAGTTGGTTAAAATAAGATACTACGTACAGAGTCAATATGCAAATGTTGGGCACAGCTACTCCAGAAGACATGATGAAAGATCTAATGAGGTGCTTGGACCTATTTATAACGCATAGTAAACCTCATATACTTGGTGGTTGTGTTCCTGGAAAATTCTGTATATATTAAAAGCATGCAAAAATTATGTGTGTTTAGGTGTAAAGTGGAGTCAGATTCCAGGCTCGGTCAACAGGGTTCCACCTCCATGAGTGCCCACTGAACTTCAGGAGGTTGTGTAGGATGCTGGACAATCCTTTGGTCTCCATGGGTGACATCCAGCAAATCCGCTTCCTGGAAGACAGCCCTGACCATGACCATCCCTGTCACAGCCAAATCGCCCTGCACATCCCAAAGACGTCCTACAGGGGGCGCTACGTGCCCATTCAGAACCAGCAGTTGGTTCAACTCTAGGTTTTCTACAAAGGGGCAAAGAGACACTAAGATCTTTATCCAAAGTCATATAGGAAAACGAACAGCAGTCAGGAGCTGATAAGGAGAAGGGGTTAACAGTAGAGGAAAAGGAAATTCTATTTGTGGTTATTAATTGTCAGACATAACAGAAGTGCCAGGCGCCTTTTGTTATGCTCACACGGGATCTCATCTAATCCTCCTCCTATCAACCTAAGGGGTTAGTTCTATCAGCACCTCTAATTTTCAGATACAGACACCACCTTTCAGGGAGGTTAGGTCCTTGCTCAGGACCCCAAATTAGATTTTGTCCAATCCTTTCTCTATTGCTTCCAGCTGCTTTCACTCCAGGTCCCTGGGCCCGCACCTCAGGGATCAGGTCCCTCACTTTGCTACTTAAATCTTTAGGAACGAATAACTGGGGTGCACGCTGTCTGAAAAGCAATGAACAAAAAGAAAGATGGTTCAATCCCAGCCTCTCGGCCCTCCTGGTTCAGCCACCGTGTGGCCTGTGCCCAGAGGTTTGTAAGTACGGGAAGCAGACTCCGGATGAAGCCAAAGACTCCTGAAGGAGCCCAGCCTGACCTGCCAGAGGTCAGGCCAGGACAGCCAATGTGACCGCGGGGACTTTTCCTGCCCTGGAAGGCCCATACCTCCACAGTCCGTTCCACACTCCACAAGGTGGCAGGCAGCCCAGGGGCTGCAGCCCACACCACCGATGCAGGAAGGGCCAGACACCGAGCGAGGGCTTGGTCACCAAACCTTGAAGTGTCAGGTGTGGGGAACACTCTAGAACAGTCACTGCAGCTTCATGGCATGTCTGCCTCTGCTTATTTAACCTTCAAATCATCCCTATAAGAAGATAGTGCTATTTCCACCTTACGGAAGAGGGAACCAAGACCACAAAGGCCTGGCATCTAGATATAGAGCTGGCGAGGGGCAGGGCCAAGGCTCAAGCCCAGGTCAGACCGGCCCCAAGCCCTCCCTCTCCTGCCCTTCCTGGTTTATGCACTTCAGAAAAAAAAAAAAAAAATGTGTATTTGACACCCTGCACCCAGCTTTGGAGGGCAGGTGGCCATCACATCCCCCTACCCCCTAACCTCTGGGGCTGTTCTGTGAGACTGAGCATTGGAGCAAGTACCTGAAAAGGGGGTCCACGCTTATAATCCTCAGGTACCTTTCTCCCTCAGCTTTCTGGCCACAAAACCATGAATAAGCACTTTAAACAAGGAACCCGTTGCATCAGACTTCATGTTCAGGAAAAGAAAATACAAATAGCCCATATTTGTCATCCTATCGAAACCCACCCCACGGGGCCTGGTGGAACTCGGACGAACCCATCTGTTTGTTGATGACCGTGCACAGGCCTCTGCCCCATAGCCCACTGTGTGGAAACAAACCCTGAGGATATTTCATAGAAAAGGGTTCGACTCAGGCTCCGGTCAAGAGATTTCTTGGAAAGTAAGTCAAAGCAGGGCCAGGCCCCAGTCTAGCAGGCAACGAGCTTACATTGGGCACCCGGCCTGTGACATGTTATAGCCTCACAGCTAAGAGCACAAGCGTTGGAGCCAGACTGCCGGGGTCCACATGTCTGCTCTGCTGCTTGCTTGTGTAACTCTGGACAAGATTTGACCTCTGCTCCTCGGTTTCCCCATTGGTAATATGAGAATAGAGACAGTACCCGCCTCACAGAGTGGTTGGAGGCGGTAATAAACGCAACTCACGTAGAGAGCCTACAACGGTGCCTGGCACATGGTGAGCACTCAGGGTGCCTGTCGTTGATGGGACTACTGATTGCCATGTCACAGAAAGAACGGTTGACGGCCCTGGAGAACACAAACCCTAGTGAAGGAAAGGGGGTCAATGAGGAGACAGGGCCAAGAGGCAGAATTGGGTCAGAAAGAAGAAGGATTTTCTAACAAGCACACGTGTCCAAAAGACGGAGCAGGATGCCTGGGGTGTGGGCGCCTGAGGAGGCCCAGGGGCCCGCCTGCCTGTCAGGAACAGTACAGATGAGGTTTTCCTGCACAGGACGGTGGCCAGAGGAAGTGACCCCTGATGCCCCTTCCCACTGGCCCATGCTAGGACTCTGATAACGAGCAAGTAAGTGCCGACAGGCAGGGTGCGGCCGAGCCGCCTGAAGAAAGTGGGGAGAGACTTTGGACCGTCTTCACGTACACAACCTTCGGGACTTTCACTTCATTTTCTCAGAACACCATCTGGGGGGTGGGGGTGGTGGCGGCAGTGGACGCCATGACCAGCAGTGGCTCGGTGAAACTCAGAAGTGTTTCTTGAACACCTGCGGGGTGCCTCGCAAAGCAATTCAGAAAGCGTGATGGGGCGCCTGGGTGGCGCAGTCGGTTAAGCGTCCGACTTCAGCCAGGTCACGATCTCGCGGTCTGTGAGTTCGAGCCCCGCGTCAGGCTCTGGGCCGATGGCTCAGAGCCTGGAGCCTGCTTCCGATTCTGTGTCTCCCTCTCTCTCTGCCCCTCCCCCGTTCATGCTCTGTCTCTCTCTGTCCCAAAAATAAATAAAAAACGTTGAAAAAAAAAAATTTAGAAAGCGTGAGATGTCAGAGCTGTGGCAACAAACTATCAACATTTTCTTACTCCGGAGAATCGAACGACAGCACCATTTACTGAAGCTACTGTTACTGGGGACACGGACTGTGCAGTCATCAGGTGGGCCCGCTCCACAGGCAGCGCCTGGGGCAGGAGGACCGGGGGTCGTTCCGGCTCACAGGCAGCCTCCCAACCATCGCTCTGGCAAGGTTTTGGTGTTCTTTACCACCGAAACTTCCCCTGACCTGGTGTGCTTGGTCCTCTGGGCACAGGCAAAGACGCTGGGACACAGGGAAATGGCCAGGAGCAGGGGAGAGGGAAGGGAATACTCTGCTCCTTGAAAACGGATTCAGGAAGCATCCTCCACCATCATTTCAGTATCACCTTTGTCAACTATAAAAATGGAAAACATCCTTCAGAAGCAGAAACCATTTTATCAATGAAAAATTATCAGACAGTATAAAAACCACGATACCAATCCAAGAAAAATGATCAAATTCTGACACGAAAGCTCACCCAGCTATTTTCCAAGGATTTCGTGTATAATCGTGACTGCTAATTTATATGCTCTCAACTCTGAGAACTCAAAAGTGGGTAAGCGGCGTATCAAACCGATTAAGAAAAAAAAAAATTTTATGGAGAGGACGCTGGAGACATTCTTTGTGCCGATTTCAGTTCTTTGCCTCCTGGAAACGCCCGCCAACATTGGTGAGAACCACCGTCTGGAGTGGTTGGGGACTTACTGGGCAGGAAGACAGACCATCTCTTCTGCCTGGTAGGTTCCCGTCCCAGGCCATCGCGATCCTTCCCCCCTCGGGCGGCCTGGCTCTCTGCAGCTAACCCCTACTGCTGCTTCCTCCTGTATCTCCTCCCCGCTTGCTCCTCTCCGTGCTGACTGCTACGGCCTTAATTTAGGCCCCAGGCACGCCCCTCCTGGCCTACTCACATCCTCCCAAATCACTGGCCCCCAGCATCGCCAAGACGTGACTTTTCCAGAAGCTTCCACAGTCCATCCTTCCTCATCCTTTCTCCCCCCCCGCCCCGCCTCCTCCCAGCCTCAACAAGAGAACTAACACCAAGGCGCACTTCTGCAGGCACCGTGCAGGGCATCAGCCCAGGGAAGACAGAGACAGGTGCCAGCTCACAGGCCAGCTCCCGTCCAGGGATACTGGCAGCCGAGTGCTGCACGAAGAAGGGTCCCGAAGGGCGGAAAGAAGCCACCATGAGCAGCACCTGGGAGCCCGAGGACGGGAACCGCCGGGCTCGGCCCCCGCCCCACTCGCCATCCCAGCTTAGGGCAGGGCGCCGCGCACGCTCTGGACCGCCTATCCCTGGCCTGCGCTCCAGTCCCGCACTCCCTTTGGTGTTCCCGTAAGTCACCTCAATGATCCGCTTTGAGGGCCCCTCCAAAACCGCCGTCTCCACTTTCCCGGGCACCACTGTGGCACCATACTCTCCTCCCCCAGTACTCGGCAATCGTGCGGCACCCTCCTCCTTTGGCAACCTCCCAGCATCCATGAGGCTTTTCCAAGTGGGTCGGAGAGCAGCTGCTTTTACCTTTGCCTCAGTGTCCCAATACACAGATTCCCAAGTCCCCCTCACCATTCCCCCCACTCAACTCGCCGGCTGTTGTACTCACACAGCCCTGTCTACTTGAGCACGTGGCGGCCACTGGCCCGTCTTGATGTCTGCCTGCCCGAGGCTGGGAACGCTGAAGGACAGAAATCACATCTGTTTAGCTCGCTGGCTCCGGGCCTGGCACAGGAGGGCCCCGTTAGAGCCCTGCTCCGCCATGACTCGCTGAGGAGCCCTGGGAAAGCCGCCCTCCTCCCTGGGCCTCAGCTTCCCCACCTAGACTAAGATGTACTCGGAGCTAGAGGGTCCCTGACGCCTTGCCCAGCTCCGACACACCACGAGAACACAGGCCACGAAGGACCAGCTGCGTCTTTCCTGACTGTGCGGGTAATAATCACTCAGTGATATCACCCTACAGCTCCTCTGGGTGGCACGGATCTGCCATTGCGAGGAGCGAAAACCCGGGAGCAGATACCCAGTGCTGGGGGGGGGGGTGCGCTTGTACCGCTAAGTATAATGGACAGCGAGGAGTGATTTTCTCTCCCTTTGAGAACATAAGTACACTCTTCTATATTTATACACCCCATCTCCTAATTTAGGCAGTGTAGAACTTTTTCTGATCAGCACTCACTTGCCAATAATCTCGCTCTACATCTAAATGAAGACTAGGAGTCATATAAGTTCACAGATTGAATGGATGGCTGATTTACAAAGCCCTTAAAATGTGGCTGCAGGCCGACGCTGGCAACCCCATAATTAGATATGGCATGCTCTGCGATGATGTATTTTTTACTGTTTTTTAATAACTCAGTTCTCCTTCTGGGATGAGGGGAAAAATGGAATTTGTTAAAAATAAATCGAGATTTAGTGGCTTTTCAGCCTTCTGCTGCTTGTTGCTCACAATATTCTATAAATAAAAGCAGCCCGGCCCTATAGTGCACTGTAAACACCCACAGACACTCAGAGCCAAATTCTTCCAATTATGACCCTGTGCCAGTTGCCAAGCTACTGCAAGGACCCACTTGAAAGGCGGCCATCTAGGCCATCTTCTGATTAAGCCGCCCTGTGACAAGGAGGAGGGCCTGCCGCTTTGGCACTGTGTCTAGTCTGAGATAATTGTTCCGTTTTCTTGAAATTAAGCCCTTTCCTCGTGATCGAATTACAATTCAGAGGTAGATGAGAAGCTAACCACCTGTCCATCCATCCATCTGCCTGGGTCACGCGTGTGCCTGAGATCCTGGGCTGTCACACACCGGACTTCCATCAGGCGGCAAAAGTGCCTTCACGACAGCGTCTTTAACTGCACTGAGCAAATCAAGGTCAAATAAAAGTGGGTCAGCAAAGAACATGACAGGTGAGTCACAGGCGGCCTGCCCTTCTACTCAGCAGCTTTCCTCACTGATCAGTTTGGGTCCCTCTTGTCCAATGCGGCAGACTGAGACGGTCATTTTAAAATCCGTATTAGACCCCGCGAGGGACGACGTGGTCAGGTCGACTGCTCTGGGGCTCAAATGCCATTGCACAAGCTGGGGCTGCCCCGGCTGCCCAGCTTTCGTGTGGCCCCGACCAGCCCTTGAAACACTGCATGCAGGGAATCAGGGGATTGCCGCGTGCCACGGTCTCACTGAGAGAGAAATTACTTCCAGTTCCTTAGGAACCGGAATGCTCAGGGCAGCACTGAAGCACAATGGGCTCCGGCTAGAAACCAATCACCACCCCCTCCTCCCTTCAGTGGCAGTTCTCCTGCGGGAGTGCTCCGAGGGGAGCACAAACCCCAGCAGGCCCAGGAGGCCTGCAAAAGGCCCCAGGCCACAGATCCAGCTGCAGAGGCTCAAACACTGAATGGGGAACCAATCGGTGAGTTCTCCCAAAAGAGAACTGATAGGTGCTCTGTGGCCAGATTTTCCAAACTCAAAACTGGGATCTACACTGAAAGGGGTAGAACTGTTTACAGCTGGAAAGTTTGGGATGCGTACATCCAAACTGGGGGTCACAAAACACGGAGCCTCATTAGAGAGGTCTCCCGTGGGTGTCCCATCTAAAGTGGCCCTTCCTTGGGGCTCCTGGGTGGCTCAGTTGGTTAAGCACCCGACCTTGGCGCAGGTCATTTCACGGTTTGTGAGTTTGAGCCCCGCATCGGGCTCTGTGCTGACAGCTCAGAGCCTGGAGCCTGCTTCGGATTCTGTGTCTCCCTCTCTCTGCTCCTCCCCTGAACTCTCTCTCTCTCTCTCTCTCTCTCTCTCTCTCTCTCAAAAATAAATAAATGTTAAAAAAAAAAAAAAGATTTTTAAAGTGGCCCTTCCTATAACTCACTTACCATCTGGGGGTCCTCATTTCTTAATTTCTGAAATGGTCTCTTTTCTTTGGGCCCCCCTCTGATTAGAAGGTGAGCCTCATGAGAGCAGAGACCCCCTCTGTCCTGTTCTTGAGTATTTCCAGGACAACTAGAATGGTGGCTGGCTCATGGTAGGTCCTCGATAAATATTCAATGAGTAAACGAATCCATGCCAGACCTCTGGAAGACCATTCTGCGTACCAGTGTCTCTCGATGTTCATGGCCATGGTATGAGGGGAAATCATTACCTCTTCTGTAACAATGAGAAAAGCAAGGCTCAGAGAGGGTGCATGTTTTTCCCAGGGCTGCACATCTAATGCGTTCATGGAGCTGGGATTCCAAGCCAGGCGTGAAAAGTTCTAATCCTGGCTTTGAAGTGAGCATCTGTTGCTTTTATAATTTAGAAAAAGCAAAGGAGAAAAACTTTAGAGGAAAAAGTACGCATCAGAAAAAGCTTTACATCAAATGATCTAACATATGACAGATTCAGTTCCTGTGCCCTAAAACCCCAGCTGCAGAGGGCATCGGCACCACAGGCCCGTAGCCAGAGCTGGAGGAAGGGCTCTGGGGCCCCCATTATGGAAGGTCCATTCCTGTCTTTCCGTGGGGCTCCAAAGGCCAGGCAGGAAAGGGAGAAGCCATCAGCAGTGACACCCATGACTCCTATCGCTGTTAGAAACAGCAAGCTTATTCCAGAATTTGCTGGAAAGTTTCCAAGGAGAGGCCTGCAAGCAAATTAGAAGACTGCGGAGTGTTTGGAATCTGACTTCCCTTTATACCCATACCTTGAAAATTGGAATGAATAAAAAAAAAAAAAAAAAGGAAAGGAAGCATACTTTTTAAGACTGAAATTTCAAAAATCTTAAAATTGAAAAGCAGAGATTTACATATATCTCAATTTAGAACACTGAACCCTGCTGACGTTAAGCTTCTGAACCTTTATAATCTGTATATCACAATAAAATTCCTATTAGTCTGATGATGTTTTGGGCCACAACTCCTCCCCGGCCTGTCTGCTAGATGCAGGCAGTGGTTTGAACTGATGTGTAAATCAGCAGGTCGGTCCATCAAAATGACTGGCCAACTCTAGTGCGTGGACACATTTCTCAAATATGGGAAAGTAATGAAAATGGCAGCTTGTATCGATAAAACAGGTTTTTCCAAATGCTACCAGGACAACCTGTGAATACAAACACCCTACAGAAAGAAAAGCCCCTCCTGATTGTGAATGAGGGGTGGCAGGACTAAAGAGAACCACATAAGCTAACCTTTCAGAACAGAATTTCTTAGCTACAATTAATTTCTGGGTGGGCTTCGGGGCAGGTGTCTCATTAACAATATTCGTCTTGAGAGTATTTACCACGTGCATTTTTTGGAGAGAGGCTCCATAAAATTCACTAGATTCACAAACTGATCTGTGACCCCAAAAGACAGGGACCCCCACCAGCCGTCTCTGCTGCCTCTCCCGTTTTCTTTGGATAATCCTGTAACATAAACAACAAGATGGCTTTCAGAGTAGACAAGATGACATTGACAGTCAGGGAAAGTCGCCCAAGCTCTTGCCTGAACAGCCCGGCCACTGGGACTGCTCACATCAATGAGTGAAAAGAGGTCATTGGCTGGAAGGGACTGGGGGGCTGCTGAGCTTTACCTTGAGCCCAGTGCCCAGAAGAGACCAAGAGAGCAAACTTAGTGACCAGTGTGTCTTAGGCAAGATGAACTTGGCAGCAACATTGTGAGACAGGAGAAAGAACAAGGGCTTGACAGCCAGGCAGGGCTACCTTCAACCCTGGCCACGTAGCTTTGAGACAAGGATGATGACCATGACAATGGCGACGATGATGCCAAAGACAATATCTACCAAGAGCTTTTACCGACGGCACAAAGTCTAGCGTAAGGTAAGCAAATACTTATATACTTGTGAAATAACATATGCTGTTAAATTTTCGCAGCAACACATGAACCTTCTCTATATTATCTCCATTTCCTATATCTGGAAAAAGAAGGTGATGAAGATTAAGTGGCATGCCCAAGGTGCACTGCGAGGTTGGGATTCCAACCTGGGTCTGTGCGACTCTAAGCCCACACTCTCAACGACTAAGGTCCACCGCACTGCCAGGCCTTGGCTTCCTCATCTGTGAAAAGGTTAATAATACTCACCCTGGCAGGGTGGTAAGGGTTGGACAGAATGCACGGGAAGTGTTTAACACAGTACCTGGCACACAGGAACTCCACAGGGTAGCTATTAATGCAATGTAATGCGATGGCATCTGGACCTTTGGAAGAGAGAAGAAGGATGGTGGGAGGTGGGCATCTGGCTATACAGATGGTGCAGCATTTCACTTCACGGGGTTTGACAAACAGGATTAGGAACTTTGGACCAAGGCTTAAGAGCCTGGGATGGCATATTCTCGGGAACAGAGAAGGGACACCGCAGCACGATGGGTAGGAATGTGTTTACTTTGAGATGAAAGGCTTTTCTTTGAAAGTTGGAGAGGACTGGGGACTTTTTGGAAGGAGGAGTAAGTCAAGCCTCAAAAGAAAGTTTTCAAGAGGCAGCGCCAAACAGCACGGCTATTCCTGGGCTACAAATACATGCCCACCGACCACCCGACTCTCTGACACCCGAGGGAGAAGAGTCCCTGTGCGTGTTTGCAGCAAGGGAGATGCCGAATCCCCAGGTTATTGGTAAACCCTGTCCGGAACGTGGGCAGAGCAGAGGATCTGTTACAGCAAGTCTCCTTTGGAAGTCAATATGAAGAAAAGTACCCATTGCAAGCGAGAACCAAAGATTTAGTGTGGCTTGTGGTGTGTAAGAGCAAAGGGCCTGTCTGTGGGAAAAAGTATCAGCCTCACTGACATTGCCATCTTGACTACCCTCTTATTGAAAGACTGAATGGGGGAGTCTGGAGAGCCGCAGAGTCGCTCCTCAGAGAGCCAACGGCACTGCAGAGAATGTGCATCCCAGGGCTGACGTCTGCCGGGGGAGAAGAACATCACGGAGTATCGCCAGGCTCTCCCCAGATCAGCTTCGCCCCTGTGTTTCTTAGAAAGGAATTGCTCTACCAAGTTACCCCAACAGGCACCAAAGACGATCAAAGGTCCCCACACCCTGTCACGGGTCCCCTCTCCTCCGTTCCCACAGCCCGACGCAGGACGCAGCATCAATTTCCTGGACCAAATTAACTGCCTCTAACTAGTTCTGCTGCCCCCTCCTACAGTCCAGCCCCCACACTGCCACCAGCTGGCTTTCTAAAATAAAAGTGCTGACCACGTCACTCACCTCCTGAAAGATGTCTACTAGATTTGCACTGCCTACGGAATAAACACCAAAGTCTTCACTTGCATTAATTCATTCATTTTTTTTCTCCCCCTCACCAATCTAATGTGTGATGATCACCTCCTGCGCGCCAGGCTCTGTTTTATGTCCTGGAGATAGAGTGGTGAATGAGACAGGTAAGGCAGGCACCCGTCCTCGTGGATTTACATTCTAGGGCAGTAAGACAAACACTAACGAAGACAAACAGATACAGAAGTCAGGTAACAACGGATGCTAATAAAGAGAAATGAGGCAAGCTAAGAGGATCGAGGGATCGGTTAAAGGGTGGGGTAGGACAGCGCATTTTAGTCCTTGAACACGGTGACTAGAAGTCTGTTCCTCTCCGGACCTCATTTGAACGGAGAACACAGTGCAGCGAAGGTGAGCCAGGCAGTGATGTCGGGGAAGACAGATTCGGGGGGAGAAGAGCAAGGGCAAATGCCCCGAGGCAAGAAAGAGGAACAGCAAGAAAGGCACAGTGGCTGGAATGGAGTGAGCAAAACAGAGAGGTCTAAAAGGAGAGATCAGAGAAGCAAGAGGGGCTGGCAGGCCATGGCAAGCAGTTCTATTCCAAGGATGCCGGGAAGCCGTTGGAGAATTTGGGCAGGGAAATGATACCATCTGATTTTACCTTTTAAAAGGTCACTCTGCCTGATTGTGTGTAGCAGTGGGGCCCGAGCGGAAGCAGGGAGACCTGCTGCGAGATGGGGGGCATCTGTAGGAGGGGAGGGAGGGGCGGTGCTTTCAGGGTTCACTCTGATGGGAAACCTGTCAAGAACTGTCCACAGACAGCATGAAGTGCAAGGTTTGGAGCAGGATCCAAGGTGATGCCGATATGTTGGGCCTGCGTAACCAGGGAAATGGTCCTGCCACATAAAACGGGGAAGCTGGGGGAGGGGCAGGGTTATGATTTCGCCTTTTTTCCTCCTGTTAAGAAGAAAAATACCAAGACTTGTACTTAGTGGCGTTGGGTCTGGGATACCCATTAAACATCAACGCGTGGGTGCTGAGTGGGCAGTGGGTATGCGGGTTGGGGCTCCGGAGAAAGGTCCGAGGGCTTCGTCGTCCCGACGACCACCAGGTCCTCCAAATGTTGGCCCCAGCTCCAGACACGCGGCCAGGCGTCACTTCCTCCAGGCTCTGGCCTCCTCCTGTCTGGAATGTTCTGCCTGCACACTTCTGCAGTGTACACTCTTACCAGTCCCTTAAGACTTGCTCAAAAGTCACCTCTTGTCTATGAGGCCCCTCCTGACTGCCCAGGGGAGAGCGCCTAAGCCCCTCCTTCTCCCACAGCGCCCCGTCACGTGCCCCGATGGCCTTGTGTCACCCCTATTTTCGCCCTTCCTTGCTGTGAGCTTCCCGAGGGCAGTGAGTGCAAGACTATTCCTCTGTGTACCCTGCCTCCTAACATAAGGCCTGGGCACGGCAAACGTTTGCCAAATGAACGGAGTTCTCCTCTCTGTAAAGAGACGCAAAGGAGCCACCTGCATGCAGGCTGGTGGACGCTGCCACTGCTGTCCGCAAGGGGACGGGGTGGCGGGGGGGGGGGGGGGGGGAAGTCAGGCGTCACCACAGCACTGCCACAGCTCAATGTGGTAGAACGGTATCTGCCTTCGAGCAGTTTCCCAACAGCACGCGGGAGCTTCGAGAAATCCACGAGCTTCGAGAAATCCACCACGGATGTGGTGAGGTGTCGTGAGCACTGCACCTGAGAAACATGTGTCGGGTCTCACTGCAGGAACACCCAGCGAGTCCAAAACCAAAGCACTCAGGAGTCAGAGACGGAGGGAAGGAAACAGCCCTCGTGTACATGGACTCCTGTCCTCCTGACGGTGAGCCCGGAAGCAGGTCCTACTTGCCTTCTTTCGCAGACACAGGCAACGAGCATCCGAGAGGTTAGGTGATTTGCCCAGGGTCACAGAACCAGGAAGTACGGGAACCAGGATTCACACTCAGGTCTTGGCCAATCCAGCGCCTGCGTTCCTTCCAGCAGATCGTACCGTAGGCAGGATCCTTAGGGACCCTCTCAGCCCCACAGTGTGCCAAGGATATGTAATTCTGGGGAGGGGATGTGATCTACCCACTGTGACTGAGGAGTCACTAAGCCCCTGACTCCTGGGCCGGGCTCCTAGAGCACTGCGCATGCACAGTGCCAGGCATTTCTTACAGGGCACAGGCAAAGCCGAGCACAAAGTTTTAACAGTCCAACCTATCTGCTTTCAAGTGCCCTAGAAATAAAAGCGAGGGACGGGGCGCCTGGGTGGCTCAGTCGGTTAAGCGTCTGACTTCGCCTCAGGCCATGACCTCGTGATTGTGGGATCGAGCCCTGAGTTGGGCTCTGCACTGACTGCGCGGAGCCTGCATGGGATTCTCTCTCTCTCTCTCTCTCTCTCTCTCTCTGCCCCCTCCCCACTTGTGCTCACTGTCTCAAAATAAACTAAAACAAAACAAAAAAAGCAAGGGGAATGGGAAACTGTATTTTGTACCAACTATTCCTGTGATCTTGGGACCCCATCAACAGGTGGGAAGCCAAATGAGAACGCCATGAGCGCACGGAGAGGGTCACAGAACCAGCCCTGTGAACCGAGCGGACTAGCGTGTGGCAGCCTTCTCATTCCTCTGGGCAAGTGTTCGTTGCCCACCTACTGTGTGCGAGACACTGAACAAAGCAGCACAGGACAGGGAGAAGAAGCCCGGCATTGAACCGTGGCTCCCCGATGTGTGTTACAACCAGCACATCGACCTCTCTAAGCCTACTTTCTTCATCTGTAAAGAAGAGCCCTGTTTCACAAAGCTGTTCTGGCTACTGAGTGGGGTGACCCATGCCCCGGGTATACGGCAGTGACCCAGTCAGCACCAAATGGCAGGGAGTTTGTTCATTGCTGAGAAAGCAAAAGAGCTTTACTCATGCTGGAGAGAAAAGGAGTGGACGAAAAGGTAGCCACACCAAAGCTCTTGTAAAAACTTAGCAGGAATGGGGCGCCTGGGTGGCTCAGTCGGTTGAGCGGCCGACTTCGGCTCGGGTCATGATCTCGCGGTCCGTGAGTTCAAGCCCCGCGTCGGACTCTGTGCTGACAGCTCGGAGCCCGGAGCCTACTTCAGATTCTGTGTCTCCCCCTCTCTGACCCTCCCCCGTTCATGCTCTGTCTCTCTCTGTCTCAAAAATAAATAAAACGTTTAAAAAAAAAAAAAAAAAAAAAAAAAAAAAAAAAAAAAAACTTAGCAGGACTGAAGTAGCATCAATCCTCTGAGGATTTACCAAAGCATAAAGAAGTCCTTTAAGAAATTGTGAAGCACTGAAATATCTTAAGGCAGGGTGGGGAGAAGGAGAGGCAGAGTGAAAGGAAAAAGGAAAAGAGAGAGAGGAAGGATTTGAATAGATCAGTGCATTGGTAAGGGTCAATGAAGTTAATATATATATATACACACACAAAGTAATGTCATTTGATTGCTGATGGATAGAGTTGCCTATTCATTATGTATATTCTTCTCCGTCAAGCTCCTATTCAATCTTCAATACCCTACTTGCTTGATAATTTCTTCCACCACCACCACCCCCCCATTCACCTGGAGGTTAATTAATCTTCGCTCTGTTAGTTGATTCTTACAATGTACACGTTACATGGTCTGCTCATTGGGTTCCCCTACCTAACAGTGAATTTCTGAGAGCACATGTTGTATATGATTCATCTTGGTGGCCTTCCTCTGTCCCTAGGATCCCCAGCCAGCAGCCAGCAGGTTGGAGCATCCCCAGAGGAGAACCTTCTCTCTACAGCAGGAAAAGGAGCCAGGACTCATATTTATAAGTATCCATTCTATGCTGAACATTTGAGAAGCACATTCCAAGTCTTAATTCATATATTCTTCAAAATGCCGCATGAGGGAATTATTATCCCTATTTTGTAGAAGGGAGACACTGAGGCTCAGGGAGGTGAGGTCAACAGCCAAAGTTTCATACTGCTAGTAAAAGTGATGAGGCCAGGATTTGATTCTCGGTCCGTCAGACTCCAGATCCCCTTGTTTTCAGTAGACCAGCCCACCTGCATGAGTCTAGTGAAGCTGAAGGCATCCAGAAAGGATGAGTGGTCTGGACATCAAATCTCCCTGCAGGCTCATAATGAGGTTAGTGCTAAGGAGCTTTGACCAACACAGGGTAACCTGTTAGCAAAAGCCAGGCATCAGGTCAGAGGGACAGAGAGGAGGCCTTGGGAGAAGACAGAATTCTAAATTTCAGATACAGTTAGCAAATGGCAAATTGACCATCTCCCCAGACCCATCCTGTCTAAGGAGAAGAAGACACATTCTGGGTCAGCAGTTCTCAACCACGTGTGATCAGTTAAGTCCCCTGGTCCAGAATTCACAGATCCTTTCTAAACACTGGGGAAACATTCAAGAACACGATCCTAAGTGTTAGCACTCCTGGGAGAAAGCTGTGGACAGAAGTGACCACAGGACATCTGGGAATGTCACCTCCTTGTCCTTTCTCCAGCCCCAGCCCAGTAAAGGAAACTTCCATGGTGCGCTGTAGGCCCAAAGCTACGTCTCAGCCTCACAGGGGTCTGACTCCACTGCATTTGGAGGACCTGCGTCCAAGAGACTGTTCCTTACCAGCTGTGCAACACTCAGTAAGTCAGATCTTCTCTGGGCCTAAGTGTCCCCAGATATAAACAGGGGGAGGAGGAGAATGCCTGCTTCAAAGGGAGGTCGTAGGGACGCTATGAGAAAACACATGTGGGAAGAAACTGTCCATGTCAAACGGCGTTCAGATGTAAAGAAGGGGTGCTGGGAATCGTGGGGTACCTCACCACATCACCTGCTGCCCCCCTCCCCAAGTGTCCTGGGCTTAAGGCCCGGCACTCCCGGGTGCAGCTCCTTCAGTGCCGAGCTGGCCTCCGTACCGATGGTTCAAGGGAGAACACAGGAGCGCTGGGAGAGCTGTGGAACAGGAAGCTGTGATTTGGCCCTCCTCTTCCAAAGGCTACCAGGCACAACAACAGCCCTTAAATAAGTAGTTAACAATTGGCTACAACAGTTGAGGAACATTTTTGTCATCATGCAGGATGATAACCATCACCAAAATCAAAATATGAAGATCATTTAATTAAACCTATAGACTAAGACAAATGTATCATTTTGATGGCATATTTGTGAGTTTTTAAAGTTTTAAGTGTTTAAGCAAAAAAAAAAAAAGAAAAAGAAAAGAAAAGAAAGAAAGAAAGCTAGATAATTAAAGTTATAATTGGATACTCTTGGGAGAAGCATGAATTGGTACAGCCTTTTGGGAGAGCAATTAAGCAATATTGATTCAAATTTTATTTTAAAAAAATTTTTAATGTTTATTTTTGAGAGAGAGAGACAGAGCATGAGCAAGGGAAGGGTAGAGAGACAGGGACACACAGAATCTGAAGCAGGCTCCGGGCTCTGAGCTATCAGCAGCACAGAGCCCGATGCAGGGCTCAAACTCATGGACCGCAAGATCATGACCTGAGCTGAAGTCGGATGCTTAACCGACTGAGCCACCCAGGCGCCCCTGTATTGTTTCAAATTTTAAATTCAAACTATTTAAGTTGGAAGTCCCACTTCTTGGTGCCTATGCCACAGAAAATCTCATGTAAAAGTTCACAAGCGTGTACAACAATTCCCACATCAGCAGCCATGGCGATGGCAAAAGAGCAGAACCTGGGTGTCCACCAGCACGGGAATGATTAAACAAACTTGAAATGTATCCATACCATGGAGTACGGCTGCCAAACATAAGGCACGTCTACCTGTACGTAGCGACTTGTAAAGATGACCATAAGCACTGACAGTCGGCCACTGAAAGGAGAGCTACAGAATGGTACAAATAGAGAAATTCCATTTTTACAAAACAAAAGTGAAAGTGCGTATGTTGGAGATAAGGACAAAGGAGGTAGAAGGAACACAAGCGAATGAAAAAGTCCAGGACTATACCCAACAAAGTCTCAACTGCCCATCGGTGGAGAAGGCTGGAGGTGGAGAAGTCACGAAGACTTCCTTCCTTCATGCGAGTGCACTTTAGTGTTGCCTGAATCTGCTACAAGTGTAGACTCCTTTGTGATGACAAAAACAAACAAAAATAGACCTAAAAGGTCACAGAACGATGATAATTTTTAAAATTCCAGTGCTTGCAAGCACTCCCCTAAAGTAAGCACCCCGGACGTAGCACAGCCTCTCCATCTCTGCCTGTGGCCACCGGCCCTGTGCACACCCCTGGGCTTGCCCAGGAAAAGACTACAGGTGGGGATCGTCTCCAGGACAGAGAATCTCAAATCCCTCAGCTATTTCAATAAGAATTCTACCAAATTACAACTATTTCAACAAGCTGGCTAATAAAAAGGACTAAGTGTCTTAGTCAAATTTTATAACATCATAAATTACTGAATTCAAGTTCACTTGTTGGCAGCCTCTCTTAAATAGGGGCCATCAAAATTGATATCCTGCATTACCCAACATTGTATGTTGACTGATTGAGTCTCCACTGAAGAGTTCTTAAAAACTGCTTAATGAGGAAATCCCACGGGGAGGAGAGACGATGACTCCCCCAAATCCAAAACGGGCCTATGTAAAACACTATAGTCACTTGGGTTCTCATAAAATCCCAGCTTATGGGGTGAAGTAACCTTCCTATCTATGGCCAAAGTTGCTGATGAAACAAAATAATCCTAAATCAATTCAGTGTCTACGAGGTGTTGGGTTACGTTTAGGAGAGACCGCCCAGTCCGTGACCTGCAGGCCAGGCGAGCAGCTGGGCAGGGCTGGGCAAAGGTGGGTAAGGGTGAGCAGCTGGGCAGGGCTGGGCAAGCCAGAGAAGCCACTGGAGGAGGGACCACCACTCTTCCCCAATGCCATCAGACCTCCGATTTTTCACGCAGGTTAGAAATCCAGATTTCTAGACAATATCTACCACATGTCAAGTGTTGGCCACATATTCCAAAGTTTTACAATGTCGTGAGCACTGACAAAATACATCTGCCGGCCAGATGCAGCCCATGAATCAAGTTCTCAACCTCGGCCTGAAACTATCTACATTTTCTTAATGGGTCATCTTTGTGCAATTTAATTTTTAGAAGGATGGGAGGAGGCAGGCAAATAATATGGAACGAGAGTCAAGTGTTTGATAAGTAAGAAAACATTTCTAACGTACTTGAGGAAACAATGGTAGTTGTCTGGGTCAAATTCTGAAGAAATTGTTAAAATTTGTTGGCTATACCAGGCATGAAGCACTTGAGAGGGAGAACTTCCCAGGTTCAGAGCAAATTTCCACAATTTACTGTCAATGAATCTCCAAGAACTTCCTCGACTATGTTTACCGTAGGACATTGAAAATAACAACATCAAGTACAGATGCCAGGTGTCACTCAGGCATTCGGCATCCGGGAGCACCAGTGTGGGTCACGCAGCCTCTGGGCAAGATTCCAGGAGAGGCCTGACGAATCTCCCTCCAGAACCAAAACCAAACTCAACCAAGACTTTAGAGTCAACATCAGAAAACTGTGCTCATTTTTCCCAAAGCCAAAAAAGTCACAGCTATATTTGTGCTAATAACAATATCTGCACATAAGCTGCAACTCACAAAGCGCTTTTCTGAAGCACTAGCTCACTCCTCGGAGCCTTTAACTGCATTGTAGACTTTGTATCTCGTCCAAAGTCGTCTTACAGTTACTGCTAATGACACTACTTTTCAAAAGCGACAATGATAACAGATTATTTGGCATTTGCTACATGCCAGGGCTAAGCACATTTTCATTTCCCCTTCACACGAGCCTCACAGAGGTGATCACGAGGATCACCATCCCGTGCGGCAGGGGAGGAAACCGAGGCCTACAGAACTTGGGTGGGCAGTCTGAGTTACACCATCAGCAGGCACAGAGCTGAAATACTGAAGCAGGTCTGCTGGGGCCCGTGCTCTAAGCCAATCTCAATTTGCTGCTGGCAAGTGTACCCAAGGCGTGGCCAGGGTCCTTCTGCTGCTCCTCCCCCACACCCACTTTCCCCACTTGGTCAGAAGCCATTCTTTTTCTTTTTCTTTTTCTTTTTCCCACTCAAAACTGGTATGAATCACTCCGGGCTCAGCCAGCCTGGCCCTACAGGGCCCCGGAGGCCTGGTGAGGTGCCCCTGGGGGACCGGCTTCCTCGCTGCCAGCTTAAGGAGGGTAGCCAGGCCTGCTGGGGTCTAGCTGGGGCTTTCACGTCACCGCTGTCTGAATAGGGTCTGGGAAGCGGGTGCTGACAAGTCACAACAACCCTGTGAAACGGTCACTGAGGTACCAAAGAGGCGGGTGGAGGAGAGGGGAGGCGCCTGCAGCTTGGGAAAGGAGAAAATATTTATTTAGCCAACGGCTATGAAATATCTATTATTCGACGCCCCATACCAGACCCGTGAAAGAGGGAGACACTGTCTCCAATGTGCACAAGGATAAATTATGCAAACAAAAACACGGAGCAAGAAACACACACAGCCCCGTTCATACACATATACTCACCAACACAGGCACACGCACATGCAAACTGCATCGTCCAGCAGCTGCCCTTAAGGCGGTAACCTCTGTGCTCCCTTCCCCAATTCCACAGACCCCTCGGCCCTGACTATGCCAGGTACTGCCCTGCCACAGACACCACGCCACGGCTGGTCCCCAGGGGTGCCAGAAGGACAAGGAGGGCAGGCACACAGATCACGATGGCCCTCGGTGGTCAGAGCCATCCCCCAGAGTGTGTGCAGGGCCACAGGAAGGTGCTGGCTCTATCCTAAGGGGAGAACAGGGTCCACTTCCTTACAAAAGGAGGAAGAGGTGGAGAAAAAGACAGAAGGAGTGGTCCCGGGGGTCTGAGACAAAGGCATCCCGGCGAGGCACAGACCCTTCCTCAGCACAGCGACTCTGACATGGAAACAGGTGAGGGGTACAGGCTAAAGCATGCGGGGGCCCTGGGGGGCCCCTGTGGCCCATCTCGCCAGATGCCTGTGGTACAGGGGGCAGGGAGAAAAAGCAGGATGTCAGGCAGGCTGTGGGGCAAGTCCCTGTGGCACACCTACCTACAGGGCAGACCCCCACAGTCCTGGGCTCACCGGGCTGCCCAGTGGAGGGGCAAACATTCACCGATGTACAACCACACAAGTAAACAAAAACCGGCCTCTGTGGAGAGCACTGCAAATGAGCGGGAGTGCGGGCTGCGGGCACGCGTGGCAGAGGGACCGCGGTGCAGGAGGGAAGGGGAAGGGCGCCAACCTGGTCGGCACACGTGGCAAACCCCCCCTCGCATGTCCCGTGTTGACCTGGGCCTCAGTCCCCTCAGAGGGGGCATGTGGGATCATAATGATGACACTTGCCGCAGCCAACACCTGCCGAGGCCCTGCCACCACGTGCTTGCCCGCCAAGCACTCTGCCTGGGCTTGCCAAACAGCCAGCGAGCCGTAAGCGGTATGTGACGAGAACGGTGATGGTGACGATCAGACCCAGGTTTCTTATCGGGGAGGTCAGCGGACGCTTCCTAGGAGGCGGCACATCAGCGGAGGTCTGAAGGCACAGAGTGGGCATGGACCAGATAAACCAAAAGGAAAATGCATCCATGCGGCGGGTAGCTTTTAAAAAGTGCCTGAGGACACCTCCGGATGAGGACAGCAGCTCCAAGTGCCAGCTGGAGCACTCTGGTCAGCAGGACGCCTCCGTGGTAAGAACGGCTACTTCCTCTAGGAAGCCCTCCCAGCTTGCCGTGAGCCCCCACGCAAAAGCTGCACGTTCAGTACAATTCCCCAGGTCTGTGGCAAAACTAGGAAGTGGAGAGGACGCAACGAGCGTTGAGCCGATGGCCCCGCGTGAAAACACGAGCACGTACTGACTAGCGCCCGGGTGCGCTGTGCCCGCTCCCATGGGGAGTACAGACGCTGACCTGGCATCTGCGGGGTCTGAGCCTCTTCCTGCGCCACTCATCGGTGTTCACCAAGGACTTTACAGGGCTCCAAGGGCAGCTGAAGAAGCCCCCGGGCGTGTCCACAAAGGACCGCTAGCTTGTCCTCACCCCCTAGCCAGACAAGTATTCTCAGCTAGATGATGGGGGAGAAAAGCTGTCAGCGGTTAGCAAGAATCGTCATTTTGGCTAATTTAGGAAATCTGGGATTCACCCGGGCTGAAGCTGGGCAGACCTCACTCCTGATGGGCATTCCTTGATGGGTTATTTTTCATTTTGAATTGCTGTTACTGTTCCATCGACAAGGGAGTTTTCTGAAAGTCAGGGGCAACGAATGTAAGGAAGTTACATTCCTGAGGCCCCAGCATGCCGGGAGACACAGCAGGTGGCCACACACCCACACCCAGAGCAATGCCTCCTGCACTCAAAGCTGAGGGGACAGGCGGGTGGCTCTGCCCAACGCCATGGCCTATGAACCTCCAATTTCAAGTACATTTGATCACGTTCTAAGTCTGCGCAAACAGACTTTACTATCCTTACTTCAACACACACTTCCTGAGCCGGATGTACTATGCTGGTACTGAGAACCAAGAGTGTGTGTGTGTGTGTGTGTGTGTGTGTGTGTGTGTGTGTGTACATGCGCACACGCATGTGTGGTCCCCACCCTTAAGGAGCTCAGTTTACTGAGCATAACAAGTAGTAAATCAACAGTGTGCTGATAAGCACTTTGGAAGAGAGAAATGCAGGGTGTTGTGGGAGCCAGGAGGAAGGTCGTCCCCAGGTCACAGCGAGGAGCAACGGGGGAAGGAAGGTGTCCGGAAGACTGGAAACCAGAACTGAGCTACTGAAATGGGGAGCAGGGCGCAGGTCATTCCCTAGAGCGCCCAGAGGTGATGGCTGGTGGGAGGCTGGGCCGAGGTTAGAAATCCATGAGGAATGTGCCCACAGGCCAGATCATGAAAGCCTGCAGGCCTACCAAGGAGCTTAGGTTTTATCCTGCAAGCAATAAGGAGCCCTTGGAGAGCTTTAAGCAGAAGAAAGCCATGATCAGATGTGTGAGTTATAAACATCATGCTGATAAGGAGTGTGGGGGTGGGATGAGGGAGGACAAAAATGGCCACAGGAAGAGCAATTAAGAGGCTTTTGAAAGAAATCCAAATGATGAGTCCTAAGGGAAGGAGTGGGGGGGGGAAGAGAAGGGAGTGGACAAGTGAGAAGGCACCCTCTTTACTAGGATGGTCACCCACAGAACAGGACAGCGGAGGGAAAGGACAAAGCCAGGGATGACTCGTGAAGGGGACGCAACTTGGGGCTGCAGTCCCAGGCAAGGCAGGTGACACAGGGAGACAGACGCACCTGGCCGCGGGGCAGGGATGGGCCCGAGGTGCCCGCGGGCAGTGGACAGCAGCCAGCAGCGCAGCCTAGGAGGAGGTTCTGTGCTGGATATGTAGTTCTGGATGACTGCAGGGTAGAAAGGAGCACTGCACAGGCTCCGCCGGGGAGAATCCTTGCGGTGATGAGAAAGGGACCAAGCAAAACCCTACCAAGCTAAGGACAAAAGAAAGAACACTAGCAAAGCAGGCTGTGGAGGCAAGGGCTTTGGGGCTGGAGGAGAACCTGGAGAGGCAGGCGAGGTGAGGCGAGGTGAGGCGAGGCGAGGCGAGGGAGCACCTACCGAGGAGGGGAAGAGACAGTTCAGAGGCCACAGACGAGGGGCCGGAAAAGGGAGTCCTCACTGATGGAACCAGTTAGGTGTTAGCAGCCACGGCCTAGCAAAAGAATTAAGGAGTGTTGGCAATTCAGCTGACGTCTGTAGAAGTCTCAAACAGAATTATGACTTTTCCCCCAACAGCCTCACTGTCTTCCTTCATTTCTTGGTGGGGCCTTCCGATGACCCTAACTAAACTGTTGGCCACCCTCTCCCTTTACTTTACTTCAGGGTGTGATCACGCCTGCCTGACCTTACACACCACGTCTCATACCTTTATTCTGTCTGTCTCCCCTACTAGAAACATCTTCTCAGGAGTAGCCTCATGAGGACAAGAGGCCATGTCACCTCTACAGCCACGGTGCCAAGAGTCAGTGCCTGGCACACAGAGGTTAAGCACCTTGTCCCAAGCCTCTTGGCTCATTACAAACAACAAATATTCACTAAGCACATAGGACATGCCCAAGCCATGATAGATGCTGGGGGTGTGGGGGTAAACACCCGGCCCTCAAAGCTTAAAGTTGAAGGTGAGCAGAGACAAATACCAAATATTTAAACAAAAAGTCGATTATAATTGCCGCAGAGCTAGGGCTGAAATCTGGCTGTCATGCCTTCCAGTGATATTTCCTTTCCAAGCCCACGACTGTCAACCTTCTCCAAGTTCCTCCAACCCAGGAAAATTTTACCTGGGGAAACAGTTAAAGCGATTAAGGTTTGGTCTTGATTTCTTGCAGAGATCCCACACTTCCTCCACCCTTTCACCAGACTCCTAGGAAGTGGAAACACCCACACTAGGCTCTGAATATTTAACCCGCATAGCTCAGTCCGTCCCCAGTCCTTCTACATAAGTGGGAGGAGTAATTCCAGACTTAGGTGAGAGAAAACAGGAAGCAGAGTCACCCGGGGGTCAGATCTGGGTTCAAATCTCCTGCAACCTTGGGCAGGTTACTCAGCCTCTTTATGATCTGATTTCCTCACTACTGATGTGAGAAAACGAACTCCCCATGTTGGAGGCTGTTGCAGAGAGGACCTAAAATGACACCTGTAGAGCACCAGCACCGTGCTGGGGACCTACTGAGGGCTCCATAAATGGTGGCTCTGAACCACTTACACTTGCTGCCTTTGTTCCCAGATCTCAAACTGCTACATTCACACAAACCAAGCCAAATGTGACTTAGAATCCAAACCAAAGAACGTACTCTCAAAATGCTCAGAGCACAAATTGACAACCTGGCCGGATGACCTGAGGAAGTATCTCAAACTCCCATACATGGGCCGACCCTCCAGTAAGAGGTCTCATTTCAGTCTCCTGGTCTACCCTCTCTTCCCCTCCATTGTGGCAAATGCAACTCTTTCGCCGACAGATCGCATCTTGTCTTCTGGCAGGAGTCCAGACATGGGCTGGGTTCCGTGTGCAAGCTGCGGCACAGCCGTGAGCACCACGCCTCCAAGGGCGCATAAGAACACAGTCACCAGCCCAGGGTGCACACAAACCCCCAAGCACCGCTTGGCTCCAGAGAAGGAAAAGAGCACCGGTTGCAGCATGTTGTGCCTGCCTCAGAGCTAAAGAAAAGGTAACTGCGACATGCAAATGTGTACTCCCTTCTTTTAAGGCCCACACTCTCTATGGGTGGTCTATTTTCCTAGTGTCTTCGATTCTTTATCCCTCATTTATGTCCAACCCTGTGCAGCCTGGAGCCCTCATCCCCCATTCTCCTCCTGTGGCATCATGTTCCTCAAGGCCACCTGTAACCAACTTGTCACCAAGTCAGCAGCCTTCCTTCAACTTCCTTCTCCATGGTCCCTGCTGCCCCCTTCTCTTCCCTTCCTGGGACTCTCTCCTCCTTGGCCTTTGGTTCTCTTCTACCTTTTTCTTCCATCTGGAATTATGCACATTCCCCAAGGCTCAGCTCTCTGCTCATCATGGGGAGAACTTATTTAATCCTACGGCCTCCCTTCCACATCTCCAGACCAAACCCTCTCAGTCCCAGCTTCATCCCTGCATTTCCAATTGTCTACGGGACATTTCCTGTGGATGAACCACTGTGATCCTGAACTCAGTGTATCTAAAACCAGATGCACCAACTACCCCCCTCAGTCTCCAATGTCTACATATGCCAATGATGCCCCTGTGAACCACCAAGTTTAAACTTCCATTTTCTTTGGCTCCTGTTCTTAAAGTCTAAGAAGACTGTAAATTCTATGGTTCTCCCTTTGCGATAGCTCTTCTATTGGTCCTTTGCCCCCATTTTCACCACTGTTAACCACATGCCATCATGTGCAGATTGCTGCTGTTCCTTTGAACAAGCCCCATGCCTCCTGTCCAACTATGAGAAGAACGGTCCTAGCATGTCGCTTCTGCCATTTCACTTCTTTTCCCAAAATAACCTCAATGGCTTCCCACTGCCTCCAGGACAAAGTCCAAGTGCCTTAGCCTGACATTCAGGGTCCAGAGAAGGAGTCTGCAAACAACAGCCCACAGGCCAAATCCTACCTACCGCCTGTTTTTGTAAATAAAGCTTTACTGGGACCCAGCGGTGCCCATTCATTCATAGCTGCTTTCATGCTACAACAGCAGAGCGGAGTAGCTGTGATAGAGACCGCATGGCCTATGAAGTCAAAAATATTTACCGTCTGACCTTTTACAGAAGAAGTTTGCTGACCCTGGTCTAGAACAATCATCTCTTGCCAAAGGTCTGGCCCATGACGCCTCTGAAGCTCTTGCTCCTGTGGGTCTGTTGCTGAGCCCACTGTCTTTGTGTCTTACGCCCACTTTCTCAAACCCGAAAACCTTATTTCACTCTTCTCCGGATTTTTCCTTCAAAACCTAGCCAAAGCCCGCCCTGCCATGAGCCTGGGTGCCATGAGCCTTACACCTCCTGGATGCCCCTCCAGAGCATCTACTTCATAAACCTACAGTGAAATTTCACTTCTCCTGTGGATCCTCCTGCCTGTACTACCGGCTTCTCTAGAGTCTAGGCTTGGTAACCTCCACAGAGCTGTGCCAATGATAACTTTCTTGCCCTTTATTCCAAATACCGATCCTCAACAGCATAATTTGGTAAGAAGGCATCAAACAAACTTACCAGTGAAGGCCTAGGATTCCACATTTGAAAAGTTAAGCTTGGGTCCAAATGCGTGCACTCTAGTCAGCACCACCTAAAGCCAACGAAATAAGAGTTCAGCTTAAGAGAGGCTATTTATACACTGTCTTTCAATTTACAGCCCCCAATAAGTTTTGATTTACCATCCTCTCAGGATGCCCATTTCTGTTACTTTGCCCAGAAAATTGTGCTCATTTTTCAAATCCACTGGACAGTCTTTCCCTAAGAAGCCTCCCCAGTGTCCCCAGCAAGCCGGGCACCTCCCCCTCTCAGTTCCCATGGAACTCTCCCATGGCGAGACATTTATGGCAACATGTGACACGTGGGAGCATAATTTCTTATTTAGGAATGGGGGTCCCTAGAGTCTAGGCTTTTCAAGAGAAGAGGCCTGTTAAATTTACCCCTACTCTTACCCCACTGCCTAGAATGCTGTGGGCATTTAGGTAGTCTTCAATAAATATTTGTAAAAATGTGAGGAAAAACAACCCACTTAATTCATTACCACATGCCTGGGTATTGAAAATTCTGCTTGATCACAATTTTCCCTATAGAAAGGCATGCCTCAATCCCACTGCTTTTAATAAGCAATGGCTTAACAGGAAGGGTTCATGAGATTAATGGTCTAAATGCACACCTTTGGAATGACACTCCCCTGGGCAGAGAGCCTTCAGAGGCTTCCAGAATCTAAGAAGGCAAGCCCAACTCTGTAAGCTGGCTGCCAGGCCTGCACGAACTGGCCCAGCCTGAGTCCACAGCCTCAGCTCGAGTGGCCTCCCCCACTGACCCCACAATCCAGACAAACAGGCCTGATAGCGGGCCTTCTCTGTATCCCCTCCAGCTGGAGGTCCTTCTTCCCTTCCCTCCAAATTATCTCCTATTGAAATGCCATCCATTTCAAACACTATGTCCCAGACCCAGTTCATGATGGGGCCAATAAATTGTTTTTTTTTTTTTTTTGTCTCTCTCTCTCGTGTGTGTGTGTGTGTGTGTGTGTGTGTGTGTGTGTGTGTATTAAAACATACATAACAGAAAATTTATAATCTTAACCATTTTCAGGTATATGGCTCAGTGGTATTAACACGTTTGTGTTACTGTGTAACCATTACCACCATCCGTCTCCAGAACTCTTTTCCACAAAACTGAAACTCTATACCCATTAAACGATGACTCCACGGTCTCCCTTTCCCCCCCACCCTTACCCCCAGTCTCTGAAACCCAGTATATTTCTGTGGAATGAATAAATGCTGGATAAAGACACGAATGAATCTGACCTCAACCCTCCTCACAAAAGCCAGAAGGGCTGTCCCATAGCACTAGACGCCCATGGCACTGTCTTCATCGTTCTTGGATTTCTTTCAATCAATCTACAGCAATCCTGTTTTGCACAACTGTATTCTTCTTCAGTGGGTAAACTGTGGCTTCTTTTGAGAGGTTAAGCTCTGGTCCAGAACATGCACTTGGCCTGTCCTCCATGTTGCCAGACCCAATGGGCAAGCCTTAGTCTTTGTCTTATAGCTCTTGATATCAGTAAACCATTCCCTCTTGCTTGACGACTCCTTTCACTTGGCTTCTAGGACAGCATTCTTGTTTTCTGCCCGCTGTTTCTCACTGGCTGTTCTTTCCTTTTGCTGGTTTTTCCTTCTCTTCTTGCCTCTCAATGTCAGAGTGTCCCGGGGCTCAGGCCTCATTCTCATCTCTTCTCTGTATGCCTTCAGTCACCCCTCAGTGATTTCGCCTACTGTCAGGGATTCAGATATCATTTGTATGCTGAGGATGCCCAGATTTTTCTCCAAGCCCGGACCTCTCCTTTAACTCCTGGCTGGTAGGATATATCCAACTGCCCGCTTCAAGTAAGATGTCAAATAGGAGCTCTGTGTAAGTCATGTTCAATGTCCCAAACTTAACATGTCCAGTGCCAACCCCTGGCCTTCCCCCAGACCTGCTCCTCCAAGTGTTCCCCATATCAGGCTAAAGACAACGTTCGTCAAGTTGCCCAGGCCAAAACATTTATAGAGTCATTCTTGTCTCCTCTCTCTTGCTCCATATCCAATCCTCACCAAAATTGGTTTGTACTTCAAAATATATTCAGAACATGACCATTTCTCACCCCCTCCACCATTACCAACATAGCTGATTACAAAAGCCCCTGCACAGGTGTGCCTGCCCCCCACCCCTCCCCTGCACTTTGGCTCTTGGTAACACTCCTCCCTCCATCCACAGTCTATTCCCAGTACGGGAGGGAACTGGTCACAACTTAAGTCAGAACAGGTCATTTCTTTGCTTAAAATCCTGAAAAGCCTTCCTAGCAAGGCCAATGCCAAGGAGATGAATGTTTATAAAGTAGACCTGCAGGCCCAGGGGCAGGCATGGGGGGGGAGGAAAGGTCTTCGGGCCAGGGCCCAGCTCCCATCCATCTGTCAAATGGCAGTCCTGGCTGTGGCTCCTATTATCTGATTGCAAAAAGAAAGGAAACTTTAAAGGGAGACAAATACAATCAGTCAGCTTCCTTTTCCAGTTGAGGCACCACAAAAAGCCAACAGCACTCACATTTCTCAAGAAGCACATAAGATATGTCAAGTCTGCTACCACTTAATAACTGGTTTCCAAAGATAAATCTAGCCTTCTGGAGAATAGTTATTACCCCCCTTGGTGGTGGTGGTTGGGGGGGGGATCCTCCTTAAGCCCCTCTTTTTGTTGCCTCCTCCAGCTGGTCACCAAGCCCTGGTTGCCTCATTGTCTCTAGACTTTCTCCCACTCCTCTTTACCGGTGGGGCGGCTGGAGGTGAAGTCCAAATGACACAACTAAGGGCTTTAATTGGCTCAGGTCTCTTCGGCTCTCCTTACAGCTACAGTGGCAACCTCCTAACCTCTACTCACTTATTTATTTCCAACCACAAACCCAGACACAGTGTCTGTAATGACTTTTAATAAAACCTAAATATGATCAAGTCCTCTGTTTAAAACTCCCCAAAGAGTTCCTACCTTGTTGTACCATAAATTCTTCAAAACACAGAAACCATGCTAAATACTCTTTTTTTATTTTCCATACATGCTTTTCTTCTGCCTTCTTAAAAAAGACCATGAAGGCCCCAACAAGGGTGGGCAAATGGTCCAGCCCGATTAGACTACTCCACTCCCTGGCTGCAATGACAGGCACAACATCCAACCTAAGCCAGGCAGAGACTTGCTGTAGAACTGACATATAGATGCAGAGAAAGGAGTTGTCCCTTCACTGCAATTGCTGGACTGGGTCTGTCAGCAGTGGTGCCCCCACAAGGAGCACGGTCCATCTGCAGTAGAAAAGACTGATGCCAACATACAAAGAATAGTGGACAGGGAGCCAGACGGACCACTGGCAGCGTCAACTCCCATTCTGGAACCCCTTCCTTTTGTGAACTCCTGTAGCATCCTGCCCGACTACGGAACCAGTAACTCCCTGCTTATGCCTCCACTAGCAGGAGTCCCAATAGGCACATCATATAAATTTCCCATATCTGTGTTTTTCCCATATCGGTTTTTTCTCTTTGCCTGGAATGTGTGCTCCTTGGATTTTTACACAGCAGCCAGACCTTTAGCGCTATGGAGGCTTCCCTGAAGGACAGCACAGTTAGTCCAGTCTTCCAGATGTGCTCTAAAATGCCTGGAAGGCACCCGTTCTGTTGCACCATAGACTCCTCCTGGTCTTCCCAGCCTTAGCTGGTTGCCCAAGCTAGAACCCTCATTCTCAACCTGGTCTCCTCACACTTCCTCACTGCCATGTGGACTTTCCTCTTCTTGCTTTCTGTCCTACCACCCTCCTCCTCGTCTTCTCCTCACTGCACTCCAGCCACCCTGGCCATCTTTACCCTGCTGTTCCTATACCCTAATGCTCTTTCCCCAGTTAAACATACAACTCACTTCTTCACTTCATTCGCTACAGTATACACTATGGTACAAGTTCACAAAAGCCCATTTCTTTTTTCTTGGGGGCACATGGCTAGACTCTATTTCCCAACAGCCTCCCTTGTAGTTAGAAGTAAACATGTGACTGAGTTCTCACCAATGGGTGGGAGAGATGAGTGCTCCTTTCAGACTGGCCCATAAAAAGTTCCCCTCAAGGGGCATATTGGTGCCTTAGTCAATTAGGCACCAGACTCTTGATTTCGGCTCAGGTCATGACCTTACGGTTCGTGAGGTTGAGCCCCACCTTGGGCTCTACACTTATCGTGCAGAGCCTGCTTGGGATTCTCTCTCTCTCTCTCTCTCTCTCTCTCTCTCTCTCTCTCTCTCTCAGAATAAATAAACATTAAAAAAAATTTAATAAAAATACAAAAACTTCTCCACAAGACCATCTCTCTTCTTATTCATCCTCCAGCTGAATGGAAAGCAATCTGAGGGCCTTAAAGAGGGAAGAGCCATAAGATATAAGGAATGTGGGTCCCTCGGTAACCACAAAGAAGGAGCAGCCAAACTGGAATTTTTCTGTACAAGAAATAATGTTTTTTGGGGTCGATAACACTGAGATTCAGGGGTTTGTTTGCTACTTAACCTAACAGCCTGGTCTCCTTCTCCACGAGACCTTCTCTGACTACTCTAAAATTCTCCTAACACTTCTTAGCCAACCTCCTTGCTTTATTTTTCACCATAATCTTATTACCATATTGGATAATGTGTATTTTATTATTTTGTTTTCTATCCCCCCAAATCTGAATGTGAACTAAAGGCAGGAAATTTTTGCTTTTTATTTTTGCCTTTGCTGTATCCCCTGGGTCTAGAACAGTGCTGGCCATGTTATGAACAATCACTTAGTGTTGAATGACTGACTGACTGACTGAATGAATGAATGAAGTACATGGGCTCCAAGGTCAGGAGGGCCTGGGTTGAGGCCCAGCTCTGCCATTTATTAGCTGTGCAACCTGGGGCAAGATACTCTACCTCTTTAATACTCATTTTCTTCATCTGTAAAATGGCGGAAGTAACAGCACTTTCTTTATCGAGACCGGGAATAATTAAGATCGTGAACATAAATCCCTACGTAAATCCCTCAGTACAGTGCCTAATAACAGCTCAGGTTCCATAAATGCTAATTGCTATTGTTATCAACTCAAGGCCAGAGGACAAGACTGGGTGTTAGGCCCTAGCAAGGTCATCGGGAGAGCCATACTTTGCAGCAGAAGTTGAATGGATATTTAAATGCACAAACTCTTCTGGAAGAAATCGTGACAAACACCTAGGTAGTGAGATTTAAGAACTGCCTAAAAGATCCCAGTAAATTGCCAACGATCAGAAAAACATGACAACTGGCGTCAGGGGTGATGAAAAGTGTGCGCACAGTCTGCAGAGAAGTGCTACTATGGAAAGAACGCCACCCAAATGATGAGCGATCACTTTGTACCTTTTAAGAAACAATTTTCACAGCAAAGCTCCAGTGAAGAGAGGCCCCTTGCATCATGGGGACAAGGTAATAAGGTTATAAAAATGGAACTCAAATAAACCACACGCAGGGCCCACATGGGCCCAATTTCCCAGGAAAAATAGCAATTGCTACAGCATTCAGATAAGGGAGTCACGCTTGGGCCTCGGCATAGAAAACAGCTTTCAGACATCATTAGGCTGCAGAAGAGCCACCGGGTTTACCAAATTAGCGATGCCAGCTCTCACCTGCCCCTCTCCGTCATGTTCATCTCTTTCTACCCACACGAGGACACGGCTAATGATACCCAAAGCCTGTGCCTGCTTTGCCATCTTCAAAATAGAGAACCCTCCAGAATGAACGGCACGGTGCAGTCTCCAGAGGCCCGCCCGTGGAGACCTTGGATCAGACCTGCTCTTAGATCTCACCTCGTGGAACTCTGCAGTGCTGGGCCTTGTAGACAAAGCATCACCCCACCCCACCCCCACCGCCCCAAGAAGCTCTTTCTTCCTGTGGCCCCTCGGCTCTCAGCAAACTCCCCCATCCCCACCCGAGAATCCCTTTCATCTCCACTCTGACCCCTCTCCCACCTCGGTACCCCTAATCACTGGCACTCCAAGCCTCTGGTTCTAGTGTCTGTTCTCCCCCTATATCAGAGGCGTGGCAGCTCTGTGGTTAGGAACAGAGATTCTGGAGCCAAACCAACTGGGTCTGATCTTGGCTCTACAGCAGGACAATCTTGGGCAGTTGATGAGTTACTTTATGTCTATTTCTTCATCTGTAAGATGGAGGCAATGGTAGCGCCCCCCTTGGGTCACTGTAGGGACCCAATTAGATGAGTTAATATATAGGAAGTGCTTAGACCCAAGCCTGGCATCTGATACATGCCCTAAAGCAACACTGCTTCAGCCAAACCCCAAACATATCCCCATGTCCTTCCACCTCCATTTCCTCTGTCAGCCTTTTTGTTTTGCTGGGACTGTCCAGTCCCATCTCAGCCAGTCCTTTCTAGTGCTGACAACAGCAACTCCCCCCCCTCCCCCCATAACACCTTTCTTGACATCCCCCGTCCCCGCCCTAGCCTCCCCGCCCTAGCCTCCCGAGGAGATGGAATCCCTCTCTCTTCTCTAATAGAGTAGAGCTGACTGCCCCAGGACTCTCTTCTTAGTCCCCAGTGAAGGACCACCAATTTTAGACTTGTTTTGTCCTTCCCACTCCCAGTTCGTGGGCTCCTCAGAAACAAGGGGGCACTGGGTGTTTTCTTCCCCAGTTTTTATTCCCGGCAACTCAGCTGACATTTGCCGGTTAAAATGGTCCACGTAATCATCAACCAGAGACTGAAACAGCAATGACAGATCATCTGGGCAGAGGAAGCCTTCCCCGTCACCCCAAAGCCACATGGATTCCAGGCTAAAAAGAACACTCAGAACCAAGTCATTGACACTGGTTTGTTGGTTTCATTCTGCTTATTTCCTTATGACCAACAAAAAAACCAAACTGTTTCAGCAAGTTTGCAACCTGCTTCCACTTGGCTCCACAGCAGGATGGTCTTGGACGATCTTAGCTTCCACTGCTAGGAGCACTTCCTGACAGGCTCATTCTGGTTTAAGGAGACATTGGAGTTTTTTTCCCCCCTCGAAAATCCCATTTACTTTTTCTTGCTTTAGGGATGGTTCATGGGCTTGCTTTTTCCATTTCTTTTTTCTTTTTTTTACATCATTTATTGTCAAATTGGCTTCCCTACAACACCCAGTGCTCATCCCAACAGGTGTAGGGGATTTCTTAAAAACATCGTGAACAAGGGATCACTGTTTATTTTACTGTTTTAATCAAAGCATCAAAAATATAGGGATACAGAATTCCTCAATTTGAGCAAAGAAATTACTCCTTAAGAGAGTGTACTGGCTCACCTCTACACTTAGGAACAAACAACAAGTCATGTATTACTCGTAAATACACAGCCTTTCACTTATATCTCATTTCACATTACTGTTACCCTGCTTCTTCATTCGTGGAAAATACAACAAAAACATTCCTAGCATTTAAAGTAAATTTTAAATATATCTTCACGACATTTTTCTTGAAAAAAGAAATTCTGATTCTCTGTGTGATCTTGGGCCATTGCCATTAGCTAGATAAATGCCAACGTAATAAAAAATCATTCTGCAATACACAAAGATGGCCAATGTAGCATTAGCTGAAAGAACAAAAATTAAAAGCAAGTGAAATGCCCCATAACAAACTCATGGCTTATTGAAGGCACTCCCTCGATAAGAGTATTATGCGGCCATCTTAAATGAGCATGATCAAAACTAGGGAGCCACATGGAATGGGCTGAGGATATAATCTTAGGAGTAAAGGGAAGGCAGATATGTGAGCATATGTGCTGGAACCATCAGGGTTGCCCTGGTTGGGCAGATCAGGCCCGGTGTTTGAAATCAGATGCAAAGGGGGTGCCTGGGTGGTTCAGTCGGTTAAGCGTCCGACTTCAGCTCAGGTCACGATCTCGCGGTCCATGAGTTCGAGCCCCGCGTCGGGCTCTGGGCTGATGGCTCAGAGCCTGGAGCCTGCTTCCGATTCTGTGTCTCCCTCTCTCTCTGCCCCTCCCCTGTTCATGCTCTGTCTCTCTCTGTCTCAAAAATAAATAAACGTTAAAAAAAAAAAAAAATCAGATGCAAAGGAAAGGAGGAGAAAGCTAAGAGGAGATCTCACGCAACAAGGCCAGAGGGAATGATGGTAGCTGTGTGAGAATGAGGCCCCTAGGCACAGGGCAGGGGCCATGTTTAGGAGAGCAGAATCGGAAAACAGGACTGCTTCCCGAAGCCAAGGTCATTTCAGCAATTCCATCCCAAAGCAGGCAAGGGGGATGGGAAGAGAACCCTCGCTAGTTTTGCAGAATGAATCAATCCCTGGGTGAGTGAACAATTTTCAAACGCCACTCAGTGTCAAGGCTAGTCCTCTCCACAGTGTGGCCATGAGGCCTCCCACCTGAAGGTTCAGTCCCACCCAAGCCTGCAGGGTTAATCCTGACCCAGGGCAGGAGGGATATAAGAGGCTCTGGCCTAGAACCCAGGGGGTTAGCGTTCTGCTAACCTGGCAAATAAAGAAAGTGAACCACCCCAAGAGAATGAGCATCTTGACCAAGGCCTCACAGGGAGTTATGGGCCATGCTGACTCTTAAATCTGAGTTTGCCAGTCCCTGGGTTTAAAGCTTTTCTGAAGAGCACCCTGGTACAAAACTGACTGATGATTCGAGCTGACTGGCCCAGTATAGAGTGTAGAAAACCAGCTCATTCCAGAGAAACAGTGGCTTATGAATTGGTGAGCCCAACCAGACCAGGGCAGGACAATCTCTGTGACCCTGGGACACCAACAGTACCCTTCAAGGAGAAAAAGTCCACTCCTACACCCAGTCTGTGCTAAACTCCCATTTTTTTTTCTTTTTTACGTTTATTTATTTTTGAGAGAAAGACGGAGACAGAATCTGAAGCAGGTTCCAGGCTCTGAACTGTCAGCACAGAGCCTGACGTGGGGCTCAAGCCCATGAACCATGAGATCATGACCTGAGCCAAAGTCAGACGCTTAACTGGCTGGGCCACCCAGGTGCCCCTAAGCCCCCACTTCTAACTCCTCAGTCCCCTGCACTCTGTTGGTTCAGCTGAAGCTCTGCTGTCCTGTGGGTGCCAATGTCCGTCCCTAATGGCATGGCCTCTGGCACTGGTATGCCACCTGCAGGTCTCACAAGACAGTCTATCTCTGGACAGGTGACAATGACTCCAGAGCTCCTCTCCACCTCCCCTGACCCTTTTGATTCTTATACCTATCCATCAGAATCCCTAAACCGGACCCTTCCCGCCAAATACAAGGGGCCAAACTCATTGCCCTGGCATTTAAGGTCTCCCCTCATATGGCCCACACCACCCCTGCTCCCCGGACCAGGCAGGGGCTGCTCTCCTCTTCCTTATACCATCCCCAGAAGCTGCCCAAGGTCACTGGGTTAGGCAGTAGCAGAACCACCGGGATTGGGAAGCGGGGGAAGAGAACGTTCTAGGTGGAGTGAACAGCACCAGCCGTGGAGCAGGAGTTTGGCAGGGCCTGCCACACTTTGGGAAGGGGAGGCTCATGGTCCAGGGGATCCAGAGCCCGAGGGAAAACGACAATGGCAGCCAGCGAAGGCCTGTCTGTTCCCTGTCTGCTCACACAGATGCCTACCAGTGGCATCCAAGCCAGTCTGGCTCCTTGGACTAGAACAAGCACCTCCTAACCCAGCTCCCTGCTCCATGTTTATCCCTCCCACTTCAGTCCATGGGCAGCCAGAAGAACCTTTAGAAAATATGAATCACTTATTGTCTTCGTGCTCTCAATGCTCCAGTGGCTTCCCATCATACCAGGCACACGGGGGACCCTCAGATGACATTGAATGAATAGATGACTCCCTCATCCCTGCCGCCTCACTCAGGCACGTCCTGTTTCAAGCCAGTGGAAAGGATGACTTCTTCCTTCCCTCCTTAGCAGAGGGAGGCAAACTCATGCTGAGGAGTGCAGGGGTGCCGGTCAGCCAGAAGTCCAGGCAGACGTCCTTGGTGTGCCTGGACCAAGCCAGGCCACCATATTAACCAGCTGAAACCCATGAGGAGGGAGGGGAGCCATTCAGACCACCTAAGACGCAACTTTTGGATCCGACTTGTTTTAAACAAAACTGCTTATTCCAAAGCAGACTGGACACTCTCCACCACGCTACGGCCAAGTAAAGGAGGCCTACACACGGCCCGGGCCATGATGACTGTAAGAGGCACACTCCACCCAGCAGCCCTGGCCCTGAGGCCGGCCATGAAAGGCTTTCCTCACTGAGTCGGTGTATTTAAGGGGTGGACCCAATGACTGAAGTCCTCCCTGAACACAGGGAACCCCAAAGTTGTCTCAGAAACTGGGGGAAAACTATGAAACTAAGGTTGGGACAAAACTTGACAAATTTCAGTCGGTCGATATTTGGGACCAAGGGGTAGATTTCTCAAAGGATGACGACCACTCCCGGGGTGTAAATCCAGGCCCTCTCAGGGCCACACTCATTCCAAAGCCCTTTGTTCTCCATAGAAAAAGATACACACACATCCTCACACGTGCATATATGCAGATATATTTTTAAAGAATTGGTAACAACACACGTGCATATATGCAGATATATTTTTAAAGAATTGGTAACAACACAGAACGGATGAGACTAGTAAACAAGACCCCCCTCCCACAAGAAAATTAACTGAGTAACAAAGGGCCTTCCTGTAGGCCCTGATAGGAGAGTTAGATGATCACCGTGGGCATGACTTATCCTCTGGGTGGCAGAGAAGTGAGGGGGGGCTCTGGAAGCCAAGTGAGTCCCAGACTCCTTCAGGAGGCAGGTAACTTGGTTTCCCATACTGCATCAAGCCAGTGTGAGGCAAGTTCAAAGGCTTTGTTCTCTGAACAGGAAGACGGGAGAAGACGGGTCAGAAAACACAGACATCAACAAGGGCTGTAGAAGGAAGGGTGCGGAGCCTTCATGGGAGGCAGGGTCCTGTCTGTCCTGGTTTTTCAGAAAGATGGGGCACAAAGAACAGGACCAATGGCTGAGCCCTCGATCTGACAGAGAAGTGTAATAGAAAAGAAGACTCGACAGGGAAGCTCACATCTCCCCAACTTCCAGCT